>NC_138901.1:26271878-26911178 GCF_965194825.1 Balaenoptera physalus
AAAGATGCTCTGCCTCATCCCAACTTGCTGCTTCCCAAATAAGCAATAAAGACAGACAGACGCATCTGACAACAGCCTAGTTTAGATCCTAGGTAAAGACAGGTCTCCACAGTAACTTTCCAAAGGTATTTGGTGCTGAAGGTTTTTTCCTTTATTTATTTTTTCCATTTGCTGAGTGTGAGCCCTTAGTTAATGAGCTGTGCAAATAGATATTGAGATTTAGTGTTTTTATTTTGCAATTACAAACTTGGTGATTTGGTTAGAAACTTTTGGGTCTGGAAACATCACCCTCATTTTCCCCTCCCTAATTTTTTCCTTGCAAAATTTGACTTACTTCAAACTTGCTTGAGTTTTGTCAGATGAAACAGAAGAACCAAAAGATTTTAAATCTCAAACGTGTAACTTAAAAGAAAAAGAGGTGATTTTTGCCCTAAAGGTTCCTTATCGTAGCCATCATTTTTCTGTCTCTGATCCCATACTGCTGCAGAGACACCCAGGGAGCTGGCTGAGAGCAAGGTCCAGCTTGGGAGTGGCCCTTTGTCCAGCAAATGATACATACCAGGTCAAAGCCACATTGCTGAGGTCACTGCATTCCCATCAAGTTCTTTCCAATGGGGTGTGAGAGTTCTCATTAGATCATCCACCCTGAAATACCCCCAGAGAATCACGATAATTAGTTTCTAAGTCTTCTTTTTTATTTTCTGCTTTGTTTGCTTTAAAGGTTTTCTCGATGCAGTGCTCTGATGATAGCTGAATGTTTTTCACTAGAGAGACATAGAGAAGGCAAGATTATCATCATTTGATTCCTCCCTGAAATTTTTTGGTTTGGAGAGTAACTAAAATAAAGACTCCGGGATTCTGGTACACTAATCCTCATGCAGCTTTCACCATCAACAGTATTAAGTGCTCAGACACACATAGGATGTTTGCTTACAGGATGCAAACAAACGTACCTATGACGTTCAAAGAGAAAAATACCATTTTTCAGGGAAATACAAGAGCAAGACAAGGGGCCAATTTCTCAGCCACTCAAGGCCTGTAGCTCAGAAATTGCCGTCAACAGCCATTTTCTGACGTATACTCAGTTATCCATTTGTTAAGTTGTTGAGTTTGGCTCGGTCTTTGTCCATTTATAGTTTCCTCTGGACCCCATCCTTTGATGCTTTCCTGAAGATAGATAAGTTCTGAGGTGAAGAGAACCGGTATCTCGATGAGGCTGTGAAATTGGCTGGGAGATATAGTTCTCTCCAGCTGAGGTCCATGGCATTTTTTTCCCCAATTTTTTTTTTTTCCCCCAAAATCCTGTTTGTCCATCCTCCTGTCATTCTCAGCACTGTGGTTCCTCCTGACTTCTGTACCCACTACTTCCTCCTGGCTTTCTGGCTACTTCCTTTCTTTCCCTTTTTTACTTTCTTATTTCACAGTACCAACTCTAAGATTAAAATAGTGAGTATACAGCAGAACAAAAATTAATGTTTGTGGCTTTGGTGAAAATGATTTATCTAACAAATATTCACTCCCATATTGCCTTCTTAGACCCCAAGTCCCATAAGGCTGGAAGTGGTTTCAGTTCAGTTTAACAAACATTTATCAGGCACCTACTGTGTGTACGAGGCCTCTGGGGATACAGAGAGAAACTGGTATATAACTAATGAATTGAACTGCCCTCTGTGAAAGGGACTAGATTTCCCACCGGCAGGTTTTCTTTAGGCTTCAAGAAGTTAAATAATTAGCACCAAACTCCTTGGAGTTTACTGAGTGTATTTTAGGGAAGGATCCTTCTTAATCCCACATCAATTCAACAATTAAAGTACAGCCCTGCCTTGTGATGGGTTTCAGCTGTTCCAGCTCTGCCTCAATCTAATTCTTACTCTCCTTACCTAGACAGTCGGGGTGCAAATACTGGCCCATCTCCTTGGATGCACAGCTCTATTGGATTCTTCTTTGTTCCCCCATTTCAATCCAGGCACTATGATGTTTTGTCCATTTAATTTTTTTCATAGTGTTCTCTCTCTCTTCCTATGAATGTGAGATCTATTCTAACCCTCCTTCCCTTGCTAGGACATCCTCCCTATTGCCTTCTACCCAGATCCACAGCTACATTCCTTTTCCTGGGAATAGTCCCTTTTCTATTTCCTCATGCAAGGCTTCTAACAGCTTTACATAGTAACTAAGGTCTTATGTAAACCAAAGCAAAGAGGCAAGAATGGAGAGTATTGGGGGAAAGGTTTAGGGTCCCTGGGAGCCAAGACTGTACCCTATAGAAAATGGTAATAGAGCACAGAAGAGGAAGGATATAATTCTATGTGGGGAAACAGACAAAGATTCAGAAGGTTTGTGACATTTGAATTCAATCTTTTTTTTTTTTTTAAGATTTTTTTTTTTTTTTTTTTTTGGCTGTGTTGGGTCTTCATTTCGTGCGAGGGCTTTCTCTAGTTGCGGCAAGCGGGGGCCACTCTTCATCGCAGTGCGCGGGCCTTTCACTATCGCGGCCTCTCTTGTTGAGGAGCACAGGCTCCAGACGCGCAGGCTCAGTAGTTGTGGCTCACGGGCCTAGTTGCTCCGCGGCATGTGGGATCTTCCCAGACCAGGGCTCGAACCCGTGTCCCCTGCATTGGCAGGCAGATACTCAACCACTGTGCCACCAGGAAAGCCCTTGAATTCAGTCTTAAAGGAGCACTCCCACCTCAGAAAATGGGGATAGAGATTAGAATTTCCAACCAGGAAGAACAGCATGAGTACAGGCCTGGCAATGTAAAGTACACGGCATATTCCAGAAGGCAAAGTCTGTTACCTGTTGTTGCTGGAGTATTGGGACGTATAAGGGGTTGGGAGAAAATGAAACTGGAAGGTAGGGTGAGACCAAGTTTTAAAGTTTTTGTGTGATGGAGAGCTTGAGTTTCATCCTATAGGTTAGGGAGAACCATTAAAGGCTGTAGCAGGAATGTGACATGGCCAGATATACATTTCAGAAAGATGATTTCTGGCCATAGTATGGTGGACAGGTAGAAGTTAAACCAGTTAAAAAGTGACTCCAAACCCAGGTGGGGCTTTTTTCTTTTTCTTTCCTTTTCTTCATATTCTTATCACAATCCAGTAGAGTAGTAAATAAATAGATTTGAAAATGATATTTTGTCATTCATTTTTAAAGATATGCTCTCAAGTGACACGTATAAAAGTGTCCTGTCTCAGGATGAGAGGAAAATACAGTGATCCTTCAAGGTTTGTAAAAAAGACAGTTTGGTGTTTGAAATCCTCTCCTCCTCCTTCTTAGAATCTCAAAGCCATTTGAAGCACCACTGTCTGGATTTGTGTCATGATTCTCACTTTGTCCTACTGCCACTTACTGTGGTTTGGCTGCTAAAAAAGACTTCAGGTCGTTTGGATCTTTGTAGTTCTGTATTAAGGATGGATTCTTAGGATAAAAATAAAGCTGAAGGTGCTAAGTTATAGATATGTGTCATTAATAACACCAGAAGACACAAGAGGCTTCCTGGGTTTAAACCATTTTTGTGCAGATTACATGAATTCTCAACCTTTTTCCCACCATAACACATGACCACCAACATTTATATGCCCAACCCACTTCCGTGGAACACCCACAATTTTGAAGAAACACAATTTTTTTCAAGGAAATAAAGCTCTGTAGGAATTCTTGATTGCCATGATTATAATACTACATCAGATGTGTTTAATCACTGTAGACTGTGGCCTAAGTAAGATACACTATAAGTTATTTTTAATTGACTTTTCCCCTTAAGAAAGCATATTGAATGCAAATGGATGGTGTTATTATAGAAAAACTTTGAATCCATTCTTATTCTTAAAGTGAATTATTCAAAATCTCTGCCATTTCTATCAACACCTTCAACTGATCAAAAGACGCCCTGGTATCCTGATACCAGGATTGAGGATCAATAAATTATTATATTGAATTAGTCTTTCTTTAAGATGAACTATTTACCTACCAGATGCTGTTGTTTATTCCCATTTATTTAGATGCTAGAATTAGTGTGTTGCAGTTATCATAGGTAGAGTTGGAAGTGCTTTTTTCTAAAACTTTCACTTCTTATAAGTAAAATCCGACTAAAAACAGAGACATGGAAGAGGAGCGTCCCGGAAGACCACAGTCCTCTGTGGTAATTAGTGTGGCGCCTCTTTGTGGAAACAAGAAGGTTCTTCATATGCCATGAATGTCAGTGGTTTCTAGAAACCAATTTGGATATTTGACTTAAAAATCTTCTTTCTTTTTAAACCAAGGCCTCTTACTTAGAGACTAAATGAATCATGTCCAAGATTCCTGCATGAGCCCTACACTAAAACAGGTTTCCCTTTTCTAGATATCACTCTTGTGAAGAGGCCTTACAAACCTTGGTGATCCAGCAGCATTTTTTGAGAGCTCCAGGTTTCTTCCTCTTGTATATTCTTTACCTTGTGTATCCTTTTATTACATTCTCTTACTTTCTTTCATTTTTGTTCTGCATATCTGTTGATCTCTTGAATTTCACAGAGACCTGCCCTAGAAAGCAATTCCATAGGTTAGTCGGCCAGTACCTTACAAAGTAAACAAGAAATACAGGATCTTAAAATAATTTTTTGACATCAAGTATTAGAATAACCACACATCATGTCTGTTTCTTCTTCCATGTTTAAATGGAGTCTCTCGTGGGCGAGTGAGGTGGGAAGACTGTATCTTTCCTCAGGTACTTCCGAGTGTGTCTCCTCAGCTGAAGCTCAGGGTGGTGGAAAGTGCATGGGCTTTTCCAGCTGAGCAACCTTCAGCAAGTCCCATAATTTCAGTAAGCCTTTTTTCTAGTCTGTAAAGCGGAGATGATGTTAATACATACCTCACAGGGACGCTGTGAAGCTCAAATGAGACGTGAAAATGCTTGATAAAATGCAGATTAAAACTTGTTAGGCTTTTTAAACCATTTTTTATTAAAACATATTAGTTTTAATCATTTTGTACATCAGTTATCTGCTTTTTTTCTTAGTACTTCTGCCCTAGAATCTATCATGAATTTTCTGTACCCTCAGTATAACAAGTTTCTTCCACAGATTTTTACACAGTTTGGTCTGTTACCTGGATATACAGATTTTTTTTAAAAGACCTTAAAAAATTGGAGGGGAAACAAGAGTCCATGAAGATCTCCTGAATATTGTCTCCTGCACTGGTTTGCTAACCACAAACGTGTGATTTCTACCATTTTCTGACGTCCTTCTGCCTAGCTCCAACGGCACTTGTTTTGTTTCTTAGCTTCTTATGTCACAGCTCGTTGAAGAACCTGGTTAAGTACTTTGTGTTCAATCCCTTCCTTTCATCTGCTATCCAATTTATTTCTCCATGAAATTAAAGCTGTTTGTTTGAGTGGCTTCTGTGTCTTTGAAACTTTTAGATCCTAAGTCTATTATTATTAATGGCTTAGAATTTTTCACCTTACATGTGTTGGCCTACATTCCTTAATAAGTGAAGCACAAAGACAGAAAAGTGTGAGGAATAAGTGTAAACTCAAGTAGATATTGAATGGAACCACAGCAGTTTAAGACTTATGTAAGCCTGTCCCAAGGGACTAATGAAGGAAGAGTTATTGAAACCATTTTCCCTGTTATCATCATGTGTAGAAGATGAGCACTTCTTGCCAGACACCTCAGTCATTTATTGACTGGTTCCTAAAAATTGAGAAAAAAGGCAAAAAGTAACCCAGAAATGCAAGAAGCTGAGGAAAAACAGCAACGAACTTATTAAAGAAGGACTCAGAAACCAAATACAAAGGAGAGGATTTAACAAACAGATGGGGGATCAGCAACCACTGGACAGGAGAATACTACACCACCCACCCTTCCTGCAATACCCCCTTTCATTTTGTCCATTTGAGGCATTGTGAAGCGTATGTTTGTCATTGTGTAAATGCACACACACACACCAGTGATCTGTGAGTGAACTGAAATCACAAATGGAACTTGACCATTTCCAGCCTTCAAATATTAGATTTTCTCCAACCTCATCCACCCAGGTCCTATATCACAGGTAGTTTAGTGAAAGAAACTGGTAAACTTAACCCTGCCTGAATTTCACCCCTGGTAACTATCAGTCTCTGGGCTGGAGTTGGTTTGGTCTCCTTTTTCAAACAGTTGAAAAGAACTTGAATTAGAAGGAAAGGGGAGGAGAGGAGAAGTCCACAATTTAGGGAGGGGAAAGCGTTGAACAAAAGATGTTTTTTTTAATCATTGATTTTCATTTCAGGTTGATTGAGCAAGAGACCAAACCAGCTACTTAGAATGAAAGTTTGTGGGCACTGGTTTTTTCTGCAGGAGCTGCAACCTTTTTGCAGTAGAAATTGTGTGGCCTCTTATGCTATTAGCATTGTGCTGTGGTGTTGCCGACTGACTTCTCCAATTCTCTTTTCTCAGTGGGCTAGAATGCAGCTGATTAAATAGGCCGTGACTCACATAAGCTCCCATGTCTTTTTTACTGACTGCTTTATGGAAATGTATCACACTCCAAAGGGTCCCCATTGTTGTTGATGTGGGTGGCTGACTGAGGAGTCACGTTTAGTGCTGAGAGATGGACCCCTACTCTGTTGTGTTTTACTGCAGAGCTGGTATGGGTGGGATACAGGGTTTAAAGGAATCTGGATGAGGAGAAAAAGATGTCTGAGAATTTCTTTTATCTTCATCTGCCGTGAAAGTTGGGTGGCCATCACTTCTGGATAACACTCTTCTCGATCTTATGTTTATGGCCCCACATCCTTCAGCTAAGTGAATCTTTCCTTTATATGGGCTATTCTGAGAGATTTAGTTAAGTGCAGTGGTAGAGAGAGATTATGACACTAATGTAATTCTGTTTTGTGCTGATATAATGTGATACACCCTTAGGTTTATCCAAAGGGCCATTTATTCCCAATAAATCATTTCTATTTTTTTTTTTCATTAAGGTGGTGATATCTTTTTTCAGGTAATGGACAAAAAGCCTTGATTTTTAAAAAAATTGTATACTTAAATATAAATGTTTTTGCCTTAAAATAGCTACTCATGCAATTGTTTGTGGCTTCTTCCTATTTTTATTATCATCCTGCAAAACATTTACATACCTTCTATTACATGTTAAGTAGCTCTGCAGATCGGTTCACTTGCCAGTAGGTGTGAATTCAGGCATACAAGACTCCTCCTGCCTCATCACACAGGACTGTGGCTTACTTACGTGTGCCTCCCCAGGACCACCAGTTCTTGATCAGTGGGACCCTAAGCTGACACTGAAAGAGGAGAGAGCTTGATTGCCACAGTGGCTTCCCATCTTGGATTGGGATAGATCTGGATCCCATCTGGGTTTATCTGATAGATCATGGAGGTAATGAGATTGCACTCAGAGTCAACTTTACATTGAGAACAATTCTGTTATTGTACTCACCACAGAGTGCCTTAGACATAGAAGACAATCAACAGAATAAAAATTGATCTAATTTTTTTTCCATAGCCATTCCAAACTTCACCTATAATCCCATTTTTTCCACTGCCCATAGGGAATCCAGGCAAGAGAGTTCATCAATACAGATTCCCTCTAATAAAAAAGCAACATAACACACCTTACAAAAACACAGCATAGGGGCTTCCCTGGTGGCGCAGTGGTTGAGAATCCACCTGCCAATGCAGGGGACACGGGTTCGAGCCCTGGTCTGGGAGGATCCCACATGCCGCGGAGCAACTAAGCCCGTGAGCCACAACTACTGAGCCTGCGCGTCTGGAGCCTGTGCTCCGCAACGGGAGAGGCCGCGACAGTGAGAGGCCCGCGCACCGCGATGAAGAGTGGCCCCCGCTCACCGCAACTGGAGAAAGCCCTCGCACAGAAACGAAGACCCAACGCAGCCAAAAATAAATTAATTAATTAATTTAAAAAAAAAAACAGCATATAAAATACTGTATTTCCAGCTCTCTTACTCTTCAGAATCTTGCTGGTGAATGACCAAGAGAGGAAATTCAGTAACTCATTCAGTGCTCAATTTTAGCAAACCAAGTGTGACTTTTGGGGTGAGAAGGTGGTGATGGTGCTGTCTCTAGTCTCCTAAAATTAGTGACTTGGAATTCAAACATTTCTGCTGCATAATGTCTTTGTTTTCTTGGTGGTGGCATTCTTGGGTTTCAGTTGGTGGGGAGAGAAAAGCCTCATGCTGATAATGTACTGAAAGTAAATGAAATTAAATAAGCGAAGCAGTGCTCATCACTACTTCCTTCCCCCCTGGGTAATTCAATTCAAGCTCTCTCTCTGATGGCAACTCACAGGGACTGTCTCTGTCACCCCGCTGGGGCCTGGAGTCTTAACATCTAAATAAAAGTTTCACTCGAGCATTTTTTATGCTCCTGCCAGCAGGATCAGTGAGCTGGTGTGGGCACATTAATGTAATATTCATACTCACAGCCTCTCCCCGCACACAAGGCAATGTCTTCCCATTTTCATAATTATAGATGTTCCATAAAATGGCGTTTAGATTTGCATTAAAAAAGGAGGTTTGAATTCTAATAGAACGTTTAACAGGTCTTTTAAGATTCAGACTCTCGGCATCTTTAACAAGAAGCTGTGTCTCTAAGTTTAACAAGACCTTAAAAAAGGGAAAAAATGGTGGGAAGAAAAGATGGAAACTCCAGGCTTAGGGGATCCTGTTTTTCTTATCCCCTGTGTCTTTCATTTAATTTTGAGGCCTCTAGGAGCAATTGTTTGACAGCACTGCAGAGAGGATGGGCTCTCCTTCAAAGGGCCTTCTCAGCCATACTGGGCCCTCACCCTCAGTACGATCTGCTTCTCTGTTTTCTTAGAGAGCATTTTCAAAGAGAATTAGAATTTTCAGAGGGGTGGGAGAAATGAAAGAATCCTAGACAAATGAACTTTCCTTTGCTGCTCTTCGTCTCATGCGCGCACCCTGAGACCCATCTGGGAGGATTTATAGCAGCCACAGAGTTTGCTAACTGTAAAACACACAAATGAAAACAGTCCATGAACAAGGAAGTTGACAATAAGGACAAATAGGATATAGAATCAGGCACTTAAACACCTAAAAAAGAAACTCTTCTGATCTATATATTTAAAACTAAGCTTGAAACAGAAGCAAAGGTAATTTTAGTTGCATTTTAAATCATCTTAAAATGTTATTTTTAAACAAAAAGTATTCAAAGCATTGAACAAAGTGCCAACGCACAGCTACCACTGAATATTAGTTATTGTAGATGTTAAGAAAACTATTGTGTGATTGAAAAAAATGATTCCACCCAAGAGTCTCAAGATATTGTATAGGTGACCCAGTTGATTCATATGCGTTGTGCCTTAATTTGGTTTATATTTTGTTTGCTTTCTAAATTTTTTAAGGCAAACCAAAAGAGATTTGGTTTTGGGGACCAAAAAGAATAAAATTAGGATTATGCTAACCCACTCCCTTCATTTCTCCTAGTTAAGAAATATAGAGTTATATTTTTTAATTGTTTTTGTTGTTGTTCCTGTTTCATTTTATTTTATTTATTTTTTTTTCATTTTATTTTTTTTGAGGAGTAAATTCCTACCTCATTGTCTCTGTCCTTTGCCCCTCCCTTCTGTAAAATAAGTATAAGCTCCAGTGGTGGAAGATAGATTAGGATCTTGACTGCTCAATAAATTTGTACCTAACAAGGCTAATTGAAAGCCAAGAATGTTAGCAGCATACAATTAAAGGCTGATGTCAGATCCAGGTCTTCTCTGTGTAAAGGCTTCTACCATCCCTAGACTCTTACCATTACTTTGACAAAACCAGAATTTGGCAGCTATTGCCAAGTTCAGCTATGCATAGCCTTTCTTTGTGTGAACTTAATAAAAATTATGTTCACTAAGGTGGCTTTCTGTTTGTTAGAAAAAGGTGAGTGTGTGTTTAGTTAAGCAAATTCTTAATTTTCTGGAGTCCTTTTCTTGCCAATCAGTACATAATTAGGCTGCCTCCCCTTGCACAAACTAATGTTATGTTTAGATAATTTTAAGCAATTTTAGCATTAGATATAATTAAGAAGAAAAAGAAAATTTACTTCCCCCTCAATCATCTAGAAATTGTTTTATTTTGTGCCATATATAAGCAATAGCCCATCAGCACCCCTTCATTAATGTAGATTATCTCAAGTAGCCCCAATAAATGAAAATTCTGTCAGATTTCAACAAAATATTTTGCTCTTGTTCCTTTTAGGAATGGAAGACATCACAAGAGGAGCTCAAGAGCTTGATAATATCATCAAGCAAGGATACTTAGAGAAGAAAAGCAAAGGTACTGACTAGACCCTCCTATCTCAGAACATTCCAAGAAGGGAAGGGAAATGAGGAAAAAGAGGGCTAGCATAAGGGGTACCTTCTCTATGCCCAGTACTATACTAGGCAGGGGTAAGGCAAAAGGAAGGGAAGAAAAGAAAAGAAGTCTGGTGTTTGTGTGTAGGCTGAAGAGAGATGGCCCCAAATCTTCACTTCATCAGGATAGGGATTGGTTTTGCCTTGCTCACCTGGTACACAACAGGTGCTTAATAAATACTTGTCGAATGAATAAATGAATGACTACATTTTTGTTCTCATCTCTCAGTGTGCTCCCATAAAGAGTGAAACTATGTTGCTATGAGTGTAATTTTTGTATCATATGTGAAGCAGCCCACTTTCAAGTTTTAGACAAGCCCCCGTCTTCAGCTTTCACTCTTTAATTAGAATAGGTTCTAGTAGGGTTGGAATACCAGGTTTAACACTCAGGCAAATTGGCTTAGCACAAAGAAAGCCTTGCTCATGCCCATGGCCTGGAGTGTCATTTTGGTTTGCTGAAAGGCAACACATAGAGATCTCATGGAGAATTTTTTAACTACAGGATGAGATTAGAACCTGAAAGATATAAAGGAAAAGTAGAGAAACAGCTGGGATGAGAGCAGGCAAAACCTGTTTAGAACTTGGACCTTTAACTGAGCGAGTCCTCTGCACTCTGTGTCAACATGGGATAACCTGTGGGAGTGAAAGGGAGGGTTTTACAGTCCATTAACCTCAGAAATAAAACGATAACACACTGGACTGTGTGTTGTTGGATTTTACGCACTCTTCAGTGATTGTAGTTACCTGAATTTATGTCCCTTACTGCTGTTCTGTTTAGATCATAGTTTCTTTGGATCAGAGTGGCAGAAGCGATGGTGTGTTGTCAGCAGAGGCCTCTTCTACTACTATGCTAATGAGAAAAGTAAGTGTTCTTCGTTTGCACAGCAGCACCTCACTCCTGGATGCAAGCACTTCGTAAATTCTCAAGCACTTAGATCTCAACTTAGCAGTCCTTAACTAACACCTATAAAGGGATATGCTTGGGAAAGAAATAAGCCTGGGTAAATAATACCTTGCTCATCACCAAAAACTCAGCTGCCAATTTAGAAATTATAGCCCCTTTAAACACTAGGATAGTGTGGCCAGCATATAAAAAGGTTACCTTTTATTATGACTAATAACACATTATCAAGGTTGAATACCTTGGCATTTAAAAAACAGAACCTCTGGGACTTCCCTGGTGGCACAGTGATTAAGAATCCACCTGCCAATGCAGGGGAGACAGGTTCGAGCCCTGGTCCGGGAGGATCCCACATGCCACGGAGCAACAAAGCCCGTGCACCACAGCTACTGAAGCCCGTGTGCCTAGAGCCCGTGCTCCGCAACAAGAGAAGCCACTGCAATGAGAAGCCCGCGCACCGCAACGAAGAGTAGCCCCCGCTCGCCACAACTAGAGAAAGCCCACATGCAGTAACGAAGACCCACCGCAGCCAAAAATAAAATATAAATAAATAAATAAATTTTTAAAAAAAGAACCTCAAACACTTTATAGGCATTAATAATATAGTTAAAATTAATTCTGAGAAGGATTTTAGCAGCTTACCAATGGCCCAGAAATAGAACCTTTGAGTCCAAACTCTCTAAGAGCAGGCTCCAAACTTTATCCTACTGGGTTCTGGGACGTAATCCAGTGGACACGCCTAGAGCCATGGAGTGCTGAGACCCAAATGGTTGCTGTCCCCTAGAGACACCCTTCAGCCAGATGGCAGCAGCTGCGAAGTGTTGACTCAAGCCAGAGGCAGCTTCTTAATGAGCCACCACTGACTCAGTCAAGCACAGCACTCATGAGCCACCCCTAAAAGACCCCCCATCCATGCTTAACACAGTTGCTTAGTTCGTGAGAAGGAATAGAGGATAGAAGCACAAACTGGAGGCAGCTACAAATAAATACAAGCTAAAAGTTGTTATCGTAGGTGAATGCAAACTTTCAAATAGGGGATACCCTCCTGCAGGGTTAGACTGCCCCAGGAGTAATTCTACAAAACAAGAGGGAGATAAAATAAAGTAGCAATTCTTGTGGGGGCTTTCTTTGTGTTCTACCACCTTCTTACTGAGGCGTGATCCAAAGTAAATCCTTTATTGTCCTTCCAATAATTTTCTGTTTCTCCTCTCTTCCTTCTTTCCCGGACTTATTCCTCTCCCAAAGCCTGGATATCCAGTCAAGGGAATAATCAGATACCTACACATTTGCCTTTGGACTTCCTGTACTTTTGGGACTAAGGTAGCAGGAAGAATAGCTTTGCTAAGTGACATGGAATCCTTAAGATTTGCTCTTGGACTTCAAGGCAGTTACCTCACTCTGCCTGCAACAGGTATCACTGACCTTCATCTTGGGTTTACCATCACAATTCATCAGAACCTTTCCCATATAGGGGTAAAGTGTGAAGCCCTACTTGGAAATGATAGCAGCATAGCTCAAAACCTGAGTAACAAGCCCCCTGTATCCTTCCAACCCCCAGCCCACTCTCAAATCCAGCAACTATAATTTCTCCCCTGAATTCTAGGCATACAAGCCAACCAGGTTTTATTTTCTTATTTTAAACCTTCAAACTAATATATATGTCCTTGTAAAAATGTTCATCATTTCCCTTGCATTTAAATACTTGGTTGGCATCTCTGGATATAAAACTAGGTATCACGTTCATTCATTCAGAATCCTTCCTACTCAAGGTGAGGAGGGAGAGGAAGAGCGAGAGGCTTGGAGACTTTTATTGACCATTTTGCCGTCAGAGTGAAATAAAATCTGGTGACCAAAGAAACAACAAAACATTTTAGTGGCCAGTTAGAACAAGGAGGGATACTTTAACAAAAAAGATTCTGGTGTCAAAAAGCACTGTTGCATGGCTCCCTTCTCGCCAGTTACTTCTTATTGTGCCCAAGACATTTTCTTAGTAAGTACAGAGTGTTTGTGTATTTCTTTTAGCTCAACCAGGTGAGGACAGATTCTTTTTCTTTTCTTTTAATATTTTCTTCCCACTGCCATCCCTCTTTTCATCATCATCAAAAAGCAACTCATTCCACATGACACAGGACAGAAAGCATCACCCAGACACGGGGGTTCCATTCTTCTACATGTTCTGCCTGAACCACACCATGAGGACAGAGAATCTTTGGGAACCAACCCCTCTTTTTCTGTTTCTAATATTTTATTTTTTAAAAAAGAGAGTGACAGGCAGAGTAGTCTCTCCTTTCACTCACTTAGGGTCCTTTTCCTTTTATCTCCTTCCTCATCATCTAATGATACTCAGCAGTACTCTGCTACTTCCCAATTTGGCCTCTTGCAAGAGGGATAAAATACTGAGTTTTCATTATTCTCCCTCTAGCATAAATTCCCACCTGACCAGCAGGAGAGGGAGAGCACTCTAGCCCAAATGCTACATAGGGCACAGGATGACAGCCTGGGAACTTATAATGCCCCCTTGCGCTGCTGTTCCTCCCCTCAGATGTGCTCTGCTGGCCCCGATTATAATGTTTCAGTTCTGTAATAGCCTTCAAGAGCCTCACGTTTTCGGCCACACTCTCCCTGCTGTAATAATTCCTTCTTTCTGTTATTATAGATCTCTTAACATTCTAATAAATGCTCTGTCTCTGTTGTACTCTTTTGGCTAAGTAACCTTTCACGTTGCATTTCCCTAGCTTGGCAGTGATATCTGCCTTGCTGTCGCGGTAGCCCCTTCTTAAGCTTCCGTAATAACCTCTCCTTGACTATTGTGGTTCCTCAGGGATGTAACAGCTGTTTCTGTGCTTCTATTTTACATCCAGAGAAGATGCCCTCCCTTGGCAGTTGCATCTCTCTGGAGATACAGGGAGCTTTCCTGTCTTGCAGGCAAGCAGCCCAAAGGGACCTTTCTCATTAAGGGCTACAGTGTACGGATGGCCCCCTACCTGCGAAAAGATGCCAAGAAGGAATCCTGCTTTGAGCTGACCTCCCAGGATAGGCGCAGCTATGAGGTAGGATGAGCCGAGGCGATGGAGATCCTCATTAGTGTTGCAGTTTCGTTCCATTTTGCGTGTGAGTGGTGGTTGCTGTGCTGGGTTCCATCTTTTCTTTGTTACCTCTCGTTTCTTACCAAGACCTTCTCTCTTGACACGTCCTCACCTTTGCTATGTCGTGCCCACCCTCCTGTTGCCACTTTTATCCTAGATACTGCCTTTGCTTGGCTTCCGTCTCTTCATCCCTCCCCTTCTCATCTCACTCTGTAGGTGAGAATCTTGTCTATTGCAGCACACAATCTAATTCTTTATTCAGAGTCTCTAATTTCATGGCTTTAATTCCCACTCTCTTTATTTTTCAACTGCTTATCTTCACTTCCTTCCTTGAAATCCAGAAAAAGAGAAATCTGACTATAGAGTGAAAAATAATTCATTTCCCCATATTCATCTTGCTATCCAGTATAATCTTCCTGTGTGTAGATGCATTGCATATCTCTGGAAGGATTTCTAAGATACTGGTAGCAATGATTACTGAGTAGTAATAGTGACAACTGAGGAACTAGAGGACCTGAGTGGGGGTGAGAAAGATATGCTTCACGGTGTTCATTTTTACATATTTTGATATAATATAAAAGGGAATATAATAGGTAATGCATTATAAAATTAATTAAGGCAACAAAAAATGTCTGACAATGGGAATATAGTGATTTTCACCAAAAGTATACTTTTACATGTGTGTATGTAGATACACATATTGTTTCCTCCTTGTTGGTTATTTTTATCACAGTTTTACTAAAACAATTTAGAAAAACTTTAGCTAACTCAAGAAAAAGAGAAAAGCCATGCTAAGGTTAATATTGAGTAACGCTTTGACTCTTCAAGTTTTTCTCAGCACTCATTCTTTTATGTTTCTACAGTATCATAACCCTTATTTTGATAAGATGACCTAGGTCTTAATCATGTAATTTCAAAAAAATTTTTAAGTTAAACTAAACTTTTCTATAGAGTCTTTTGTAGATGTATCTAAGTTATTTTTAGTATTAAGTTCTTATTTGATTCACCCAGATCCAGATAAAAATTTATATGATAAGTCTAAAGCAATTTCCCTAGGCATTTTTTACAGAAATGTGTTTTTAAGAAATCAAGAATGACAATATCTATTAATAAGTTTTAAACAGGAATCTAGGTTTCTTTTTTTTAAACATCTTTATTGGAGTATAATTGCTTTACAATGTTATGTTACTTTCTGCTGTATAACAAAGTGAATCAGCTATATGTATACATATATCCCCATATCCCTTCCCTCTTGCGTCTCCCTCCCACCCTCCCTCTAGGTGGTCACAAAGCACTGAGCTGCTCTCCCTGCGCTATGTAGCTGCTTCCCACTAGCTATCTGTTTTACATTTGGTAGTGTATATATGTCAATGCCACTCTCTCACTTCATCCCAGCTTACTCTTCCCCCTCCCCGTGTCCTCAAGTCCATTCTCTACATCTGCGTCTTTATTCCTGTCCTGCCCCTAGGTTCTTCAGAACCTTTTTTTTTTTTTTTAGATTCCATATATATGTGTTAGCATACGGTATTTGTTTTTCTTTTTCTGACTTACTTCACTCTGTATGACAGACTCCTCTAGGTCCATCCACCTCACTACAAATAACTCAATTTCGTTTCTTTTTATGGCTAATATTCCATTTTATATATGTGCCACATCTTCTTTATCCATTCATCTGTCGATGGACACCTAGGTTGCTTCCATGTCCTGGCTGTTGTAAATAGTGCTGCAGTGAACATTGTGGTACATGACTCTTTTTGAATTATCGTTTTCTCAGGGTATGTGCCCAGTAGTGGATTGCTGGGTCACATGGTAGTTGTAGTTTTAGTTTTTTAAGGAATCTCCATACTGTTCTCCACAGTGGCTATATCAGTTTACAAGGAATCTAGGTTTCTTATATAGTACATGTCTTTATCTTACCCTAATGGCCAGATAATAAAAATGTTTTTCAGGAACAGTCATTTCAAGTTGATTCATTCAAAATAAAAAATTACTAAAGCTTGATGCTTGACTGGCCTGTTTTGTGAATCAGAATGTAGAGTTTGTTTACTTCTTCTTTTCTTTGGCCCATTGATTCCAAGTAATTACCATGGTCTGTGCATTCTTCCTCTATAATATCCTTTGGATCTTTCCCCTCTGATTTACTCCTGCAGCCATCACAATAGTTAAGTTCCTATCACTTCACCCAGAGGACTAGTTAAGTAGCCTTCTAGTTGGTCTTCTGTCTCTAATTTTCTCCCTATTTCAGTCTCTCCTACTCACAACTATTGAAAGAATCTCCCACTCCTTTTGCTAGAATTTACAGTGGCTTCCCATTGCCTGCATTTTAAGTCTGAATTCCTAATACTCAGAGCCCTTTCATCAACTCTTCTCTGATCCTCCAGCTTCATCTGTTACTGTTCTCCAGTCAAGCTGATCTGCCTACCTTCCCTATACATCATGGTCTCATTTCTAATCTTTGGCAGCTGGTTCTCCCTACCTGAAACGTCCAGTACCCTTCACCAACTTCCACCAACTCTTTTTAAAAATCCAACCAAAACAGTATTACTTCAACACGCCTCCCTGGCTTACCATAGGCAACGATAAGTGCTCCCTGTCTTCTCTCAACATCCAGCTGTTATCAAATGCACTTACTTTGTCGTGTTCCCATGTCAAGGGTGTATGCTGTCTCCAAAACTGATGCATTGATCTGAAGTCAGGAATTTGGGTTTGCCTTTTTTTCCCTGTAAACTGTTCTCAATAAATGCCTGATGAATGAATGGGCAATCAAATGAATGAATGCACATGAACATGAATCTGGATTCAAATCCAGCTGTCAACGTTGGGTATGCAAAATTGCTGAAGGAAAAATATCACTTTGAGTGGGATTTTGATCTTTTTGCTAAATATTAAGCAGGCAGTGTATCCTGAGCTTTCAACTTGACTCTGCAAGTCAACTCACAAGGTTCCTCCCCTTGAACCTCCCTAAAGGATTCACAGAAATTTTAGTGAAAGTGATAAATTAATTCACTAATTTTTCTCTAGTTTACAGCTTCTAATCCAGCTGAGGCCAGAGACTGGGTGGATCAAATAAGTTTCTTGTTAAAGGGTGAGTATTATTATTACAGAAGTAGTACTTGAGTGCATTTGCAGTTGAAGTTATATTGCATAAATATAATCCACAGGCTTCAATATATTTTTATCTGCCCATTCTCCCTATCATATCCCTCATATGATAACAACAAATAGTAACATGGGTGAATCAGAAGGAAAAGAAACCATCAACCTGGAAATGACCTCTGATATCATTCTAACTCATCCACCTAACTACAGGCAAATCTGTAATATTTGTAATCACCAGAAAAGAGATGCTGAAAATCAGCTCAGCTCAATTCAGTGTCTCCTAACCCCTTACATTCTGGAAAGGAAATTCATGATACCAAAGTCATCTAGATGTGGTTTAGGGTCCAAAATCTTCAGTTTTAGTCAGGTAGAAATCTATATACTCATCTAGGTGGCCTTCAAGGACATTGGACATTAAAAACAAATTGCTATTTCCCAAGCCACAATCAAATGGTCCTTACTTTGGATGGGAAGAGTCCTGCCTGAAGATGTTAAATGACTTCTCTTAGAGTACCCTCTGCTGGCCAGCCTGTAGGCACAGCAGTGACAGTGGCCCAGGAAGCCTTGTCTGGGAGTGGCCTGGCAGGTAGAAGTAGCCAACCTTGAGCCTGTCACCTGGCATCAGATAACCCTCATGATGGTATACATACATCATGGCAGGACCCTGCCTCTGCAGAAAGGCAGAAACACCAACTTTGTACATGGTCCCAAGACCTAGGGAGAAGTATGTCAACCTAAAAACACAAAGCCTTTTTATCTCCGTTTTTTATTCTGCTATAAGATTTTATTTTGGATAAAAAGAAGGAAGCACCGGAGCTTTAATTACGATTGCCTATTTTACTCAGTTTATGCCTTTGCTATCACAAGAACAAACTATCGCATCTACCAAGAGCATCACGTATAATAGACTAGAACTAGGCAAACATGAACATTGATGGCGAGACTACAGGGTACACTCTCATCTAGGTGCATTGGATTTATGCGTGTAATATACCCCTAAGTGTGTAAACTTCAATAAAACTCCAAGCAGCTTTATTGAGCTGTACCCTGTGGTACTTTCAGAATCCCACATTGAAGAAATTATTCATTCCATTTTATTTTAAAACAAACAAAATAATAACATATGGTTTAAGCCACAAATGTGTCTTTGATCCCTTCCTCATATGAGGTGGCACCCGAATTCAGATGAAAATAGTTGCAAAATCTTTATTAAAAGCCTAATCAAGCCGAGCAGTTTTATTATGTTTTGAAATGAACATCGGATGTCTCTCTATCCTTTCCTTCCCCAGAGCACCCTGCCTGCTCTTGCCCATCCTGCAGAGGTCCCTCAGCAGGGTTTCAGAGAGCACTACACGTCAGAGAATGAACCTTCCCAGTTCCCCATTAAAATAAAAAACCAATCTCCCTCTCCCGCCCTGTGCCCCCCAGCGCTGTAATGGCTCAACATCCTCTATGCGGTGACCCACTTTAAGGTCAGCCAGACTGTACAGTTGCAAAAGGGCATGGTAACCACATCGCTCAGCCGTTCCATTTGGTCTTGTATTGCTGTTATATTTTTCCACATCCCACTTTCTCTTCCTCTTCCACTTCTGCCCACTCTTCTCTGTACAAGCAAACTTCTCTGAAATTCTGCAGTGAGATCATGGGGGAGACGAGCGTGTGATAGCTCAGGTATCCTGCAGCAGCCACCATAGTTCCCAGGCTCTGTGTGTATCCAGAGAACCCAGGGCATCACTCACCCTTCCAGTTTTCCACTTGACAAGCAGCACGAGGCACGCTGGCATTTCCTCTTCTGCCCTATTTTCTTCCCTTCACCTCATGTGCTCATTCACACACCCATACTTTTCAGGGCTGCTTCATCCTGATCAAGTTTTATCACAAGGAAGGATTTATGTTGATAGTTTAAACCTGACGCAGTGCTAGTCTGGCCTTTTCTGTAGATTTCCTGCCACCAAGGCCCGCACTAGAAATAACAGCACTTAACCTAGCGTTTCATTTTCTTTTGACATGTTTTATTCTCATTCCTCCTCCTCCTTCTCCCTCTTTCCTTCCCTGCCTTATTCTTTTCTTTTTCTCCCTATCTTGATTCACTCTCATCTCTGCCCCAGCAGACCTGAGCTCCTTAACCATTCCATGTGAAGAGGAGGAGGAAGAGGAGGAAGAAGGGGAGAAAGAGGAAGAGGAAGAGGAAGAGACATATGATGATATCGATGGTTTTGACTCCTCAAATCCTGGTTCCCAAAGCAGACCCATTATCTTGCATGGGAGTGTGGGGCTCAAAGAGCCCATGGAGGAGAAAGAAGAAGATATTTATGAAATCTTACCAGGTGAGAAATTTCATCTTCTAATTATCTTCCTCTAGTTTAGAAACTCTTGACCTGGTTGAAGAATATAACTTTGACAACTCCAGAGGAAGCTAAACCTCTGAAGGAGACACTATGGGGAAGCTTCCGTGGAGCTTCTGTGATTCTCGGCACAGAAGCTCTCCCCTGCTCTGGGGGCAAGATGGATTGATCAGGGAGTGCCTTTCACCTCTGCATGTGAAGTAATTTATTACAAATGTCAACAGGTTAAAGAGTCAAGAATACTCATGTTGGTTTTCATGGGTTTACTGCGAGTTTCATCAGCATTCTCTAGTTTGAACTTCTTTTCTGTGTAATTGTGAGGATAATGGAAAGTCACCTCAAATGATGAAGGATGTAGACTGAAGAAATATAGATAAATGCTGACAAGCCTTTTCAGTAACACAGTAAAGCCCTGATAGAGCACAGCTCACCGTTGCCTAGTTTAGATATACCACGAATCAAATTGCATCTCTTGCTAATAAGCCTAACGTGTGTCCTCTGCCCACCACTACAGCAGGTCTACTGTACGTATTTCTTTTTTCACAAAGGCATGATAACCGGCACCTCAAAAACCGCGTAGTCATCACTGCGCCCGCACAGCCACTTCCTGTGTGGGTAACAGCAGCTGTTGAACAGTGCAGAGCACAGTGGGGGTCAGACTGTGCAAAAAACGAAGCCTGAGCCTTTTAACTGTGAGCTAGTTAGACCATGGGAACGCTGAATCTTCAAGACCATTCAGAAGATCGCTCCTGTGGAAATTTGCCAGGAGTTCAGTGCTCTGCTGAGAAATTCAAGTTAAGCCTAAATTTATAGCAATTTAAACCTCAGTCCCAGATGAACGTAGGAGCTAAGGTGAACAGAACATTCAGGCCCCCGAAGACAGGGCTGTTTGCTAAAAAGCATTGTCAGTAAGCAACTGGCATTTCAAGGCTTCCTAAGAAGAGGGTCCAACCCTGGCAATGCCACATTCATCTCTCCCTGGGGGAGAAGCCATGTCATTGCTTCCTGGGACTTCACCCACCCACCCAGCCGACAAGGAGAGCCTGCTTCTTCTCCCAGCACTTCCAGCCTCCGCTAGTCCCAACTTCCCCAGCCTTTCTGTTGTGTTTTATTATGCAAATGATATCTTGGTTGAGGTCGAGCCATTTCTTGTGTCTGAAGTTAAAAAAAAAAATGATAATTTCCTCAGCAAGTCATCGTCGTTAATGAAGTTTTACAAAAACAGATACAACCAAAGGAAAATAAAATTTCACAGGTGATAAATTTTTCCAATTTCCCTGGCAGAATTCGATAGGATTGTTAAATTAAGAGTGAAGGTGTCTGTTAGAAAGCAACGAGCAGTGATGGGTAATTTTATAGACTGGAAAATTGAATCAAATTGCTACATTAAAACACAGCTCCTCTGAGAATCTTCCCTTTCACAGTCTGCTCCATTGCAACAGCAGGGTGCAGAAATGGATCTAATTCACAACACTCTCTAAAAGGAGATGTACTCCCCAACTTGGCCAGAGATTCCTGGTGAGCTCACATCCCACTCACTACTGTCCAGCCTGGGGGAGATATCCAGGTGACACTCCACTTGGGGTCACAGCTGTGGAAGAGTGCTCTGGGAAAACCTTACAGAACCACCCAGACCTCTGGGGAGCAAATAAGGGCTGTTTCATGCAACAAGTTTACTCCTCAAAGGAGCAGGCAAGAGGGAGCTGGTGCTCAGACACACAGAGCAAAGGAGAGTAAAGGGAAAGAGGCCTCAGAAAATATGATGGGATTGAGACCACCACCTTACCCCAGGGGGGTCAATGAATGTATGATTGGCTTCTTAACAACCATCCTTCCCGCACCTCGTAAAATCCTACCCTTGACCATTGCAGCATTGCCCACGGTGCCAAAGTTCACACCAGTCTGGATATTGGAGTGGACTCCAAGGGCATGGAGACTGGTCGGCTTTCTCTAGGAAAGCCACTTACCCTATGCTCACAACAACTGTCCCTCAGAGGTGAGGAAGGCCACATCATAGGAAAACCAGGGTCTCTTTCCGCAGGTTAGGGCAACGGCAGCCAACTTGCTTATTAAGTTTCCAAAGGACAAGGCCGTACCCAGCCAACAGGTTCTTTCCCAAAATCTTCTATCCATCACAGTTTTTAGAGACAGCATTGAAGTTTGGATAAATTGGCATTTAATTATAATATGAATATTTCAGACACAAGTCTCCATCAGCCAGCTTTCTGTCCGTGCCACTCAGCTTGTTGCTGCTGAAATTGCTGTTAGTTTTGCATGTGCCACACTACCCATCCTGGAGGAATTGAGAGGGAACGTGAGGGAGCCTGACACTGTCTCCCCTCTGCTACCATCTCACAAGACCACCCACCGAGCAGTGGCGTGCGAGACACAGCATGGTGTTGCAGGTAAAAGTGCTGGCTCTAGGTCAGGATGGACCTGCTCTGCCACCTGCTAGCTGTGAGACCTCGAGCAAGTTATCTGCCCCGTCTCTCAGGTGTGATTTTCCCACCTGTAAAATGGGGATAACGATAGTAGCTATCATAAAAGGATGCCTGCGAAGCCTGGAACTGATGTATGTAAAGCACTTAGAGCCCTGGCATACAGGGAGCATTCAATAAATGCTGGCTATTCTCCATTTGGTGGTATTTAAATAGGAAGTGTTACCTCCTTGAAGAATTGGGAATCGGCTCATTCCCCACCTTCACCAACCAGACCTGAGACAGTCCGGTTGGACATTTTCAGCAATATGTGTGGAGCAGGTGAAACTGAAAATCCTGAGCAGATGGAAAGTGGATCACGCCTTCTGTTCAGGCCCCATTTCTACTGCAAGGACAGGTGCTGGGTGGAGGAACAGTCGACAGTAAGGTTGCATTGTGCTAACAATGTATACCCATCAATAGTCAAATGACTTGGGCCTCTAACATGTGTCTCATGATAACAGGTAAATGTGCTCTGTAAATGATTTTGCTTCTCCTTCCTCTTTGGCATGGGGCCTATACAAGCCTCATTGTCTCTATGTGGAAGGCGGTGTAAGTGAGATCTCCTCCCTTTCAGAATATAATGTCAATGGGCCTCCTAGCTGAAAGAAAAATGCCTGTAACACATACCAAGTCAATACAAAAATGTGTTTTCTAATCAAAATAATGTATGGATCATCAAATTAAATGTACAACATCACATTAATCATGGGAAATTTGCATTTGCCACGTGGCTAGCACGCTCTTTCCCGTGAGGGAAAACCAGAGCACTCGAGGTTTTCAGCCAAGACCGCAGTGTTAGTCCCGGATAATATGGTTTCAGGGTTGGTATCCGCTGGGATTTCTGAACATCCATGTTAAGAATACGGGGACCCTTGATGTTTAAGATCTCTTTTGCAGTAGATTCAACTGTAGGGGACTACCAACAAAGAAATACTAAAGCGATATGTGGAAAATGGGAGGCTTTTCTGAACCCTCTCTCACCCCTCCCCAAAATCATTTTACAGCCTAGCACAGGCCCAGTTTCATGATTCAAAATTCCATAAAAGTACAGCTTTTATCAGGTTTCTCTTTGTCTGGGGCCTCAAGCCTGGAATCCAGCAAGGCACCTGAGACCACTGAAGAGCTGTAACTGGGGCCTCGCAGCAGCTGCGGTGGCAACAGAATCTGGCTGTGTTCTCTAGAGAGATTTCAGGAGAGCAAACAGAAAGAGAGAGAAAGAGCCCTCCCTGGGTATTTCTATGCACATTCTGATGCTGCCCGCACTGCCCTGGAGGGTTATTATAGACCCAGAAACCAGATTGCTTTATAATAAAGCATATAACTGGTTTTTTTTTTAATTTGAGTCGGTTGGAAACAAGCATTCTTTGGAATTATTTTTCCCCCATACAGCTGTCCAGACCCACAGGAAGGGGGAATGGTGATAGTAAGAGGTCTAAGGAAAGAAAAAAAGCACACACCTAAAATACAAAGTTTATGAAAGAACAATTTCCAACTTCATAGGAAAGCAACACTCCATGAGGGGAACATCAAAGAAGAGTCAACGCCGTCATCAGGCCCCTTCTGAGCTTCTTGGCCTTTTCTTCCTCTCACTCCCATGCACCCTAGGCCCTAGGCACACCGTGCTTTTGGTCAGCACCAAAACTGGAATCATGCATTTTCTTCTACCTAGAATCCGCACCCTCAGTCTACGAAACCCAACACATTCTGCTCAGCTGTGTCTCCTCAGTGACAGCCTCCCAGAGACTCAGCTGGAATTGAGCTCTGTTTCAGCCTTTACCACAGGGATTTGTATTCAGGTCTTTCTCCTCCAATTAGTAGGTGCTCAATTATTATTTGTGAAATTAAATTCAGTGCATTCCAAGTGTTGCAGTTACCGCAAATTGAGTTTAACATCTAGTATATCAAGACCATACTATGGAGATAGGATGCAAATATTTTGAGGTAACAGTTGAGATTACCAGCTATGCAACAGAGAATTGAATGGGTTATTAGTATCATGCTCATATTTGCCATGTTGTCTGAAGAGGTGCTGTAGCATCCATGGATATATATCTATGTGTGCTGTGGAGTGGTTTCTATTTCCATTTTTTTGCATGTTCCCTTTGCGCATGTATTTCTGCTGCATCTGTCACCAGAGCACCTTGACGTCTGTTTGCACACTGATACATTTGGCATTTTTTAAGCTTCTGTCACTTTGCTTTATTTGGGAGAAGTGACTTCCCTCTTTCTTATCTAGTCATTTCTTGAATTTTATTCCCGGTTCAGCTGATATAAGAGCAGCACTTCAGAAAGGAGCCAGGTGTCATGGGAAGCTGGCTCCTCTCTGGGCCCCCGAGGTGGAGTCAGTGTCCTATTCCTCTCAGCCTCTCATTAATGTCCCTGACATTGTGCCAAGAGTGTTGATTGAAACCAACTCTCTGGATAGTGATGCTGATTTGTGACACCCCATGGTTCTCTTACATGTTCGCACAGTTAACAGAATCTTCCTCCACTGTTTTCCCAATTGAGATGAGATATTTGGGAATCAAGTAGAGCATTTTATGTAATAAGTGGTCAGTAATCTTTAGAGGTTAATTTGTTTAAAGGCTATGTAGGGTTGGGGTCCCATATGCCCTGTTAGGAGCAAGGACCATTATAATCTATTACTGTGTAAAGTTGAGCTAGCACATAAATTTTACTTCCTTCTTAAATGAAGATGTATTGTAGTAGATGTCATGCTAAAATGCCTAATAATATTCTTATAAAGAAGTTCAACAAGTTCTCTAGCCTAAAAAAAATTTTTTTTTCAAAATAATCTTTTTAAAATTAAAGCCTCAGGACTTCCCTGGTTGGCGCAGTGATTAAGAATCCACCTGCCAAGGGCTTCCCTGGTGGCGCAGTGGTTGAGAATCCGCCTGCCAATGCAGGGGACACGGGCTTGATTCCTGGTCTGGGAAGATCCCACATGCCACGGAGCAACTAAGCCCGTGTGCCATAACTACTGAGCCTGTGCCCTAGAGCCCGTGTGCCACAACTACTGAGCCCGCATGCCACAACTACTGAAGCCTGCGTGCCTAGAGCCCTTGCTCCACAACGAGAAAAGCCACCGTAATGAGAAGCCCGTGCACTGCAACAAAGAGTAGCCCCCGCTCGCTGCAACTAGAGAAAGCCCGCGTGCAGCAATGAAGACCCAACACAGCCATAAATAAATAAATAAATAAATAGTTAATTAATTAATTAAAAAAAAATAAAACCTCACCTTACAGATGAAAAAAAGAGAGAGAAATTTGGCTGTTTAACCCCCTTTTGTGAGCAAAGAGACTTTTTTTCTGTTGCTATATAATCAGTTTTCTTGATTTTGGAGTTTGAAAAATATACCAGTTTGATTTCACTGAAGCATCCAAGGTAAATTGTATGCCTCTGTGTGTATAGTGCCCTCTGAAGCTGGGAAGGTGCTGAGAGGTGTGCCTTTCACATGCAGTTGTAGAGGGCACTCTCCTCACCAGATGATGGTCCCCATACTCGCTCTTTCAAAGGCCGCAGAGGCACAGCACCCAGCCTCTCACTTCAGCAGCTAGGCTTCTTGACTGGAGCCCACTTTCAGCCACCCAGGAAGGACAACGTTAGATAGAACAGATGTAGGGACTGGAGCTTCCCAGTTCACATCCATCACCATAGCACTTAGTAATGGTGGCAAACGATATATAAGATCTACGGCCAACAGTCTGCTTTCTTTCTAGGTGACTCTACAGGCGCAATGGAAATCAGAGTATCTGTTCTGGAATTGAACTGCATAAATAAAGCAGAGTTTTACTTTTTCCATTTTTGTATCATGACTGGATTAAGTGCTGTTGCCTGAAAGGATAAAGGAATCAAGTTTTAGTTTTCATTTTTATCATTGCAAATACATTTACATTCTCCTATTTTACAAATGCAAAAGCAGGCAAGACACTTTCAATAATTTATTTTAAAATCAATGCTAATGAGGTTATGTCTCGTCAGTGGCCACGTTTTACAATAAAGTCTGATTTATTTAGAAAAGATCTTTGGTGTAGCTTCCCATCTAATGGTGGTGGGAAGGAGGTGGAGTAGCAGGCACGGTGACCCTCCAACTTCGGATCCAATTTGTAATTCACAGCGGAGATCTGACCCAATTTACATTGATTAGAATTGGGAGGAAGAGACATCTGCACACAGACAGCAAAGGCAGAACAAACCCTCTCTGCAAAAGTGCCTCAGCACAGCAAATTACTGGTCTTTGTGATTAAGATGTTTGATATCAGCAAAAGAGCTGTTCTCTGTCCAAATTATTGGGTATCTCTAAAACTGAGGACGTACCAGCTCTTCTTTGAATGTTTTCAACCCTGTGAAATTGGTCCCACGTCAAAAAGGAAAAGCATCATAGCAGAGGAAGGAAAGAAGTGGGCAAGTAATAAGAAGACAATGTGCAAAGAATGATGTTTAACATGATTTATTTCAGCGTGATCTATTTCCCATATTTGATTTCACTCCTCCATTATCTCACATCTTTATTCCTCATGGAGAGGTGGAGGAGCACTACAGGTGGTAAGTAGGAAATTGTCTGCAGGGTCATACATGGATATAAGTAGAGTTGAGTCCTTTTCCCACAGAATCTTATAGGGCAGATATATATTTACCTATATCTATATATATAGAGAGAGATAGATATCATACATCACTTTTTTTTTTTTTTTTTGGCTGCGTTGGGTCTTTGTTGTTGCGCACGGGCTTTCTCTAGTTGCGGCGAGTGGGGGCTACTCTTCCTTGCGGTGCGCAGGCTTCTCATTGTGGTGGCTTCTCTTTGTTGTGGAACGCGGGCTCTAGGGCACGCAGGCTCAATAGTTGTGGCTCACGGGCTCTAGAGCACAGGCTCAGTAGTTGTGGCGCATGGGCTTAGTTGCTCCAGCGGCATGTGGGATCTTCCCAGACCAGGGTTTGAACCCGTGTCCCCTGCATTGGCAGGTGGATTCTTTTTTTTTTTTTTTAATTGTTTTCCTTTTCCCTTTTCTCTCTTTTTTATTTATTTATTTATTTATTTATTTATTTTTGGCTGTGTTGGGTCTTCGTTTCTGTGCGAGGGCTTTCTCCATTTGCGGCAAGCGCGGGCCACTCTTCATTGCGGTGCGCGGGCCTCTCACTATCGCGGCCTCTCCCGTCGCGGAGCACAGGCTCCAGACGCGCAGGCTCAGCAGTTGTGGCTCACGGGACCAGCCGCTCCGCGGCATGTGGGATCTTCCCAGACCGGGACACGAACCCGTGTCCCCTGCATTGGCAGGCGGACGCCCAACCACTGCACCACCAGGGAAGCCCAGCAGGTGGATTCTTAACCACTGCGCCACTAGGGAAGTCCCACATATTTTTAAATCTTGGTAACGTGACTTATTTCCCAAAGTATCAATCCCAACAATATTAATTTTAATTTTTTCAGGGGAGCTATATCATTTTGTATGTGAAATCAATTGCAATTCTTTAATGCTCTGTAGTGTTTTAATATATTTTTATGCCGTTTCTTCTTAGTTATGAGCTTAGAGTTTACTTCCCCTAGTCTGACATACCAGAACTCATGTTGCCCTATAAACCTTATATTTAAGCGGGGGGGGAGGGCTGTCCTATGCCATCGCCTCAAAGTTTCCATTTAATGGCATAACTATGGGGAAGCAAGACAGGTAAGTGCCCTAAGATCCACAGAGAGAAAGGAAAGTACATGTGGCCGGAAGAAACTGAGTATTCAGCCCTCAAAATGTTCCTTTTTATGCTCCATTCATTCCGTGTGTGTGTGTGTGTGTGTGTGTGTGTGTGTGTGGAGGGCGGTAATGATGAAAAGGAGAACAGCAAGTGTATATCTGTGTATTTTACCCCACATATAAAATAGCTTAATATGATTCTGGTACTCATGCTTTCTTGATAAGGATCCAATTCCCATGTTATCAGATAGTACGAAGTCTGGGATGAAACAGGTTAATGAGGGTAAGAAACTTAGGCCAGTCATGTTGTGACTTTGACCATATAAACACTTGGATGGAGTTAGAAAATAGCATTGACTTAGAATTCATTGTGTACCTGCCATTCATTCCAACTCCCCTCAGGAGCTTCCACTCTCATGAGTGAAGCAGGCTGAATAACAAGAGTAAAAAAGATAACTACAAGCCCCAAGTACTAAGAACATAAAATTGTGTACATGACCAGCTTCTGTGACAGCTGAACAAAGCTTGATACATTAAGGAGTAGTTAATCACAGAGGGTTTAAACACGTGCTTAGCTTCACACACAGAAATTCTGGATGCTTACGTGGAGATAATACATTTTGAAGAGAATGCTAGAACGGGAGGAGAAATAGGGTTTGAGGAAAAGGATTGGGATCCTAGTAATAGGCACCTAAATAATCCAGTGGATTGGAAGCTCCATAGGGCGGGGACCCGGCCAGTCTTGTCCATCACTGCATCTCCAGTTCCTAGTGCAGTGTCTTGCATACAGTAAGCACTTAAAAATGTTTGTGAATGAATGAACAGAGATGGAAATAAGAGAAGGCCAGTTGAAGGTGAGAGATGATTTTTTAAAAAATGGTAATTATTGCCTTAAAGAAGAGAGTGTGATGAGCTCAGAGAAAGAAGACCCGTCAGTACAAATAACAGACTACTGACCACTAATTGCTAATGCTGATCATGTTTATCCCCACAGATGAAGAGCATGATCTAGAAGAGGATGAGAGCGGCACACAACAAAAAGGAGGTATGAGAGCTTCAAAAATGTACAGGTGCTGGATAGGACATTCGGGCTTCCCACTGGAGAAAGCACCTTTCTCTGACTACAAACATTACCAGACTCGCTAATTAAGAGGGTAACTGGTGTGTCGACCTCAACAGTCCTGAATAAGATGACCGGACAAGGAAATATCTTAACTTTAAAAGCAGCCACCCATTCACTTTAATTAATGTTCCCAGAACTGCTAAGATTTATCCTAGAGAGGGTGGGAAGCCAAACCAGATATTTATTTTTTTCCTATCAGTATTTCTTAAATCAGTACAGTGAAAATAGAATTGTCTCATCTCTAAGAGATCAGAGGATTGAGAATGGAAAGAATGGAAAAGTCTCCTATCTGAGAGGCCCAGAGATTGCAAGTTCAGAGGGGAATGGAAATGTGTCAGATCTGAAAAGTGAACATGGGGTGAAGGATAGAATTGCTTGGTTATGCTGACTTCTGATGGCCTGGTTTGATTCCAGGCACATTTGGAAATGAATATGTAACAGCTTTGTTGAATACAAAATTACTTCTTATTCATCCCAGACTGTTAACCATGTTTCAGTCTGTTAGTGAGCCCATCCTTTCTAAGGTCAGATGCCCCTCTAAAGCCTCCTTAAGTGGACCAAGGACCTAGTCTGTCATTGTCTGTAAAGGAATATGTGCTGCAAAGGCCACCTCAAGGACATTCATTCCATCAGCAGAGCCTGAAAGTGCCTGATTTAGATACTGGCTGACTTTTTCTTAGAAATTCTATGGAAGTTTTAAGCCTAGGGGTTCTTTCCCTCTTCCCGTCCTGCTCCCCCTCTGTTTCTCCAGCCTCCCCTTTTCCTATTCTCCTCTCTCTTCCTTTCCTCGTGCCTTTTCTTCTCTTCCTAATCCATTCAGCAAAGCCCCTTTCCTTGGTTCATTCTCCATGGGAAGAGAATATGTAACAGGTTTACTGAAGGACCCAACTTCATAAACACCCAGCTTCTCAAGAGGAGAGAAATGACAGCAAAGAAGCAGCATCAGAATTCATGTGCCATAGCCAGAGAGAGAACTGAGGCAAGTATAACAGGAATGTTAGCGTAGTTTCAAGTAAGGACCTCGTGACAGTTAACACATGTGATTAAGTCCATTCTGAATCTTAGTTTTTACCATTCTACTTGCCATACAGAATTCCAACAAAAAATCTGTTTCCTGACCGAGCCATGTCCCACGTATGTCTCTTCTCAACCAACTTCCCTCACTAGTGCAGGAAAGAAGCACTTCATGTGGACAGCTTGGGTGGAGTAACTAGAAGCTTCCTATGGCCAACTTTAAACTCCCTTGGGAAGCAGCAGAATTCAGGCAAAAGCCTAAAATTCAGTTTCAGACGTCTCCTTCATCTCTTTTCTTCCTTCCACCCCTCTTTCTAAGGTTCAATCTGAAGAGTGAGGAGAGATTTATTTCTTAGCTGTTCCAGGAGCTATAATTCAAGTACATTTAAAAAAAAAAAAAACCCTTTGTTCCTCATGCTTCCTGCCTCCAAAATAGGTGTTGTTAAAGTGTAGTGAGCTCTAAATATGTTTCTACGGTTTATACCTCCCACCAGTTATAATGATTGGTGACTTAGTGATTAAAAAAACAGAGGAGGACTTTTCCCTCTCTCTGCAGAATCTGAGGCAGGAATTTATATTATCTGTGTTTACTTATTTATTTATTGAATTTATATGGTGCCTTTTCTACAAAGGAGCTATAGAAACTGCAACAAATATGTAACATCCAAATGTCATCACTTAGCTTTAAAACAGTAAAATAGAGGTTCGAGGGATGGGTAGGCATATAAAAGGCAGGGAGCTCCAGGATAATGTGAATTCTTCTGTAATAGGCAAGCTACACAGGCTTGGTTCACTTGGGCAAGTCAGGTATCACATGCCCTTTGAGAGGGAAAAATATTTTCTCATAAAAGATACCATGGCTAGCAGGGTCACCTTTAAAATCCACATACTTTTCTTCACTATTCCAGGGATCCTTTTCCTGGAATGCTGTGCTTTTCCCTGATGGAACTGCTTACATTTTTAAAGCCCAACTAAGAGCTTATCAGAAGAGGGGAAAAAGGAATTCAGTTTATCCTGATTGGGTGTTAATGACCCTGTAAGATGTAATTTCTTTTATTTTGTTCTGTTACCTAGAAAATCTATCACGGCCTTGTAGTATTGATTATTCAATCTATAAAGAGCTCGGTTTACAGCTTGACTGTTAGTAACAGGGTTATTCTAATGAGTGACTCTTCAACACCTCAGATTTTCACTGAATTCCAACCCATCAGCCTAACAGTCTAACTCTAAGTGTCTTTGGAGATGACAGCTTATCTCCCTTCCCTATCATGAGAAGGCATTGTCCAGGTAACCAAAAATAAAACTCATTCTGTGCTGTCTGTATGAAAACGACTGGCCGTTTGCTTGGGTATGCCATGAAAAACAAAAAGCAGAGCTGGAGGCACAAATCATCCTTAGATACGTCAAACCTCTGACCAAGGAGGATCTTGAAACAGGTTGCTTTCGCTCTGAAGTTGTAGGCAAACTCAGCCAAGGGGGAGCCCATGTTCACTCATTTCTGCAGGGCAGAAAAATGGTTGCTGATGAGCATTCCATTTCTGAGGCACTTTTTCCACTTTAGTGGCAGCCAATGGAGGGAACTATTACACAAAAGAAACAGAGGGAAGCCACAGAGGTATTTGCAGCTCTTACTTTTTGAAACCTATTTCCCAAGACAAATGTGAGTGGATCGTCACCCAGCTATAACTTTGGCTCAATAAAAGGAAAACAGGAGATGAAAATTAGGATCTGTGAGTGTTCCCCACTTCAAGATCATACTTATCATCATTAAGGATCATCATTAAGGACCATAGTAATTTCAAAACTCAAAGACTAAAGGGCTATGAAAACAAGCAAATAGTATTGTTCAGTTGCTCTTCCTGTTCTGGTGTCATAGTCAGTGGAGCTTGACAAAATTTTTTATGCCTTTCTTTCTGAAATGGTTAATAAGGTATCAGGCTGAGTCTGCTTTAATGGACTGAACATGGTGGCCTTTCTGGCCTGGCCTAGAGAACATTTCAAGTCCCTTCCAATGGGGCACTGCTTTGGCCTTCTTTGTCCATTTCTCATGCTCTAGCAAGAACTGGCTTTATCTGTCTTCTCCTTTTGTCTCTCTTTTCTATAATCTGTTAAGTAGTTATACCCAGGGCCACATTGGCACAGTCCTTTTGCTTATCAAGAAAATGTAAACAACATGCTGACTTGCCTTTTGCCTCTTTTCCTTGGTCACAGCTTGAATTCTGGAGCTACCCAATATCCCCCAAACAGAAGCCCAAGGTGACATATGAACTCTGGAAAGAACACAAGTCAGGCTCTGTTGTCCCTAAGGAGGGAGAAAGGCAGAATGGTGTCTGCTGCTTTCACCTTAGAACTCTCCCCGTCATGGAGGCTCATTTTCAAATATTGACTCTGTCAATAGTAGCACCAACTTGGCCTCAGTTACAGGAGAAATGACTGTCACTGGTTATAAAGACTTGGTGTGGAATGACAGATGCTTTGCAATAAATACCTAGAAAAGAGAGAAAAACAATATATTTTTTAACTTGGTCTGCTGCTAGTCTTCCTATCACATTTTACCTGCTGGGAGCATAGCTTCTCTTACATGGGATAAAGAAAATAAGATGCTTCCCCCCTTTTTCTTTCTCTAGAAAAAGTCCTCCTCAGCTCTGCTGGCAATTTAAATGCTGTGACCGTACCCATTAGCTTCTCTATCATTGTAATTGTTGTTAATTGTTATAACTGTTTTAGTTATTAGTGGTGTCATTATTGCTCTAGGTCCTCTGTCTGTTTTATGCTGAATATATTAGTGCTTTGCTTTTGAATTACCAGGCTTTATTTAGTGCAGAGTTACGTTTTTTGGAGAGACATTGAGAAATGCTGGCATTAAGCTTTATTCTTTTGTTTTTCATTCCAAATGGACAGACTGGAAAAAAATAATTAGATGGAATAATGTCCTCAAAATGAGAATGAAGATGTTTTGAATTAATTAAATGGTCAGAATGCTGCACTATTTCTGATCTCAGACTGCTGCCAGAGGAGTGTAAACCTAAAGGAACTTCAGTCCAGCCCACAGAGGCAATCATTCCTCTCAGGCTCCCAATTCCTTACTGATCTAAAGACATCAAAGTCTCCTTATGCTTCCTCTGTTCATAGGACATGCTGGGCAAGTTTAGGGAGAAGCTGGACTGGCCCAGCAGACCTCCCAGCCTTCAAGCTCTTCCTGGGGCCAAGCTTCAAGAATAAAGCCCTCCTTGGCCTTACCTCTTCACCTCTTCAAGGTTTGATCAGGCTTTTGTTTTACAACTAAAGCTTCAGGGAAACCTTCTCTGACCCCTCAGACTAGGTTAGATTCCCTATTATACACAGGACCCTCAACTTCTCCTTTGCAGACATATCGCAATCATAAATAAATAAATAGTTGTGTGACTGTTTCATGGTGCCTCCACTGCCGGATGGCAGCCCTAAGGGCAGGGACCGTGTGCGTGGCTGATGCAGAATTCCCAGCATCTAGCATAGTCCCTGGCACAGTAGGTTCTGTGTACATGTCTGTTGAAGGCTAAAGAATGAATGTAGTGAAGTTGTGTGCACACATATACCTAAAGCCAATCACATGTGTTAAACTGGGAGTCTGCAATACAGAATCCAATCTTGTCCAGTTAAGACGTTCCTCTCCCTGATTTCTTTAATACCAGAATACCTCTGTTTAGATAGCAAGTCCAACCTTTTCCCCATTTTTAGCCCTTCGTTCTGCTTATTTTCCAAAGCAGCCTTGTTAGGATTCTGACGATTCCAGTTCTTGGGCTAGGCTAAACTATCTCCTGGATTCCTGAGCTCTATCTTCTTTGGGCCTTTAGCTTATGAAAAATTGAAGGCATCTTCTATCTTTAGTTTTTCTTGGAAGGTTTTTTTTTTCTGCTAGCTTCTTGCATTCCCTATGATCTGTTGTGCTTTTAGAATAGCTCTTTTTCCAGGTGTTCTCCCCAGGTGTCTTATATACCCAATATCAAATCACTTTTTACATATATTCCCAAAAGGTACTCATAATCTCAGGAGCTGTCCCACACCCAGGCACGTGGGGAGCAGTACACTACAGCGACCATCTGCTAGGCCAGAAAAAGCCAAGAGAACTTTGTCAGTCTTACAATTTGGAAACATCAAGTTATGTTTTTAAAAAATCTATTTTTATAAAATTATTTTCTTTATCACATATAAATCCATGAAGAATATTGATGTCAATATACTTTTCATTCGTAAACTTAGGCAAAATCTTGGGGTGAATAATCAACTCCATTACAACTGAAAAAGCATTATATCCTCTGGGAAAACTACTTTCATTTTTCAGGAACTGATATTTCTCTATTATTTCATGAACTGATATCCCCCCCAAAAAAAACATGCCTTGTCTTTTCAATAGCTAGCATTTTTTCCTAATTCCAAACATATTCTTAAGTCTGTGTGAGAATGTTTCCAGTGTAGTTGTCTTGTTTGCTACCCTCTGTTGTCTGCTGCATATACAAACATTTTCTGTGTAAAGAAAACATGCTTGAGTTTCTATATGGTTAACATTTTTACTTTTGTTTGCAATATCTGAATCTTAACTAAACAGCTCTGTCCCCCTCTGTTTTTGTGCACTTTAAGATTCCTACTAAAGTTCTTTTCCAGAGACATATAGGGATTTTGTTCCTCTGCGCCTTTATTCTTTGAATTGCTCATAAGTTAGGAACAAGGAGAAAAAAGCAAATATAGCCAGGGCCTCTGTCCCCCCACTGCCCACTTGCCCTCTGTCTATTCCCATCCTCAGCAACTAGCACCATCACTCTTCATGGGAGGGTCAAGACAAATGAAGGGAAAGGTGGAAACTGTAGAATAAGGTCCCCCCAGATCATTTGAATTTTAATTAGAACCCAGGACTCCTAACTCCCATCAGTAGGAATGTCATCTTTTGTAGGTGCTTTGCATATCACTCTCATACATAGTGTCCTAAGGAACGGGGAGCACTGCCACATTATCCCTGGTCCAGTGGGCATTCGCTCTCCTGCCATTCAAATCCCCAGATCCTCTCCCACTTTGTACTCTAGTGTTTAACCTTTCCGGGTAGAAGAAGATCAATACGAATCCTTCATTGTTAAGAATCGATGACTGTCCTGTGGCATCACTGCCATCTAGTCTTGCTGAGAAGCCCAGTAAATCTCTTCAGCTGCTTCTAAAGCTTGGTTTGTCGTCTTCGTCTTCCGTTGCTTTCATTTTTAATGCAGATCACTTTGGTTTCTGTTCCCCTGGGGGCTTGCAGATAAATCTTGGCAGACATGTTCAGCGTCTACAAATGAGATGCTGGAAAAGGGCCAGCCCACCCAGAATTTAGTTGTAATGGATGAGACACCCCCTTGGTTCCACTTAAAGACTGGGCTATTCGTTTCCACATTTATTGGTAATTACCTCATATAGTAAGTACCTGGGTGGGAAGTGCCCAGGATGAAGTTCCTGTGTAACAGAGGAGGCCAACCTGTGAGACTGCAATGCAGATCTGTGCTGGCTGACTCAGCCTCTCTCGTAAACAGGCAGAAGTCGGAGACTTATCTCATTCCTTCAATGGGTAATAAAAAGAAGCACTGGATAGTTTAGATGCCCTGGATGAAGAAAGTCTGGCAGAAAATCTCTTTGTGCTGCTTACTTATAAACCAAGTGAAAAATTACCTGCCTGATTTTCTTTTATTAATAAACGAATATATTTATCATGTTACTGAATAGCATCTGACTAAGGGTGAACTGTAAATATTTAATGTTAGTTAATGATCTCCTTCTCCCACAGTCCTTTGCTCATGCTGAGTGTCTGGCTGTGTGTCATCCCAAACCCCCTGAATCTTAGGTTTCCTAGGGGTAATATCAGAACCTTGGTTTCCATTTGCAGCAAAAATGTGGGCTCCATAGAGAAAGACAGGGTCCTTTTAACTTTGATTTCTCCTCTCTTTGATCAGTGGACTATGCCAAATATTATCAGGGCCTATGGGATTGCCATGGTGACCAGCCAGACGAACTGTCCTTCCAACGGGGTGACCTCATCCGCATTCTGAGCAAGGTAAGGATTAGAGTGTGGGGCTTGGATCAAAAGTCGATGTTCTCACTCTTGATGATGTAGTCACCATAACCAGAATTATCCCATGTCATATTCTTCTCTTGTGTGTATCACATGGCTCCCTCACACGTAAACTTCAATTGTCTTATAATTGTCAGGGAAATTTTTAATTGAAAATTCAGATTCAGGAACCAATTTTCAAATTTAAAAATAAAATAAAGTAGACATAATACTTAAAACTATGCCAATCAAAATTTGATCTTTTTAAAAGGGTCTTGTGGTGCTTAAAAGGTCATCACCACGTACATAATTTATTACCGTAAAATACTCTTGAAAATATTCTAGCTGGGTCAGCCGCCTTCTTATTTCATCTATAGATAAACAACACTGTAACATAGTTATATATGGGGGGAGGAGTCAGAGCTAGTTAGCTCAGTTGGTTTGAGCAAGTGCTGACAAGGCCAAGATAGTGAATCCAACTCAAGGGCCAGCTAACTTCATTCTCTTCCTCAGTCACAGAGGTAGCCCCTAGCCACAGCTAACCATCTCACAAATGGTATTGCTGGATACAAAAAAAATGGGCAAAAATAAGGATATATTATTGCAGATCCATCACCAATGTGAAGAAGCTTCAAAACTCATGGGCTACTGTTTGAGGGATCAGTAACACCATCCTTGTAAAGAAAGACTGCACATATTCTGTATAGGTGGGCTAAGGAAATCGATTCTGTCCCTAAAAAACTTGTTAAAAAGTTCTCCCTCTATGAGGCGATCAATATCAACAAACATTTTTGAAAGAGGCACAATTTGCTCTTTAATTGATTAGTATGTGAACTCCATAAAGGAAAATTGAAAACCCATTGTGTTATTAACCCATCATTTGCAATTTATCTTTGTTCTGTAAATGTCATTACCTTGACCAGGTGTTTGTCTCAGTTTGAAATATACCACAAGCTCCTTAAGAAACAGACCAGGGCTGACGGAAGGTACCTTTCAGCTGTTCCAACGAGTCCCATTTGAACTAGGACCAAATTCAGACCCAATCTTTTTCCAGAGAGCAGGAGGCCTGCAATCCCTGCTGGGTGAGATCACAATCTTCTAGTGATTTCTTCCAGACTCCTAATTCAGCACCACCCTAGTGCCATTCCGGTGCAGCTCCAATACACCAAGAATAAATTGGAAGCAAAGAAGGGAGTGGACATTGGCCTGATTGGTATTTCAAATGCCCGAAAGCAAGGTTTGCCGAGTAATAGAATTTGTGTACATTACCACGCTGGGGTAATCGAGTTATCCACTCAGGTGTGACCAGGCCTCTGTTTGCCCAGAGCCTGCAGGTGAACAAATTAACTGTTTACATTGTCTGAGGTGCCTGCAGCAGGAGGAGGGGAGAACAGAGCCAGACTGTCTGCTGGCCTTCTCTCTCGGTCATGATTATTCTGTTTGTTTTGCACGTCTTTTGCCTTTGTTAATGACTTCTCACTGGGGGTCCCTTTCCTCCATTTAGAAGGGGCTGTGCGGTGACTTGCCCTGCAGTATAGAGCTGTCTGCAGTTACCAGGACTGTTGTAATTTTGAGATACCAAAGAACACGGGGACCTTTCCCAACCTGGTTTGGGTTTTTTTAACCAACCCCCCTTCCCCTCCTCCATTACTAAAAGCCAATATATCAGAGTTTAATTCACAGGGAATAGTTTGCTGCCTTGGTTCTATCGGGCATCTTTCTCCATCTCCTGGAAGGTCCTGAGTTCGTAGTCATCCCTTACCTTGGTAGTAGCACACCAGTTGCCACCCTTCTCCACATTGCTAATCTCTGCATGGCAAGGGAGGAAATGAGAAGCTAGAAGCTTAACTGAAGTTTCCCTCATAAAACTTCATTTCAGTTAACGTTGGCTTGGGGAGCATTTCAGATTGGATTTACCTTTATTATATTACTTAACTCAATAAGAGTCCTTGGACAGGAAGGAACCTTAAAAGGCCACCCGATCCATTCCCTTGCCTCTAAAAAGCACAAATGAACCAATTCAGACAGATAGAAAAGGAGATTCCACTGCCATTATCAGCTGTATGTCTATTCAGATATTCAGTAACTCCTAATCTCAGGAATTTTCTCTCATATGGATCCTAAATTTATTCCATATTATTCATATTTAGCCCCAGCTGGCTTCCTTTATTGGAGTCAGTTACACTCTGCAGCCTGCCTCTCACACCTGCAGGGACAGAACTGACCCAGGTTGAGGTTAGTCCAGAAAAATGGTATCTAGAAATCTCCATTTTACTTTTCTCTGTAGCTAGTAGAACTTTTGTCAGGCAAGAAAAGCCCACTTCTTAGGAACCTAGAGAAGTTTATTTCCCTGAGAAACACAAGACAAGATGCAACTGAGTGCAGCTCAGCTTACCTGGAGCAGTTTCCTTACCTGTAAAATGAGGGAGTTGTGTTAGATCTCTAAGGTTCCTTCCACCTCAAACATTCCCGGTCTAAATAAACATGGTGAGGCTGACTTTGCAAATCTGCTAAAGAAATTCCACACAAAAATGTGTCTTAGCTTTAATTATTTATTCAGATTAAACAAACAAAAAAATTCTAAGTTATTTTGTTTTGGGCCCTCATAAATGCATTCGGCTTTTCCCTCTCTCTTTGTATAAGAGAAATATTCTGAGGGGCAGGGGGTGGCAGGTAGAGAACAGAAGTGGCCCCTGGATGGGGAAGTGGGGTGGGAATTGGGGGGTAATAACTTTATTCTTGGGCTCCTGCTGCTCCCTGCTGTTTCTTTCTCTCTTTTTTTTTTGGTATTTATTTGTTTTTTTTTTAATTGAAGTATAGTTGATTTACAATGTTGTGTTAGTTTCTGGTGTATAGCAAAGTGATTCAGTTTTACATGTATATGTATATGTATATATATATATTCTTTTTCAGATTCTTTTCCATTATAGTTCATTACAAGATATTGAATTTAGTTCCTTGTGCTATACAGTGGGACTTTGTTGTTTATCTATTTTATATAGAGTAGTATGTATCTGCTAATCCCAAACTTCTAATTTATCCTTCCCTCCCCCTTTCCCCTTTGGTAACCATAAGATTGTTTTCTGTGTCTATGAGTCTATTTCTATTTTATAAATACTAAGTTCATTTGTATCATTTTTTTCAGATTCCACATATAAGTGATATCATATGATATTTGTCTTTCTCTGACTTACTACACTTAGTATGATAATCTCTAGGTCCATCCATGTTGCTGCAAATGGCATTATTTCATTCTTTTTTACAGATTAATAATAGTCATTTTATATATATATATATATATATATATATATATATATATAAACATACACACACACACCACACCTACTGTTTCTTAATAGTTGCCCAAGTATGACCCAACCCTGAATCCTAGAATCCTAGGGCCAAGAGAGTCTGTTAGGGTCTAGGGCCTTTGGACAGGAATGATCCCAGAAAGAGAGCTATTTACCCTTTTAAAAAATTTTTTCCAGAGAAGATGATTGGCTGGGTAAGAAAGCTGCACCCCCATAGGTAACCAAATGCCCATCACCTGTCCTATTCTTAAGGAAGCAAATCGTCAACAGGTGGGTTACTTATGTGACCCTGAACAAAGTCACTTAATCTTGCTAATCCTCAGTTTCCTCATCTGTAAAAATGGGATAATTTCTATTTATAGGGTGTTGTGATACTTTCATTAGAGAATTTGTGTAAAGAAGCGCCTGGCATCTAGGATGATAATTATTATTATATTCCCTTCTTTTCCACTAACAATAGAGTAAACTTTTGGGGTCAATATTGGGTACACACTAGGAGTTCAATAAATTATTAGTGAATTGAGAGGGAAAAAAAGGTAGCCTGTCCTGCCAAGAACTCTTCACGGAGATATTCGAAAGCTCAGAAAGTCCTCTCTTGGAAATAGAAGGCCATCCAGTGAAGAGGCCTTACATGGAAATGCGCTGTGCCTTTCCTGGTCTGAGAGAGTTTGTCACTGGCAAAATTGATCAATTGCTCAAACTTCTTTGAGGAGAGGCCAGAGCCATGTATCGCAGCTCTGAAACAGTAAGCAATGGCACAGTCTGCAGGACCCCGCCCACCTCCCCTAACACATCTATCCGTTACTAAGCCCCACAAAGTTGCATGCCCACTTAATGCACTGAGTTCCAATTTGGGCCGCAAATATATTAAAAGGAGATTTTAATAATGGAGCAGATCTGTGCATCCAGTGGACGTTCCCGCGTTCCTTTTGGGCCCAGATATTTCTGAACAGCATTTTTGGTGCAGGGACCGAACTTCGCTTCCACCCGGTGCAGGGACGCAGCTCCGGCCACGGCGGGGTGTTTAACGCTCTTCAGTGGCTCCAGATTGTGGTGCTTGTGCAGGTCTCCTCATACGTAACTGATGGCTCCCGTAAATTACTTCCCACGATGCCTGAGACCACCGCAGAATTCAAGTTTGAATAGAGCAGGAAAAAGGTGTTTGAAAGGCCTATTCACTCAGCTACATTTTAATTTCCTTTTCAATCTTGTCCCAATTAATTTCACAAAATTAATCTCACAGAAGCAAACTCGGCAGCACAGAGGCTGCGGTTTTAGTGTGGCGGTCGCTCTGCCTGAACATGAAATAGGAGCTAATATAAAAATCCATCTGCTGTGTTTGAAATACACGCCGGCTGCTGCTCAGTCCTGTCTGACATTCCAAACATCAACAGCGGGGAAAAGTGATTTGGGGGTTAGTGGCCATCAGTACTTGGCAGGGGTTCAACAACAGGTGTACTCCAAAAATCCATTCAGCCTGGGCACCAGGCATGACAGGGTAGGTGCTGAATCACCCTCGGTGCAGGAACACTGCGCCCTGGCTTAGTTCCTTTTATCTGAGGATCGTAAGGCCCTTCTGTGGACCAGCACTGCTGTGAGCATTTACTGTAAGTAGGAGAAAGGGAGGTAAGAAGTCTCTATTTGGATAAGACGAGCCACAGTTCCCATGTTTCAGAGAAGTGACTCTGTCTTCCTGGCTTAAAGGCCTCTCACTAGGGAACCTTTTTCTAAATAATAAAGGTGCGTGTTCTACTCTTCGAGATAACCTAAATAAACGCCCATTTAAAAATTAGGCCTCCTCTTCCAGAAGTAATTTATAGTGGTAACATGAGCTGTCCAGCAGATAAGGGCGAATTAAAGGGAGAGAGAAAGAAACTCTTTCTCAATTGTCTAGAAAGAAGAAGAGGTCCCTGGATGACCCTTAAATGGTCCCTGTTTACCATTTAAGGTAAACAGAGTTGATAGGCTACATCTCTTGAGCTTATGTTGTGTGACTCATGAGTTGGCCCTCGGCTTCTCCAAGGTTTTTCCAGCTACTTATTTCCATGGAAGGCAGCGTTGGAGCAACAAGCTGGGCACCACAGAAGGTTTATACTTACATGGTGGCTTAGCCAAGGTGGGGAGATATTCTCACTGCCCAAACACACCATGCTTTGGTTGTCTTCTCTGCTGGTACAGTTGGTATGGAAACAGGGAGCCTTAAAGGCAAGGTCAAGTTTAACATTGAACATATGATGCTGTCAGATGGCCGTGGGTCTTATGTGGATGAGGATGGACCGATTTCATCATCCTGGATGACAGTTAGCTTCCGGCACTGGATTGGAGCTACTTAAATTCAGGCCGGGTCCTGGCTCCAAACCCAGCTCCTAGTTATCCGAATGCAGCAGGCCTGTCCCTGGCACACCTGGACTATGTTAACATAACACCATGTCTGTTATAATGGGATTTTTAAAGCCCGGTGTTCTTCACCTACTCCCTCAAAGGACTACTTAACGAATGTAGACCTTTCCCCTCCCTTGACCCCAACCCCTCCAGAAGAGATTTGTATGTTGTAAAAATTATCTGAATGCAGCAGTACTTCCTCTTTTCAGTGTGCTTAGTTGAATGTGACAACACCCTCATAAAAACAGATAAGTTAATTCCTTCAATTGCTTTAAATGAAGAATTTTTTTTTTTTTTTTTTTTTTTTTTTAATTTCAGGGCTCTGAGGGAAAGGAGGTGTTTGGTGACATCTAGTGTCCATTTAGGACTTCCTCAGGCACCATTACCCTCCGCTTGGTTGACTGGGGGATGGGCAGGGTAATTTGGGAGGTAATTCGGGGGTAGGAAGTGGGGAGAATACAGGCCTGGGGCACAGACTGCACAAACATAGTGATGAAACTGGTCAATGCCTGCCAAAGAGCTATCATTCACCTCTGACCTAACCAAAGGGGACGGTGAGGGAGGGTACCATCAGAAAATATCTTTTCTTATTTATGATGATACGAAAAGAGAAGCAGAAGCTGTCCCCATAACCCCATTTCACGTTAACAAGCAGGTCAACACTGTGCTGTGATGACGAAGATGATGATGATGATAGTATTTTCTCTCATTAATAACCCCTATGGGAGGCTATAGAGTTAGGAGGATGGGAATGGGATTTGGGGTCAGCTGGAAGGCAACGGTCATACACCGGTCAAATTCAGTAGAGGCCATTCCTTTCCCCCAGACAGGAACCAATCGTCTAGAACAAACCCTGGCAGCCTCATTCCTTCCAGGTAATTTTTATAAATGAGGGGACACCCATTCCAAGAGAGGACAAAAGGGAGAGGGTGTTTGTGAGTGTGCGTGTGTGTATGTGTGCTTATGCATGTATGTGTGTGTGCAAATGCGTGCATATAAACCTGCAGACAAGAGACCTGGCTACATATCAACCTTATTCTCTAAACCCTGGCCATTTACTATAAAACCCATTTTTTAAAAAAAGAGTAAAATTGGCATTTTCCACTTTAAGCTCCTTAGTCCTGAACTGTTGTCCTGAACAAGACCCTTCACTTTCTACACACATACACACACACACACACACACAAACACACACACACACACACACCCCTTTCAGTCAGGTGGAAAGTCCCAGATCAGATAATTAGCTGTGAGACCCAGACAGAAATGTTTACCTAGAACCATATAAGCCATGGCAGGGTTAGGTTAATGCTCACAATCACCCAATGCTTTACAAACTCCAGTGTAAAAAAATTCCAGCCATTTATTTTGCGGTGAATTTATAACAAATGCTCTTAAAGGCTTCGTCTTTTGACAGAGGTAATAATAAATTCACTGTTAAAGACGGTAGTTTAATTCCTTATACCTCCAATACTGCACAGAATAAACCATATTCATCACTGAGTAATTTTTTACCACATAAATCTTTAAAACTAACCGGTGAAGGCTGTTGAGACTGAAATATTGTAAATTTATTAGATATGCCCATGTAGTATTGGATTCAGAGGTTTCCATTCGAATATATTATGGGGAAAATTTGTGTCTTTAACTGTGACATTCCCTCCATTTCCCACTGCCAGTATTATAACAAGCAGCTCCTCCAGAGTCAACTGCACGTTTATTAGACAGAGATTTAGTAATAAACTCCTCACTAATCTGCCAAAGAGGCTGGATGACATTTCGGTGAGATGCTCTATTTAAAAGGGGTCACAAAAGCTTTGTTTCTGTGTAATTATTTTCTCAGAAGGAACTCAGCCTCCCCAAACCTCTGTCTGCTAGTGTTTCTTGGTAGTGTATGGACCCAGCTCTCCAACCAAACTAGCAAAATACTGAAGCAAATTATAACCTCATTGCAGATATACAGAGCAGTAAGTTCTATGCTTATAGGATTAGTTACATTAGGGGGCTTGGGATAATTGGTTAGAACACAGAAAAGCTGGAATTAGCAGACATTGCCAGACTTGTGGTATTTAAGACTAATAAGAAGATTATATTGATTCTCACACTAGAAATAATAGACAATGATTTCAGAAAACTTACTATTTAAAAACTTTAATCTTGACATATGACACATTCAAGATACAATTAAATCCTCAGATTTGAACAAAAATCCTTTTACTTTAACATATAAATTTTGAGTGAAAGTCTGTGCCTGTAAGACGAGAATATTCTTTCTCATAATTTGCTAGTGAAGTGACATTTAAACTGACCAATTGATTATATCAAATTGTAATACCCTCTCAAGTTTCATTAAGGAAATATTAATATTCCTAGAATGAAAAATATTTTTTCTTTTAGATTCAGAAAGTGCATCATCTTTTCAGCAAAGAGCTTTGGGAGTTTCCCTGTTCCCACTAATATTCTGTATTTGGCAAGAGTTCCAGATACTAAAAACTTCCAAGGAGGATTATCAACTTTAAGACTTTTTTTAAATAAAATAACATGAAATGTGTTTCTAAATATTAAGCAAAGGAGAAAAACCTCCTGGCAGTGCAAGACTGCAGCCCATCAGAATAATTGTTAAAAGACAGAACTCAGCTAGAAAGATAAGCGAAATACCAGCAATTAATATTCAACGTTTCACATTATAGTCAAGAGGATGTGTTTTTCTTTGTGATGTGTCTCATAAGCTAAGAGTGTTGGGAGCCAGACTCTGAGCTCTGTCTTCTTTTTGTGCAGGAGGATTAAGGAGAAAAAGAACAGCCACAACAATCCTGCTCCATCTGTAAATGAACAAACATCTTGATTTTATAGCTATTTGCTTTGTAAAACTGAGGAATGAAACAAAAATTACTGGATGCCTAAGTAACACTTTAATTCCAAATTCATTTACGCTGTAGCTATGTAGTTGTCACAAACCATAATGCAGTATTTAATTAAAATAACAGAAGTGCATCTAGATATGTCCTGGGGTAGCTATCACCAGATTATAGTCTATGCTATCCGCATTTTATTTATGAAATGGCAGAGTCTAAGGTGCAACTAGGCTGATACAAAAGCCTAAACATTTTAACCTGCATTTTTATAAAGGCTCTTTTTCTTTCCTGCTACGTCTTTAAATTTTTCCTTCTTCTATCTTTCGGGGGGGATTGTTTTGATGTCGATAAAGATCTCTCTTTCTAACTCTTGCTTTTCAACTATTGACCTCCTGTGTCTTCTGGCTGTGAAATCCCCCATCTGTTGTCATGGAAAGGCTTGTGAGGTTTCACAGGAGCCACAGCAAGCAGGGGACATCTTAGCGGAACTTGGACATGGAGGGTAGGAAAAAAGCAAACCCTTTTCAGGCTCAGTGTGCTTGTTCCCATACAATCTTCCTTGCACCTTTTTTTCCACCTATAAATACCCGTTATAGTTTACACGCTTGCTTGCTCTACTTTGTGGATGTTCACATGCAGACATACTGCTCCTTTTCATAAACACATAGCATCTATCTTATACGCAACCACCATCTATCTCCTCGTTCACATTGGCTGTCCCATCAACCTCCTTGTCTGCAGAATTATGTTCAGCAAGGTCCCGATTTATAGGAAATAAATAATGAAAATGGAACAGACTGGGAAAGATAATCGAAACATTCAAATTGTTATTTTTCACTGTACTTTCTACAAACAGAGGATCTATGAACACCTAGCAAAGGTGTTCGCTGATTCCTAAAAAGCAATCAGTGCCTATTGGAACATTCTGACCCAGTGGGTCTCTACCTTGTATTTTTCCTGTTCTGTCTTACTTTTTGATGCCCCAAGATCTCACCTTTTTAAACGGCAAATGATGCTGTGTTATTATTTTCATTATTTCTGCTTCTTATTTATCCTGTTTATAATGACAAGTTTTTGTCATCATTTATCCTCTGTAAGATAATCCTAAGAATTACAAAACAAAAACAGTAATTGCAACCACCTTTTTAAAGAAAATAGCCCTTGCAATTACTATATAAAGATATTTGATAATGGTAGCATCAGATCACAGTCCGATCCTACAGCAAGGGTCTTTTGGAGAAGGGTCTCTTACACACACTTGTAATTATTTTCTCCCCTTTTACAGGTCACATAGAAAGTTAATTTCAATAGCTGCTAATTTCTATCCAACGAGAGTGAGGTACTTTAAACCACACAATATAATTGGATTCAAAACAAATTTAGGAAATCGAGTGTGTTAGGAAGCAAATAAAAATATCCTTTTGGTAAGAAGGAGGGTGAAAGTAGTAAAAATGGCCTTTTTTTCTCCCTTCTTTTCCCTTCACAACTTTGCCATTAAAGTTGCACCTACAGCTAGAAGTTTGTCCGTGAAAAATGGTCATTTTGTTTCTCTGCTCAAAGAATGTTATTAAAATGCTAATTTAAAAGAAAAAGGAGTTAAATATCTAGCGATGGTGCATTCTAATTGCAACCATAATGAGCTCTCTAAATGTGCGTGCCCCTGACACACACAGAGCATAAACAGCAGTAAACAGATCATTAGTACCCGCGTTCATTTATTCTGGCGACCTTACCATGACCCCACCGAGGGTAGGGTGAAAAGCAGGTGGATCTGGCTGTGACACCCCCTAGAGGGATCCAGGAAATGAAGCTATAAGCGGTTGTCATGGAAACGCCTATGTGTGCAGATGATGTAACACACCGACAGGCTGTAGGCTTCGCAACTGGGACGTTGCCTTTCCCTCGCCGGAACAATCTCACAGATTAAATTATTCATTTCTTTAATTCACATAGCAAAAGGAATCCTAATTTTCTTGGTGATGTACAACTCTCTTCCATTTGTCTAAGGTCTGTCATCCCCTCTTTCTCTGAAACCTACCCCAGCTTCCTACATTCTAGCCCCGAATCACTGAATCTGACAAAATCAAGTGGAGGAAAGGCAGTGGAAATCTGATGCTTAACATCTGTACTTATAGAGAGAAAATATAAGATTTTAAGCTAAAAATTAATAATATAGACAGTGTTCCTTTCTGATGAGGGCATGGTGACCAGGGACTAAATGTATACCTGTCCTGAACAAGATGGCTTTGTTTGGAGCGGGACAGGGTCAAAGTGATACCTGATGCAGAGTGTAAAGCAGACAGGCACCAGCCCCAAATGAACACATCACCATAGCAAGGTGCAGGGATAAGAGAAAAACATAAGAGAAAAGGAGCATCTGCTCACCCTCTCCCATGTCCAATTGAGGGAATCGAGATTAATAAAAATAATTCTTTGGAGAATGATTCCACTCTATCCTACCCTGTTTTGCACCGAACAACCTCAATAACCTTATAGCAACAGTAGAATAACTTTTCTTCTTTTTTTAAAGGAAGCAAAAAAGACGATCTCTGGAAATTATTTTAAAATAAAAAATACCCTGGCCTGCGCCTCCCCCCCACCCCACCCCCACTGCACTTTAGATGAACCTGTGATATTGTAGCAATGGCCCTTGAAGTGCAGTGGGGAGGTGATTTAGGAGAATATTAAAGGCAATGTGGAGATTCAAGGCGCCTCTCTCAGGGAGATCTGGAGAAATACGCAGCACAGATGGGCCGAGCAGATTAAACATTTCCGTCACATTGTTTCCAAATTGTGTTGTGGTGCCTGAGGCTGGTACTGCGGTCAGAGCAAAATAGAGTGGTGCAGAGCTGCGAGCTGCACAGTTTATGGAATACATATTAATACGCCAGTCTCACATGGTATCACAATTCTAATAGCTCCGAAATGGTGCTGTCTCTATTGTTCCTGAATTCTGCACTTGGCACCTTGCTTTCTCCTGTCTGCAAAGTGTTTACCTTCCCTTTATCCTTCCTCTCTCTTTTAGTCAAAGTTCAAGCTGTGTGTTTCTCATTTCTCTTTTCCATACAGCCCTGTTCCGCCTTCCCTCTTACCTTCACAGCTTATGATTTTTCTGTCATGCACACTCTGTATTTTGCCCACACTTCCATCACCAACAATGTCCAGTTTGTGCGCGGGTCCTGCACCCCTCCCTAGCCTTGACTTGGTCATTATCCACTCACACCCAGTTCACGACATCAGTTCAGACTTGAGGCTGAATAGTCCCCTGCACTCAGGGCTCCCAGACCCTACATCTAGCTGACACATTCCTCTTCTCAGGACACTCAGCTCTTTGCTGGGGGTGAGCTTTGTGGAGTTGTTGCCATGTGCCCCCCCCCCACCGCAGCTGCTGTCACTGGCCACCAGCCTTTCCATGTCCCCTTTCTTAGACTCAAAGCCCCCCATCCCTGGCCCCGGCTCCAGTCTCACCAATGTCCAGGTTAGCAGGTTCCCTGAAATACGGCAATAAATAAAACTAGTTCAATTGAGGCAAATTTAATGATACATTTTTATTATGATTTATAGACCAAAACTCTGAATAATGGAAAAAAGAGAAAATGATTGCCAAGAACTTAAAACCTGGTGTGAAACAGCCTCGAGAGGCCGCCAAGCTACCCAAGGTTTCAGCCAAGCATTGGGCTCTGATCCTTTCACAGGTTCCAACAGAACTAATCCACTGTCAACCCAACTGACCACTTGCTTCTCCTTTGGTAAAATCTCTTCCTAAAACCATTTGTCCTGAAAAACGGGCACCTGTTTGTCTGTGGTGAGCAATTGTTTTTCTCAGCAATTGGAAGGGTGCTGAGTTAGAGCCCTCAATTTACTTAATAACTTTTGATAGCCTCAGACAGCATTAAATTTCCAAAGTTGGATTTCAGTAGAGAAATTGTAGGCCAACCCAGAGTAAAATATGATGTTTTTGGCTGACCTTGGAATATTACAATCTACTCTGCTCAGGAATTCAAATTTCCCATCTTTACTAACGATAATGTATGATGTACAAGCACTAATAAGAGAAATAAGCAATCATAAACCAATAATTCTGTGATTGATTGGCCTTTCCCATACATATATGAAGCATCTATTGATCTTTCATGTTAGGGGCTGATTGATTGTTCCCTTGAAGAGGTAGTCTCTTGTTTACAAGCACTGAAATAGTGAACTTTGATGGTTAAAAGAATAAAAGTATGAGACATTTTCTGTGAATCTTGTTCCACAGAGGCTTATCGAAGCCCAATTCAATGTGAAAAGAGAACATTTCCATTAGGAACATTCTCAGGGGAACCAGCAGTGTCAAGCAGCTTACTCCAAAAGCCATCATGTGGATTTGAATGGAAGCTATAAGAAGACACCACAACTTTTAAGTCACAGTTAAAGAGATGGCCTTAGAAGGGATAAGCAAGCTTGGTCAGCCTTTGAAGAAGGAATAGACTTGGCAGCTGGAAGACTGAAGCCTTGGAAACCCAGAATGGCAGGATTCTTGATTTCCTTCCACTGTTTTTTAAAAGTGGGGGTAGGGGTGAAATGGCCACACTGGGCCAAAGAGCAGATGCAGGCCATAAAGATCATTGTACTTTCCCCCTAAAGTGCTGGTTGGTCAGCTGTAGAGGGTTCATAAACCCTTTGAGAATCTGATGAGAGGTCTGGGCCTCACCCCAGGGACAAAACACATGTACACATGCACACAAATTTTACACCAGTTTTAAGGAGTTCAAAGATCCCTTCACATCCATCCACAGAGAGGCCATGGGTCAGAGACTCCAGTATACGAATCTGTGCCCTAGAGGATGGTGATTTCCTTTTGTTGGAAAAGCCTAGGATTCACTGAGCCTAGAAATTGAATTCTCAGCCCAAGACTGGATGGTCATTCCAGGTCATGTCTGTGCTACTCCAGGGGAGCCATGGAAGAGCTTAAACAAATAGGAACCAGCAGGGAGGAGAGAAATTAATATGTAGCAATCATGGAGTAAGTGTATTTAATCTCTTTTAAGGCTTATGATAGGCGCCTGCTGGTTTTCCCCCTGATATCCCCTGACACCTACTGACAGGGTATTTGCAGCCACACAGGGACTCAGGGCCCTGTGACAGGAGGAGCACTGAGAAGGGCCATGATAGTCTTGAAGCCATAAACAGCAATAGGAGACCACTGGAGGCAGAGTCAAGCTGTGCGGCGAGCCCGTGGTTGGTGGCCATACTGCTTTTTGTTTATAGAATTTGCTGTTCTTTTTATGGCAGGTTTGGTAGGGGTTTTTTTCCTCGTTGATGGAGATTAGCAGCACAAATCCTTTTATGGCAGTGTGCAAGCCCCCATAAACACTTTTGATTGTTGCTGATGGTGAGCGCTGTGCCTATTTCAGATTCCCTCAATACTCTGCTCATCCAGGCCAACAGCTTCTCCAACCAGATAACGGAGTCCAAATAGCCAACCTTCGTTTTTAAGACTCCTTCATCTGAGGGGTTCAAGGAGGTGGGGCAGGGTTGCTGTTGAGGAAAACAGATGTTTGATCAAGCCCAGAAATATTTATGACGAGAACAAACCACACATTATACTATTTTTGAGTGAAAGTCTTCTTGAAAGATTTTGTGGCAAGAAGCAAGCACTGATGTAAAGGGTTTGGTTTTTTTTTAAATAGCTTTTTATATTCTTATCCAAATCATCTTCACTTAACCATTCTGTATAATTAACAGCTTAGCTCTACCACACACAGTGTATAGAACAGAGAGTTACGGAGTGGGGAGCCTGTATAATTCTGATTCCCCAACATTGTCACTTGCAGGTGTGCATCCCCACCTTGAAAGTAGAAACACTTCCGCATTGAGGATTTCAGGTCTCCTGGGACTGTCTTAGACATTTTTCCAGTCAGTCCTTCCAAACACCTGGGCAAAAAGAAGTCCAACTTTATTGAAAATGTTGATACCAGGAATTCAGTTCTCTCTGCCATCCCAAAACTAAAATCCAAGAATCCGCAACTTAATAAAAAGGCAGTAAATTAGCACCTCTAGACAAGAGCAGAGTTCATTCAGAGCTGGGGTCTGCCTGGCTGAGCCAGTACTCTCTCCATTTTAATAGTTTAATAAAAATTAGCATAATTAACGAACATCTGTATGATCCAGAGTGGTGCAATTTGGCACTTGGAAACGAGGGCTTAAACATGATTGCTGTGAGTTTAATGTTGTTTTAATTCTTTTTGGCACTGTGCAGTGAAATAAACGTTTGGTGGTGATAGTTCTCGGCCGGATCTCATTTGCATTTTTCTCCCTTTGATTATGAGCAATTGTGGACTCCCCAGCAATTCATCAAAGTAGAAATTATTTTAAAATACCTCGTGGTGTTCAGACTGGGCTGGAGCAATGCATGGTGGGGTGGTGATAGGAGAAGAAAAGGCTAGAAATTTCCCATTCATGCTTTAAACATCTCAGCCCTGTAGGCTTTTTCAGATATCCAGCCAAGGGATGAAATCTGGAAAAGACAGTCAGATCCCAAGACCTGTAGGTGCTTTGATTAAGCTCCTAGGCTACCACAGCAGGATGCATATAGTCTCTGAGACTGTGCCATCCTCCTTCCACTTCTGCTTGCTCTTTTGTTTTGAAGGGCAGAGAGTTGATTGCACGCACCCCGGTTCCCACCGCTGTGGTGAGAATGCCACATCTGCGGTCGGCAGGGTCAGTGCTCCCCTCGAGCAAGAGCGCACTGACTGGGAGCCGGCCTTTGCAGGTGTCCTGCTGTGCCTCATCTGCTTCCCGTCTGCACCCTCTTCGAGTTGGCAGAGAGCACCTTCCCAAGGCTCCTGGCCTTACGGCTAAAGGGGGGTGCTGCCAAGCGTGCGTCAGAGTCGGAAGTCTTGAACAGTCCCTGGGGAGAGACTGCCCTAGCCGAGCCCCTCAGGTGACGAAGAGGACGGCACGTGGCAGTAGAAGACCACACCTCACACATGTGTAAGCAAGCGGACTTTAATCAAAAGACTGTCAGACAACATGGTGCCCACCCTCTGCCAGTGAGGTAGAAGAAGAGCTGAAGCTAGAGTTTTTAAGATAGAGTATGCGTTTCCCCCGCCCAGCAAGGCCCTGTCGACATGGCCATTGCAGCGACGTACTAATGCAAGGCAACCCTACCAGAAAACTTACTTAAGGCAGAAACTGCCCTAACTTCAGTGTTGGGAAATGGACAGTAACGTAACTCGTACCAAGAGGAGCTTTAAAATGTCCTGACGTGGGAATTCCCTAGCGGTCCAGTGGTTAGGACTTGGCACTTCCACTGCCAGCCCTGGGTTCAATCCCTGGTCAGGGAACTAAGATCCTGCAAGCCTTGTGGCGTGGCCAAAAAATAATAATAATAAAAGAATAAAATAAAATGTCCTGACAGGCATAGGCTGAGGAATTCTGGGTAATCTCCCACACAGCAGTGCAGACTGTAGGGGGAAGCTGGCCTCCCTCCTGGGGGAGGGGGGCAATGAGAAGGTGCTGTGGGGACAGTGGGGGAGGGGAGCGGACACATTCATTTATTTATGACAGATTTTTAAAAGGTAATTCCCTGTTCCTTTTAGGATAAGCTCAGTAGTCTCACTTCTTATGGCATCTGAGAGGCTCTTCATGGTATTTAGGGAGCCATTTGGAGAAACTGTCTCCAAAGGCAATTGCTCTCTTCCTGCCACAACCAGTTCAATCACCAGGGAATATCTTGGAGTTGGTTGTAACTAAATCTGCTCAACTGAGAGTACAAATCCCCACTGTTCCCTTCATTTCTTCATAACCTCATTTAACAAAGTTTTTTGGGCCCCATTCTGTGCCAGGCACCATGCTGACTGCTAGGAATACAAGAGCAAACAAAACCAACAAGGTCCCAGCTCCCACAGAACTTTCCACCCAGTGATTGGCAGTGAGACAAAGGCCGGCAGATACAAGACAGCGTGATGATTCATTTCCAGGGAAGCACAGGGCACAGCGCTGTGGACCACAGAGCTGGGGCCCTCAGAGAGTGGCGAGGAGAAGCTTCTGGACAGGCCAGAGAGACTCAGGAATTGAAATCTGAAGGCTGCTTAGGAGTCAGCCCTATGGAAGGGAGGAGGGAAGTAGAGGCTAAACATGCAGAGGAAAGGCTCCATGGTGAGAGACCCTGAGGCCCACGGGAGTAGCAAAGACAAGTTCTGTTTTACTAAGGGTCCACTAGATTTAGGGGATAAATGACAATGCTGGGCAGTGAGTGGAACTAGGTCATGCAGGGCTTTGCCCACCTTTTTAAGAAGTTGACAGTAGGCTGTAGGAACTCACTAAGGTTTCAAGCAGAGCCATGATATTATCAATGTGCCTTTTAGAAAGATTCTGGCTGCAGAATGAAAAACAGATTGGAGGAGAACAAGAATGGAGACACAGAAACCAATTTGGAGGTTGTTTCTGTAGTCCTCAGGAGAGGTGACAGTGACATGACTCTAGGCTATTGCCAATGGGAACGGAGAGAAGTGGATGGATTCCAGTAATATTTTGGATAGAGAAATTGACAGAACTCAAGGACTGATTGGAAGAGGAGGGTGAAATTGGGAATGACTCTTGGGTTTCTGGCTTGAGTAACTGAGTTACTCAAGCATAGCGGTACCACTCACTGAGACAGAGAACACAGGTGGTCAAGATACTTTGTGAATGGGAATGGATACAGAGGCAAGATGATGGTTAAATTTAGGACACAGTGAGTTTGAGAAGCTTGATGGACATGCACTTGGGTACTGGGATCCAACCCTTAGATCTGGGCTGGAGCTATGGTTGTGAGTCACTTACACAGGCATGGTGGCTAAACCACAGAGGTGTATAAGATTGCTCAAGGAAAGTGCATCAAGTCAGAAGAAGGCCAGGACAGAAATCCTGGAAAACCACATTAAAAGGAGGAATAGAGGAAGATGAGGAGAATGAAAAGAAGCAACCAGAGAGGGAGGTAGGAGGGAAACCAGGAGAGTATAATTATAGAAATTAAAAGAAGAAAATGCCTCAGGAAGGGTCCATAGTGCCAGCAATGCTGAGAGATCAAGTAAATTAAGGATTGAAAAGTGCTCATAGAATTTGAGCAATAAGGAGGTTATAGGAAGCGTAAGTGGAATGACGGAGGCTGAAGCCTGATTAGAGTGGCTCAAAGAGTGGATAGAAAGCAAGAGGTTGGGCTTCCCTGGTGGCGCAGTGGTTGAGAATCTGCCTGCCAATGCAGGGGACACGGGTTCGAGCCCTGGTCTGGGAAGATCCCACATGCCGCGGAGCAACTAGGCCCGTGAGCCACAACTACTGAGCCTGCGCGTCTGGAGCCTGTGCTCCGCAACGGGAGAGGCCGCGATAGTGAGAGGCCCGCGCACCGCGATGAAGAGTGGCCCCCGCTTGCTGCAACTGGAGAAAGCCCTCGCACAGAAACGAAGACCCAACACAGCCATAAATAAATAAATAAATTAATTAATTAATAAAAAAAAAAAAAAAAAAAAAAAGAAAGCAAGAGGTTGGGGCAGTAAGTGAAATAAATTCTTTCAATAAATTTGACTGTTAATTGGCAGCATAGACTAGTCAAAATGGGAAGCAGACATGCATTAGGAACTAAATAATTATTTTCAAAGACGAAAGAAACTTGAACACACTTCAATGCTGACGTAAGGAGCCATTTACATTAGAGGCAGAGGTCAGACTTCTCAGAACCTGGTCTCTAAGAAAGCAGAAGGGTTACAAGTGCACATTAGGTAAGTTCCTGTTTGGGTGGCTGAAGGTTGACAGATCTGATGGCTTCTCTTTTCTCTTTGAAGGTGGAAAAGAGGTCAGCTGCTGAGAGGAAGGGGAGAGGCAGAGTTAGAGGAGGGGAGATACACTAACAAAAAAAACCAAAAAGATAACCAGTTGAACCAGAATTTTAGTGTGTCAGCAACCTAGTTTTCCTTTTTTTCCTAGAACTCAGCAGCCGGGTGGGCAAAAGGCAGACAGTTGGCTCCATGGTACCCAAATCCAGTTGAACTGGAATACATATATTTTCCATGTATTCCTAAATTTCACTTCCTTCAAAAGAAGGAAAACATGTTCTAGTGCTTTCAGGAATAGTCCTATAATGTTCAACATCTGCTGTGCTTTTTTTTTTTTTTTTTTTAATTTTTATTTATTTATTTATTTATTTATGGCTGTGTTGGGTCTTCATTTCTGCGCAAGGGCTTTCTCTAGTTGCAGCAAGTGGGGGCCACTCTTCATCGCGGTGCGCGTGCCTCTCATTATCGTGGCCTCTCTTGTTACGGAGCACAGGCTCCAGATGCGCAGGCTCAGTAATTGTGGCTCACGGGCCTAGTTGCTCCGCGGCAAGCTGTGCTTTTGAGAAGCTCTTCTGTATTCAAGGAGCTCCGTTCTCAAGCCTGTGAGCTCCACTCTCAAACCCTTCTTTTAAACCCTCTCTTTCCCTTTCTTGTTTGCCCCTCCCTGTGGCTCTTACGTCCTGCCTGTCATTATTGATGGACCTGTCAACCTCTGACCTCTTCCAGGGGAGGAATCTAATGTTTAGAGTACCTACTATGTATCAGGCACTTTGAATTGTTTTTATGTCTGCGGCGTCACTTATATTCCCCACAACAGAAGGGTGATATTATCCCTACTCTTACAGAAGAGGTAGTTAAAGCCAGGAGACCCTCCAATCACATGGCTACTAAATGACCAAGTGGGGACGAGATCCCAGTCTGACTCCGAAGCCCATTGCTCTATGCTGTAAACTCCCAGGGAGCAAGCAGTGTTCTGATTCATCATCCACCTCATGGGAACTCAACACTTTACACATAGAAGGTGCTTGGTAAATATTATTGATTTGAACTATGACCTGACTCCCTGAATACTTTAGTGCTCTGGCATTTTAGGGTGTGCCCAACTTTCCCCAAAGGAGCCGTTCCACTCTGCTTGGTGAAAGACATGCTCTTTAGGTTCAGCAATGGCACCAAATGTGCTAAATTTACAATGCAGACAGAAAGATGGCAAAAGAAAAGCAGTTTTTCTTCCTTCTAGATAACTTTTAAATTTAGTAATCCCATCAGGGGTGTTAATGAGTTGTACTGACAGTGTCTACAAAGAAACCACCCAACAGAATCTCCCATGTGATCATTTAACAGATTAACAAAGATTAACAGAAGCATGACTAAATTCCAACTGAAACCATCCTCTTGTCATTTTTCAGGAATATAACATGTATGGCTGGTGGGTTGGAGAACTGAACAGCCTCATTGGGATTGTTCCAAAGGAGTATCTCACCACCGCCTTTGAAGTGGAAGAAAGATGAAGCCCAGGTATCAGAACTATTGCCAATGAATTTGTTGGCCATACCTTCGTTTCTTTATGAAGAATGAGAGTTGCCAGTGAAGTAGCTTTTCTTCATTTCCAAAAGTGATGCTGGTAATTCACCATTGAAAGAAGATAAGGCTGTAATTGTTTTTCCTAAATTGGGGGACTGTGTCAGTCAGGATTAGGTTCAACTACATGTGACAGAAAACTCAAAATAACAGTGATTTAATTAACACAGAAATTTATTTTTCTCTTCTGTAAAAATCCAAGTAATCCAAGGTATCTAGGTCCCAGGTATCTTCTCTTTTTGCCCTACTGTGTGTGGTCAACATTCCCAAGGTTACCTCATGGCCCAAGATGGATGCTCCAGTTCAAGCTATCATGTCTGTATCCTACCCAGCAGGAAAGATAAAATGACAGGAGAAGGGCACACCCTCTCCTTTTAAGGACATTTCACAGATGTTGCACACACCACTTCTGCTTACATCCCATTGGCCAGAACTTGGACATACAGAGACACCAAGCTGCAAAGAAAGCTTTCTTCTAGGTAGAATCTGTGTCCAGCTTAAAAGTGGAGTGGGGCAGGATAGGGCCGGGGGTGGGTGGGTGGGGGTGGAACTAATAAATTTAAAAGGGAGAATGAATATTGGAGAATTAGGAATTTGTGCCACAAGGATGGGTCTCAGTTTCTTTACGCACAGCTCTCAAATCCAGAGCACCATTTCCCCCAAATGCCCATGTATTGCAATATGATTGGCAAAGATTAGGAATCCAGTATGAGGATTCCTATGGAACATAATCAAATTAACTTTTAGGTAACAAAGAATATGGATTGCATTTTATCAGCAAGAACCACATCATACTTTAAAACAGGGAGTGAGTGTTTGCTTTGGGTGGGGTAACAATAGGATTAGAATTAGGATGGTGATGGAGGACACCAAGGCTAGCATGATATCACTAGCTCCATCTTCTGGCCTGAAATGGAAGCAGCCTTTATTGATGGGGTGAAGGATGTTATGTGTGACAGTGATACAAACTGGCCTTGGAATCTTTCAGACCAGGGCCCACTCTAGTGTGCAGCAGCAGTTGAGTGGTTCATTTAGGAAAATACATAAGGAGAGATCTTACTCTCTGATGCCCCTGTACAATCATGAAGCACCAGCTCGGGCCTCTCGCTCAAGGTTTGACCTTATGATTTTCCGAATGAGGACTCCATTTCCAGGCCATGAATGCAAAAGGCTTGGAATTTTTTTGTCAAATCTAAATAAATTCACCCTACTTCACTCTGTCATTTATTTCATGACAAACTTGTTTATCTCCTCATTCTCTTTGACCCAACAATTCCACATCTAGGAGTTTATCCTACAGTTACACTTGCACACGTGCAAAGTGATATACACACAAGGTTGTTTGTAATAGCAAACCATTGGAAATGACCTAAATGTTCAATAGAGACCTCGCCAAGTAACTGTAGTAATTCAGGGAATTGAATACTATGCCACAGTAAAAAAAAAAAAAAAAAAAAAGGAAGTGCTCTGCACACATGGAATACATTATGAGATATGTTGGTAAGTTTAAAAAAAAAAAGCAGTGAAGGGTAGGTCTAATTCGCTCCATTTGTGGAAAGAGGGAGTCTCCAATTGCTTATATACGTATGAGTTACCGCTGGAAGGAAAAAGATGATAACACTGGTTGCCTCCAACGACAGAGAAACAGCATGACTGTGACACAGAGTAGGAGGGAGACACTTTTTACTCTATGCCCTTTTATAGCTTCTATATTTCAAATCATAAAAGCAAATTTATGTATTTTTCCTCCTTTAGGACACATATCCTTCTCTCTATCCTGCCTTTACGAAGAAACTGATGATCAAGCGCTCCCGCTCCCTATCACAGCCAGCCCACCAACATCATGGGCTCTCCCCTGTACAGAAGAGACCCAAGTCTCTGACACCCACCGTGTAGTAACTGTAAACCACCAATGAGACAAGTGAGAAGAGGCATCTTCAGCAGACCTGTTACTAAACCTGCCTCCTCATAGCTGAGCCCATCTCTAAACATCTCCACATACCCACTTCTGCCTTTTACACAGGCTTGTCACAGAGAAGGTGAGAGAGAGAGAAACCTTTGGAGGAAGAAGTTGCTGGTTGCTTTGGCTGGTTTGAAAAGCACGAATAAACCTCAGATTTGGTTCCTTGCCCTGTGTGATGGTGTTGTGTTTCTTTTTGTACTGGTATCAAAATGCTGGCTCTGGGCATTCTTATCACCTCCAAACAAAGTGGGAAGGGAGGACTTCCCTGGCGGGCCATCGGTTAAGACTCCATGCTCCCAATGCAAGGGACGTGGGTTCAATCCCTTAGTCAGGAAACTAAGATCCCACATGCCTCGCAGCCAAAAGCAAACAAAAACAAACAAACAAACAAAAACCACAAAGTGGGAAGGGAGAGCCTGAAAGAAAACAAAAGCCCAGACAAAGAAGAGGGCTTGCAATTGTCTTTCAGAGCAGAACCATCTCTGGAACCCAGGCTTGCCCGGTTTCTGGTCGGCTTCTCAGACTTCCTTTCATTGCCTACTTGTTATTTTTTCTTTTGTGTTCACTCTGTCTGAAATGAGACAGGGCTAGAAGCGAGTCCTTGGAGTCAGCACATGGGAGAGTTCCCTTTTGGGCCTCAGTTAACAACCCCACTGTGTCCTGCAGGCTGAGGGAGTGCTGTGGGGAGGGCTTGTGTCTATACGACCCTGTTTCCTTTTCCTGTTGCCTGTGCCTAGCACTCGGGTTATCTGTGCCTTCAAGAGGCAGCAAAACATAATGGTTAAGAACATAAACTTTGGGACTTCCCTGGCGGTCGGTCCAGTGGTTGACACTTCGCCTTCCAATGCAGAGAGTGCGGGTTCCATCCCTGGTCAAGGAGCTGAGATCCCACATGCCTCGCAGCCGAAAAACCAAAAAACATAAAACAGAAGCAATATTGTAACAAATTCAATACAGACTTTGAAAATGGTCCACACCAAAAAAAAAAAATCTTTAAAACAGAAAAAAAGAACATAAACTTTGAGGGAATTCGCTGGTGGTCCAGTGGTTAGGACTCAGGTTTTCACTGCTGGGGCGGGTTTAATCCCTGGTCGCCGGAACTAAGATTCCCCAAGCCGCGAGGTGCAGCCCAGAAAAAAAAAAAACATAAACTTTAGGACCAGACAACCTGGAAATAAGTCCCAGTTCCCTGTATACTACATATGTTCTCTAAGAGCAAGTTACTTGACCTTTTACGCCACAATTTCCTCACCTTAGAAGGGGTATACTTCATCTCACCAGGTCATTAGGAGATTAAAGGAGTTAACGTGTAATGTACCTGGAACACCACCTGGCACATAGTAACTGCTCAGTAAGGTTTAGGTATTATTATTGCCTGACTTTCTACACAAGAAATTGTGAGAGATGGGCAACTGAGCAGCTATAGAAATTTTATCTTCGAAGCTGCCTATTCTATTCAGAGCTGTCCTGGCTTGGCAGTAGCCTTCCTCACCTCTTAACAACCATATCATAGCCCTGCAGTAAGACACCATTTCATGTCACCAAAGAGAGAAACTGGGAGCAAACAGGGATGTTGTCAGTGGATTCCAAGTTTCTCAAAAGATCCTATGCCATCTATTCATTTCCAGATTTTTCTGACCCAGGAGTAAAACAAAAGAAAGCTTTGTTATATGTGATGGATAAAGAAGTAACAAAAGGGGACAATTTAAGTCTGGGAGGGGGAAAAAAAGAGAGAAAAGGCACTACAGAACTGTCCATAACGTCCCCTCCACTTTACACAAGGTGCCAAAGGAGAAGCAACCACTAGGTGGCAGCAGATGAGCAGATGAACCAAAGGGAACCAATTGCCTTCCGTTTTAGGAAACTTTGCACCAATCCCAGCCTACAGGTAAAGACAATGGGCATTGTTAAAGTGGTTAATGGAAGGAGCAAACAGAAACCCCTCTGTGCCCAACTGCTCCCTCCCTAGAGAACCCTCAGGGATCCAAGTCTGGAAGGCTGGGTGGCTAACAGGAGAGAATACCACTGTGCCACCGCTCCATGACTAAGACACCAGAAAAGGGGAAACCAGAAGAGGAAGAGGGGGTATCTGGGGCCGGGTAAGAAGGGGAATGAAAAAGGAGCAAGGTCAGGTACTTCTCCACTCTGCACAGTTCAACACTCTCTCAGTGGCATGGCCATTGGCTTCCAGTATTTAAAACAAAACCCCCTTAGTGCAATAGTCCTTTCTATACCTCCAGACCTGAGGAAACCAACCACTTGCCAAACTGCAAAGGTCTTTTGGCACCTCAGTCTACTGCACCACACTCACATTCTAGCTGTAAAACTTAAGAGGAAAAAGTAGATTGGCCCTAAAAGATATAAACAAATGGACTAATTGGGAATCTGGTCCATAGCCATCTGGCTATTTCTGACCTTACAACATGCTGGAAAAGATAGTGCAAGTTCAAGACTATCTACAGACAAAGGGCATTCTCTGTTAGGGGCAAGTTCTAAAGGAGACCTCTGGGAAGTAGTGGATTCCTACAGTCTGCCTGAAGCTAAACCTCACCCAGCAGACCTGCTCAATTCCACAGCTACCATCTTAGCCAACAGCCTCAGAAAGCAACTGGCTAATCAGATTACTGCTTCTCTGTTTGACTCCACTAACCAAATCCCCACCTTACTGCCTGTGACTAACTGGATAACTGGGGCATTAGACCACTTAACTAACCACATTATATGTAGGATGGCTTCTTAACAGCCACTAATTGCTCTAGCACATGAAAACTGGAGAGGCCCTTTTCCTTCCTTGATATTATGTAAAGGAGAGAAAATAAGAAAGTTAAATCCTATGTTTAAGAAGCAAATGCATACGTGCCCTTCACAGATAAATAGTAATTTACACAGAACTTACTGACTTCCACTGGATAACCTGACCTAAGGTGGGTACAGTTTGGCCTGCCTCATCCAAGCTGATAATCTGAGAATACTAAATGCTCTGAAAGCAATCTTTCAGCTACATTTCATTAAAAATACATTTTTCCAGTGTGTTTCCTCTGTCATCCATATAGCAAAATAGCATAGACATTGTTTTACAATTACCTCAGTATTAAATTTTCCCACACAATTGTCTGTTATGTCTCTTAGAAATCTGTATTTAATTCAAAACCAATGACATCTTTTGCCTCTGGTGAATAAAAATGGGAAAGAGAAGAGAATTCCTGTTAAGTCTCATTCCCTAAACCCAGACATTTTGACTCTATTTAAAGAGGGGCCAACTAAATGTCCTCCCTCCTGTTAGATACTTTATCTAAACACAATATGTAAGCGATAGCCTAGATTTCAAGTTATCCTTAACTTTTTTAGCACTTTAGCTTGCTCAGTTGCACCACCTTATTTGTAATCAGTTAGTCTTTGCAAGTGGCAAAACTGAGGCTCTGAAAGGTGGTGACTTGAACAAAAATCACACAAAATCTGCTGTTGAAGAGGAAATGAAATGAGGGACTCCTGAAAATCTCAGGCTGCTGCTCTGCTTATTGAATCGCTTGAGTTCTGTTGCAGTGAGACACCTCCAGTGACACATCTCCAAAATCCACATTTCACACCAGTCACTTACATCACAATAAAGCAGTGGTGTCATAAAGCATGTGTCTGTGTTGGGGGTGGGCTGGGGAGGGGGGGGCAGTCCTGCCTTTATAAATCAGTCTGAGTAAGAGGGAGTTGAAGAGAAGCAAGAAAGGAAAAAAAGAATCCAACGTATGTTTGTTATGTTCCTCCTTCTTCTTTTTTTTTTTCTTTTGTTCCTTCTCATCTTGAGAACAAAACTCTTGAATGTCAGGGACAGAGGTGCTTTAACCTTTGACCAAAGGGAAGCTCTCCCTGCAGGTCTCTCCACCAGGAGCGACTCTGGAAGGATAAATCTTGAGTGGCACTGATTTGCTAATTCCCAGAGCACCAGCAAAATCTGTGGAGCTGACTTTAGAAAAAGCAGCCATCTACATAGAGGATTATCCCTGCTACACAGCCCAGTGACTCAAACTAATTTTCTAGTTTGTGGATTACCACAGTCCCTTGCTTCCCCCTCCCTCCTGCCCAGCTATTTCATTTCCCATTAGAATTTACACAGATCGGGTAGGGAGCCTGAAACGTAAAACTAAAGAGATTTTTCTTCTTCAAGGGATTTGAATTATTCTCCCTATTTTCCTATCAAACACTGTCCAGAAAACATGTTTTTCGGTTTTTTTTTTCTTTTTCTTTTCAGTTAGTATGAATTGATGACCACCCTTTTGCAACTCTTGAGATTCAATTAGTGATATATTTTAAGATGCAGCCTATTTTGCACCAATATCTTTTCTAAATATGATGCCCCCGCCCCGCAAAAAACTATAGTATTAGAGGAAACTAAAATACAATTAATAGGCAACTATGTAGTTTATTTTCCAAATGGAGACACTTTTGAGAATGAAAGGGGGCATTATTAATAAGGATGCCATGGCCGTAGGTGTAAACCAGGATGAGTGGTCACCCTGAAAACAAGGCAAAATGGGCTGCCTAGTCACCAGGAGAGTGGGCAGTAGATAGAGACAGCCTGGTTCTCCTGGCTGATGCCTGGCAACATCCCTCCTAATGAAGTCCTCTCCCCTGCAGGCCTGGCTTGTAGGCAAACCCTGCCAACTAGGCTTTCTTTTCCTGATGCCCAGGCTGTTCCAAGAGACCTGGTGTCTCTGGCATCAAGCTGCTCGGGCGCTGGCTGGTCATCAGCAGCTGTGTGTGTTCAGTTCCCTCATGGGGCCCATCACCACCCGCCACCTGGCAGAGTGCCACTGAGGGAAGCATTTCTGTGGCACTGGGCAATAGTATGCCACTTCCCTGCCTCCTGCTACGGGAGTTAGCTCCAAGAGTCTTCTAGTGCTGGTCCTCAAAGAAGGCATCTGGGTCCACTGTAGACACTCTTAGCCTGATGGTGAGCAGCTGGGCACCTTTTATGCCCCACATGCAATCATGGAACAGAAAACAGAATACAAAACCTCCCTTTTAACCATGGTCAGGCACTGGCATTGCTCTGCCCTGAATCACCAAGGTGGCACATGCACACCACCTACATATACTGGATGCCTCCCACGGTGGGCACCCTGCTAAGCCCGTCATTAATATATTCCACCTCCAGGAAAGCACCTGCCGTCTGGAGATTTGCGACCAAAGCAGTGCATTGGAGGTTTGGCGGGAACGGGGGATTTAGAGCTTATTGCCTCATTCTATTAGTACAGGGCTTCTCAACCTGGCACTATTGACATTTGGGGCCAGGTAGTTTTATGTTCTTGGGGCACTGTAGGATGTTCAGCGGCATCTGGCCTCTACCCACTAGATGCCGGTACTACTCCCCTCAAACCCCCCACCCATTCTGACAACCAAAAATGTCTCTAGATATTGTCGAACGTGCCCTGGGAACAAAACCACCCCTGGTGAAGAACCATTGTCTCAGGGCATTTGGGTGTGCTTAGGGCCAAGTACAGAGAAACTGCCCTGCCTTCTAGAAGTCTGGGCTTTAGCTACTGGATTACAGTGACAGAAGCTTATGAAGTTGGGAAGACAGAGAGTATAAATGTCATGAATTCCTCAGGGTTTAAGAACCAGCAAGCCAGCCGCCATGCTCCACAGGGATCTGAGATTTGCTCGCCTGCATTGCTGCAAATTTGCACTACAAGAATGATGTTTTCAAATGAATAAACCAGTGCTTGCCTATTTAGAGAGCTGCATCACAGCGAGTCCCTGTGGTAACTATCCTTTTTCCTGTTTCTGTAGCAGACATCTAAAAGGGGAGCCCTGAAAGTCTCGATCAGGACTGAGTTTAACACTGTGTACTACTTCGGAGCAAGAAACCCATGTTCATAGAAACAGTGTAGAAGCAGCTGCGGTGCAAGGGCCTGCGCTGGTTCCCTGCGCTTTGTGTGGGACTGGTGTGGTGCCAGCTGCAGATCGGGGCAGAAGTGGGGAGTCAGGACAGTCATCTCGCGACTGTGATTTTCCTGGTCCTTCGTGTTAGTTTAGGGGAAAGTTCTCTCATACAAAATGACTCCCAGGAGCTCTGTCAAGAATCAAAAAAATAAAACAAAACACAACCAAAACCCACTGCCAAGAGAGGATGAGGGGTCCAGTGCCTTTGTTGTCTTTGCCTGCAGAGGCAAGACAGGAGGGCCTTCGCTGGCCCTGCTGCCAGCCAGTGCCTATCCATGCTGCCTCCCATGGGCCCTGAATCTGAGGCACCTGGAAGGGTTATTAGCAGGATTGGAACTCATCCCTCTGCTGGGACTAGATCATAATTACAGTAATTTTCTAACAGAGCTCGGCAGTAGGACTGTTTAATCAGCATCTGACTCCCTTGTGCCCCCAGCCCTCATCACTCAAGGAGAGGAGTGGGATGGCTCTTAAAGAGACAGTGCCGGACTTTCAGCACTGCTAACACATGTGCCCTAATTGGTAGAATATATCTAAGTCTCATAGCTTATAGCAGGCAGGTTGCATTGCCTCCAACGAACCACCACAGGCTCTCACTACTCTGGGCCTTCTGCTGGAGGGCTTCGGGTCAGGCTGCTGGTGGGCCTGGCTTCCCACACCAACAAGGCCACCAGGGGAAGGGACACACACAGAGCTAGAGCACTTACAAAGGATCTAACGAGCTGGCCCCTTCGAAAGGATGGTTTGAAGGAAAAAGTGCTTGACTGAAAACAGGAAGGAGGGACTTGACAGCCACAGATGATAAGAAATTTTGGCTGGTGGCTTCCCATAATCCAAAGATTACAGAAGCACCTCGTGTCACTGCCCTTCTGGGGAAAAACCCTTGAAGACTTTCAGGTAGTCCCTTCGTCCTCACACTGTAGCTTCACCATCTCGCCCTACTTACTATTCATGCCTCTTTCACTGCTGTGTCAGTACCCTTGTTCTCCTCTTTTGCTTGTGGAAGTGGACCAGGTCTCCCCTGAATGGAAGGGAAGTAAATTATTGACTCTGCTCACTGAGTCAGGAGCACTCTGTCTCCTAAAAATGTAGCACCTTTTATCCTTTTGAACATAAATGGTCCGTGTTTATTTATCTTGAGATTTGAGGTTCCAGCTTTCCAGCTCCAAATCCAGCCATTACTAAGGTGGAACTGGTTTTCCCCAATAAGTTATTTCTCTAGAAGATGCTAGGACTGGCTCCTGCTGCCCTGCTGGTAAGCCAAACGCATATCTGGTCTTTGTAGCAGTGCCCAAAACAGTTCCTTAGAGAGAAGAGGTGGGGCAGGGAGCAGACGAGAGACAGGAGCGGGGGGAGGGGAGGTGGGTTTCCAAAGCAGATTGAGGAAACCGTCAGGAAAGAAGGTATACTGGTAAAGAGAACAGGAAGAGGGACACTCACCCACAGTTCAAAGAAAGGTTACCTTGAGCCAGGTGACGTTCTCCCTGCAGAGCTGAGTCCCTGCTGGCAGAGGACCGCCCAGGGAGGTGGCTTAGGATCACTGCCCAGGCGCAACTGAGGGCGTCAGGACCTCGCGCTGTGGTTGTTATCTGCTTGGCTTTAGCTGTGCCTCAGCTGGCTACTTGCACATAAATCCGCAGAAGCCACTCCAGCCCCCGACTGAACGCTCCTGCGACCTCTGTGAGGCAGGCCAGGAGCTGGTCCGTTTCCATTACTACCTCCAACCTCACATCCTCCTGGCTTACTGCCCTCCCCACCCCTGGGGTGTTAAGAATATTCAGCAAGAACTGAGGCATGTAAACAAATTCACAAACGTGGAGCTAACTTAATGTCCAATCAGACTGTTAAAGTCACGATCACCTCCTAAGCAAAGATACCAGACAGGCTACGAGGAGCCTGGGACTTGGTGTGGCTCTAAGGCCTTAGCAGTTAGAAAACCTTGGACTGTGGAGGAGCTCTGATTTCTGAGAACAACTCTGAAAAGCTCTGCAGGGGGATTTTTTTTTTTTTTTTCCTCCTTGAATAGTGGTGGGTTTATTCTAGCTTTTTTTTTTTTTTTAATTTTTTTTGTGGGGGAAGAAAACACCTTGTTTTACAGAGCTTGGAAAGTACCTCTTACATGAATATATTCTACCACCATCTAAAAACATGCTTTTTAAAAACCATGCTCAGCTCAGTTTTCTCAGCTAGAAAACGAGTGTCATACTTGCCCTGCCCTCCTCACTGGGCACTGTGGTCCAATAAAATGATGCATATGGGGCTTCCCTGGTGGCGCAGTGGTTAAGAATCCGCCTGCCAATGCAGGGGACATGGGTTTGAGCCCTGGTCCGGGAAGATCCCACATGCCGCGGAGCAACTAAGCCGGTGTGCCACAACTACTGAGCCCGTGCTCTAGAGCCTGTGAGCCACAACTACTGAAGCCCGTGCTCCGTAACAAGAGAAGCCACCACGATGAGGAGGCTGCACACAGCAATGAAGACCCAACACAGCCAAAAATAAATAAATAAATAAATTTATTAAAAAAAAAAAAGATGCATATGAAACTTATTACGTTCACACAAGAAAACCCATCTCCTCCTACACACACACACACACACACACACACACACACACACACACACACTTCCACCAAACAAAAGGAAACCCATGAGATTGGAATCACTTATCCTGGGTAACAGGAGATGACTAGACTTGGACCACGGAACTAGCTGTCAGAAGAAAGGTGACTAGGGAATTCCCTGGCAGTCCAGTGGTTAGGACTCTGTGTTTCCACTGCAAGGGGCACAGGTTCAATCCCTGGTCAGAGAACTAAGATCCCACATGACGCACGGCACAGCCAAAAAAAAAAAAAAAAAAAAATTAGGTGACTATAAGTCAGGCACAGAACCTACTTCAAACCCAAATTCTAACCAAAAATACTTCCATTCTACAAAACAGCTCAGTAGGCCACTCCCCCCAGTAGTTCCCTATCTTCCCTACAGAGGTCATCAGCCATGGTGGCAGCCCTTAGTACACACAGGGACAGAGCAAAATGGGAGAGAGGCAGATGGCACTGCCTAGACGAAGAGGAAAATCCATCTTTGCTGTTTTTCTGGTAATTCCAGGCCCATGTTACTAGAAAAACTCTTCCCCTCTCAGGACATCTCTTTCCATGGTCTACACTCAACTCTGCACAAGACAGTGCAGGGATGGTGCCTGGCCTTAGATTAACTGAGGTGCTGTTGTATGCACTGCTGATAATGGATCATTAAAAAAGCCAAGAGTCAGAAAAATGGCATCCGTGTCTTTGAGCAGCTCCTGCTGTCCCAGCAGCCTACCCTGCTGGCAGAATTAGCTGCTGAGCACCAACTCCAGGAAGAAAAGGAGTGAACAGAAGAAGGCCAACCCAGCTTGCTGTTTTTTGGCTGAGTAGGGAATTGACACAGACCACCTCCGGCTCCTGTCTGGAAGTTTTGAAATCAGAGAGCTTCAAGCACAGCTGGGTTCACAGCTGCACCATTTGGAGCATTGGACTCATTAATATTCATGAGTCATCCCCACCAATCGGAAGAGTGGATGCCATTAGCTTAGCATCTGTCGGGTTTCTGTGAGGTTTGTGTATGGAGTTTTTTTCCCCTTTTAAATGAACTTCTTTTGACATTTTGGATTTGCCTCTGTAGGTTTTCTATCCTCGCCTTGCTCTGCTGCATCATATAAAGGAGAGACCCAGGGGAGGCGGGCAGGAAAGAGAAATGAGTCCCAGCAAGGGCTCCGCATCTGCCTGTTGACAAACTTTATTTCTCTTTCAGCACCTGGCACCTCAGACAGGCCGCGAGGATGGTAGCAGCATCAGGTAAATTATACCTAACAAGGTTCGTGCCCATAACTGTGAGAGGAGCTGGATCCTGACTCTTTGGAAGGCAATTCTTCCTCCAGTGGTGAACTTGAGCTGCACACACAACGCAGGAGAGCTGCAGTGCACGGTTCTGAACCATTATTTCCACGCTGATAAATTCATGATTTATGAAAGTAACTACTGCCAGCCCTCACTCCCTCCTCCACTGCTACAGCTTGTTAGACACCAATTGCAACAACAGTCTTAAATACTTGAATTTTATTTCAGGCCAAAACCCCTCAACTCTGCACTAAATGCCATGACAGTCCCACAGCATAGACTGGTAGTAAAAGAGCCCAGAGACAGGGTGCGATGGCCAGAGGAGGGAGGAGTGGGCGAGAAGGGGAAGAACCACACACACAAACCCAAGGGCAGAGCAGGGCAGAATGCCAGCGGCACTCATCTCATACCAGCTCTGGCTCTCAGAGGAGAGAATTATGGCAGCAGGAGGGCAGAACGCCTCATTGTCTGAAGGAAGGCGTGTTGTTCCTCATCTCCATCCCCAGAGCCCTCTCTCCAGGCAGAAACAAAGCCCCTGCACCCCACTGGATTGAACATACGGCAACACAGCAGAGGGACACGTGGTGGCTGAAGCCTGGGGGCAGGGAGCTGTTACTAAGGGAGAAGAAAAGGATTCAAAAAAGAAAGGAGCCCATGCTTACCCTGCAGAGAAGACAGACGCGTCTCCGCTTTATAACCAGAGAGACGGTGACAGCCCAGGGCATCCTTTCCAAAACAAAGCCCCTGAACCGGTCCCTTTCCTATGGCTGTGACCAAACCCTTCTCTTTCGTGGATGGCCATGAGCTATTTCACGGGTCTTGGCCCCATACAGCCAGGCCGAGGTCCTGGGATGCGCAGGAAACCCCAGTGACAGGAGTCACAGCACCGTTCCATTCAGTGGTATTAGTGGAGGAAAAGCAAGGAGGTGGGAGAATATTCACCCCCCTGTCCATGCAAGGAGGTAGGCAAGAGGTCAGCCTCCCAGAAACCAAGTGCTCCAGGGGCTGCAGCAAAAATAGAGCCAGTGGGAATACAATGACACAGGCATTTCTGTTGAACAATATTCGATGTGGCAGCTTAAAATCTGCCACCTACAGGTCCCCAAAACCAGTCACCTGAGACAGTGCTCCTAGGCCCGTTTACAAACATCTAAAGAAATTCAGCTCCCAGGAGAGTAAATATGGGGTTTGGTTCAGAACCAACAACCCCTAGGCCTTGTGCTCAACTTATAAACATCCGCACAGTGTCTATTTCTATGGAAAAAGCTTTACGAGTTGTCACCGACCTCCACGCAACCAACGCGAGCAGAGGCCATGGTAAGACACGAAGCAGCCCAGCCTCCCCACCACCGGCCTGGGACCAGCCCCACCCGAGCAAGTCTCCCGGCCCACATCTCCTTCACCCGCCTCAGAGCAGAACCCAGAGCTCCAAGCAGAGCTCACTTTTCCAAAACTGTTTCCAACTGACCAGGATCCAAACGCACTGCACGGTCCCCTCCCATGGCCCTCCTCACAGGCTGAGGAGCAGAGATTCCCTCATCAGGTGTTGCAAAACCACAGCATGACGGAAAGGAAGGAGGTGGGAGAGGGGGGCTCTCCAAGGAAGGAGCCTCAGAGTCAACAACAGGAGCCCACACCTCGAAATTGTCCTTTTCTTCCCCGGGAGGCGGTGAGAGAGAGCTCCTCCTGCCCGATCTTGGGAGAAAGCAGCAACTGGAAAAGAGTGGGAAAGGGAAACGAAGGGCATGAACAGGTAAACAAAAATGAATGGACAACAACAGGAGGTCTATCCACACAAAGAAATATTATTCAGCCGTAGAAAGGAATTAAGTGCTGATACACACTACAACACGGACACACCGTGAAAATGTACTACATGAAAGACGTCAGTCACAAAAGACCACATACTGTATGACTGACTCCGTTTCTGTGAAATGTCCAGAATATGCAAATCCATAGACACATAAAGTAGACAGTGGTTGCCAAGGGCTGGGGGTTGGGGAAAATGGGGAGTCACAGCTAATGGGCACAAGGTTTCTTTGGGGGTGATGAAAACATTCTAGAATTGACTGTGGTGATAGGTGGCTGCACAACTTCGTGAATAAACTAAAACTACTGAATTGTACACTAAAAGGGTGAACTTTATGTATGTAAATATATCTCAATAAAGTTGTTATTTAAAGAAAATGGGGGGGACTTCCCTGGTGGTCCAGTGGTTAAGAATCCGCCTGCCAATGCAGGGGACATGGGTTCGAGCCCTGGTCCGGGAAGATCCCACAGCCCATGGAGCAACTAAGCCCGTGCACCACAACTACTGAGCCTGCGCTCTAGAGCCTGCGAGCCACAACTACTGAGCCCACATGCCACAACTACTGAAGCCCACACGCCTAGAGCCCATGCTCTGCAACAAGAGAAGCCACTGCAATGAGAAGCCCGCGCACTGCAACGAAGAGTAGTCCCCGCTCACTGCAACTAGAGAAAGCCCGCGCACAGCAAGACCCAACGCAGCCAAAAACAAAAAATAAATTTAAAAAAAAAATTAATTTTAAAAAAAAGAAAGAAAGAAAGAAAAGGGGGGACTCCCCTGGTGGCGCAGTGGTTAAAAATCCGCCTGCCAATGCAGGGGACACAGGTTCGAGACCTGGTCCGGGAAGATCCCACATGCCGTGGAGCAACCAAGCCCGTGTGCCACAACTACTGAGCCTGCACTCCACAGCCCGCGCGCCACAACTACTGAAGCCTGTGCGCCTAAAGCCCATGCTCCACGATAAAAGAAGCCACCACAGTGAGAAGCCCGTGCACTGCAAAGAAGAGTAGCCCCTGCTCGCTGCAACTAGAGAAAGCCCACACAGTAATGAAGACCCAACACAGCCAAAAATAAATAAATAAAATAAATTAACTTAGGGCTTCCCTGGTGGCACAGTGGCTAAGAATCCACCTGCCAATGCAGGGGACATGGGATCGAGCCCTGGTCCAGGAAGATCCCACATGCCACGGAGCAACGAAGCCCGTGTGCCACAACTACTGAGCCTGCGCTCTAGAGCCCACAAGCCACAACTACTGAGCCCGCATGCCACAACTACTGAAGTCCGCATGCCTAGAGCCCATGCTCCGCAATAAGAGAAGCCACCGCAATGAGAAGCCAGCGCACCGCAATGAAGAGTAGCCCCCGCTCGCCGCAACTAGGGAAAGCCCGTGCACAGCAACAAAGACCCAACGCAGCCAAAAATAAATAAATTTAATAAATTAAAAAAAAAGAGAGATCTAACGCTATTTTAAAAATTAATTAATTAATTAAAAAAATAACAATGCACTTTATTTTAAAAAAAAAGTAGGGGCTTCCCTGGTGGCGCAGTGGTTGAGAGTCTGCCTGCCAATGCAGGGGACACGGGTTCGAGCCCTGGTCTGGGAGGATCCCACATGCCGCGGAGCGACTGGGCCCGTGAGCCACAACTACTGAGCCTGCGCGTCTGGATCCTGTGCTCCGCGACAAGAGAGGCCGCGATAGTGAGAGGCCCACGCACCGCGATGAAGAGTAGCCCCCCACTTGCCACAACTAGAGAGGGCCCTCGCACAGAAACGAAGACCCAACACTGCCATAAATAAATAAATAAATAAAATTTAAAAAATAAATAAATAAATAAATAAAAAGTAAAAGAAAACGGGGGTTGGGGGAGAGGATAAAGAACAAAACAAATAAGAAAGCCTTCTCTTCTTTCTCCTCAGGTTCCAATAGGAGAGCACGCTCCCCAGGGATGAGTTAGTGAAGACACAAGACCTTTGTGCATGGAATGAAAGAACCATGCACAAGGAGGCCGAGGCCCTTCTGAAAGGCCACTGACGCTGTGACCTTACTGCTTTCTCTACCAATGGACACGTCACTAGCCCAGGTTACAATAATCCTAGCCACTGGTGTCTCAAAATAGAGCACTTCAGTTACCTCTTAGGCTGGTCTCCTTTAGCCAGGTGAGAGGAGCCCCGCCTCTCTTCCTGGGCCCAGCCACAGTTTGACATAGCATAGCGAAGAATGGCATCGGAAACGGACATGGGGCTTCGGCCCTGGACACAGGCTTCTATCTCAGGCACCGAGAGCTGGCTTTGCAGGAAGAGGTGTAACTGGCTGTCTGACAGGAGGACCACACTCTGCAGGACCCTGGGGCAAACACAGGTAGGGCAACACAGAGCATCACCCCGAGCAGTGGCTCTCCCCAGCCCATCCTCTGAAGGCCTTGTGGCTTGAGTGAGCACTGAAGGCACAAGGGTGCAAGAAAGGTATCTGACACAAATGTGCCTGTATGTTCACAGGGGCCATCCTGCCCGGCACACACACCTCACCCCCCAGCCCCTCCCCAGGAGGCAAGTGCTAGCCCGCCAAGTCCACTCACTTTTCGAGAAAGTGCTGCAGACCTTGTCGTCGCTTCTCAATGAATTCATCTGAGCTGCCAAAGAAGGTTGACTTCCCAGGAAGTTCAGGTACAGGCCTGTGGGATCACATAATGTAACACGCCCAAGATAAGTAACATCCAAGACAGTCATTCCAGTCCCCGATCAAGGAAATCCCCTAAAAAGAGGCGCAAATCAATACAAACAGCATTTAATAAGGTGGCAGGGGAAGGAGACTAACACCGACTGACTGCATGCGTGTGTCAGGCACTGTAAATGTTTTAATTTAACCTTACTTCGTTTAACACTTCCCAAAACCCCATGAGAAAGATATTAGTGTCCCCAATTTAGTGGTAAGGAAATAGAAACAGAGAAGTTCAGTAAATTTCCCAGTGTCACACAGCTAGTAAGTAAGCAGCAGAGTTGGTATTTGAACCAAGTCTATGACTTAAAAACTCCATGCTGCTGGATTACACTGTTTACAAAGCCCATTCCCACCATCACCTATTACTGAAAAAGGAAGAAACTTGGACACAGAGACATGGAGAATGATGGGTCCTTCTGTGTAAATTAAGACTACCTTCTCCAGCCCTGGAAGGTCACATGCTTGGAATTTTCTAAAAGTAGTCGAGTTGCAGCAAATCATCCACAAACTCTTCAAGCCTCCCTAGCCTCTCCTGTGAAGCATGGCACATGCTTTAAAAATGGCAGGCCAGGGCTTCCCTGGTGGTGCAGTGGTTGAGAATCTGCCTGCCAATGCAGGGCACATGGGTTCGAGCCCTGGTCTGGGAAGATCCCACATGCCGTGGAGCAACTAGGCCCGTGAGCCACAACTACTGAGCCTGCGCGTCTGGAGCCTGTGCTCAACAAGAGAGGCCGCGATAGTGAGAGGCCCGTGCACCACGATAAAGAGTGGCCCCCGCTTGCCACAACTAGAGAAAGCCCTTGCACAGAAACGAAGACCCAACACAGCAAAAAATAAACAAAATAAAATAAATAAATTAAAAATGGCAGGCCAGACTAGAGGATGCAGGGTCTGTTCAGAGGAAGTTCCAACTGGCTTATTAGGGCCTGACCCATGATAATGGCCTCATCAGTCCCACATGTTAACTGGCTACGTCATCAACAGGGTCACCAGAGCATTCAGTGACCACACTGTGGTGGAATCACTGTCCTAAACTGTCTCAAGTTTTAGGACTTATTTGAAGTATGCAGGTGAGGAGTGAACAATACTGCTCTCAGTCTGTTATAACTCTGGATAGAGGTCTCTACACAAAAAGGAAAAAAAAAAAAATCACAATTTTTTATATATCAAATGGACGGGAACACCACCTGTCAAATTATTCCAGAGGCTAAAAAGCTTCTCATAACCAGTGCAGCACACTTAAAAAGCCAGCAGTACCTTTCTTTAGCCCTAGACTATTTAGCCCTATGCATGTTAAAAAAGAAAAATATTTTTCAGATTTATTTGGCTTTGTTAGGTCAAAATATTAGAAATAAGAAAGCTGTCTTACTTTTTTCACTGACTTGAAAACATAATTTAAGAATACATTTCTCAATGTCCTTAGTACCTGGCAAGTTGCCAAGTTTTTTTCATTGTAAATTCCAATTGCCAAGTAAGCACCTAAAAAGCCAGTCTCAGACACAAGAAGAAAACAAGAGCAAACTCACACTAAACCAGCGTTTCTCTGTAGCTGCTTTCTCAGCCACACAAACTCTCGGTAGCGGCGACGCACACAGGATGTCTTAGCAGTAAAAGCCTTGCTGTTGGTCTACAGGAGGCAGCACATGAAAAGGCTTTAGTGGGAAAAGCCCAAGTTCACATGAACTCCCCATCGTCACTCTCACTAAGGACCCAAGCCACCAGGCCACAGTCCTGATCGAGGGCTCCAAGCAGAGCAAGGTGCCACCAGGCAGCCTGAAAACAACTCTCAGGCAAACCCCAGGCTCTCTTTCCTCTCCTCCCTCCTTTACTTCTGTCAAAACATCCATAAACAGATTCTGCCTCAAGACTGGCCCTCAGCCCTGGAGGGTGTTGACCCCAATATCAAAATTGGATGCACTTACGTGAAGGAATATCTTATAATCCACGTAAGAATTCCAGGAGCCCTCATTCTGCACGCGGGGGTCCTGAACACGCACGGTGATCACCTCCTGGAGGGAAGAAAGTCTCCTTTAGCTTCAGCTCAGCCACACAGTAAGGCGGCCTCGACACACAGGTTGCCAGATTTTTCCACTCAACACCAATTTTCATTCATTCATTTGTTCATTTATTCATTCAATTCGGCAAATATTTATTGACCACCCTGTATGTGGCAGGCACTGTGCTAAGGCACTGGGGTAGAACAAGAACAAGAGACAAAAATCCTTGCCCTTATGAAGCTTACATTCTAGTACATTCCAACGAATGGAAAAGTTAGTGAAAATGGAACCTCATTTCCCAGTAATGCCTTTACTACTGATTTCCCTCTCCTGGCTTGACCTTGCGCTCATCAGAACCACCAAGGTATTACTCTCAGAAGAACACCACCAAGCAATATCTGAATCTCCCAAATCCCCTCAAACTTTTACCCACCTGTTCCCCGGGGACCACATGCTTACCTCCTGCTCTTGGTTCTCCAACATTCTACACCAAAAGCCCATTGGAAGAAAACATCTGATGAGGGACAGAAGACACAGGATCAATCACTGTTAGTATGCGTCTACTCTTATCTCTCTTGGCCAGGGCAAAACCCTGAAAATTTTTAATCGACGCCCCCCTGGGGAAATCCAGGCAACTTTTTTATTCTTGTGTAAAACTTAAGAGGAAGCAAAACAATTCCGCTACATGAGCTAGGTGCCAAGCTAAAAGCCCTGGGGGATTTGCCTCCCTTCTCAGACTATGGCGGGGACCCTGAACCAGGCCACATCTAGCCAAAACATGTTCAGGTCTACACACTGTCGCCTCAGGCAGCCAGAACAGGCAGGCTGAGTCATAAAACCTTTCTGCCTGAGAACTGCAGGCACAGCAGTGTCCATGGGCACACACAGCACAGCTCTCTAAGTGAGCCTAACATTGCCCCCTCCCAGCTGTTTAGAGACAACCAAAACCCCACAAACGCCTTTGCTCCTAAGTCTCTCTTTGTCTTGCTAAGCACAGTCACCGCCCCAGAGGCAGATCTCAGAGTTGGAGAGTTCCGGGGGCACCTGAGTGGGTTGCCCAGTTGTGACCTTCCCTTATCTAATCCCATCTCCAGAACCCAAGCCAATGGTTCTGATCATTTCCTCTCTCGACATGCAGTTTATACCACTGCCCAAGCACCCCACAGCTGCACAGGTCGACTCAGGATGTTTTCCGCTCCTTTGCAAAGATTCATTAAAGCCTAAGCCACTGATTTCCCCCAGTGTGGCAGTTTACATGTGCAGCAACATCGCCCACTCCAACAAGGGGACCATGAAGGCTGCAGCACAGGATTACTCAAGTCCAAAGGGGCCCATGATGTCACCTTCTGTTAAAATACAGCACTGATCTTTTTACTCCTAGAACCACTCCAACAGCATCCACTCTGGCTGCCGCCTCCACCCCATTCTCCTCTCTTAAGAGTGGAACAATAAGGTTTAATATCCCTTTCCAATTTACCTTGAAATGAAAACTGAGTTCAGCCAATATGTACTGCCAACAAATGATCCAGGCTGGCTCCTGGGAAAACAAGACTATCTCTGAGCTCTCCCTCTCCTCTCCCCATGCCCATTCACACACCCACTCATTTTTACAGTCCCACAATTAATTTTAAACACATTCTCTTATTAGTTCTGCCTTACCATTAGAAGAGTGTGTAATGAGTTTCCTTCTACTTTATGTTGTGCTAACACGGCTAACATTTCAAGAGAAGGGGAACTCATTTACACCATAAAATTAGCAGAGCACACAGCTTTTCCAGTCTTTTTCAGTACACCGGAAGGTCTCTTCACACACAGACACTGCACACAGAGATGAAGCTGCATGATATAGGACAAAATTGGGCTACACAGTCGAGCAAACTGGAAATTTTGTGATTGCAATGCCATCTTCAACAGTATTCTTGCTGACATTCTGATTTTTCAGCTGATGCAGTCACCACTGCAAAGGGGTCCTGAACTGAAAGGCGGGAAATCCCAATTCCGTAACAACTGATGTATAACATCCTGGATGTAAGCAAATGGGTGTGATCAAAAAGAGCAGGCCAACTCACTGTGAACAATCAACCTCCTAAGATTTAAACAAAATTTTTTTTTCTCTTCTCTTTTCAGGCATTTGGTAAATTGCCAGCACAGGAGCAGAGTCAAATACACTGAAGTGTCTTTCCACAAAAGTAACGATAGGAGAGATGATGACAAGGAAATCCACACACTCAGTAGAGCTCACACATCTCCAGTGCCTTGAAAGGTTTGCCAAATTCAGAACAATAATTTAGTAACTAAATGGTCATCATTCTCAGGCTCAAGAAGAGTTTGCCTAAGGCTCCGAAAGCAAGCTCCTCTCCTTTCCTTTGGGGCTTATACCACTTAGAAACAAATAGCTATAAACTGGCTTTAAAAAAAACCCTAGGACCTCCCAAGATGCTATATACTTAAAACTAAGTTTAAAGGGCACTAAAAAAGTTTCAATTGTAACTTTCCTTAAAAACAATGGAACAAACACAAAAACCTATACTTCAAGTAATAATTTCTAGCAACTACTATTCTCCATCAGCTTCCTCCCTGTAGATGCCACTCCTCAGGAGGAAATGAAGCTCATTTCTGCCCTTGGAGGGGAAGGAGGAAGTTCTTAATTTTAGCAGTATGATCTGGGAGATGCATCCATGTGTCATCCAACTAAGGATAGAGTCAGTGATCCTCTCAGCTACTTATGCAACTCACTCAGCGCTAGCTACATTTCCTGGGCCCTTTCAATCATATCTGAAGTTTCCTTTACTTTCTCCACCTGTACCAGCACCAGTATCTCCGGGTAAAATCCAGCTGTTTGCTGTTTACAAAGTAGATTCCTTGTAAAGCTTTCCTAAGTCTCAACAATTCAAGGCAGCAGTTCAAGGCTTTAGCTCCACCATTTTCACTCCCATTTAAACTACTTAAAGAGCCATGTTAAAAAAACAAATCAGGTGATAACTTTTATATTGAGCCACCGAGACTCCCATCCTTTCTTACTCATTCTTCAGCCCTGTGGTGCCAGATGGCAACTCAAAAAGCTCTCTTTCCGAAACACCCACAAGTGGTAGAAGCAGATCCCCTGTCTGACCAAGCTCTGCCTATTCTCAGCTATTCTTTGCTCCATTCTTTTGTTCATGTGTAACTTGCCAGTCTTTCCACTTGCAGGTTAAGTAACAAAGGCAACCACGATCTAGCACAAGAGCCTTCTGTGTCCCCGTAAAATACCTGCCATTACTCCTAGTCCTACTGTTTGGGTAAATGTAGCCAAACTCTTTTACTCCGGCCACACACACACACACACACACACACCCCGTATTCCTAACGAACTAGGAGCAAAAAGGCCACGTGGTCCTTATTCTCCTTTGCCTACTAAGCTTGGGGAGTGGGAAGGAAAGATGCTTTATACTTTAAAAATAAATGGAAAAGCCGGGTTTCCTTCCTTGGATCCCAAGTAAGCACCCGCCTTCATCCCGGGAGGTGAGACTGCTCGTTCCCTAGGATGGCCAGCGAGGTCGCCAACCCAAACGCCACTGCTGACTCTCAAGCCCGCAGCTTGAGCGTAGCGCCCACGCCCCCTCACCTGAGAGCAGCACCCACTCCCCGCGGCCCCGCCCACGCCCCCTCACCTGAGAGCAGCACCCACTCCCCACAGCGACACTGCCAGTGCCCCACCATACAGTAAGACTCTAGGCTTCTCCTTCCGGGTGAGCGGCCGGCGCCCCGGTGCACGACGGGAGAAGGTTGCCGGCAAGCCAATCCCGGGTGCCCAGGACGCCCGGCCCCCGCAGGCCCGGGCTCTTAGTGGCAGCCCCGCTCCCGGGGCGGAGCGCTCGACCCCGCCCAGGCCCTGGTTGCAGTCGGGATGCCCGTCTCACTTGGGACGCTGCTAGGTGAACGCGGGCGAGGGAGGAGAAGGGGATCTGACGTCCAATCCGGAGCCGCGTCCCTCCCATTGTTGTCAGGCCCAGCCAATCAGCGGCCAGGAAGCGTCCCTAGAGGTCCTAAAGTGGGTCTGAGGGCAGAGATGGTGCTGAGCGTGGGAGGGTTCTGAGCGTGGAAGCCTCGCGAAGTCTGGAGAGAGTCCCCCGGGAACTGGAACCCGTAGCTGCCAGTTCCCCGGCGGAGTTACCAAGGGGACGCCAACTCAGATTCGAAAACCAGATTGTCCGAACAAAAACCGAACTGAGGACGTTCCAGCAATCACCAGTTTCCCTTGCGATACAAGCCTAAGGAAGGATCGTGCAGCTACTTAATAAGAAAGAAATATCCGTTGACTATGATGACTTTTTTTTAATGTTGTTGAAATGCCTTTTACCTATCTGCTTAAAGATAATTTTAGCAAAGGTAATTCCAAGGAAAAAGTTATAGTCACAAATACAAGCTCTGGAGTTAGAAGACCGGGGTACAATAACCAGCACTACACTGACCATGTGGCCTTAAACTGGTCTTAAATCTTTGTCTTAGTTTCCTCTTCTGTAAGGTGGAGCTAGCTCATAAGGTAAGGTGCACGTACCACAAAGCAGCTTTTCTCAAACGTGTTGTTCTCAGGATCCTTTTACATTCTTACAAAAGATTAAGGACCCCAAAGAGCTTTTGTTTATGTGGGATGTTCACCGGATTAGAAATTTAAATTGAGAAATTAAAAAACATTTATTAATTCTCCTAAAACTAATAATTAACCATTACATGTGAACATAATATGTTTTATGAAATACAACTACACTTTCCAAAAAAAAAAAATTGAGTAGAGTGGCATTATATTACAATTTTGCAAATCTCTTATGTTTGGCTTAATAGAGGACAGCTGGATTCTCATATTTGCTTCCCCATTCGCTCTGTTATGCTGTTGTTTTGGACTAAGAAATGCAGAAAATCTGGTCTCGCACAGATACATAGCCGGAAAATGGAGAAGTATCTTTAGCCTTCTCTGATAATTGTGGATACTCTTCTTTTTTAATCCAAAAATGTCATATTATTAGTCACTCTCTGAGCTGTTACATGGGAGCAAGTGGGGTGTGCATGGGGACCGTTGACGGCAGGGGCCTCCGGGTTGCCAGGGGTAAGTACCAAGCTCACACTGGACACCAGGCTGTCTACCAGATTGGAGAGATGAAGGAGTTTGGAGAAATTTGTCATTTTATCTGGAACGATCTGAGGGAAGGTCCTGCTGCCAAGTCTTGGAGCCAGCCATGCCTTTCACCTCCAATTCGTGTGAGATGCCGTGGGTATCCACACAGGTGGCCCCAATGGTTCTGTGCTGAAAAGAAAGTTACTATTTCCCAGATGCTACTAACAGTGGAAGAACTACAGGAAAGGTTCCGTGGTGATGGCAGTCAGGTGGGCCCCTGCAGAAGGCTGTCAGGTGAGCATGAGCACCTGTGGGGTGTGGGGTGCCAGTGTCCTCCTCCTCAGAGGGAGGGCAGCCAGGAAGTCATGAAACTCATCTAAGAAGTGTTCTGGATACAGAACTTACTCTAGGCCCCGCTTGGGATGGGGCAGTTTGTTTACTAACTTGCAAGTTACTTCTCAGATTGCTCAGCCATTTCATTTGGAATCACTTTTTTGGAATTGAGGGATCAAATTTTCCGACTGAAAGTATCTCATTCATTAGGGCCAGCCAGAGACCTTTTCAGCATTCTTCCAAACTTGGAGAATGCAGGGAGTGTCTAGCCTCCAGCCACTCTCAGTGGGTCTTGCCCACCCCATTTCCATTTTGCTTTTGTTAGAGGCAAGAGGGAAGTTGGCCATTGTCTGCTTAGGGCTAGAAAGCATCAGGCTGTTCCTGGAATCTCTATTCAGTTGGAAGAGTGGGACAACCCCACTGGGTACCACAAGGTCAGTCTTGATGTGGAAGGCCCCACTGATGGTGGCTGATTTCTAAGTAGGAGGGCAGTCGGTGCAGGGGGTGTGAGCCTCTATGCTCCCCACCCCTGAGCAGCTCTTTTAAACATCTTATATGCTCAGGATTCACTTAACAAGTTTAAAAAAAAATCAGGGACTTCCCTGGTGGCGCAGTGGTTAAGAATCCGCCTCCCAGTGCAGGGGACACGGGTTGGAGCCCTGGTCTGGGAGGATCCCACATGCCACGGAGCAATTAAGCCCGTGCACCACAACAACTGAGCCTGCTCTCTAGAGCCTGCAAGCCACAACTACGGAGCCCAAGTGCCACAACTACTGAAGCCCACACGCCTGGAGTCCATGCTCCGCAACAAGAGAAGCCACCACAATGAGAAGCCTGTGCACTGCAACGAAGACCCAATGCAGCCAAAAAAAATAATATAAATAAATAAATAAATAAAATAAAAAATTTGTAAACAAACAAACAAACCCTGCTGCGGGGCATAGGTGCCAAGGAAGAGAAGTATAGAATTTCAGGGAGAACAGAAACTTGCTCTGGACTCAGCGCTCTTTCGTGGCAGAAAGAGATGTCTCTAGACCCTATAGATTCACAGTAGAAAACCATAAGCAGGTTTGGAAAAAAGAATTCCCTTCCTCACACCGAAGTTTTCAGTAAAAGAACAGATCTTTTCTTCTCTCTGGAGGCTGGCTTTTTTCAACTGCAAGGCTGGTACTGGCAGGTCCACCATCAAGGGGGAAATAGATATCCTTAACATTCCTCAGGATCGCATCTCCACTCTGGCTGGAAGAGCTCAGTCCCTGTGGGCTCTTGACATTGCCCAGAGCTCTGGAGACGTGTTCGTCCACTATGCTGCTAGCTGCTAATGTCCCCTTGGAAATAGGTGAAAAGGACACAGCAGGAATTCCATTCAATCTTGATAGGGCTTTGCATCTGGACAGCGGTCTTCCTCACTTCTTCCATCGTGACACGGGGGAGCGCTTAATTCTCTACCATCAGCAGAGACAGAGCAAGATGCTATGGCCGGGCAAAAGTGCGTTTTGATGGCCAGAGCTGCGAGAGCTGCTTGAGCCACTTTAAAGCAAAGCAGCTCAGTGCTGACCCAAGCAGGGACTCTGGATACTTTTATTTGATACTAGCAAAACTCAAGAAATGATAGATTCTTTTTTAAAAAAATATTTATTTATTTGGCTGCGTCGGGTCTTAGTTGCGGCATGGGAGATCTTCCATTGCCACGTGGAGGATCTTTAGTTGCGGCATGCGGGATCTATTTCCCTGACCAGGGTTCGAGCCCGGGCCCCCTGCATTGGGAGCATGGAGTCTTAGCCACTGGACCACCAGGGAAGTCCCTATTCAGTATTTTAAAAATCACATTTATTAAAATCATCACTGATCTCATCCCTCTTGTGAAGCCGTCAAACTCACTGGTGGATACCACATTTTCCTGTAGGATCAGAAAAGTTTTCCCTTCTTTTCTAGGTTCTTTAGCTGGTCCGCTAATTAAATTGAAGTAAGATAAATTAACAGGAGAAAATACAATTTCGTACTTAGAGGAGCTCCATAAAAATGAGACCCAAGGGCAAGTTAGGCAATTGAGACTTATATGCCATCCTGAGCTGAAGACTGGGATAGGGGCCTGGGGCTTCAAAAGGGGGAGGGCAATTCACAGGACTAGAAGAAGAGCAGATGTTTGGTAATTAGAAGTTTGCCCAACCATGCTGGTAAGTCTTTCAGATAAAAAAGTTATCCCTGGTCGTAGCTCTTTTTCTGATACAGACCCTGTATCTAAATTCTATTAGGTAGTTAGGGACAGGTAAAAGTTTTTCCTAAGTCTGCTGGGTGTTACTGCCTTCAGCTCGAAATAATCCACATGCCAAAGTACCATATTTAGGGGTGGCATATTCTGCTCCCCTTCAGCACATATTCTAAAATGATAATTTTTGCTTGAAAGCTCAAATTTTATCATTGGCAGAAATACTTTCTTTTCCTTAAAGTGACAGTTTCATTTCATTCAAATACCCAAGTCGAATAACCATAGTTTTTGTCATTCTTTCCCACAAAATGGTATTCTATGAAAAAAAGCAGCTAGTTCAATTCACACATCTCAGACAATTGTACAACTGTGTACTTCAGTAATTCGCAGAAGTGCTTTATGTACATGTCACATTTCATCATATAGAACATTAAAAGACACATACTCTAGGAGAGAGATTTCATAAAACTAATCATTTGTACTGCTTCATCAAGGATAGTCTTAAGTGGGACTTCCCTGGTGGTGCAGTGGATAAGACTCCGTGCTCCCAATGCAGGGGCCCTGGGTTCGATCCCTGGTCAGGGAATTAGATACCACATGCATGCCACAACTAAGAGTTTGCATGCCACAACTAAGGAGACTGACTGCCACAACTAAGGTGCCCACGTGCTGCAACTAAGGAGCCTGCCTGCCGCAACTAAAACCTGGCACAACCAAATTAATTAATCAATTATTTTTTTAAAAAAAGGATAGTCTTAAGTGAAAGTGGCTTCTTAATTCTTTTACTGCCTAGGTGTGGCAGTGAAGAATACAAGTACAGGGACTTCCTTGGTGGCACAGTTGTTAAGAATCTGCCTGCTAACACACGGGACACAGGTTCGAGCCATGGTCCCGGAAGATCCCACATACCACAGAGCAACTAAGCCTGTGCACCACAACTACTAAAAGCCTGCACTCTAGAGCCTGCGAGCCACAACTACTGAGCCCGCATGCTGCAACTACTGAAGCCCGCGCACCTAGAGCCTGTGCTCCACCACAAGAGAAGCCACCACAATGAGGAGCCCGCACACCGCAGCGAAGAGTAGCCCCCGCTCACCACAACTAGAGAAAGCCTGCGCAGCAATGAAGACCCAACACAGCCAAAAATAAATTAATTAATTAATTAAAAAAAAAAAAACAACAAGTATAGTACAAGTTGGCGCCACACTGCCTTGATTCATCCTAATATGCCAGCAGTTTCATCCACTTTTACACAATCAGTGAAAATACCAACACAATGAAAAAGAGCAAATAATGTCTTAATATCATTATGAAAATAGTTTTGACCATGCAGACTCCCTGAAGCCATCTTAGACACTCCCAGAGTGTGTGGACTATACTTGGAGAACCACAGAATATATCTGTAGAATATATCCACTCATTCAACAAACATTTATTGAGCCCTTTCTACGGTCTAGGCACTATTTTAGGCATTAAAAGTAAAGCAGTGAGCCAAATAGGAAAGTACCCTGATCTGCTGGAGCTTGACTCAATAAGTGTTTTAAAATAAATTCATTAAATAACTTTAATGAAATATAGGTTTCACAAATAGGCAGTGCCCCATCTCTGGCTCATTTTTTCAACATTAATTTCTAATACTTGATAATGGGGCCCATCTTTGTTGCACTTGAAATGCTAGCAAATCACAGCACTCCAAGCAGTGATCCCTTCACTCACGTGAGAAAAACCAATCAATGTCAGGGGTATGGGTGCATGATTTGAGAAGTATAGGTAATTAGAGTTCAGTTACTACCTGGAAGTCACATGAGAATCAGACTGACCAGGGGAGGTAAGAGAGACAGATCGCTCTTAAGTATATTTGCCTTTTAAAAGAGAATGCTTGTTAACCCCAAATGAATAAAAATCTTTAACAATAGAATCTCAAGTAGTAGTCAAAATGAAACAAAGACTCTCATACCCATTAGGATGGCTGCTATCAAACAAAACAAAAAACAAGACAACAAACGTGTGAGGGTATGGAGAAATTGGAACTGTTGTGCACATTTGGTGGGAATGTAAAATGGTGCAGCCACTGGAGAACTATGGATTTCCTCAAAAAATTAAAAATAGAATTACCAATGATCCAGCAATTGCACTTTTGGGTGTATAACCAAAATAATTGAAAGCAGGGTCTGGAAGAGATATTTGTACACCCATGTTTACCTAAAACCTGGAAGCAACCCAAGTGCCTAACAACAGATGAATGGATAAGCAAAATTTGATATATACAAACGGTGGGGGCTTCCCTGGTGGCACAGTGGTTAAGAATCCGCCTGTCAATGCAGGGGACACGGGTTCAAGCCCTGGTCCGGGAAGATCCCACGTGCCGCGGAGCAACTAAGCCCGTGCGCCACAACTACTGAGCCTGTGCTCTAGAGCCTACAAGCCACAACTACTGAAGCCCGCGCGCCTAGAGCCCGTGCTCCACGAGAGAAGGCACTGCAATGAGAAGCCTGTGCACTGCAACGAAGAATAGCCCTACTCGCCGCAACTAGAGAAAGCCCATGTACAGCAATGAAGACCCAACGCAGCCAAAAATAAAATAAATAAAATAAATAAATTTATTATTTTTTTAAATGGGACATTCTTCAGCCTTAAAAAGGAGGAAATTTTGACGTATGCTATACTATATGTCCATATGAATCTTGAGAACATTATGCTTATGAAATAACCCAGTCACAAAAAGACAAATACTGTATGATTCCACTTATATGAGTACTTAGAGTAGTCAAAATCATGAGACAGAAAGCAGACTAGTGATTGCCAGGGCCTGGAGGAAGGGAGGAATGAGGAGTTATTGTTTAATGGGTATAGTTTCAGTTTTACACGATGAAAAAAGTTATGGAGATGGATGGTGGCAATGGTTGCACAACATTATGAATGTATCTAATTTTTTTTAATGTTTTATATATTTTACCATAATTTTTTAAATTGTGGAAAAAATTAAACAAAGAATTTCAGACAGTGCAGAGGAAAATGTTTTATAAGTCCTGTACTTCCTCCACTCCTTAAATCACATTTCAGAAGCAGCTATCTACTGTACTTAAAATAACTACTGTGTACTGAGGGCCAGCTATGTGCCATTCCCTTTACACATTACTGTGAATCCTACAGAAATGCTGCATGTTAGGTCTTAAATAATACTTTCATATTTTAGATTTTCATGGAAGCTGCTGAGGCTCAAGAAGTTAAGCGACTTGTCCAAAGTTACACAGCAGGCAAATAATAGAGACAGAATTGAATCCAGTTCAGCCTGATACCAAGTCCTTGTTCTTTTTTGCAACATCACACTTCCTCCTTTCCCCTAATTTCTGTGATTTTGGAAACTTCATATGACAGACATATTTCCTGTTAGGCATGAGCAATGTCACTTCGAATGTTGTCTTGAGCAAGATCATTATGACTGAGTTGCCATTACCCTTAGAAAGAAAAGAAACCCTGAAGGTCTGAATAGTTTAAAATGTCATCATTCTTATGGGAAGAGAAAAGAACTAAATCCATTTAATCCCAAAAGACTTTCAAAAAAGATTTTGTTAGTGCAGAAACTTGGAGGCTTGAGAGTTTGACATCCATCCCTGGCAGAATTCCAGAACAGATGATTAACAAGAGAGCTCTTAGTTGATTGCAGATTAGCATAAACCGGTGTCGCTCTGCTACCTAAAAAGAGAAGGTGACCTTTGACTCACTTAATTCAAGAATGATGTAGAGCACCAGGGCCATGATGGCTCCCTCTACTTTGAAATATGCTTATAAGAGGCAGAATTTAACAAACTAGATGTGCTAGATCTGAAACTGTTGTTCTATGATATACAGTTTAAGAAAATGGTGACATTTAGCTTAGAAAAGAGAGACCTTAAGGAACATGAAGGCGGAATTTCAATACTAGAAGTACAATATGAAAGAGGAATTAGGTTAACAGAAGAGAACTGTGTGCTGCTACAGAAGCCAGAAGTAAGGAAATAGGTGGCATTTACATGGGGAAGCAGAATTCAGCTCAGTATGAGGAATTGGGGATAACAGCATTTTATGCAGGCAGAAATATGGTTTTGGAGTTAGAAATAACATCAAATCTTGATTCCAACACTTTCTTGCTGAATGCCATTGGACAAGTTACACAGCCTCTGAGACTTTTCTGCAAAATGGAAATAGCAATTCCACCTTCCGGGGTTGATGTCAGGATTAAATAGCATTAATCAAGGACTTAACAAAATTCCTAGCTAGTAGCTAATAGTATTACAACTAAGTTTCTCATCATTAAAATTATTAAAAACAGAATAGGGCACTTCAGGAGGGAACAAATAGATGAATTTTTGCCTCTTCATGGACACCCAACCCAAAAATGTCTCCAGAACTGCCTCTTCTCTGCTCTCACAGCTCTTTTAGCAAAACTCTTTTATGATATTGCTGGGCTGGGTTTCTTACATGGCAATTCTCCAGAATCCTGCACAGTACCTGGCTCAGCAAAACTGTTATATAAAGGCAGACTCCTGCATTCTGGGGTGGAGCGCAGTAGACTAGTTGCCTTTTTCCTTTCCCTCTGATTAGGAGGATGTTTGAATTCCAGGTAAGGGGGAAAACATCACCTTGGTGGTAGAAGTTCTATTTAGTTCCTGATTGGATAAGGAAAAGTAGAGTAAGGGGGGAGATCGAAAAACCCTTCAAATCTGATGTGAAGAAAAGAGATGAAGGAACTCTTGATCACCTACATTTTCTGTCAGGTAGGAGAAGAACATATTAATTCATTTAATCATTTAGTCAACAAATGTTGATTGACTACTGTAATGCTAGGGATTGACTACTGTATGCTAGGGGCTGTACTGGGCCAAGGTTTCTGCCCTTACTGGAGTGGTGTTTTGAGTCCAAGAGAGAAGACAGACATGACAATAAAGTGGGGTGAATATTACGATGAGACCAAATTTCCACATGAGCAGGTTTGGGGACAGCAATCTAGTTGATATTAAAAGAACTAGAACACTTGTCTCAAAGAATAAGAAACATGTTTTTTTGCCTATTTCTGTGTTTCTTTGGGGAGGCTGGGTGAGGGAGGGGTGTTCATGGATAATGGGGGTTTTGGCACTAAAGCCACCCATTGGTGCAGCCAATGAGATACCATGATGACACCTACCAGGCGGACCTAACCTAGCCTAAGGGGTCAGGGAAGGCCTCGAAAGGGAAGTACTGTAATCTCAACGCCGAGAAGTAGGAGCCTTACAGAGATCTGGTGAGAAACCTGTTATAAGATTCAAAATTTTCAAGGATGTGAACTGTCCAGAAGTGGTTGATTTTTCACACCAAGCATGAGACTCGCTTGTAAAACCACACGTTTTAATTTTCTAGGTTGCAGCTTCTTAAACTGCAGACGCTTCGGCGGCACTAGCTATTGAAGAACTAAGTAAAACTCGAAACCCTCGCAAACTGTGCGTGGCACCGTGGAAGGCGCGCAGCACTTCGGGTCTTGTAGTCTGGGACGGACTCCGAGTCCCACAGCGCTGTGCGGCGGGTCGTCGCGCCTGCGCGTTGCGGCCGGCGGGCAGCGCAGAGTGCGAGGCTCTTTTGTTCGGCTGAGGGGAGGGCTGTTGGCCGGGGCCTGCGGTACGCCGCTTCAGTGAGGGGCTCAACCGCGGTCAACCGGCTTGTTGCTTTTCTGGTCGCCACTCCCCTGGCCGGCTCGACAAGACGCGCCAGTAGCGCGGCACCGATTCCTCTCGGGCTCGTGGGCGCTGCTCTGAGGTGAAGAGCCGCTAGAGGCGGGGAAGCGGGGGGAAGGCGCGCGGCGGCGGCGGCGGCGGCGGGAGCCCTGGATGAGGGGCCGCGCGCTCGCGGCGGAGGTCGGGAACGGGGAGCGCGCCCGAATCCCGCGCCCTTCCCGCGCCGAGCCCTCCGCCGGGCTCAGTGAGTAGGACGACTGGCGCGAGAAGGATGGAGAGGGCGGGGCGGCGTCTCCTGAGCCAGAAATTGAAGTGATTCTGGGTGGGCCGAGCACTTGCGGGTCGCTCTTCGGGCCTGGGTAGACCAAGACAATGCTCCTTGGCTTGGGTGGGCGGCTGCGGGATTGGGTTGGAGAGAAAACACTGGGTAAATTGGGAAGGGGACGGACGGGGCAGCCTGGATGCTTGGACAAGCGTAGGGAGGGTGACGACTGCGAGACCCGAGGTTTAGAAATGTAACCTGAGAATATTGGGTCCAGCCGGGGCTGCCAGAGGAATTCCGCTTGCAGGGCTGGGGAACGGTAACTTCGAGGAAATTGTAAGGGTGGGCCGGGCGGCCCAGAGTGTGCTACTGGGGGAAGAGATCTGTTGAATAAATCGAGGAAGGGGCTAGAAGGAGGGGTAGTATTTGCCTAGCTTGGCTCGGGTTGGGAGCGAGGGGGTGGCGGGGAGAAGCTGTCAGGGCAAGTGGGGCGGAGGTCCCGAGAGCATTTTCTTTGAGGTGTGAAGAAGAAAAGGGGGAAATTGGCCACCCCTTGCTTCCTGGTTGATCGGCAATAAGAATAATGCGTGAAGAAAAGATGGAACACACTTTCTTCCCTTTTCCAGGTTTTCTACTACCTTCACTCCTTGATTCCTTTAGGGAGTTAAAAAGTCCAAGTGCAGCTCTTGCTTTGATTCATAATTAGTTCCATAAGTTTTTATCTGAGATTGTTGCTGGTCACAATTTCACTGCGGTGAAATTGTAGAAATGTGTAGATGAGTTCATATTTAAGGAATGAAGTTAACTTAGTGAGAGATTATGAGACGGTGTGGGAGGTTGAGAGAGAAAGTGGAAAAGTTCATGAGATTGTGAGTTTTCTTTTTTCCTTGGGCTCTTAAGTTTTTTAGCCAGCTTATCCTTGCTGGAAAATTTGAATACGAAGGGAGCAGTACTTTACCCCTTTTCCAAAACTTCAGATGAAGATTTTTCATGGATTGTTGCTATATTCAGACATGTATTGGTTGAGCTCAATTGAGGTGGAATTTACAAAAAGATCAGTTATACTAGAACCTCTGGCCAGGGGTAAGCTATCCTCCTCAAATGTGTTAAGAATCAGGTCACCATTTTGGAATAGTTCTAAAAGGTCCAGGGTTTTGGAATGGATGCAGGAATACAATTGGGAAATTAGTGCCTGTGTTCCAAGGTGCTTACAGATATTTACATGGAAAGTGATATGACTGAACGGTGCAGTGTTGGAATCGGCCACACCTTAATAAAGCTTCAAGGCAGTTCAGAATCTTCAGTCATTTCCAGTTTTCCCCCTGGTGCCATTTTCTTCATTGGCTGCTGTAACCTAAATTGTTTTTCACTAAAAATGTAAATATTGTGTAGCTTGGTGCTTCTAGCTTCTTGATTAAAGGAGACCAAGTAAGGGTACCCTATCCTTCTGCATTTTGACTACAGGATACTAATATTTTTATAATCATCTAAAGAAAGGAAGCAACCGTTATATCTTCTGGTGCCCATTTTAGAGACTAGGAAAATGTTTCTTTTTGAATTCACACCACTTAAAGAGAATTGATGCATTTTTGTCATTTTGTAGTAGTTTATCCATTGAAATCTTCCTTTTTCATATACTCTCTCTCGTGGTATAACAGATTTTGCATTAGATTTGATGACTTTTTTGCATCATAGGTTATTTCGCTGAAGAGTTTTTGGAATAAGATGCTAATGGCTAGTTTATGGCCTATATAAGATGGGGCCATGCCTCTTGTTCATTCAAGTGTCTGACACATAGTTGACCATTCATATTGTTGAATGAATGGATAGGGCTTTGAGATCTTTTCTGAGAATCCCGTATTAGTAGAATGACCTGATGTGCATTTATGTAATCAATTTGCCTGTTTTTATTCTATGACATTAGGCAGAGTAAAACTATTGCCCTTGGCATGCTTGTCTTAGCCTATGTTTTTAATATACTCACCCTGGTATTAAATACAGAAAAGCTATGCAGATTGTGCAAGTGGCAGTTTTAAATACCTTAGGCAAATACTAGGAGAGGACCCAGGTTCTGGGTTTAAACAGCAAGCTATATAGTACTTTGAATATTTTCTGTTATATAAGTATGTTGAAAAATCATTTGTGTCCTTTGTATAGAGTTAATAAGTATTTCTCAATGGTGATGTCTACTGAAAAATTGAATAGCCTTTCCAAGGTTAATTGGAGAAGTTGTTTGAATGAGGACAGAATTCTGATCCTGTAAGTATTTGAATAACTTGTTAAATCTTTCCTGCCTTTTAAGCTTTTATGATTTACTGACCAAAAGGGGGCAGCCTAATTTGTCTGTGAAATTGTGCCTTTCTTTAATAATAGCTAACACACTGAGGGCCTAACAGAACTATGGTATTTGAGAAGTTAGCGTCAGTACTCTGGTTTTGTTTTGTTGTCTGTGAATGCTTTGGTCTCTGCTCTTATTCTGGTCTTGCTTTCTAATCACTTTTATTTCATTTTAAACTAAAATATTTGCATCAGGTATCACTGTGTTCTACTAATACTTACAGATCCCTATGGCCTCTAAACCCAAGCTATATCTATAATTTCATTTCTATCAGCACCATGAAAAGGAGTTAGCCAAGCTTCTGGACACGTCTCAGATAAAATTCTAATTTTATTCACACACTGGTATTCTAGTCCTAGATCCTGGAATTTGAGGACCGGGATTTCTTTAAAAATGAAACTCCTGCCCACCGGGTATGTGGCACAAGTTCTTGTTTTCTGCTCAGTAAAGTTTTCCATCTGGAAAGCATTTGCCTCACAAACAGCCACAGCTAACAAACTAAAAGCAGTTTAGAAACATGAGTTAGGAGGACTACAAACTGAATATACTACACATGCCTTCACCTGCCTTTTGATGACTGGTATGTAGTTGCTAATGCTCAGCAAGGGTACTTACTTCTTTGCAGATCCGATTTATTTGCTCATCATTCCCTAAAAAGCTGACAGCTTTGGACTTCTGTTCCCTGGTTATCTGAATCTGAGACATCCATTCTTATTGCCCATATAGGGTTCAACAGCTTACACTGGGTCCAGACCTACCTTTGAGTGTCTGAGTAAAAATAGAAATAAAATGCTTTGGGAACCACAAGAAAAAGAGAAATAATATTTAGCTAAGTTGGGTAGGCATCATGGAAGAAGTAGCATTTGAGCTAGCTCTTGAAGGAGGGGTAGCATTTTGACTACTAGTCTTGGACAGGAGCACACTTCTTAATAATGAACAAATTCATGCATGGAGGAAATGTGCAGGATATGTTCAGGTTGTACTTTTCTGTTTTGACAGGAGAATAGGTTTTGTGAGGGAAGTAGGAGTATGGAATGGTTGGATCTAAAGGGTGTTAGATGTAAATTGTGGAGTTTGGCCTTTCTTTTAAGGAAGGAGGAGGAGACTTTGTAGAAAATTTTTTAGCAGTTACCTGCCACTTTCCTATTCCGTGTACTCCCACCCAAACTGGTTTACACACTGTCTACCTCCGTTGCTTTTGTTAGCAATAGTTCCTTGGGCTAAATCGCCTCCCTCCAGTCCAGTTTTTCAAATGCTATTGGAACCTTGCCTCAATCCCAGCTCTTCAAAACCTTTCTAATCACCCTAGCCATTTATTCTTCCAAGCCCTGGTAGTGCTTTGGTGGCTACTTCTTCTTGCTTACATTTCTTTTGCTAATTACTACATACTCCTGTCATTTCTTCTATTGAAATGAACTTCACTTGCATTTGTACCTTTTTGGTATGTTTTTAATCGTACAGTCCTGGCTCTGTGTCTTACCCTTGAGGGGGGGACTTGGGGAATTTTTCTTTGCTTCGGTAAGCCTTAGTTTCCTCGTTTGTGAAATGGGCTTAATAGAGATGTCGTGAGCATTGAATTAAGTGCCTTTCTATGCATTAAGTGTTAAGTATTCAGTAAAATTTATTATGTTATTACTAGTCCTTGTGGGATTTTCAAAAGCCTGTACTTCCTGTGAGTCTGCATATGCTGCTAGCCTGGCCAAACAGTTCCATTTGCCTGGGTCTGAGGCGGTTCCACATCCTGCGATGTGGAACTTTCAGAAGCTTTCAGTGCTTTAGCTGGGATGAATTGGTCACCCTTTATTCCACCCAGGCTCTTAGTAAATCCTTATTGATTTGATTTGGTTTTTTAATAGATGGTAATTAAAAACTAGTAGAGCTGTAGTTATAAACTTTTATAGCCATTAACTGACTAGGTGTTAAACCTAAGCTGGAGGCAAAAGATGGGTAAGGAAAACAAGGAAAGGAAAAAGGAGCTAGATGAAGGAATGAAGTGGGGAGTGAAATGCACGGTAATTATCATCTGGTCCTTGTCTGCTGCTCCCGCAATATAGCTCTTTCTACCTGGCCACACTTCTGTTCTTCAGATATAGCAAGCTCTTCTCACCCTAGGACTTTGAACCCACTATTCTTTAAATTTGGTATGTTTTTCTGATTTTTGCCGAGTTGTCTCCTTGTCATTTGGGTCTCTGTTTAAATGTTACTTAATCTGAAGATATTTTCTTTTTTTTTTTTTTTTTTAATTTATTTATTTGGTTGTGCCGGGTCTTATTTATTTATTTTTATATATTTTTTAAAATTTTTGGCTGTGTTGGGTCTTCGTTTCTGTGCGAGGGCTTTCTCTAGTTGCGGCAAGCGGGGGCCACTCTTCATCGCGGTGCGCGGGCCTCTTCACTATCGCGGCCTCTCTTGTTGCGGAGCATAGGCTCCAGACGCGCAGGCTCAGTAGTTGTGGCTTACGGGCCTAGTTGCTCCGCAGCATGTGGGATCTTCCCAGACCAGGGCTTGAACCCGTGTCCCCTGCATTAGCAGGCAGATTCTCAACCACTGCGCCACCAGGGAAGCCCCTGAAGATATTTTCTTTATAGCATTTATCACTAATGTTTTCTTCTTGTCTGTGCCCTACTCTGCACACGCATGCATGCATACACTCCCACTCATGCTGACTCATTTGTCCACATTAGAATATAAACTCTAAGAGACCAGGGATTTTGTCTGTCTTGTTCACTCTATTTGTCTAGTGTCTCACACATAATAGGCACCCAATAGATAACTGTTAAATGAATGAATACTGTAGGAGCATGTTCACAGGAAGAGTTAACCTAAACCTAGTCTGGGGCTTCAGGGAAGCTTCTGATGATGACATTTTTTTAGCTAAGGGAATTGGTCAAGTGAAGAATGGAGCAAAGGGCAAGGTAATTGTGATTGATAGGGTTAGGTGCAGTGGTCTTCAGCTCAAATGCCCACAGATAATGGTATGAAGAGGTCTGCATTTTTACATCAGCGGCTAGTATTGAGAATGAATTGGGTTGGGAGTTATCCAGGCAAGAGATGGTGGTTGCTTGGAATAGGATGGTAGTAGTGGGACTAGACAAATGTATAAATTAAAAGATATTTAAGATATAAAATCAACAGGATTTAGTAAGAGACTAGATATGGAGTTTGAGTGGAGAGAAATCAAAAATGTCATAATTTTGTCTTGAACTCAGTAAAAGCTATATGAATTCTTAGAAAGACCATTCATTTAATTGGGTGATTGGCCTTTTTTAAAAGTATATCTGTAAAATTAGAGCCTGAAATCACAACCTCTGAAGTTTGTTACAGAACTTTACTGTGTGAATCATTAAAACTGACTTTTGGTATTTATGTAGTTCTTCAGATATCTTAAAATTCCTTTTGTAAATAATTCTGTTGAAATTTTCCATTGTTTGTATCCAGAATTTACTTCCTTTTTCTCACCTATCTTATCTGTCTTCATAGGAACATAGATTCCTATTGCCATTTAACTACAAGGGCTTTCTTACTTTGTTTTGCTGCCTGGGTGAGACAAAAGAAAGAACATAAGAAATTCCTACACTTTAGGTATATGAAATGTGATTTCTCCGTTTCTGGCAGCTCTTCTATCTCAGTCTTCCAGAAATGAGATCTTGGTTTCTGTTTTATAATTATTGGTCATTCATACCAGTCCGACCTGGGTCCTTCTTGAGTGTGTTCTGGAGCTGCTCTGCTGTTTTGAAAAACCTAGCCAGGGGACTTCCCTGGTGGCACAGTGGTTAAGAATCCACTTGCCAATGCAGGGGACACGGGTTCGATCCCTGGTCCAGGAAGATCCCACATGCCGCGGAGCAACTAAGCCCCTGCTCCACAACTACTAAGCCTGCGTGCTGCAACTACTGAAGCCTGTGCGCCTAGAGCCCGTGCCCCACAAGAGAAGCCATCGCAATGAGAAGCCCCCGCGCCGCAAGGAGGAGTAGCCCCCGCTCGCCACAACTAGAGAAAGTCTGTGTGCAGCAACGAAGACCCAACACAGCCAAAATAAATTTAAAAAAGAAAGAAAGAAAAACCTAGCCATGAATTTCAGCCATATACATAGAACAAAAATAGTATTTTCTCACTGAGTTCCTAATGCACTGGATTTCAGAGAGTTATCCTTACGCTTAAAGCAGTAAATAATCTAATGAAGTAGGACATATATGCAAATATGTAAATAGATAATGAATGCCAGAAGGTCATAAAAGCTCACCTCAAAGGAATTCCATGAGAGTTGTTACACCTATTTTACAGATGAGAAAACTGAGTTATGCAGTAAATATATATAACTACCTATAAGCATAAAGTTTTGAGAGGTCAAGGACAGCAAAGATATCATGCTTCTGGTGCTCATACTAGCTTTCTTCTGGTGAAAGGAACTGTGAGGACCCTTCAGGCAGTGCTCTTCCAGGTTCATTGCTAGTACAAAAAAGGTCTAGAGTGAATGATGTTGAATGTGATGTAGAGGTTTTGTTTTCAGGAACATCAGTTATTACTGTTCAGCCTTATTCTAAATTTTTATGGAGAAAGTAAAACGTTCACTTACCTTTTAGCTAACTATGAGAATTGATTTATGTCTGCAATAATGTATGTAATTTCACCTGAGGAATGTAGTTTCTGCCAATCCTTTTATAGCAATGGCTTATATCCAAGGAGTGCATCAGATCGCCTAAGGAGCTTTTAAAGATGCAGGTGCCATGGTCAAAGCAACAGTGTTTGCAATAATAAAAAATTGGAAACAACCCAAATTTTCATCATTAGGTGGATGGTTAGAGTATGGTATGTCCATACAAGGTGGAATACTATGCAGCTTAAGAATGGAGACCTTTATGGAACAATGTCAGAGATGCATTACATTATATTAAAAGGCAGATTATAGAACTATAATATCTATTTTCACATATGTGCATCTGGGTCAGTTTACATATAGAAGAACAGCTTTGACAGGTTTTGAGCCAGGGAACTTTGATTCCCTAATTGAATGTGAATACATGTATTATATTACAATTAGAAAAACAAAATATTTTTTTAAATAATGCACATACACACACCCTACACTCTGACTCACTGGATCTGGGCATCTGTATTTATAAACTCCGTAGGTGATTCTTATTCTCATGTAGGTGAAAGTTCTCTACTCAAGGTCTGCTTTCCTGTGAATTCTTTCTTAGTACAGATGGTCATCTCACCAGACCAGCATTCTAAATGTTTCACCTTAGTGTTTACCTAAAAAGGCCTACTGGTTTGTTTCAGAGGTCTGTAGCTGTTACCTTGTCCTCACATCTGGAATTTGACCTTTCAAGCTGGCAAGAAATCAGTATGGAAGTTCTGGGGTAGCCCTTTATAATTCATGTATGTGATGGCAAGCAGGAGCTATGCTCACATTGTCTTCTCAGATCCTTATCATATCCTTTCACTAGGACCAACCACAGGCATACCTTGTTTTATTACACTTCACTTTATTTGAAGATACTGCATTTTTTACAAATTGAAGGTTTGTGGCAACCCTGTGTCGAGTAAGTCTGTCAGTGCCATTTTTGCAACATCTGCTCACTTTATGTCTCTGTGTCATGCTTTGGTAATTCTTGCAATACTTCAGACTTTTTCATTACTATTATATTTGTTATAGTGATCTGTAGTCAGTGATCTTTGATATTACTATTGTAATTGTTTTTGGGTGCCACAAACCATGCCCATGTAAGATGGCGAAACTTAATCTGCCAGCTCTTCCCCAGTTTCTCTCCCTTTCCTCAGGCCTCCCTATTCCTTGAGATACAACAAATATTGAAATTAGGCCGTTTAATAACACTGCAATGGCCTCTAAGTGTTCAAGTGAAAGGAAAAGTTGTCTCTCACTTTAATCAGAATCTAGAAACGATTAAGTTTAATGAGGAAGCCATGTTGAAAACCGAGATAGGCCAAAAGGTAGGCGCTGCTTAGCCAAGTTATGAATGCAAAGGAAAAGTTTTTAAAGGAAATTAAAAGTGCTACTCCGGTGAACACATAAATAATAAGAAAACAAAACAGCCTTCTTGCTCATATGTAGAAAGTTTTAATGGCCTGGATAGAAGATTAAACCGGTCACAACGTTCCCTTAAGGCAAAGTCTAATCCAGAGAAAGCCCTAACTCTCTTCAGTTCTGTGAAAGCCAAAAGAGGTAAGGTAGCTGCAGAAAAGTTTGAAGCCAGCAGAGGTTGATTCATAAGATTTAAGGAAGGAAGCCATCTCCATAACATAAAAGTGCAAAGTGAAGCAGCAAGTGCTGATGTAGAAGCTACAGTAAGTTATCCAGAAGATCCAGCTAAAATGATGAAGTTGGCTACAGTAAATGACAGATTTTTAGTGTAGACGAAGCAGCTTTCTATTGGAAGAAGATGCCATCTAGGACTTTGTCATAGCTAGAGAGGAGAAGTCAATGCCTGGCTTCAAAGGACAGGCTGACTCTTGTTAGGGGCTAATGCAGCTGGTGACTTTAAGTTGAAGCCAGTGCTCATTTACCATTCCAGAAATCTTAGGGCCCTTAAAATCTACTAAATCTACTCTGACTGTGTTCTGTAAATGGAACAACAAAGCCTGGATGACAGCACATCTGTTTACAACATAGTTTACAGCATGGTCTCCAAGCTCCTTTTTTGGGCTTAGCAACGTGTGGTCCTTTTTTTCCAGACTGTTCTGTTTTCCAGTTTCAGACAAAAACTCTCTTCAGCTTTTTCTATTGCCCAATGCATCTCCTTAACAATAACTTTATCATTTTAAATCCTAACTTACTTCACATGGAAATACTAATACTTGGTGTGAAAAGGGCTGCTGCACACAATAAAGTTATATTATTTTACGCCCACCGTTGAGACCTACTGCTTAGAAAAAAAGATTCCTTTCAAAATATTACTGCTCATTGACAACATTCGGTCACCAAGAGCTCTGATGGAGATGTACAAGGTTAATGTTGTTTTCATGCCTGCAAACACAGCATCGTTCTGCAGCCCGTGGATCAAGGAGTCATTTTGACTTTCAAGTCTTATTATTTAAGAAATACATTTGTAAGGCTATAGCTGCCATAGATAGTGATTCCTCTGATGGATCTGGGCAAAGTAAATTGAAAACCTTCTGGAAAGGATTCACCATTCTAGATGCCATTAAGAACATTCGTGATTCATCGGAAGAGGTCAAAATATCAACACTAACAGGAGTTTGGAAGAAGTTAATTCCCAGCCCTCATGGATGACTTTGAGGGGTTCAAGACTTCAGTGAAGGAAATAGACATGTGATGGAAATAGCAAGAGAACTAGAATTAGAAGCGCAGTATGAAGAGTGAATTGCTGCAATCTCATAATAAAACTTCAACAGGTGTGTTGCTTCTTATGGTTGAGCCAAAAAAGTGGTTTCTTGAGACAGAATCTACTCTTGGTGGAGATGCTATGAAGGCTGTTGAAATGACAACAAAGGATATAGAATATTATACAAACTCATTTGGTAAAGCAGCAGCAGGGTTTGAGAGGACTGACTCCAATTTTGAAAGAAGTTATGTGGGTAAAAGGTTATCAAACAGCATGAATCTTACAGAGAAATCAGTTCGTGAAAGGAAGAGTCAGTCAGTGTGGAGAACTTCATTGTTGTCTTATTTTAGTAAACTCACAGCTACCCCATCTTTCAGAATGCACCACCCTAATCATTCTGCAGACATCAACATCAGGGCAAGACCCTTCCTTCATTAGCAAAAAGGTTATGACTTGCTGAAAGTTCAGATGTTGGTTAGCATTTTTTGCAGTATTCTTTAAGGTATGTATATTGGTTTTTTAGACATAATTCTATTATTGCTTAGTAGACTACAATATAGTGTAAACTTTTATATGCACTGGGAAACCAGAAAATTTGTGAGACTCGTTTTATTGCAGGGGTCTGGAGGTATGCCTGTATTCAAAAACAGAATGCCTAATCCTGTGTCTGACACTTCACTGCCTCTGCCTGCAAGTAGCATTGTTCCTCCATTCCATTTTCTAGCTCCTAACTGTAGGAGTGGAGGAGGTAACCAGGAGAATTGCAACTGTGCTCTTTTTTTCTCTTAAAAGAACTATGAGTTCATGACTCTTGCTTCAGATTTACACTATTTCTGGATTTATTGGGACACTGTAGAAGAATTTGGGGTTCTTAAAATTCGCATTTTCTCAGTAGTTCTCTGTAGCCTACTTGCTAGGCTACAAAAATTCAAAATTTCTGCACCATCTAGCACTTGTCAATTTAAAAGACTGAGAGGACTGCTGGGCCCTAAAAACCAAAGTTTTGTCACTGCCTGCTGATTTAATTAGCAATGTATACCTTCCATATTCCAGTAACCAATGAAAAATCATTGGTTTTTAAACACCTATACATATTCCAAGGTCTTTTTTGAAAGAAAATCATTATCCGTCACTTCCTTATTTACTGATGACAAATTGTAGAGAGGACTAAAGTCAGACCTTTCAGTCCTTTCCTCGTACAGGCTGGAGGGAAATTTCCCCTGTAAGTGTGTAGCTAGCTGTTAGTTCTGTGTGTGCAACAGGGCCATTAGCCCAGCCCTGCTGGGAGATGTCCATACTGAAGTGCTGTATTTTTTGTTAATTGTGTGACCTTAGAAGATTTATTTCATGTAAATCTATTGTGTTATCTCTGAGGTGTCAATAACATCTGAATGGCTTATTTTATAGGATTGTTTCAAAGATCAAATGAGGTAACATGGTAGCACTTTGTAAACTGTAAAGTGCAATACAAATGTAACGTATTATTTTTCTAGGCATCTTAAAATGTGGCAGACCCGGTAAATATTTAGGTAAAAATTGTAGCAGCTTAACTAGGTTAAGGTTTTTTTGTCTGAAACATCCTGATGAGCCTTAAGAAGACTGTTTTTTTTTTTTTTTTTTTGGCTGCATTGGGTCTTCGTTGCTGTGTGCAGGCTTCCTCTAGTTGCAGTGAGTGGGGCTACTCTTTGTTGCGGTGCGCGGGCTTCTCATTGTGGTGGCTTCTCTTGTTGTGGAGCATGGGCTCTAGGCATGCGGGCTTCAGTAGTTGTGGTGCACAGGCTTATCTGCTCCGCGGCATGTGGGATCTTCCCGGACCTGGGCTCGAACCCATATCCCCTGCCTTGGCAGGCGGATTCTTAACCACTGCACCACCAGGGAAGCCCCCGTAAGAAGACTTGTCCAAGGATTCTTTTTTAATCTATTTATTTATTTATTTAGGCTGCGCTGGGTCTTCGTTGCGGTGCAAGGGCTTCTCTAGTTGTGGTGCGTAGGCTCAGTAGTTGTGGCGCATGGGATTCATTGCGGTATGTGGGATCTTAGTTCCCCGACGAGGTATCAAACCCAGGCCCCCTGCATAGGGAGCGCGGAGTCTTAACCACTGGGCCACCAGGGAAGTCCCTAAGATTTCTGAGTTAATTTAGAACTGTTCGCTCTTGTGTACATCTTGTGATGTTCTAGTATATATCTTGACTCTTTGTTCAATGATTATGGCACTTTTTACGCCATAATTTGGTTGCCAGGATATTTAGGGAGAGTGGCAAATAGCATTGACTAAAGGCATTTTTCCATTGTGCTACTACGCTGATCTGAGTTACTTTGAATATCCTTGCCAAGCAATTCCAGTTGAAAGCCCTCCTTCCAGATGTCACTGCTAGTATTAGGAGATTGCCATATTCAGGGAGAGGTGGTCTCTCTTGAAATAATCGATTTGGAAACTATATGCAAATAATTGGCCTGTCATATTTAAGGGAGCTCTTGGCTTGTCTGAAGGTGCTATCAATAGATTCTATAGGAAGAGTGGGTTGTGTATTTAATCCACTTCTCTACTGATTTTGACAAATGGTTTATTCAGGACCCCAGAGAAGTACCTATAAATAAGGAAAAAACTCACACTGGGAAGCCTGGCTGAGAGTCTCCAATATAAAGAGAATCCAATCCCTGGAGATAAATACTGGGATGAGCCAGTTAAGAAAACTCAAGAGAGAAATGGAAGTGTGTTTTCTACATTCTTCACTTCTCATTTGAGTTGCTTTTAGGACAATGAATTTAAGTGAGTAAAGATGAAAATCAAACGGTCTCACTCTAGATTTCCCTATTTGGGGGTTTTCTTTACCTAACCTAAAGGATTATATTCTTATGCTATGACTCCTTCTCCTTGAGGCCATGCTAACGATAAAGGGAGGGAAGGCCTGCAGTAGCTAGAGATGAGCTAGAAGCTGTCCCTACCTTTTTGTTTTGTAGTAACAGGATCAGATGGGCAGGATTCAGTATTATTTCTTTTTGTAAGACAAATATAGCTATTAATGTAGACAACACAGAGCCTTCAATATCTCTGAATTCTGAAACCGGAGTGATAGACTGCCTTTCCTTTACTTTCTTAAATTTAATTACTTGGGAGAGGGGTTATTAGGGGACAGTTACTGGTTTGGGGTTGTCTGTAACCCGTTGTTTTCTTTCTGTCTGTTGAGAAAGGGAGTAGCTTCCAATTTCTGAGTCCAAACTAATGTAGGGAGTTGTGGTACCCTTTGTTATTGAAAGGTGATTGTCAGTTTATTTTTCTTTGCACATTAACTGATGCATGAATCTTGCTACCCCTTCAACTGACAGTGAAAGGAAGCAAGCAAGGAGTAGCACTTGTTCTTCGGAGCAAACACTACTGCATTTATCCAAAAGAAAAATTAGATTTTTTTTCCTTTCCTTATAAAATAACACTTGTCATGGCAATCAGAATTCTGAAAACCTGAAAGTATCTCCCTCCAGGAAGAAGCAACAGGCTCTGAATCAGAGGCACGATGAAGCTAGCCAATAATTAGCAAAAGGTGACATTCAATACACTGATTAGTCTGTTCAGTAACAAAAAAAGGAAAACTCATGGCACTAAAAGATGGGTTGTGGAGGGAAGGAAAGCAGAATCTTTGGTGTGTAAATGGAGAGGAACAGTCTTAGCGCAGATGTGTGTTTTGAACTGTGTGGACAGGGGCATTGGGTGTTGCCTTAGGCCACACTGAAAGCATCTCAGAAAACTTTGTGTGTGTGTGTGTGCCACTCAGCAAAAGTTCAGAATACCTTTAGTGGAAGAGGTATCTATATTTTTTTCTTACCAGACATTAGGTTTCAGGAAGACGGACCATTACTTACTCTCTTGAATCTCCAGTCTCCAGCAATGTCCAGAATTTTCTAGTAGCCAAACAAATGTTTGTTGTTTCAGTAAGTCAGCATTGCTCATATTCAGACATGAGAATATCTCAGAGTATAAACCTAAATAAGCATCTGTAGATACTATAACTGATTCATATTGATGAGCCTGACTTTTATTAAAGGTGTTATATTTCATATAGTCTATAGATGAACTCTTTCTAAAATACGTTCTGTCTACACGTGCCAATTTAAAACTATTTAGAAGAGCCTACTTTCACTGACTCCTTTTCCCAAGGATGCTAGGAATAACCAGTTTAAACCCCAATTAGCATTGCCTTAAATTCAAACATGAAACATGGTAGTAACTACTTTCTTGTCTTCGATCATCTGCCATACTCTTGATTCTTTGTATTTCCTTCTGGGCAGCTGACCTATCAATTTGTAGATTGCAGCCAGTTTTGTAGATCAATTTTGTTGTATAGATATCTTATGGCGCCACCTACTGACACATTTGTAATCATAAGGCTTTATGCTTACCAACAGTCAAGAGTTGTATGAAGGACTGAAGAAAATAGATTTATAGGGGACTGGAATTTTAGCACTGGAAAAACCCTTAGAGGTTACCCAGCCTGATGATATATTTTACAAAAGAATAAATTCAGGTTCTGTTCTCTGTGATACCCACCTTTTTCCCCCCACTTATTTCCAAATTCGTTTAGAGAATTCCATGGTCATTCTGGCATTTTTATGAATCCTTCTCAGCCTTAGAAATAAAAAGTAGAATAAAAAGTTCACAAGAAACTTGAGAATTATAAATTAATGGTGGCATCCAGAAAAGACTACATAAAGAACCTTAAGGGGACTCAAAAGAGATTGTTTAACAATGCAGAAGAATTGCTTATATTATATATGCATATACAAAAGGGAAAATTAAACTGGATGTTTAATAAATAGGACAAGCCATTTCCCTTAGTAAAAATCCAAGTCCAATACTGTGATGAAATTGAAAAACATTCAGAGAATTAGAAAGTATGGATCAGAGGATTATATGTATATAGGTTTGATGTATAGACCTTATTTTTAGGAGGATTGCTTTTTTTTCAAATTAATGGTAATATTTTAGATACCGTAAGTAAAGGGGTATTGGGAGCTTTTTTAACTTAGAAAGAATGGGTATAAAAGTTTTAAGTGGATATGCAAGCATAAAGAAGTTTTGCTGTGAGATTAGTTGGGGCTGTTTTAGAAAATTAACTTTCTAGCTGAACATAGAAAACTGTTGGGTATTGAAGATGAATAGGCATAACATTTATTGAAGCAGAATGCACTTTTTTTTAAAGATTTATTTATTACTTATTTATTTTATTATTTTTGGCTGCATTGGGTCTTAGTTGCAGCACGCGGGATCTTCGTTGAGGCACGCGGGCTCTTCGTTGCAGCGCACGGGCTTCTCTCTAGTTCTGGCGTGCGGGTTTTGTCTCTAGTTGTGGCACTCAGGCTCCAGGGCGTGTGGGCTCTGTAGTTTGCGGCACGCAGGCTCTCTAATTGAGGCGCACGAGCTCAGTAGTTGTGGCACGCGGGCTTGGTGGCCCCATGGCATGTGGGATCTTAGTCCCCTGACCAGGGATCGAACCCACGTCCCCTGCATTGGAAGGCAGATTCTTTACCACTGGACCACCAGGGAAGTCCCAAGCGTGCACTATTAAATTCATCTATGATGTCCCTGGTTTTCTTATCCAAATATTCTCCTAAGAAGAGTGTACCCTAATGTCCTTTTTATTTCCTTTATCATTTTAGCAGCGTCACCCTTTATACCAGAAAGCTGGCGGGCACTATGGGGAAAAAACAAAACAAGAAGAAAGTGGAGGAGGTGCTAGAAGAAGAGGAAGAAGAATATGTGGTGGAAAAAGTTCTCGACCGTCGAGTGGTAAAGGGCAAAGTGGAGTACCTCCTAAAGTGGAAGGGGTTCTCAGAGTAAGTTTCATTGACCCAGGAAAATCCATTCATTTGGTCACCAGCTATTTCTCAGGAGACTGGTAATGTGCATGACCCAGGGTGCTCTGATGGATACATTGTGACTCAGGCCTGGCGTTCATGGCTTATAGTTTAATTAGGAAAATGACCTACATGTACAAAGTGCTATCATGCAAGACTGATTGCTGATGAGCAGTTTTGTGTGTGGCTTTACACTGATCCAAGTTTGCAAAGAGAGAGTAACTTTCTTTTGAAGGAGGCAGGTTTCTAAGCTTTCAATTTGTACTAAAAAGCCCCCTACCGCCTCCCAAGAAATGTCAACTTTGTCAAGTTCTTGGCCTTGGACAGAATCCAGTTATTTTTTATCATTAACTCCTCTGTTCCAAGGACACCAGCTCTTGTCCTCCTGTGCTTCTCCTTAGTGTGAGTGTGCTAACTTTGAGTGGAAAGTGTGACTCGTGTGCCTCTGGTTTCAGTGAGGACAACACATGGGAGCCAGAAGAAAACCTGGATTGCCCCGACCTCATTGCTGAGTTCCTGCAGTCACAGAAAACAGCACACGAGACAGATAAATCAGAGGGAGGCAAGCGCAAAGCTGATTCTGATTCGGAAGATAAGGGGGAGGAGAGCAAACCAAAGAAGAAGAAAGAAGAGGTAAGGCTCGAAGTAAGAATTTTTACTAGCCTAGAATTCATGCTGCTGTCAAAGAAGCTGAAAGCCAGATAATTTAAGCACTTTTGTCTGCTGCTCCTTAGATCTCAGCAGCTGGCTCTCAATCCTTTTGGAATGTTAGATAGGCTAATGCTTTAAAAATGTTTGAGGGGGCTTCCCTGGTGGCGCAGTGGTTGAGAATCTGCCTGCCAATGCAGGGGACACGGGTTTGAGCCCTGGTCTGGAAAGATCCCACATGCCGCGGAGCAACTGGGCCCGTGAGCCACAACTACTGAGCCTGCGCGTCTGGAGCCTGTGCTCCGCAACAAGAGACGCCGCGATAGTGAGAGGCCCGCGCACCGCGATGAAGAAGAGTGGCCCCCACTTGCCACAACTAGAGAAAGCCCTCGCACAGAAACGAAGACCCAACACAGCCAAAAATAAATAAATAAATAAATACGTTTATTTAAAAAAATATATATATTTGAGGGCTCAATCTCATGAAGCCACATAATCTACTCTTATTTTATGTTAGGTTCAAGAACAGTAAGTGCAAGGGAATTCATTCCTGTGAGGAGATGGCTGTCAATGTTTTAACCATTACAGGTTTTAATCTATTCAATACTGTAAAGTAAGGTACCTTTTGAGGGTGAAGAACAGTTGTAAACATTTATTTTGCTTGAGATGTGGGTCCCTTTTTACATATGGGGAAACCTCAAGCACTTCAAAACTTGATGGAATAATCACTTAGAAGGATTCTAAAAGGCTTGTGACTTAGAGCCAAAGATTTGGTGAAATATTGGCAAAAGGGTTTGATTACATTGTCAGAGAAACAGGAGTGGCCCCAGTCTGGAGGACAGTCCCATATAGTTAAAATTGTTCCATCTCTCTGGTTTTTACAGTCAGAAAAGCCACGAGGCTTTGCCCGGGGTTTGGAACCGGAGCGGATTATTGGAGCTACAGACTCCAGTGGAGAACTCATGTTCCTGATGAAATGGTGAGTCTGCCAGTGGCTCTGTGTGGTTGTTTTTTTCTTCTCCACATCTGTTCCATACCAGAGGAAAAGAGCTGGACCTTCAAAATTCCAGTCGCCCAAGTGTGAAATCTTTAAGATGGCATAGTCCTTCGATAGTGACCCTCGGCCTGACTGCCAACCTGGACTCGTGAGTTACAGGTAGGGGCCCTTAGGATTCTCGGATCTTTGCCCATTTTTTTTTAGGAGGTGGGAGACAATCTGGAGTGCAGAGGGTATGGGGAGGAATCACATTTCACTTATGTAAATAAAGGGGGAAAAAAAGAAATGTGATTGAACCACCCTCCCCTTCCACCACCTCCTTAATAAAGATCGGGCTGGCCCAGGATCAGAAATTCTGTTAACTTCTCAGGGTTAGGAAAGAATTTCTGTAGCTCTTCCTTTGTCCTTGACTGTTAGATCCTTTCCAGTTTGTGCAGATTCTACAATTGCAGTATCTGCCAGCAGGGGTCAGCAAGGCCCCTTTACTATACTAAGCATAGAGAAGCCTGCTTTTTTCCATTATAAGTATAAATACCAGTGGTGGTAGTACTCCATGAAACAGCTTAATGAAAGCAGTTGTCTTGAGAATCTTAAGAACTGTAATTAACCCAAAATTCTCTATAATTTCTCTATTCTCTGTCCAAAAGGAAGGCTTTCTTCCCTTTTTCTTGCTTGTTGGAAGTGCTTGTTCTCCTCCCCCCCAAAGTGGAGCTCAATCATTGTCCTTAAAATATAAATTAGGAGTGAATAATTCTAAGCCTGTGCCAAAGAAGGCAGCATTCTAGGGGCTTTGTCCTTTTGTCAGTCTAGAACCTTCTCGGAAACTCATATCTGTACTAATTCCTCTCCTTTAGAAGGTGGCAGGAGAGGCCTAACTTGAACACTGAAAGCCTATGACACAACCGGCTAAACCTCTATTTTTTTTCCCATGCATTCCCTAGGTGTTTACTGAATCTGACCTTTTTTTAGTTTATTTTTTGCTAGCCTGTAGGAGAAAAGTTCATTTTTAAGGTGCTGCATATGGGGGAAAGGAATTAATACCAGGACTTATTCAATCCAACTAGAATACACTTTCTCTGGCTGCATGTGACCAGTCTTAGTAATGGTAGCACCTCCTTATTGCTTGACACTGTATTCCTTTGGTTCACTCACTAGTGTGTGTAAAGATTATAGCTGAATGTAACTCTGCAAGTTAAGATAAGATTAGATGTTGATTATCAAACCAAGTTTACTTTAAAGTGATTTTCCTGGAGAATGGAGATACTTGTTCATTTCCCAAAGTAGCTATTTTTCTGTGCAGTGAAAAGACTGAACTCTTACTTCAAAGGCTGTTGTTGAATTGTCAACAAGGGGCAGCCTGCTTCAGGTTCCCATACTGTTATACTCCTTTCCCTCCCATTCTCTTGTCTGTTGTTCAAAAACATACCTTACTGGCTTACTCTTCCCTGGTTCTATGGGGCTGTGTGGCTTTGGTGTACCTGTTGCTGGAGTTCTGGAAGTTTGGGGTAGTGTCTCGTCAGAGATCCCATCATATATATCTATCTGCTGCCTGCCCTATGCTATTGCTTCCATCTAGGATGTTCCCAATGACCTGAAGATAGAGCTTACCCCTAAGTCCCTTGTAATATCTATGTGGTTTTCAATTTCTGAGAACATTTTAAAATTCAGAAAAAATAGAGAATTATGTAACAGTTCCTTTATTTTCTACCTCCCAGTTTTGAAGCACCATTTCAAAGCACCTGGGAGTTGTGGCCTATCTGTGTGAGCATGGCATTTGGTAGTGTTAAACAGTATGATTAGGAGTAAGCAAGAAAGTGTCCACCTGCATTGGCTCTGGTCAGTGCCAAATTGGTATTTATTATCCAACATGGTATTAAATCCTATTACCAAGCCAAGATCTTTCCATGGGCTTTTAGCAGCTGGGATATGGCTTTGGAAGAGTATGGTAGCCTCTCTTATTCCCTCAGAGAATCTGAGAGTCATGTTTTTGTATGTGTGTGTGTGGCCTTTCCCAGGGGTTCAGAGTTAGCTTTTGACAAAGATATCTAGAGGGCATTTTCAATGGGAGAAGATCTCCGAGGATATTACTTGACTAAAAGCTGCTAGTAAATGATGCTTACACCATATTATCATCCTTCCCTGGCCTGCTCTTCTGGAATTAATATTTTATTTTATTAATTTATTTTTTATAAATTTTTTAAAAAATTTATTTTTGGCCACGTTGGGTCTTCGTTGCTGCGTGCGGGCTTTCTCTAGTTGTGGTGAGCGGGGGCTACTCTTCGTTGCGGTGTGCGGGCTTCTCATTGTGGTGGCTTCTCTTGTTGCAGAGCACGGGCTCTAGGTGCGCAGGCTTTAGTAGTTGTGGCGCACAGGCTTAGTTGCTCCGCAGCATGTGGGATCTTCCTGGACCAGGGCTCGAATCCATGTCCCCTGCATTGGCAGGCGGATTCTTAACCACATTGCCACCAGGGAAGCCTGGAATTAATATTTTAAAAGCCCAAGCCCTTGGATGATCCAAGTTAGGAGACCACTAGCACCTGGTCTCAAAGTCTCTTTGTGCTTTGTTCTGCAGGAAAAACTCTGATGAGGCTGACCTGGTCCCTGCCAAGGAAGCCAATGTCAAGTGCCCACAGGTTGTCATATCCTTCTATGAGGAAAGGCTGACGTGGCATTCCTACCCCTCGGAGGATGATGACAAAAAAGATGACAAGAATTAACTGTCCTGAGTACCAGCCCCTGTCACATCTGACTGTGGGTTTCAAGTGGGGAAAGAAGGAGTTCTACTTGTCTTGACACCGTAGAGGGGGCTTGAGAAGATGTCCTTTGAAGAGCCAGTATAGTTTCTGTGCCCTACAGCAGCCCAAGTGCTTTAAAGCCGTTCCATGCTGTATAGTTTGCACACCCATCCCAGTGGAGGGGAAGGAGGGTCAGTGTTTCAAGGCAACCCATTCTGAACTTTGCTGAGAAAAGCAAAGGGCCTTCTATGAAGGACAAAACTTGCAGAATGGGATGTGGGAGAGCAAAAGATACTATAGATCTTCAAAGAGCATCTCCACAACCCACAGCCTTCTTCCCAATAGTGTTAACTCTGCATTTTTACAGCGTAGCATGTATGTAGTTTTTGGCTATTTCTGGTGTATTATTTGGGGTGGGAGGGATGGGGTGGGAAAGAAGGGAGATGGGTTAGGATCATTTTTGTTAAAATTTGGGGCCTGTTGGGGGGAAATGGTGAAAGAAAGGAAAGAACAACTAATGATGATTTGGTTCTGTGTCCAGAATATTTCATCCTTTCAAAAAATGTCGTTGGCAACCTAAATGAGGACTGTGAGAGACTGTTTAAAAGCTGTGAATGCCTGAAACTTAGAAGCCAAGGTGTTCCCTGCCTGAGCTTAATGCTGTTCCCAAAAAGCATTAAGCTTTGGTAACTTCTTAACTTCCCAGTTAAGAAGTTACCAAAGCTGCCATTTGGAGGATGGAAACTGGTTGAGGAAAAGTCTTATTGGAGTGTATACACAGGCAGATCATTCTGTCTTAGAGGTGCTAATTCTTGAAATTGACAAGAAGACCCTTTCTTTTCCAATTTTGAAGTTATAAATATCAGCTTCTCCATCCAAGCCACTGGCTGAAGTATTTGGGGAAGGGCAGAGGGTGGTATAGGAGATGGGAGAGTAGGCAAAGACAAGGGCCGGTGCTCTTAGGGTGGAAAACTCTTGGAGCCTGTTTTTTGAACTTTGAAACCATTGGTGGTGGCAGGGTTCAGTCACTGACAGCACAAGTTCACTGAGTCACTTCAAGAGTTGAATGATTTCTGAAGCCCTGGTCTCAGGAGAAGATTAAATTTTCATACTGGGGCAGTGGTTCACTTTAAAACAAAACAAATTTTTTTAATCCTAAGAATGAACTAAAACCCAAAATGCTGTCTTGGATCATGAGATCCATCAGTTCTTGACATCATTTAGACCTGCATCTAGAACTCCGTTGTAAAATCTTTTTAGGCATGTGTTAGGTTTCTGTGAAAACTTTTGTTTAAATGTTAAACTTCATACCAACACTGTCAGTTTTTGTCTTAATAAAACTATAGATTTATAATCCTTGATTTTTGTCTTGTCTTGCCAGAAAACAGTCCTTGCCTTTTATTATTTTATAGATTGAGCCTCTTTGGGAACAACTTCCACACTTGAATGGTTTTATTTCTTAAATACTGTAGGCTTGAAAATCTAGTGTCTGGTGTGAATCTTTGACACTGAGCATTTATAATTGATACAAAGATTATAAAGATTGTCACATCATTCTGTCTTCATACTGCTCAAAGTTCGTTCAGCACTCTGTGACCCAACAGCACTTCCAAAATATGATACATTTGGAAACACAGGTTTTTGGGTTAGGTTTAGATCCTGGCTCAGGTATTTCATAGATTTGTGTGACCATAGCTAAAGTCAGCTTCTCCAAACTTTTCAGGAATTGGTCCTGTGTTTGATCAGTGAATTAAAATGTCATCCATTTTCTTAACATAATTTTCTGCCTATAATTCTAGAGCCAAAATGGGACTAGATTCTTGTCAGTTATAAAAGGGGAAATCGGATTTCCACTGAGATCAGTTCAGCTCTACACACTAGTGCAAAGCATCTGTTCCAAATAAACTGAGTGTAGATGATATACTTTTTTCAAAAAGCCTCCTAGGAGTTTAGGGAGACGTAAATGGAGCTGGAGAGGTCTTCCTCTGCAGAGGTCTGAGTGTGTCCTTGTAGTTGGCAGCAGCAGAGCAGTCTGTAGCTAGTTAAGAGAGTTGGGGTGGGCAGATATATCTGGTTCTGTTCTCCATCAACAGATGCACTGAAATTAGCCTTCAGTCTTGGTGCTTGTCCAAGATGGGCTGCTATTCAGCTTTAGCCTTAACCTTTGGAACCTATTTCACTGTCACTGCTGGCATTCCTGAGCTCTTTTAAAACCGTATCATTCTTCCCCTTGGAAGACACTGAAATTGATAATGCATGTTGAAGTGAAGATATGCAATTCTGTTATCTTTAAAAGCCAATTATCACACATTTCTAGATTCAAGGGTTAAGGATAAATTTTTCTCAAGTGATTGCTGAAGCCACAAATGCATGCAGAAATGTCAGGGAAAAAAATACACATAGGCACAACAAATCTTAAGTCTGCTTTCAGAAAGTATTCGTAGAGCATTTCTTTAGGAAATACAAAAACATGTCTGTCAGATGCCTTCAACAAAATTGCATCATATTAGACCTCTAGCCCAGGAGTTGAGGAGATACAGATTGGTACCTTAGTTACCATTACAAAAGAACAAGAGCTTACTAATTTGGTGACAGAATCACTATCAGCTGTCCTACACTGGCAAAGCCAGTCAAAGAAAATACATTGTTCCTTCACTGCCTTCAGTTGAGTTTCAAGTTAATACAGTAAATACAGAAACACTCGTCAACTGACAGTGCTCAGGAATAATTGTTTCTGCTTTCCAATGGCATTTGAAAGTTTTGACTACCAATTTTAAATAATTTTTAATAGTTGATTTTTAAGTGCTTATTTTCCGGTATAATCTTACATTCCAGAACTCATTCAGACTCAGCTCAACTTGATTTTAACCCTTGGCTATTTAATGTTTGACCATGTGTACACAGCACATCTTTATAGTCTATGGCCTGTGGCATTGGGAATCTGTATTACAAGGTAATTATTTTCCTCATAGAGAAAGGGGGAATGCTAGAACAAATCGCTACTCAAAAATAATTTGGTGGAATTGGAACTCTGAAATCCAGATTTCTGCAATGGCTCCAAATCCTGAACTATGTATGGAGCTGAGTTCTGTTTGTTTGAGATCAAATTTATCTGATCAAGTCATATACTAATCTGATGTGCAAGCTGGCCCTTCTCATGAGGATGAACGTGAACATCATGTTCTGATGTACAAGTTGGGCCTTCTCATGAACATCATGAGGATGTTCTCATTTAAAACTCAGAACTGATAGGAATGAACTAAATCCAGGCTCAGTGTTTTCCCTCCACTAGACTTTTTTTTTTTAATTAATTTATTTTTGGCTGCATTGCTGCGAGAGGGCTTTCTCTAGTTGCAGCGAGCGGGGGCCACTCTTCATTGCGGTGCGCGGGCTTCTCATTGTGGTGGCTTCTCTTGTTGCGGAGCACGGGCTCTAGGGGCGCAGGCTCAGTAGTTGTGGCACGCAGGCTCTAGGGCGTAGGCTCAGTAGTTGTGGCGCACAGGCTTAGTTGCTCCGTGGCAAGAGGGGTCTTCCTGGACCAGGGCTCGAAACCATGTCCCCTGCATTGGCAGGCAGATTCCTAACCACTGCACCACCAGGGAAGTCCCCTCCACTAGAATTTGATTGAAATACAAATACCACTACCAGGCCAGCATTCAGCTTATTAAAGGAAGGCGTCTTGGCTTCCTTCACCTTGCCTTTTAGCAATAGGTAGAGACATCCTGGTGTTCTGATATATGGTAAGAAGTTTGATATAGGAGCTTAAGATCCTCAGACAACTTGTCAGTCTCTGATCTGCACATCACCTTGGTTTGACTGTCCAGCAATGAGGTTTTCTCCAAAAGTTGCTGCTTTCCTAGCCGATGTGCTCAGGGTTGCTTCCCTCTCGTATGGATGACTTTTAATCGACTTTGGCCTTGGGCACTTCCCGTTGAGTAAACTGATGAATATTGAAAGCAAATGAAATGTGAAATAAAATCGTCCTGCTGGGATGAAAAGCATAGTTGGCCCTGCTCTATGGGGCAAGTAGAGTAAGGAGTCTGTTTCTAAGGCTTTTTTTTTTTGCTTAGGCCAGTTAGGTGGCAGAACTCTGAGGCAAGGCTGAAACATTAGGTTTACAATATAATGCTGACTAGTTTTTGTTGATATTAAATAGCTTGTGTTAATTCACCAGCAGGTTTGAGTCTGCATTCTGACCTTGTTGGTTTGCATGTGATTTACCAAAGTACTACTTGTGATAGTACCAAAGCCACTGTTTACCCCACATGGATTTTTAAATCCTAGTTGACTTTGACCAATCCTGCCCTGTTTACTGTTTGCATAGTCACAGGTCAGGCTGGGCTACTTTGGGGCCTGGCTCTGGGACATGGGCCCACAGTTTCAGTTACTGCTTCAGCCCCTAGCTGAAGACTGGAAGGTTTATTAAGACAACTGAATTAGCCTCATTAAATTTGTGTTTAAAACAAAAGGCAGAGCCCCAACTCTTGGTCTTTTCTCCACCTCTCCCCAGGTGAACTAGGCTTTGCTTCCTTGGTTGAAACAGCATCTGGAATTAAGTAACAAATACTGTACAACCTATTCCATTCTGCAGTTAGACTGGAAAAGAACCAGCTTTAAGACTTTTATTGATATTTCTGCACACTCAAAAAGGAAGACGAGGATTTCTATCCAACTGATTTTGAAAACACACTTCTTCACAAAGGCCCATATTCTCACTCCACCGGAGACAACTTGTACACTAGATTCTGATTCTCAACTAATTCAGGCAGGCATGAACTTTCAAAGAAATCCTAGACAGAAAAAGGACCAGAACTCAGATCACGCGTTAGGCTTCACACGTATCCCCAGAGTCCCCACATACTCACTCTCTATGAAGTTCAGAACTAGACGGAAGGAGGATGACTGACCTCTGTGGGAGAAGTAAAAGTGAAAGAGGTTCTTGGTGCACTGACAAAATGACAAGTTGAAGGTCTATGGTTCCCTTTCACTTCCCAGATGGATCAGGAATAGGAAAACAAGGCTTAACCACTCATGATAATAATCAAACACATGGATTTTGCTAGAGATTTTGCTACACTTGGTTGGGAAAATGACTTCCAGAGAGGCAGACACCAACCTGGTACCCATTTTTGTACATGGATAGTATCAAGGAAATGGGCTCTTGCTGGTAGTGCCCTAAAACTACATATTTAGTCTGAGTTTCTGAAGCTGTTGCCCTAGGTCAGTCCCTACTGGATGAGGTAGAACTACGGTGGTGGGGATGTTCTTTTTTCTGCGAGGCACTTGTTTTCCAGCTATGTGCCAAACAGATCTGAAGAGCAGCAAGGTCTGGTGTAGCTGTGGGTGGTCAAAGCAGGGATGAAGGCAGCCTGAGGAAGGCAGGACTCCATGGAAAGTACCTCCTCATTCACTGGCTGTTTTTAATTGCTGTTCAGCTTTCCCTAGGAAGGGCAAGGAGTCAGCCGTGGAGGCCAGGTCTTGATGACACTGAGCATGTCTCTAGGTATCTATTTTCCCTCAGTTCTATATTTTTTCTATTTTTACTGATTCTGAAATAGCCCTGGCTTCACTGATGAGATCGTGTGTGGGGCAGAGATTGAAACAGTGGATCTGGGACTTCCCTGGCGGTCCAGTGGTTAGGACTCTGCGCTTCCACTGCAGGGGGCACGGGTTCGATCCCTGGTCAGGGAACTAAGATCCCACAGGCCATGTGGTGCAGCCTTAAGAAAAAAACCACAATGGATCTACTTCCGTCGCCTTACATGATTTAAAATGTGTGGGAAAATCAGTTTGAATGATGCCTAGGACTAAAGTCAAGACAAAGCAAGTCTTCGACCCCTACCCAAGCACGTCACTCAGAAGTTTGGTCCTGAGGTCTGCTCATCTCCCTGCGAAATCTAGGACCTCGTCTCACTTCCTGTCTCAGGTGTAGCAGCCTTCACAGTCCTTACTTGAGTTCTCATATCTTCTTCCTGCCAGAAAAAGCCTTGAAGCTGGAACACCCACTCCACCTGCCAACAGCAAAAAGAGGTCAGCCCCACAGCAGTGCTGACCAACTTGGCCCAAAGCCCCAGCTAATCAGCAAGCTCCCAGACACAACTGTACATCTCTCCATAAGGGGACATGGGGGAAGGGGGTGACCAAAACACACTTTCTCAGACCAGAGGCAACACTAGCAAAGGGGGAGGTGAGAGGACTTTTTCTTAAAATCTTTAAAATGTTTGAAAAGTTGCAAAACAAGATAAAAGTTATAGCCTAATTGTGTACTAAACAAAAATACATATACACATTTCTAGAAAGTATACGAAAACATTACTCTGAATTTTACATGTCAGTTTTCTGTATATAACTTGTATTTCTTTATCAGCATAAATTAAGTTTTTCTGACTTAATTTTTAGCCTTTTTTTTTTTTTTTAAGAATCTTCATTTTATTTGGCTTACAGTCATAAGTTAATTACTAATTAGGAAAGAGCTCTTGTTTGATAAGACCAGCCCCTTCCAACTAGATGGGGGGCAAAAGCCATTGTAAATTGAAACAAAAAAGAACTCAGTGTTACTCCCAGAATTCTATTCACCCCATAGGATAAACTCTAGTAGCATCATTAAAGGACTGGGCTAAGCCAGGTCACACAGCGGTACATGGGGAGTTCAAGATCACAGGTTTCATGAGGAGGATCACAGCTTCTAGTCCTAAACTTCATCTGGTAATCTCACAGACACTGTCAGGTGGGCATTCATTACTTGGACATTTGTTAAGTACCTACCCCTAGATGCACATGTGGCTGTTCCAGCAACCATCCAGTACCTTAAAGCATTCAACTCTTCACAGGCTTTTTGTATTACTTTGAGGGAGAACAGATCCTGGTCACCTCAGCTGGAGAGCTTTCAAATGCCTTAAACCCTCGGGTCTAGCTTTCTTTTCTCTGGTTCCGTGGCCCTGCTGTTATAGTGAAGTGCTTGGCATGTGCTGGTCCTGTAGATCTCCTGGGTTTCTGCCATCACCGTTGTCACTGTGACTACGCTCCAAAGCTCTGCACCCCGTTGGTAGGTGGGGCCACCAGAGAAATAACAGCACAATCAATATTAAAAATGCAGTCTGCCACAGGAAGACAGGTAAGGAGCTGGGCCAGGTGACAACACCCACCTAGCCTAGCCCTAGGAGAAAGTCCAAAAAGGATTCTGAATCCTTCCTCTAAAAGGATTCAGCTGGCAAACCCTACAAAAAGGCACATAACACCTGTTCGGAAGCTTTAATACAGTATTTAAGACTTTTGTCTTTCTAAATTCTTCATTGTCAATCTCTGCTGCTCTCCACCCACTTTCCCCTAAGAGCTCTGCCTTAGCTACACAATGGCCAGTCCTCTCCTCATGGGGCCTGTTTCCTTTACTCTCAATTTAAATTCAAAATAGGGAAAAATTGCACTTGAGAATAAATCATCCATTTTATTTTATTTTATTTTGTCATGTGCTCACAGCATCTCTCTCTCCTCTCCCTGGCAGGTCACAGAGATAAATTAAAAATAAAATCTACAAGGAAAATAATTTATAAAAGCACTTCCCAGGTTCGTGCCTTCTATCCGTACTGCTCAGTTAGAATGCCTCCCCACCTAAGCGGGGAGGAGAATCAGTGCTTCCCCACTTCAACTCATTCCTGCTAGCCCGGGGCAGACAATGCTCCAGACCCAGGCCGAGGTGGGGACAGCAGTGGCAACAGTTAGAGACACTGTGGTCCTGGAACCACCCGGCCACCTTGGCGCTCCCCTCTCTGCCTCCCCCAGGCAGTCCTCCAGGAGCCCTTGCTAAACTGGGGGTGTGGAGAAGCTGCCTGTGGCCAAGAGCCTGAGGGAGGGGTACCCTCAGCCCCCGTTACATGCACTTCTCATTCTCCTAGAAAGAAACCCAAAAAAGACAGACAGAGACCTCGGGACAGAGGAGAAAAATCCCAAGTGTTCACACGGTTACACGGAGTCTTTATGGCAAAGAGAACATTTAGCAGCTTTGAATATTGGTATCTCCTTTTTACTCAACACAAGCATTCTAGACCCTATAAGTGAAACAGGGCTCAAGCCCTAAAAAAATCAAAGCGCAAGAAACTCTAAGAGGACTAGTTTTTGTCGTTGCTGCTGGGTTTTGTAGTTTTTTGTCTTTCCAGTGACAAAGCCCAGTTGTTGGTAGGGGAGGCCTGAGGGAAGGGTCATTCCCCAGTGTTGTGCTGAATACTGCCTGGCTTGTCCACACCATCCCCCTGCCTCAGAGCAGCTCCCAGGAGGCTGCAGGCCCAGCCCTGTGGGCACTGCCGGCACCCCAGCTCCAGAAGAGCTCCAGGCAGCCGGTGAGTGGTGGGGGCGCACGGGTGGGAAGAGAACAGCATTCGCATGCAGGCTCTGATGGAGATGTGGGAGCCTCAGCTCAGGGGTTACTGGGCACAGAGGAAGATGTATGGCAGGGCAGTGAGTGACATGCTTGGTGTTGGGGCTGCTGCAACATGAGGCCTCACGACCCCCGCCTGTTGACTCTACCCTTTGATCCTAACCCTCCAAGCCAGTGTCGGGTCCCAGGGGCTCCCCTATGATGGAAACCTCACAGGAGGTATCATCCAAGAGCTCCCCTTCAGGGATGCCAAAGTGAAGGAGCAGGAAGAGTTCACAGGCCCCTCCCAGAACCTACTCCGTGTTCCACCCCTCCCCTAGGTTGAAGTGGGGTTTACTCACACCAGTGATCTAGTCCCCTCTAAAACCTGCTGCCTGAAATCCTGGCCAGAGCCAACTTAACCTGCCCTCTGATTTTCTTCCCGCTTTGATTTTTCTGGGTTTTTTGTTTTCCTTCCTTCCTTCCAGGAATGAGACTTTCTACTACTTTCCTCTCCTCTCGCAAGTCCCTTACTTTCCCTTTTTCGGCCTCCAGCAATGCCAGCACCACCCTTCCCTCAAAGGAAAGGGGTAGGGGTGAGGACCCTGTCCACCCAAACGGTCTGGCCACTTCCACCCCCCTCAGTGGGGGAAGCTGAGCCAGACAGCGCCTGCGCCTGCCTCTTCCTGTCCACTGACCCGCAGTCATCCCATCTGAGATCTATTGGATAAGAAGGCATTAAAGTCCCCGCTGTAGGTCCAGGTCCAGGCCCAGCCCTTCTCCAGTTTCCATCTCGGTGAGCGTCAACCCCCTTCCTCCCCAGGCTCACTTTCTCCGGTCCTTCGGCTTCCTCTCCTGCCGCCGGGCCTGCTGGTCAGCCAAGGTGCGGGGAATGAGGAGGACGCTGCCATCCCCGGCATACTGCAGCGCATACTGACTGGGCGAGTAGGGCCGCCCGTTCTCATCCCGCAGCCGCCCAAACACTTCCTGGTACAAGCTCTGGACCTTCTGCTTCATCTGCCGCAGGGACCGGAGGAACTCCACCTTCTCCCGCAGCAGCCGGGCTTTATCGCGCTGCAGGTCCTCCACATCCCGCTCCAGGTTCAGGATGGTGTCCAGCTTGCGCTTGCGGCAGTTCTGCGCCGCCATCTTGTTCTTGCCACGGCGCCGGATGTCACGGATGAGGCTCAGCTGGGCCTCACTCAGCTGGTACTTGGACAGCAGCTCGTTGAACTCCTCAACAGGCAGGTTGATGATCTTGTCGTTGGTGAAGGGGATCTTCATGGCTCGGGCTCGATGTTCATCCCGGCTCATCTGTTTGTCCAGGAAGTCAGCCTGCTTCTCCTTGCTGCCCTTCTTGAGGGTGCTGGGTGGTGGCAGGTCAGCGGAGTCGAGGGCACTGGGTGCCATGTTGTATGTGTGGTTGTGGCCCACGTGCTCCAAATAGGGCAGGCAGGAGAGCTGAGCTGGGTCCTGGTAGCTCATGCGGCAGAACTTGGAATACTCGGGCTGGTAGCCCACAGCGCCCTCAGCCTCTTCCAGATCCAAGGTCTCAGAGTCAGAACTGTAGCCAACCGCACCTTCCTCAGAAAAGGAGGAAGAGGCTGAGGAAGAAGCAGAGGAAGAAGAAGAGGAAGAAGAGGAGGAGGAGGAGGACGAGGAGGAGGAAGAACTACCTTCAGAGCTGCTCAGGGAGGAAGGGCTATGGCTGGAGTCCAAGGAGAGGCCTGAGTCAGAGTCAAATTCCTCTTCGAGCTGGGAGGCCTGCACGGGGTTAAAGCCTTCTTCAATGGCCAGGTCCATCAGGCTGATCTCATCTAGCATGGCTTCATCTAACAGACCCCCGAGTGGGTCAGGCAGCTCAGGGCCTGCTGTGTCGTTGGCTGTGCCATTCAGCTGGGGTGGAAAGAAGAGCCCTGCCAGGTTGGTGGAACCAAAGGTGGAGTTGAGGCTGGTGGAATTGCTGGGGACCAGCGGGAGCAGCGTGGAGCTGCCGGCCACAGGCAGGCTCTCCACCTCAGGGCTGAAGAGTGAGAAGTCCTGGCTGCAGCCCCCCAGGGACGCCTGATGCAGGCTGACATTCTGATTGATGGGAGTGTTGGGGGCAAGGCTGTAGTTGGTGCTCAGTGGGTCTCCTGGAGGGGCATCGTACAGGATTTCACTTGTTGATGTGTTCACTTCCATGGCCTGGGAGGGGAGAAGAGCATCACCGTTCACTTAGCGCAGACTCCATCCCCAGGTGTGGCTGGGGGCTCACGACAGCAGGCACCCAACATAGGCACAGCTGCATGGGTGTAAAGGCAAGAGACAGGAAACCACAGCCCACAGCATCAGCTCCTGGCCCCGCTTGATCCATCATGCCTGGCAGAGACGGGTTCCTCCCTGTGGACTCCACCCCAAGGCAGGACTGATCAGCTCCAGGTCATGTTTGGCCCAGACTCCCCCATCATGGAGGAGAGGAAAAAAGCACCTAACACTGCAAAATCAGCACAGTGAAAAGTACACCCAGCCTTGGAGTAAGAAAGCCTAGCTGCACCACTTGCTGTAAGACCAGGAGCATTTCACTCAGTCTCTCTTTGAGGTTCAGTGTCCTCACGTTTAAAATAAAAAAGGGCTGACTAGATGATCGTGAGGGCCAAGTGAGACGACGATGGCTGTAAAGCACTACAAGAATGTCAGCTTTTATTAATGCTAAACCTAGGAAACACCCAGCCAAGTGATTATCTGCCTGAAGGGAAAGAAGGAGGCACACCTAGGAGCCAGGCCTGCTTTAGAAGCCTGAGCCCCGGGGCTTTAACCCAAACCCCAATCCTGACTCCACCACCTACTGACACATGGACAGTTACCTCTCAGTGTCCCCACTTTCCTATGGATCAGAAAGGTGTTACTCTCTCTTTTCCCAGAAGTGGAAAAGCAACTGAGTATGAAGACACCCCACACAAAGTCCGATAGGTTTGTGCCTGGTTCTGATAATCCTACCTGCATTTCCATGATGGACATGAGATCTTGCCACTGCTGTTCCAAATCAAATGGAGACTCTGTCCCCGTCAGGAGAGGAGACAAAAGATTGTTTTGAAGACCTGGGGGCTCACTCTCACTAGGCACTGCTTCTGTTATGCTGGAAATGTCTGTTGGAAACTAGGGCAAAACACAGAGGGTTTAACAGGGGAGGAGGAAAGACCACCTTCTGCTTTCCTCCCCGAGACTACCACCTGAGGTTCTGTTTCTTCCTTCCTCTGAATTCACCCCCAGCAGCCAGGACAAGGCCAACACCAAAAGCCGGCCCCTCAGGCAGCCACAGAGAGACACACTGTGTGCAGGCTGCCCTGCTGACTCAGTGTGCTCTCCCTGGAGTCCTGCTCACCTCAGCATTCTCCCCAAAGGGGCAGGTGGCCTCCAGCAGCCTAAGGCACTCTTCCAGGGACAGGGCTGTCTGGTCCTCCCCACCAGGCACCTGTGGCAACAGCAACTGTTAAGTCTGACTGACCCGGGCCTTGGCTGCCTGTGGGCCGAAGCCCCTTCCCCAGCCTTTCCAAGGGGAAGCTTGAAGGAGGCCCTGCATGGTTGCAGGCCTACACTCTCCCTCCGTTCCCAGGCTGTCGGCTGGCCCTGAGTCCCAAACTCCAGGGGAGAAGAGAGTGGGGGGTTCTGACACAAGCAGAAAGCCGCTAGGTGCTCTGCCTCCCGTGTGCTGTTCGTTACCAAGGCGTGGCCCCTCCGCTGCGGCTGCTCTTCTACTCCCGCTTCCTCAGCCACCACTGTGACTTAGAAACCCCAACCCGAGATATACATTCAGGCCCATCCCACAGTCAGGCCCATCCCACAGACACAACCTGCCTTCTCTAAAGAGAAGTTTCTAGAAGTGGGCAGAGGCAGGAGTACCTGTGCAGGGAAGCTCTCCCCAGTCTCTCCATCCACTAGCAGGTTTCGTGCCAGAGCTTCTGCACCCTCGCCTGGCCAGGTGTCCTCCTGCTCTGCTCCATCTCGCAGTTCCTTATCCACATCCTGCTCCTTCTGGCGATGACTGTAGTCAAAAATCTCACGCCCAGCCCCCAGGTCAATATCCTGTCGCCAAAGGATGTCAATCAGATCTATGTCCTGAAAGACAGAGCACCTTGACTTTAGCTCTGGGGTCCAGGGGCCCCTCCCTGTCCTGCCCCTCAGAGGTTCCTCCTAGCATCACCCCAACTACTCCCGGGTGGGGCCCCTCCCAATCTACACCTGCCAGACTCTACCCCGTCCCCTCCGTACCAGCACAGCTTCATTCATCCATTTCCAGACACCAGCCTCCAAAAAAAAAAAAAAAAAAGAGCTAGCGAAAACCACTAGCACAACCATCACCATACCGGTCTGCGGGCTTAGGATCTGGACCAGAGGCACAGCCAGGCCAAAAGGCAGGGCCATCTTACCACTACTTAAGAAGGAAGGGGGAAGCAGGAGACACTTCTCATTTCGGGAATGGGAATCCCTTAAAACTTGGTTTGTAGAAAGCCGGCCATGGCAAGCAAGAGTGAACTGTCAAGCAAAATTGCTTCGCAGTGGCCAGCCTTGCATCAGCCTGTGGTGCCATTTCATTTGCATAAAGGGGTGGGGTGGACTGGAGAGGAAAATCCCTGCATTTGCAACCACCTGATGCAACCAATGACAATGACAGGCTATCCAGCCCTTCCTACAGCCGTTCCCCCTTCCCTGGATGAGGCAGGAGTACGGCTGAACACCCACAATTCTCAGTCCAGGCTCACCTCAAGATCCATCCCTACCAGAATAGAATGCCCACTTTCAGCTGATCCTAGCAAGCTGCCTCAATCCCCGGAGAGCCTCAGGCAGTCAGATGATCCTCACTGGACACCCCACCCCTGCCAAGGCCAGCCCCACGGTGTCCCCACAAACCAGTACTCTCACTCCCTTACCACACCCCAGGACTCACTGACTCCCATCAGTCAACCCACTCAAGGACATAGCCCCCATCACTGCCCAGCCACAACTGCCGCCTCGGGCATCAAAACGCCTCCCTCTCACTCTACGCTGGCGGCTCCCGATTAGTTCCTGCTCCAACTGCCACCCCCACTGCCACCAGCGTACAACCCCAATAAATATGAGACGTTCGGGTTTCCTATACATGCCGCCCCCTGCTGTTGAAGAAACCCTAAACTGTTGCCTTCCAATCAGAGATTAAAAGACAGACACTTTCCAGAAAGCAGTATCCTTAGCTTAGACCCACCTCCCTAGCTCTGACCAGGTATCCCTCTCCCACAGTAAGCCTCCCTGATCCTAAGACCTCCCAGGTGCACCTCTCCCTGCAGTCTCCCCACATATACCAACCTGAACAGAAGCCCTGGACCCAGGAGCAGAGGGGGGCTGGGCCACCCGGTGACCAGCCACCAAAGAGTTAAGGGGCCGGCTCCCTTTGGCATGGCCCCTACCACTGTGAGAGCTGCGGTCCAGGCGGGTCATGGTCTGCGAGATGAGCCCCAGGGCAGCTGGTGCTGGGCAGCCGGACAGGGGGCTCCAAGGAGCTCTTGGCTCGCAGGGAGCACACCAGGCTGGAAGGGTGGCCCCTTGCTAGCTCCGAGGGGCCCAAGGAGGGTGCCCCGCCCGTGCTGCTGCCTGGGCGGCCCAGCCCAGCCCCCTTCCTCCATCCTGGAGCAGCCCCCTCCCACCTCACAACCCCAGTTCCACTCAGGCGCCCGGCAGCCCCCACCCTGAGCTCACCGCAGAGGCTGCAGTGAGATGGGACTCCCACCCCATGCTCCGTGCTCAAGCTGCAGAGGAAAGCAAGCTCCCTCCTGGGCCTATCCTCCCGCTCCTCCCTCTCTCCCCCTCCCCACGCCCCCCAAACTTGTTACCTAGGCTGCAGCAAGGAGCCAATCCCCTCCCCCTCCCACCCCGCAGGTCACTGCTGAGGCTGCAGAGAGCCAATCCCCTCCCCCAGGTCAGCAGCTGGGCTGCGGAAAGAGCCAATCCCCTCCCACTGTCGTTACCTAGGCTGCGACGAGAGCCAATCTCCTCCCCCAAGTCTCCGCTGGAGATGCGGAAGGAGCCAATCCCCTCCCACCGCCTGTTACCTAGCTGCAGCCGGGAGCCAATCTCTGCACCAGGGCAGCTGGAGAAGCTGCCGCAAGGAACCAGCCCATCCCCGGGCCGCCTCCGTCTCCTCAAGGAGACGCACCCAGGGGCGGGCAGCCCCACCCAGCCCAGTCAGCCAGCCGGGGTGGCGCAGTGAGAGAGCCCTGGGGGGAAGGGGTGCCACTCTCCCTCCTGTCGCATCCTGCTTACCCAGCCCACTCAGGACTGGAACTCAGGACTGGGCAGACACTCCTCCCACAGCTTCTCCGGGAATCTAAGTTCTTCCCTGGAAGTGTAAGGAGTTTTCCCGTTCCTCAGGAGGGCTGTGGCCAGTCGTCCTCAAGCCCAAGGCTCAAAGCTAGGCTGGGCAGGAACCCAGTGCACCCAGATCCACTGGGAACCAGGGGCTGTGTCACCCTGCAACAAGCCAGACAAGAGGAAGGGGGAAAACCATCTGCACATATGCAGGGATGTCACAGTGCTGGCCAGGCCTAGCCCCAGGCAAGAGGAGGGAGACAGGAGCCTGAAAGCCAGCACTGAAGGAGACAGGTGCTCCGCAACGTCCTGGACACAAACATGTCCCCCCCCGCCCCCCACTTTCTCTTTACCCCAGGCTTTGTTCAAGAGCAATCTCGGCCTGAGCCCCGGCTTACATCTCTAAAGCAGGAAGAATGCCCCTGACAGAATCAGGGTCACAATTCTGGCTCCCATCCTCCCTGCTGCTCCCCTTGAGCCTAAGGTCAGGTCAGGGACAGTATGTTCTCCTTGGTTGCAGAGTGCTCCTCCTCGCCTGCAGAGAGCTGTACACAGGCCACCCCCCGCTCTGGGCAGAGTGCCAACCTCGAGGGGAATCCTATCCCTGACAAGGGCCTGGGCTATAGCTGTCCATCGAATAGGCCTGGCAGCAGGGGAGTGCTGCCACCCCAGGGATAATACCAGCTCCAGCAGTGCCTGTCACATGCTCTGGACCTGGGTATTTTTATCCCTGAGTTGCTGAGGAAATAATGTTCTAGACACACAATAATCCTCCCTTCCCCCATACCCAGCCTGGGCCCCTAATGCTAACCCACCCCCAATCTCCAGAGGGAGCAGTGAAGGCCTGGGGTCAGGGAAAGCACAAACTTCATGAAGATCAAGAAATGGAGGCAACCAGGGTCAAAGTCCCATCCCATCCCATCCCACCCCAACCCATCCAATTACATTGAAAACATCCCATTCCACCCCATCCCAGGAGAGGTCCCTGCAGGAAGAGGAATGAAGGAAGCTATGCCTGGTGGGTTACCAGCAGCAGGGTTCCCAAGCCCAATTACATCCACCCCTTGAGGAGCTACCGTGGGTGGGATGATGGAAAAGGAGGCTGGGAGGCATACTTCTTCAGACCACCGTGCCAAGACTGGAGCCCAGTTGACGGGAAATAACAGAGGCAGCAGAAGAGAGGTGGCACTGTAAGAATCTCAGAAAAGAGGCACTGCAAGGCAAGGAGTGCTCATGACTCCCATACTCAGGTAATTCTTGTCTCTCTCAAAACTAGAGCCAATATGAGCCAGCTAAGCACAGAGCAACCCTGGCACTACTGACATTTGGGGCCATATCAATCTGTTATTTAGGGGCTGTCCTATGCTTTTTAGGAAGTTCAGCAGCATCCCATGCATCTCTCCACTAGATGCCAATAGCACCTTCTCCAGTTGTGACAACCAAAACTGTCTCTGGACACTGCCACATGTTCCCTGATGGACAAAATCATCCCCAGTTGAGGACCACTGGCCCAGAGGAAGCCACATGATTTGACAGTCACTAACATTCAGAGAAACGAGCTCAGGAACAGGCTTCAACGCGGGATGGGAGGCAAAACCTGGTCTGACTGGTAGGCAGAAAGAGCCAAGTTCTACAGCATCTGTAAAACTTTTAACATACCTCCACACCCCCTCTTCCCAAACAATCCCCCCATGCACCCTCGCCTCAAGACTCAGCTCTGGAAAACCCAGCCCAGTGCAATCCAGCCTCCTCCTTCCCTAACGGCCAGCAACTGAACTGGACCTTTTTCCAAGCTCCTTAAGACTGAGTGGCAAGACAGGTCCAAACGCAGAGCTCAAAGCAGTCTTATCACATTGGTGGGGGAGGGGCAGCAGAAACCATTTAACATGGTTAGAGGCGACTGCATCACCTTCTGCCCAGAGCAGTGTGTCAGCCACTCCTCAGTTCAGACCTCTGACAGCTCAAAGCAAGCTGCCTTCAGCAGCAGAATGCGGTTTCTCTTCTAGTTCCCATCCCTCCCATCCCTACTCGCTGCAGTGGGCCTTTAGCAAAGAATGGGAACCTTGGCCCTCTCCTGGCCAAGAATAACTATCTAAATCTACCCCTTGGCTCAGACCCAGGAGAGGCGACTTATCAGGACCTTACCACACCACAACAGGCCTGACCACAAAGGAGGAGAACTTCAGGATACGTATGTGTGTTTTGATGTGGGGGGAGGTACAAGGCAACAGTCCACAAAATATTTGTGTCTTAGCAACAAACATACACCGCATCAAAGCCCATCACAACATGACTCCCTCCCCCACCCCGGGCCTCCAGGAGTCATGTTGAAATCCAAGCAGTAAACACACAGGCATGTTCTAAGGACCTCCCACTGCCCTGACAGTTCATTTAGAGGTGGGTCAATGGTTCAACACAAGGAAATGCTCCCAACCCCCAATCCTAGTCAGACAATCTAGCCCACTCCTATCCCAGAACAATGCCTGAGACCCCCTGGAACCTCTCTGGTTCTTTACAAGGCTTACTACTATTACTACACTCCTTCAGGACCAGCCCACCCCCCCAACCCCAGACCCTTCCCACCCTCCCCTCCACGTTGCCACTAACCTCTTTGGTTAAGTCTCCACTGACTGGAGGGGCTACAGCCCCCAAATCCTCCAAATCTTCACTGAATCCCTGCTCCGTTTCACTTTCTCGCACCCCGTTGTCTGGGCCTGTCACATCCTGGAGACCACTGGAACTCTCGAGGGCGAGGCCCGAGCTGGGCTGGCTGCCAGAGACAGACCCCTCCGGATCCCGGTGGACCAGCCAGGCGTTAACCTCAGTGGTTGGCACCTGGAACCTGTCCAGGGCCCTCACCTGACTGAGGAGCCGCCGGGCAGTGAAGTAATTGTCCAGGTCTATGCTCTTGGGGTGGATACCGTAGCCATCCAAGGTATTCCTCAGGTTGTGGAACTGGGTCTGAGTATAGGCAGAACTGGGCCCCAGGATGATCTCCCGGAGCGGGGGGAGCTGCGAGGTCAGGTAAGTATCCACGTCCACCCGCACCCCGATCAAACTCAGCAGAATGGTGAACTGGAGGAGTCCTTCCGTTAAGTATTTCTTCAGAGAAAGCATTGCTGAAGGACCAGAATGTTTATGCTTTTTGGTTTTTAAATCTTCCAAAAGACAAATCAAGGCCACTGCTCTGCTGCTCCAGCCAGCAAGTTACCCTCCTCAGTGCCAAACCCTGTACCCCACCCTGGCAGAACACAGGGGCTGAGCTTCCTGACGGCCTCAGAGGAAAGCACACCCCTTGGAGCCAAGGCCACACTCCAGACCACATTCACTTTTCCCTTCTTGACACCTCACCTCCGAAAGTACAACTGTTTCCTAACCCAGTCCAGGCCCTCAGGGCCCACGTGACTTACTGTCTCCACAGTCCACATACAGTCACTTCCTCACTCACATTAGTTGTCCTCTCTGTAAATTTCACTGCAGGTTGTTCTCGGGAACAGCTGATGGATATTTTTTTTCCTTCTCTCTCCTAAGGTTTATTTCCTTTGGCTGGAGCTACAGGCCTTTTGTCTTGGGTCAGAGTGTCCCGCCTCCTCCACACTTACCAGGGGGGTTTCCAGAGAAACCTGAAATGGGAATCACAAAAGCAACAGGATAAGATTCCATAATTTTCATGCCATGACCAAGGCAGAGGTAGGAAACACATTAAAAGGCCACTTTTATTTTTTATTTAAAAATAAATCAGTTATTATACTCCAAGAAAAACAAAACATGAAGACCTGTTACAGACAGAACAACTATGAGAGGAAGGTATTGCTCACAAGGGATCTCAGTTTCTGGATATTAATTCTGCAGTACCCTAAAAGGTAGCTCATTTTGGATAAGCAGATAATGCCCAGGGCATCCAAAATATTTTACACCTTGTCTGATTTACCAACCCTCCCCCCACCCCATACACACTACCCAGCTTCTATTTTTAGCGTGAGAAGTCCATTTCCTATCTTAAAAGAAAGTTTGTTTCTCATCTCTCAGGAGAAAACTGCCTACAATTCTTGTGCCTTCAAGTTCTAAAAGGGAGGGAGAGATTATTAATGGGTGAGAGAGTAAAAGGACAAGAGAACAACCACCACATCATAGAAAAGAATAACGCCTTTTGTTTTCCCAACTTTAAAATCTGATTTCCCTTTCCTATCACTCTCACATTTTTTAAAAAAATGGGGGTACTGACGAGATGGGGGGCCCTGAGGCAGGATTATTTGGTCCAGAATTTGAATAGGCAGGTTTTATTTTCATTCACGTGACCTTCTGATCCAAAGCAGAAGGATATGGCCAAGTCTTCAACCCAGATAGCCAAGTGGGGAGGGAGTAAAGCTGCCTTTCACTTTCTAGTCTCTACTTCTGAGCTTCCATTAACCTCATAAACCACGACATAGCTCTCTCCTGTTCACTGCTGTGACCCATCTACGAACTTCATCCTAACGGGAAAGAGGGATACACACACACACACACACACACACACGCCCTTATCTGGTTGGAGTAAACATAACTGCGACCCAGAATTCCTGCTTACACTACCCTCCAGTTCTCACGCAATTTACTACTAAAAACCTCCCAAGAGCCAATTAAGTTCGAGAAACCGTTAAAGATCGAGTAAGGCCAGGCCTGAGCCCGGTCCCACCCTGCCCCGGATACCCGAGTCCGGCTGGGACCAAGTCGCCATGCCGCTCCTGGCGCCTCGACTTCTAGCCTTCTGGGCAGCAGCGCACAAGTGCTACTTTCCTGGCCTTAACCCACCCTGACGGCCAAACCCCACCCCGCCCTCCGCCCTTATGGCCCCACCCCGCTCCCAAGCCCGGGCCTAACACCACGCCTTCTCAGGCCCTCAGCCCTCCCCAGTCCAACCCACCCCGGAGATGCTTTCTCCACGGCCTCTCGGCCCCTCCCTGCCAGGCCCAGGGCCCGGCCCCGATGCGAACTCCGCTCGGCCGCCCGCTCCCGCCTCCTGCCCCTCAGCTCCACCCCGCCGCCCTTCACCCCGTAAGCCTCGGCCCCGCGGCGCTGCGCCCCTCCCGTTAGGGAAAGAAATGTGCTTGATACCCTCTGCTGATCTCGGCGTCCGCCGCTGCCGCCACAGCAGGCGCTCAGCCCGAGGCCAGGCCTTGCCGCCGCCACCGCCGGCCGGCCTAGAGCTCGCCAGCCTCCGCTTCCCTCCCCGCCCCCTCCTTCTACCTCATACGGAAGCCCGCCCTCCGCGTCCTCCCCCGGAACACGTTTCTCCAATCAACGAGCGGAGACAGTGGCCGTCGCCGGATGTTGCTTTGATTGACAGCAGAGAGAACCCAATGGCTGAGTGTGCCTCCTTCTCCCCTTTACCGATTTCCCAAGACTGACACGGTCCATGGCCCAATGGGCATGTAGGCCCACCCCACGGCATGGGCCCACCAATAAAGTGGGGCGAAGGCCCTATCGCCCGGCGTTGGGGACCCCTCGGCCGTGCGCCCACCGCTCGCCGGCTGCAGGAGGTATTACAGGCTGAGCACGGAGTGAAGTTAATAGGCTGAGCGCTTCCAGTGCATTCTTTGGCGAGGGTATAAGGGCTTAGGGCTGGGAATGGGAGGTGGTATCGCCGCCGGAGTGCGGGGTCCCCCTCTTGAGGGTTCCCACGGTGACTTGCAAAAGTCCAGTGAGACCTGAAATGCTGAGGTGGGGCACAGAGCATGTGTTTCGCGTAGTGGGGACGCTCGTGCCGCCATCTTGGATGCTGGCAGCGGAAATCGCTCTCCCAGCTTCCGCTCCGTGCGGACTGCGCGTTGGGCCGCTTGCCAGTAAGGGATCCTTACGCCGCCTGTCTCAGGCAAACCCTGCGGACGGTTTGCCACGACGGTGGTGGGACGTTGGGGTTATGAGGGATGTGGCATAATTAGTTATTTTTGTCATAATACAAACACCTCCTCTGTACCAACCCCCGCCACCCCACCCCCCTCCGCCCAGCCTCCCACGCAGGTTAGTTTTGCTTTTCAGGAACTTTCCTCAGTTTCTAGTGTTCTCCAGTCTCTTCTAGCCAACATCTTTGTGATTTCCAAACGTTGGTTTACCTCCAGCATCACCTTGGGAAGTTGTTAAACTTGCACATTTTGAGGCACCACACCAGAGGTTCTGATTCTTACCCTGGTGTGGCAGTCTGATAACCTCGCCCGTTTATTAAACAACTCGGTAGTTTTCATACAGCTGGTGCAAAGACCACTTTTAGGCAGTCACTGAGTTGGTGTTTGTAGTAAGTTGTTCCTAGCTGTGGGACAAAAGAGGCGTTGACTCAAATTCTTGACTCCCTGGAAGATCCTGCTGATCTAGTGGGCGAGCCATTGGTCCTCATACAACCAAGGACAAGGCCAACTGGTAATTTATTTGATGAGAACATCCAGTCCATCATGTGTTTGGAGAATTAGGCGGCTTAATTCTGGGTGGTTCACAGATTATAACGCACTTTCACCATGTAGGAGTATACAGCGTTGAATCCTCAGAAAACTAGTTACTCATTTCAAAGACAGATTAAGGGGACTTCCCTGGTGATGCAGTGGTTAAGAATCCGCCTGCCAATGCAGGGAACATAGGTTTGAGCCCTGGTCGGGGAAGATCTCACATGCCACGGAGCTACTGAGCCCAAGTGCCACAACTACTGAAGCCTGCGCCCCTAGAGCCCTTTCTCCGCAACAAGAGAAGCCACCGCAATGAGAAGCCTGCGCACAGTAACAAAGAGTAGCCCCCGTTCCCCGCAACTAGAGAGAGCCGTTGCGCAGCCAAAAATAATTAACCAAAAAAAGATGGGTTCAGAGAGCACATGTTTTATTTATTCGTTTTACTATTTGTCACCCAGAAAATGCTAAAATATAAACCCCATGAGGACCAGAATTTTGTGCATTAACTGTTGAGTCTTCAAAACCTAGGACAGTGCCAGCAATAGCAGATACTCAATACTTGCCGGGAGTTCCCGGGAGTTCTAGTGGTTAGGATTCCAGACTTTCACTGCCATGGCCTGAGCTCAACCCCTGGTCGGGGAACTGAGATCCCACAAGCCCACAGCATGGCCAAAAATAAATAAATAAATAACATTTCAACTTTAAAAAATAAATAAGGGACTTCCGTGGTGCCGCAGTGGTTAAGACTCTGCACTTCCCATGAGAGGGGCCTGGGTTCAATCCCTGGTCAGGGAACTAGATACCACATGCATGCCGCAGCTAAGAGTTTGCATGCCACAACTAAGGAGCTGGCGAGCCACAGCTAAGGAGCCCGCCTGCCACAACTAAGACCCGGTGCTACCAAATAAGTAAAATATTTTATGGAAGTTCCCTGGTGGGCTAGTGCTTAGGATTCCGCGCTTTCACTGCGGAGGCCAGGGTTCGATCCCTGGTTGGGGAACCATCCCACATGCCGCCAAAATACAAGAAATAAAATAAAATATTTTTAAAATAAATAAATAAATAAAAAGTACTTGCTGAATAACTGAAGGGGAACTCAAGCAGGCCTGTGATTAAAAGTTCCTGTTAAAAGCAGAAATCAATACTTGGAGGAGGTGTGGTTTTGAAGGATATGGCATATTATCTAAAAAAATGGATGACCATTCAGCCCCTGAATAAGACCATGAAGGTAAATACTGCTGTTGGATAAGAAAAGAGGAGAAATTAAGGTGTAATCAGTAACTCAAAATATATCAAGGGGGTTGAGAAGGAAATATTTTAAAACCATAGCACTAAAAGATATCAAGACTACACTAAAGTTACCAGGCTAAAATACAAGACTATTTTGAGAAGATAGAAGGAGAGATTGCATACTGAGAGTGGCCATCTGTTTGACGCAGCAAATAGAGAACAATTTTAAACCTTGACACAGTTCTGAAAAAACAACTGGGCAATCTTTTATCTATGGGGAGTCAGGGAACCTTAGCACCAACAAAACTAAGTGTTTTGGACAGTCCATTTGTACTTTACAAGTTTCTTTTGAGCTGCATAGCAGGGTACCAGGTGCCTGGGATGAGAAATAAAGTTATGTAGTACATATAAGACTAACATGAAGTCAAGATAAATATTCACTGTAACGGCAGCTGTGGGTGGGACAGCCACACTGAGGCGATAACGATGTGTGATACTCTCACATCACTTTGAAAGCCTAAATTCATTTGGTCACTTTTTAATGACTCACAAGTTTGTTAAGCTGGCTCTCTTACCCATCCTCTTCTTTCCTTTCTCTCCTTTCTGGGGTCCTGGGTGTGGCGAGAGTTGCAGGCACTGAGAATAGGAGGGGCTCCATGTTAATCCTTAGAGAAACACGGGGAGGGGGAAGGGTAAGCTGGGACAAAGTGAGAGAGTGGCATTGACGTATATACACTACCAAATGTAAAACCTATAGCTAGTGGAAGGCAGCCGCATAGCACAGGGAGATCAGCTTGGTGCTCTGTGACCACCTAGAGGGGTGGGATAGGGAGGGTGGGAGGGAGATGCAAGAGGGAAGAGATATGGGGATATATGTATATGTATAGCTGATTCACTTTCTTATAAAGCAGAAACTAACACACCATTGTAAAGCAATTATACTCCAATAAAGATGTTTAAAAAAAAAATCCTTAGAGAAGCGGTGGGAAAGGTGTGGAGAGGTCTTTTGCCCACACTATCCTGTTCCCTTTCTTTTGCCTCCCAACTTCAAGTACTATGTTTAAATGTGTATAATAATTATTTGAGTGTAAAGTGGGAGAGAGCTGGATCAGGAACTGTGTTATTGGGTTAAAGAATGACTAGGGGTAGTTAGAAAAAGTTTTCAGCTTAGCAGTTACAGAAAGGTGGGAAGAAAAAAGGCAAAGACAAAGAATTGCTAACCCATTGCAAGGGCTGAGGAGAATAGAGACGTAGAGACAATCTCAGCAGCCGGCAGTGAGGCCTGGCAGGGTGTAGGCACCCAGGATATTTAATAGTACTCTGTGTAGGGAGTGGAGATCAAAAGACCGTCTTCCACTCTGTCTAGAGTTCCAGATCAAGTCTAAGCAGGTGTAAACCTCCTTCCCAGAACCCACTGATTAACCTTGTAAAATCCAGGGTGTGTCCTTCTTCACCCAGGAAGCCACCCCCCTCCCCGCCCCCCCCACACCCCCTCCTTTCCCGGGAACAGCTGTTAATAGGACAATTACCCAAGAAGCAAAAGAAAGATTCCATGCTGATGTGTCATCAGTCCTGGTATATCCATTAAATCAGACTGAGAAGACCACTGGAAAAAGTGAGTGCATGCACTTGCTCCCTGAGGGAGAGGCTGAGAGCCATCAGTGGAACCAGGCCTTGCCAGGGAGGCTCGAGGCTGCTCAGGAGAGAAGAGAAGGCAGTGGGAAGCCAGGAAGTTGGTAAGTTCTAATGCACAGGGATTTGGGGTCATAAAAAAAAGCCATCTAACTACACTGAAATCCCTACTCGTCCCAGTGATATCTACGTTGACCCACCTTCCTCTGTAGGAAAAGCTGTTGCTGCCATTGGGCAGGCACATCCATCCTCCAGGCACATCCATCCTCCAAACATCCTGTGATGATGACTCCTGCCCAGAAACCCTCGGAGAAGGGCATGTGGGAAGGCAGAGTGGCTGTGGTTTGGAGTTCTTCTGGAATAGCAGGAATTGCTTTTTCCCCTAAGGGGAAACCCAATCTTTCTGCTATTCTGGTCACCCATTAGTTTTCTTTTCTTTAAAAATGTTTTTAAATGTTGTTAATCTATATAAATATTTCTCACTCTCCAATTTCCAACTAATCAAGGGGAATGGATAAAATAACTGCCTGAGATTTCCTTACAGCCCTTCTGAGAGATTCTAGGATTACATCCTGTCAATACCCCCTTTCTTACATGGTAAACATCATTAGCAAGCTTGTTACCATTAAACCATCAAAAGAGGTTCTACAAGCCAGTCTCTTCCCTGTGCACCTCTCCCATGGCTGTCTTAGAAGATTGCTTCTCAACCCTGGCTGCACATTAGAATCACCTGGGGGGCTTGTAAAAAATATCAGTGCCCAGGTCCCACCCCCCAACCAATTAAATCAGAGTCCCCCAGAGCAGCCCTGGACATCAGGATTTTGTAAAAGCTCCTTAGGTGATTCTTATATGCAGCCAGAGTAGAGAATCAGTAGCTTGGGGCAAGAATCCAAGTTGAGTAAAAAAGAACAGCAGGGGTAATCATGAGCACAGACTAGAATCACCACCTGATTTTAGGATGTGCTCTTTCTCAGTCCTAACGTGTTCTCTTCCTGGACCTACCCAATGAAAACGCTTCTTTGGTCATTCATGTCTTGGTGTAACATTTTATGAAGCTGAACTCAGTGGTCCTGTATGTCTCACCATGTTGTCCCAAACAGCGTTGGGTAATTTTCTTTGTATAGCTCTCAGTGTGGCATGTCACAGTCAGTGAGATGCTATTGTGAGGTGGGAAAAGTGGGTGTTTGGACTCAGAGCTGCGTTCAAAAACTTACTCATTGGGCCCTCCTGAGCTAAAATGGAGATAACAATATACATATTCACAAAGTTTAAAAATCAGATCCTGTGTATAAAGCCACTCATGCATGGGTAGAGCTAAGCGTGAGGTCCCTTTCTTGCCCAACTCTCTCTCCACCCACCCTACAACCTTGTTATCCCAGAGAAAGCCAAACACATTGAAGAAATGAGAGCTGTCTTTAGGATGGTCAACTGGAAACTCATCCTGCAGAGCATGGAAGCTTTCGTTTTCTCTCTGGAGGATGCCACAAGCACACACAACCACACCTCACATTGCACACACACCTCCCCCTCTTGACATTATAGCAGGAAGGAGAGAGAAAGGCTGTTACCCAAGGGAGCTGTTTCTTCTTGTCACACAAGAACAGATGCTGAAATCCTAGGACAGACAGCACAGAAATGTGGCAGCAGGAGGGTGAGTCAGAGGAAATGGAATGGTCTCACCTTCAAGATACATCAAGGCCCAGAGGGGAACCTATTTGAATCACTAACCTCCTGGAGACTCCAAAGGGCAGAGACATGTGTGTGTGTGTGTGTGTGTGTGTGTAGGACCAATTCTGAGTCCAGCTTCTCCACAGACCCCAGCTGCTTAGAGATGCGCACAGCACCTCCTCCCAGGGCACCCCGCCCCTTCCCAAGGAAGGAGGGAACAGGGAAACAGCAAGCGGCTTTCTTTTTGAACCCAGCTCTGGCTTCCTCATTCTGAGAAGCTCTCCCGCAGCTTCTTTTCTGCTGCACTTGCAGGCTTCCCAAGTGCTGCCAGCCTTACACTGTAAGGCTGTGCTCTGTGCGGGACATTGTCCTCACACCGTGCACGCTGAACTTGTATGTTTACACAGAATCCCCGTTAAAGGGGCACCCCAGGTTGGGGGACCCTGAGGAGGGAAAGGAGTCCTGGGGTCTCTGTTGAGGGAGTTTGGGAAGGAGCCATCATAGGAGGAAATCTCTTCCTTGAAAAGTTCAACTCGAGTGCTCTGGATTTACTTATTCACCACGGCACTTAAGCTGTAAAGCGATCCTGATGATTATAACAATAGCAACCCTGGTGGTGGTGCTGAGGATTTTGCAGTTCCTAAGCTTCCTTCCCTGGCCTTCTCTCTCATCCCCAGCCCCCCTGCCCTGCTCAGTGCCTCTCAGCCACTCTCCTGTAACTAACTCCTCCCCCTCCTTTCCCCGGAGCCGCTCCTGCTCTCTAAGTCCCCTGTCTTCCCAGGTCTTCCTCTCCTTCTGCAAGCTGACCCTCTCCCACTGTGGGTACCATTCGCTACACAGAGGCTAGGAAATGCCCCTGGAGGCTTTTCGGTCTTGTCGTTGTAAATATGAGCTAATAATGGACTAGCTCACAGAAATATTAAAGCATTGAAATAATCAAATCAGTATTTTTTTAAAATTTATTTTTGGCTGCTTTGGGTCTTTGCTGCACGCAGACTTTCTCTAGCTGCAGCGAGTGGGAGCCACTCTTCGCTGCGCTGCGTGGGCTTCTCACTGTGGTGGCCTCCCTTGCTGCGGAGCACCGGCTCCAGGCACGCGGGCCTCAGTAATCGTGGCACACGGGCTCAGTAGCTGTGGCTTGAAGGCTGTAGAGCACAGGCTCTACAGTAGTTGTGGCCCACGGGCCTAGTTGCTCCACGACACATGGGATCTTCCCAGACCAGGGCTCGAACCCGTTTCCTCTGCCTTGGCAGGCAGATTCCTAACCACCGTGCCACCAGGGAAGCCCCAAATCAGTATTTTTAATAACATTGAGCCGGCATGACCATTGACATAACTTCTGATGATCTGGAATCCAAACAATTAAAATACTGTCTTTTCCTCCATTATACCAAATAGCATTGATTAATGTTCATTATTATAACTCTGGTAGCCTGCAGGGAATATTCAGATGTGCCTTCTAAATCATCATAAAAAGAGGTTCAGTAGACGTTTCCTCAGACATGTGTGGCTTGCTCCCTCACTTTCTTCAGGTCTTTGTTCAAATGTCACCTTCTTGAAGGCTTTCTCAAATGACCCTAATGAAAATGGCATTTTTCCCTGCCTCTCCCCAACCCCTCACATTCCTGATACCCATTCCTGATCTATTTTTCTTAATAGTGCTTATCAGCAATTCAAACAATATCTATTTTATTCATTTATCTGTGTATTATGTCTTGCGCAGAAATGCATGCACACACACACACACAAACACACACACACAAACACTTGAATAAGCTCCATGAGAGCAAAGATTTTGTTTACTTTGCCTATTGTTGCGTCCCAGTGACTAAAAAAGTAACTGGCACATAGGAAGCACTCAATAAATATTTGTATAGTACATAAAACATGGTTTAATTGGACCTGTCATGTGTCCTGTGTGGGGTACCAGGGATTCCACAGGCACATTATCTCTATTTTTGTAGTACACAATGCCTGATGCAGAGAAGGACCACACACATTTGTAAACAAATTAGTAAAAATGGTATTTGGAGATTAAGTACAACAAAAGAAATATGTAGGGTGCTGAGACAGAGAATGTGACAGCAGAGACCTATCAAGTCAGATTCGGTGGTTGTCAGAGAGGGCCTTTTGGTGATGACATTGAAGTTGAGATGAAGAATGAGATGGCTTGATACCATTCAGCAGAGGAAACCCCCATTCCCCAGTCACCTGGGATGAGTGAGTGTGGTACCCAACATAAAAGGACCTGAAGAGAAGAATGGAGAAGAAATTCTTAGTCTGAATTTCTGGGTTCCACCTCCATTCAACTATTGATTAGCTGAAGGATCTTGAAAGATCACACAAACTCTGAGTCTCCCTTTGCTTAAAATGGGGATGAGAACACCTACCTCACAGGCGTAAGTTATATTAGATAATGTACGTGAAAGTGCTTAAGTGTAAAGTGCATGCCTGGTATTGTGATGGGTAAATGGGTAAGTACTGTAAACTCTGTACCGTTGGAGTGTGAATTTCCCACTGGCCTTGAGGATGCTGAAGCTAAAGCTTGTCCTCTGGTGTACTTAGGCCAAAGGAACCAAAGCATGGCAAAGCCTGATGCCATTCACTGGTGGAGCCTTTGTGCTGCTAGGCATCTGTCTTGTTTCAGATTGTGTCGTGTCTGTGTCTTGGGAGACTTCTGCCACAGCGTCCGGGCGCCATGGCTCCCTAACCCAAGTCGCGTGAGAGGAGTGGGAGAAACTCTTCTATGCAGAGGGGTCTCTCTAGGAGCTGCCCTCATCTGCTCCCACTGCTAGAACCTGTCTCTGCGACCCAAAGGATGACCTGATGTATTTGTCCCAACGGTACCTACCAGGAGTCAAGAGACAAACTGGACTTTGACTGTGTTTTCTGCTAGCCTCAGGACAGCCTGCGGACGTCGGTGCAAAGCAAACCCACAAGTCAGAGAGAAGGCAGGAGGGGAAAGAGGGGCCGGTCCTGGGACAAACGGAGGATGCAGGGAGCTCTGGGCTTTGAGGAGCCGAGGAGGGCGAGGGGAAGGAGAGGTGGGGGAAGGAGCGCTGGGGTGTGGGCGCAAGGCGGAGAGGGCGGGAACGAAGAGGAGAGGAGGGAGGGCGAGGAGGGAAGGGCCGCGGGGAAAGGAAGGACACGCGCAGACGGGCAGAGAAGGGCGGACGCGAGGCCGGCGGCTGCCGGGGAGGAGCGGGCGGCGGCCCCGGGGGGCGCGGGGCGGGGTGGGGCGGCGCTGTCAGCGCGAGGCGGCGAGCGGAATGCAGCGGCCGGAGGCCTGGCCACGTCCGCACCCGGGGGAGGGGGCCGCGGCCGCCCCGGCCGGGGGCCCGGCGCCGCCCGCCCGAGGCCGGGAGCCCGCGGGGCTGCGGGTACGGAGCGGGCGGCGCCGGGGGCCGAGCGGGCGGCGCCAGCTCCCAAGTCGCCCGCTGGGCGCTGGGGAACTTGGTGCCGCCCGGACCGGCCGGGGAGGGGCGGCGCCCGCGCAGGCAGAAAAGTTCCTCCGCGCGGACTCGGGAGGAGGCCGGTCTGGCGTCCGCTTGGGCGAAGTTCTGGAGCAGTCGGCGTGGGCGGGGGGACGGCTCGGCGAGGCTGGATTGCGATTCTCCCGGAGGGTTAGGGAGCCGCGGGGCCGCCCCGGGCCTCGGGCTGATGTGCGTGCGTCTGGAGTCCGACGGGCCGGGGGCTGGGGGCGCGCGGAGAGCGCAGGTCCAGCCTCGGCCGCTGGCCGCTGGAGGAGGAGGCTCGGCGCCGCTGTCCCCCCGGCCCAGGTTCTGTGATACACTCCGACTCGGGCTCTGGAGCAGTCAGTGCATGACAGAACTTGGGCCCGGACGGACCTTCCGCACCCAGTGGGCACAGCGCCCACCCGGGGCCTGCAGTGGACCATCTGCCTGGGAGGGGAGCGGGCACTCGAGTGGCCCATGTGGCATAGGGTTGGGCCGGAACCAGCTGTGGATCTTTGGGGTTGGGGTCGCTGGAGCCTGAGGATTGACTCTTGGGACCAGCAGGTCCCGTAGAGCCAATGAGAGGGGGTCTGCCCTGAGTTAGGGGCCAACGGAGCTCTCCCCCCCACGCCGCCCCGTGTCAGTTGCAGGAACCTTCCCTCTACACCATCAAGGCTGTCTTCATCCTAGATAATGACGGACACCGCCTGCTGGCCAAGGTAACCTCCCACCCTCACCGGAGGGCCCCTGAAGACACTGTGCCACAGGCCCAAGAACAGAATTCCCCACCCAGCTGCCTCTCCTGGCAGGAGGGACCCCACTGTGGGCTCTGCGACTCAGAGCAGCTCAGCTGAGACCCCTCCAAAGGCCATTCTGTCCATCCTCCTGCCTTGTCAGACTGCTGGCCCCTGAAAGGGGGGAGGCTGTCTCCTCTGTTTCTAAAATGTTCCCTAAAATGTCTTCTCACCATCTTTTCCACTGGCCTGGGACCCCGGAGTCCTAGTCCCCAAATTCTGAACCTCCACTTTTCTTCTACAGCTTGGTAAACACTAAGGATTTAGAACCAGACAAGATTTTAGAGACTATATAATCCAACTCTTTCATTTCACAAATGAGGAAAATGCAGTCTAGAGAAGCTAAAAGAGTTGCCTGTGGTCACAGGTAGTAATATCAGAACACAGATCCAAACTCAGATATTTTGACCTGAAGCTCAGGAGGGTGGTTTTCACTGCACCAACTATTCAACTATCTGGTATCTATGCTAGTGAACGTGGCCAGGATAAACCAAACTAGATAATCCAAAAATAAATGTCTATCATCAACACAATTAACTATAGTAGGGCTATGGCACCTAAACTAGCTATGAAATGCATTATAGATTTTTCGTTTGTATGGGTTGAAACTTTTTGACTTCATGACATTGAAATGAGCTTGTTCACCACAGCAGTGGCCAGCAGGGAGACTGCTAATTTGCCTGCAGATGGGGTACTAAGTGGCAAAATCCACATTCAAAAAATTGAAAGCTGAGCTGACCATCTCTTGCCGCAGCTGGTCAGAGGTGGCTCGGCAACCAAAAGTTCCAGGGCCTCCTCCCAGCAGATCACATCCATGTTCAGATACAGGAACTGAGTCAGAGAGAGTCTCATCAAACCCAAACAAAACAGCATTGACTTAATTAGGCAGTGTGTGCCAGGAACTTTCCCTTAGATATTTCATCTTCACCATAACCCTGTCTGAAGTCAGACCATCGTTGGCGTTCAATCCCAGCTCTGTCCCTTACAACTGTGAGATGTCAGGGAAGTTACCTGACTTCACGCCTCAGTTTCCACATCCATATAATGTGGATAATAAAGTAGCTGTTGTGATATTATTGTGTTAAAGGGCCCCTGGCTCTGCCTTCTTTCCTGTAGACTCAGGTTAGTGTAGAAACAGTGTGGCCTAGTGACCACCACGGTCTTTAGCACGCTGCACATCTGCAGAATGTACAAAGGCCTTCAAGAAATCAGGGCAGGACTCCACAAGAAGGCTTCAAAATTCCTCTACTTTTTATGACTTTCTTTGCTCAGAATTTGTGTTTATGGGGAAACAGTGAGCAGACAGGCCTAGAGGGCAGTCAAGAGAAGATGGGGCACGGCAGCAGGGTCCCGCTTGGCCAGCACCCACCATTCCCTGCCACACATCCAGGGAGAAGCCAAGCTCTGTGGAACAGCTGTCACCTTTTCTCCTTCCCTTTCACCTAGTATTATGATGACACATTCCCCTCCATGAAGGAGCAGATGGCCTTCGAGAAAAACGTCTTCAACAAGACCAGCCGGACTGACAGTAAGTGTCCGCCTCTTGCTTGTGCAGAACTTTCAGATGCACACCGTCATCTTCATCTGGACACATCTGTCCCCGTTGGCCTCACACACCCACAGGCCATTCCCTTTTCTTCAGAGGTGCTTTTTCCTCTCCTTCCCAGCTGTTCTCTCTTCTTCCAGTGAGCCTTCACTCCCCTCCCTCTCAACCCCCCCTCTTCCTGCTTCCGGCATGCCTGGACTTCTCTCAGTGGAAGGGGCCCGCACTAGCCTGGGGCTGGTCTTAGGCATTGCATATGGTGGGCGAAAGGTCAGCCTTGAACCAGGTTTGTTGACTTCTTAGAATGAGGCAGTCAGGTGCTAGGAATGGAGTAGAGGGTGGGGGGAGGGACACAGAGTTGCCTAATGGTAGTGTCCCTAGTGCGCGTCTTTCCAAGGGTGCTAGTCTTTGCAAGAGTTCTTTGTTTGGCCTCACAGCTTGTGGGATCTTAATTCCCTGACCAGGGATTGAACCCGGGCCCTTGGCAGTGAAAGTGCGGAGTCCTAACCACTGGACCGCCAGGGAATTTCCTTTGCAAGGGTTCTCTGGAAGGGGAAGAAGGAAATAGGGCAAGAGGTGCAGAGCTAGAGATGGGGAGGAGGGGCCAGGCAGAGGTGACCAGAACTGAGACACCACCCCCCTGCCGCTCTTCTAGGTGAGATTGCATTTTTCGGGGGCATGACCATCGTCTACAAGAGCAGCATTGACCTCTTCCTGTATGTGGTGGGCTCATCCTACGAGAACGAGGTGAATTCAGGAGGTTGGAATGACAAGGAGGCTTGGATTCTGGGGTAGAAGCTGGGAGGCTCACCATTGGTACCCCTCCTTCTAGACTCTGGAGAACTGGGAGCAGCCAGAATGGTTCTTTCTGGAACAGTGCATATCCATGATGTTCCTTAGATTCCTTGGGTACCGGAAATGGAGTCCTCTGCAGAGAGCTTCTGTGTCTTTCTTAAACATCACTGGAGAAGGATGTACTCAGTGTCCCAGAGCAGGCACTCCAGTGCTTCCAACCCAAACATGGGGAGGGGAGGGGCCCTCTCAGGTCAAACTGCAGTCAGGCTCCAGCCATGTCCTCTCTGAAGAGGGACAGCTGCCCACACAGTCAGGCTCTGAGGTTTCCTTTTGGCCTTCTCAACCTCAAGCTGTCTCATTTTCCTCCTCCCATATCTGCCCACCCCCAGCTGATGCTCATGTCTGTTCTTACCTGCCTGTTTGAGTCCCTGAACCATGTGTTAAGGTGAGTGAGGTCCTCTATCCTCCAAGGCTCCCATCCCCCAGACCTTGGTACATCACAGAGGTGGGACCCTTCCTCCCTGCTTTTCTCCTGAAGTCCCCACAAGACTAAGGCTGGAGCCAGAGCATCCTCCTGCAAGGACCCTGCCCTTTACCTGATCAAGCAATGGTATGGCCAGAAAATGAGGTCTAGAGAAGCTAAGTGATTTGCCTGAGATTACAATCTATTTATATCAGAGCGGAGATTCAAACTCACGTTTTTTGACTTGAAGCTCAGGGTGATTTTCCCTCCACCCCCATTCAGTGATCTGGTATCTACCCCAGTGAATGTGGCCTGGGTAAACCAAACGCAGATAACCCAAAAATAAATGTTCACAGTCGACACAATTAACTACAGTAAGGTTATAGCACCTGAAGTGCTATGAAATGCTTAAGGGTGGGCACAGGGTCCCTGCTCAAAGTGTGAGGGCAGTGGGCAAGGGGAGCTTAAGGAAGTAGACCCGTGCTCTGGGCAGGGATCCCTTGCCCAGGTGCTGCCCTCACTGCCCTTGACATACTCCTTCCCTGTGCTTGTGCGGGGGATTGGCGGTGGGAAATGAGGCAATCTTTGGAGAGAGCGGGTCCGCCTCACCTAGGCAGGGACCCGGCTTCTCCTGGCCATGGGGAGGTTCCAGAGCTGTGTCCGCCTTCAGGAAGAACGTGGAGAAGCGCTGGTTGCTGGAGAACATGGACGGAGCCTTTCTGGTGCTGGACGAGATTGTGGATGGCGGGTGAGGAGGAGGGGAGGGAAGAGGGGCTGGTCAGGGACACTCACAGTGGGAGGTGCCCTTGAAAGTCATCAGCTCTAGGTTGCACCCAGCACACTGTTGGCTCTCTGGCCAACTTCTCCCTCCCTTCCCCCAGCATATTCCCGGTGTCCCATCCCCCCACCCCACTCATGAGGATGGAGGTTGACTTCAATGTTAGCCAAAGAGAAGCACACAAGAAAGTAATCTGATGTCCAACTATGGCTGACTGTTGACTAGGCAGGGTTTGGGGGGATGGTTTGATTTCCAGTGCCCAGGAGAAGCAGGCAGCACAGATACTTGCCCCTTCCTGGGAAGACTTCCTTCAGGCCGAGCCCTGCTGCTGCGACACCTCCTGCTCTTAGAGATTCATTCCAACACCAACTAGACGCGTGACCTGGGCCAATTACTTACTTTCCTTACTTTCTCCATCTTTCAAATGGAGACAGTAAGGGAACTGCCTCAAAGGGTGTGGGATTAAATAAGGTGATGCAAGTGAAGCTCATGGTTTTCCTTCAATAAATGTTTCCTACTATTGGCATAAGATTATAGTCTTAGGAGGGTGGGAACTCTTATGAGAAGTGTTGGTTTGTGAATTTCCATGGGGGTGGTGCAATATTCAGGGAAAAAAAGAAGTTCTGGCTCTGGGGCAAAGGGTAATGGAAACGGATCACCTGAAAGACATCCACAGGCCTCTGTCATTCCATCCATTTAATAGATGAGGAAATAGAGGCTCAGAGATTCAAGTGCCCAAGGTCACATGGCTAGGGAGTGGCAGGGCCAAGATCTAAAACATGTGCATGTTTCCAGAGATTGTGCTCTTTCCACAGCACTGTACTACACTACTGGGGGACAGGGGGTCTGGGAGGTGGGGTACTGTGGGGTTCCTCCCTCCTTCCTCCCTCCCTCCTTTCCTCTATAGCTATTGACTGCCTGCTGCTACTGCTGCAAGGCCTTGTGCTAATTGCTAGGACCCAAGAGTGAGGGGAATAAAACCAGGTTTTGTGGAATATACAATTTGTATATACAACTTGGTAGACTGTCTTTAAGGAAAGCAAAGCACACACACACACACACAATTACAAATACAAAATGAGGTGCAGGGCCTTGGAAGGACCTTCAAAAGGGAGGGTGTAAGCTTTATCAGCTTCCGGTCTGTGCCCCTAGATGGCCCAGTTTCTGCCCCCTGAGGGGCTCACAGTTTCCCTCCAATGAAAATCAGGGAAGTGTCAGTGGAGGCAACACCTGAACTGGAGCCTTGGCCTAGGATGCTCTGTCTAAAGCACCCCTGGTGAGGGATCTGGGGCTGCAAGTGCCCCTGTGATGGGCCTGGGAGAGGCTCTCAAGAAATGTTTGTTCACTTCCTTCTGCCCTGGAGGAGCCTCACTGGGTGAGGAGGAGCAGTCACTCAGTCCCCATGGGCCCTAACCTACCCACAGTGACTGGCTCTCAGCCCTGCACACACCCACACCTGGCTTCAGAACACCCCCAGGGCATCATGAAAGAGTGTCAACTAGCCGAGAAAAGCCTCCATAACTGGGTCTGTCAAAAGGGAAGGTAGGGGCTTCCCTGGTGGCGCAGTGGTTGAGAATCTGCCTGCCAATGCAGGGGACACGGGTTCGAGCCCTGGTCTGGGAGGATCCCACATGCCGCGGAGCAACTAGGCCCGTGAGCCACAATTGCTGAGCCTGCGCGTCTGGAGCCTGTGCTCCGCAACAAGAGAGGCCACGATAGTGAGAGGCCCGCGCACCGCAATGAAGAGTGGCCCCCGCTTGCCACAACTAGAGAAAGCCCTTGCACAGAAACGAAGACCCAACACAGCCATAAATTAATTAATTAATTAATTAATTAAAAAAAAAAAAACTAGCTGTTTATCCTCAAGCAACCGCTCTCTTTAAAAAAAAAAAGGGAAGGTAGATTCTGATTTTTGGAGTTCCATTTCTTTCATGTATGGCATGACCCTGTGGCATAAAATAATAGTGAAACAAGATAGGGACCCTGGTGGGGGGGGGCCTCTCTTCCTTCCCTGCATCTGAATCCATCCCTAGACCCAGAGGTGAAGTGAACTTTCTAGAGGTCTCAGTTTTTGAGTCCCTGCTTTTGACAACCTGATTGTTCTAGACTGGACTGCCCTCTCCTGATCTCTAAGTGTTTGCCCAGTGATGATGAAGTGTGGGAGAATCAGAGCTGAGGGTGTTCCGTGGTGAGGGAGAGGTCTGGCTTGAGGAGTATCAGCGGGAAGGTACCTTGGAGGGGGAATGTAGGATACGATGGGGAAGGGAAGGGCTTAGCAGGGAGCAGAGGCAGAGGGAAGCATGTGGCTGACTTTCCTCCCGGTTTCTCTCTCATCTTGTAGTGTGATTCTGGAGAGTGACCCCCAGCAAGTGATCCAGAAAGTGAATTTTAGGGTAAGAGTCATCCTGCATCCCCCCTCACTCCCATCTCCTCCAGGCTGCCCTTCCCATCCTCTCCACCTCCTGTCCTCCCTGTATCTGGGCTGCCAGAACCCCAATGGTGGGAACCCAAGCTCCTCTAGCAGAAGCAACCACTGGGTTGACGCACTTGTTGGGGGAGCCACAGTTTGGAGGAGTGTCAATTAGTAAAAGAGATCTCTGTCCTCTCCCCCTGTAGAATCACAGACACCTCACCATCCTCCCTAGTGGGAAGTACAGACTGGGGAAATAAATAAATCCTCACAGAGACACCTGGTGGCTGCCTTGGCCTTGAGGTTGGCCTTGGGGGTGTATAGATAGAACCTCCTTGCCCAGTTTGGCTTCTCATGTCTGGATGAAACCTTTCCTCTCATCTTTATTCTCCCTCACTCTCTCACCCACCTTGTGCCATAGATGGGCCCTGGGCTCCCAAACAAGAAGCTGTGGGACTTCCACTAAGTGGTGATACATGTGCAGTTCTGGATCCCCTGATCACTGCATCTGTTCGCCGCCACTACCCCCAAGCCCCTTTCCCTCGCCTCTCTTTCTTCACCCAACACCCTCGCCCTGGCCTGACCACCCTGACTCTGCTTCCCTGCAGGCGGATGACAGCGGCTTAACTGAGCACAGTGTGGCCCAGGTAGGCCCCCTCCATCTGCCTTGGCAGAAAAGGGTTAGTGGGAGGAGAGCAGAGCATCCCAGGGGGCCCCAGTAGGGCTATCAAGTCTGAGAAGTCAGGGGTGCAGGAGGGAAGGGATGACAGTGTCAGGCCATCTCTTGGAGACAGTCAGTGGAGGCTTCCAGGGTCCCCTAGGTGATGTGGAGCTGGGTATTAATAAATGATGGACACCTTCCTAACAGTTCACCTTATCTCCTTCCTGTCTTGGTATAGTTGGATCAAAACCCAGGATGACCTGCCCACCCTGGAGATGGCTGGGTTACTTGTTCCCCAAAGCAATCTGGGGGCTTAGGCCTCTGATGCTTCCCCCAACCTAGAAAGGATACCAAATTGAGTTTTCCTCCAAACCCTCACCCCTGCTGTTTAGGGTCCACGCTGAGATTGTTAAGGGACCCTTAAATCCATGATGGAATCTAATTCTCACCACTTGCCACCATGTCCCCGAGTGACCTGACTATGGAAAAGTCTACCCCTGCCAGTCCCCTGCATGGTCCTATCTGGAAGTGCATGTGGGGCAGGGGTGAGGTTTCTGGATCTGTGGCTTGACTGGTTTCCCAGCTGTGCAAACTTCCTGCTTGTCAAGCTTGACCTCCATTCTGTCTGCCTGCAGGTCTGTCTGCCCAGACTAATCCTGCTTTTATGGAGCTTCCTGCCCTGGCACTAACTACCTCCTGCTGTAGTGGCCCAAGCTCAGATGGGCCTGTACCATCCCATGTGGGGCCCCAGGTGTGGTGCCCACTTTCCTGTGACTGCCCTTCGTGCTCACACTGCCTCTCCCTCTTCCCAGTTCCCAGTGCCTCCTCCTACCCTGCTGAGATGAATGCAGCCGCATGGCAATTTTCAGGGCTAAAGAGGTTAAGGAGCAATGAGCAGAGCAGATGAGAACAGGAGTGCTGGTGTGAGTCATCCCAGGATGTATGTTGTGCCTTATCATCTACAAGCTGGGTGGCCTAGGGCAAGTTACTCAACTTCTCTGGGCCTCACATAATCACAGGACACTCCTCATAGAGTTATTTTGAGAATTAGATGAGCTAATGAATGCATGGAGAGCTCTTGGCATAGATCCTGTTTTCCAAAGGGGGAAGGAATGAAGGCACAGCACTTTTAATGGAATTCTTGAGTAAAAAAACCGAGGAAGTTGCAGGTAGTGAATGGGAGATGAAACGAGGAGAAAAATTTTTGCCGAGAGAAGCAGGAAAACTCCAGGGCCAGGCTGTCCCTGAGAGAGGAGGGGTAGTGGGCAGGAGGAAGGGACATACAGTGTGGGATTGACCTTCTTCGAAAGGGAATGAGGCTTGATGGCTGGAGGGACAACCTGAGGGACATACCTGGGGTGCCCACCATGTTGGCATGGTATGTGCACAGTCGTATATATCTGTGTAAACATGGGGCTGAGGCTGTTTCCTCAGCAGGATGTTAGAGTGAACACATCGGAGTGCAGGTGACCCTCAGCAGAGTCTGCCCAGGAGCCCTTTGCCAGCTGTGCCACATCAGCAGCGGGTTGGGGTGGGGTGTTGAGGACCTACTGCCAGCCAAAGCCAGAGCTAGGGGTTTGCTGAGGTGTCTGGGCACAGGAAGTGTCAGGCCTGGGCCCGTCTCTGCCTGGACGTGGCACTGTGGGCGGGAGCTTGAATGGCATGGTGTGGGGAGTCGGGGCTGCTGCCACACCCAGGGCTGCAGATGCAGGAGCGGAGAGCTGGGCAGGCTCTGGCCTGGGCTGGTTGTTGGCTGCAGCCAGTTACGGCTGCTCTTTCCATCTTGACCGCCCGGCCCCACTTAAGGCAGGCAGAGATGAGCTGCTGCCACCTAGTGACCGGGGATTATAGGGACATGTAGAGAGGGGCTATAGACCCCCCTCCCCCGACTCACTGCAGTGTTAATGTACTTGTCATTCCTCCCCAGTAATTCTCTCAACCTTCCACACCCCCGCCCCACCCAGGTTCTTCAGTCTGCCAAGGAACAAATTAAATGGTCGTTACTGAAATGAAGGCTGTGCATTCAAGGCTCCCTGCCTCCAGACCATTCCCCCAATCCTGGCAAAAGCACAAAGGCCCCAGGGGACACCAGAGACCCCTCTATATCCCCAGGCCTTCCCAGAACTGACTCCCGAGGTCTCCGGCCAGGGACTCTGAGATGCAGAGGTTTGGCTTCAACACTGAGTCACCCCTTCTCACTGTCCTGGCCTGCCCTTTGGGCCTTGAGAACCAGCTGAGCTGCCTTAACTCAGACCTTAGGCATCCCTGGCCCCAGAGCCCAAATAAACCTGCTTTTGTCTCCTGCCAATGGTCTCTTTCTCTCTTGACCTGGGATGTGTGTGTGTGGGTGTGTGTGTTCTGATAAGGGCTTCTGCACTCTGTGGGGCTCATCTCCCGGATGCCCAGTTCCAGGGTGTATCCTTGTAGTTGTGTGACTGGGGAGAGGGGTGGGTCAATGGAGAGGAGACAATTTAACACAGTGAGGGAGTGTGCCACTGATACTGGGGCCGTATATGTGGTGTGGAGGGCTGGGTATGATTGTGTGACAGGGTAAAAGAGTCATAATGGGAGGAATGGTGCGTTTGTGGGGGAAAGGAGAGCAAAAGATGGTACACACATGGTGGCCCCGCTGGGATTCTTCGACTCGCCTTTTCCATTCTCGGCCTCCAGGAGGGAAGGGTGTAAGGTTTCCTCTGGACAAACTGAGGAACAGCACGCCTGTTTTTCTTGGCTTGCCTGGGAAATTGCCGCGGAATTCCTCTGCTGGCATATACCCTGGGCACTAGAGCCCTGCAAGCTTGCCATGGCTAGGCCCAGATACTAGGGGTGATGAAGCACCGGCCAGCTCCCGCCTTGTATTTGTGTCCAGAGCACCCAGTGCGCTCGAGGGTGTGAAGAATTGCAGGTCCAAAGGGGGAGACGGGCGGAGGGGCATTCTATAGGCAAATGGGAAGGATGGAGTGACTTTCGGGGGACACGACTCCCTTTTTCTCTCCCCGTTCTAGAACCTCCCCTTTCTCCCTTTCTTTCTCAGACATATACACTTTCTGCGTCACGTACAGAAATCCCCGAGAGTGTCTAACGTTTCCGCCTGGCACAGCTCGTTTCCCTCCAATCCCTAGGTAGCTGCAACGCAAGTCTACGCCCCGCCCTGGCTCCGCCCCTCGGCGCCCCCCGCCGCGGGGAGCGGACCTTATCCACGATCCTATAGCGCCACCTGGAGGGATACGTGGGAAACGCGCTCCCTCCGGGTCCCGCTCCCCCTACTAACTCCGCCCCCAGGGAGGGGACCGACCCCTGCTCCCGCGAGTTAATCGCTGGCCTCCAAACGCGGAGGCAGGGCGTTGCTCTAGCAACCAGCGGGCTGGACACGCCCTGCGAGCTCGGCTCCAGCTATTGCTCACGAATTTCAGTGTGACGCTGATGAAAGAAAGTGGCGAACCCTGGGTGTTAGTAGAGGCAGTCCCTGCGGGTTATCACGTCGTACATTATAAAATTCTCCAGAACTGGATATTTATAATGGGCATGACTACTTTTGCAATTAGAGAAAATGATAAATATACAGTTATGTAAACAGATTATAAACACTCTGTACACAACCATTCCACCAAATAATGCAACTCCGAAAGGGAAAAAAGGAGTATGCAGTTAAATGCTGTCGAGTTCGGGGGCCATTGTGGCGACGGGAAATGAGAAATTTTCCAGAAATACTTTGGCGAATGTTCGGCTTTATCCGGTGCCCAGCTCCATCCACCGCCTCCAAACGACCGCAAGAACCGGAGGGGCAAATTCGCTTCCTAGCAACCCGGTCGCGCCCTCCCGGGTCCTGCAAGTCCAGTAGTGCAGGGACTGGAATGGGAAGGCCCGGCCGTCACACAAACTGGCTCACCGAATGCTGTGGACTATGCGGTGCTTCCCCTTTTACCGAGAGGCACACCGAGGCTCTGAAAGGTTAAAGTATTTACAACAGTTTCCGCAGAGCCGGACTCAGGAGCGGGCACTGCTGGAGCGAGGTGGCTTTCCCGCGCTCCCTTCCCAAGGGCCGTCCGAACCCCTCGCCCACACAGCGACAGTACGGGGTTAGGAGGAATGAGCCGAGGGGGGATGGCAATGCGGGGAGGCCACCAGAGAGGTGTCCTCGCTCTTTGTGGCCAAAGGACTCTGGGGAGCGGGGCTGCAGCCAAGCAGCCGACCCACGCCCGCCTAGGGGAGAGGGCTGCGCGGAACCGCGGGGGTCCCCGGGGAGCGCCGGCAGGGTGGGGGCGCGGGCTCTTCCTGCGGACGCCAAGTTTGCAGGCCCGGCTCTCCCGGGCTGAGGCGGAGGGCCCGCTGCATCCCCAGCCCCCTCTCGGCGCCTGCAGCCCCGCGGAGCCGCCAGGACGACGGGTCTGGTCGTCTGCCTCGAGCTCTGCCCGCTGGCCCCGGCGCCCCTCCCCGACCCCCCACTCCCTGGGGCGCGCAGCTCGCGGGGCAGGGGCGCCGTCTGCCCAGGCCTAGGTTTTGGGAAGGGCAGTCGGCCGTTACTGGCGGGAGCGGCCCCGGGGCCTGCCTTCCCGTCTGCTCTCAACCCTGGGGCTCCTCCCCGCCTTTCTGCCCTCGTGGGCGACCCGGCGGGTCTCGAGTATCTGTGGGGAAGGGGCTTCAGGGCGCCCCCTTTCCTCCTGCCGAATTGGGACCGGGGCACGTCAGAAACCGAGACCTCAGGGGCCCGGGCCCAGCCAGAGAGCGCACGCGCACTGAAGCACTGGCCCGGGGCTCGGGTGCAGGGGGGACGATAGACACACCCAGACCGGGCTAGAGACACAGAGGTAGTATCACTAGGCCCCCGGACCCCCTTTATACCGTTCTGAGCCGGTGGCCCCCTCTCTGGCTCCTCTCGCTCCCTGCTTTCCGGCCATTGGCTGGCAGGAAGGCAGAGCTGGTCGGATTGGTCTGCATCCAGACAGTGATGGATGGCTCCCCGCTGACTGGACAGCTGCCGAGACGGTGTCCGCTTCGCGGCTCAGTTTGGCTAAGGTGGGACCAAACAGCCCTGGGGAGTGGGTAGGTGGATGAGCTGGAGACCGGCCTAAGGCTCAAACCTTCCGTGCTCACAACCTCCCTTTAAACTCTACAGAGAAAAAAAATCTTACCCCTGATTCCCCGTAGATACCCTTTAACTCCGGAACCTGATGTAGGCAAAATTGAATAATTTACCCAAAGCAGTTTGGACACAACCCTATGGACCTCCCTGTCCCTCCAAACTGGGTCTCATTCATTTAACAATATTCGTGCATTCCATTTGTTCGTTCACTCGTTCATTCATTCACTCAAATATTTGAGTGTTTGCCAGGAGCCTGGCACTAGGGAAAGAAAGGGAGACTGATTAGCAAGTGATTGGGCCCAGAGGTGGCAGTGGGGTGGGGGTGGAGGGTTGAAAGGAGAGAAGGGATGAGAGATATTTCAAGGTAGAAATACCTTTAAAAATCCAACGGTGTCCTTTATCTGAGTGGTGTTAAAAATTCACAGTTTGCGCTCTGTGTTCTTTCCTGTAGGTAAGTCATTCTTAACGAAGAAAGTAAATTAATCAAATGGCTGCCAAGTTCTACTCTATCGTCAGCATTTGTGTGGTCCTCATCTGTCTCCTAATCTCTTCTTCATCTCTTATCAACTAAAACTGGAAAATACCTTAGATGAGGATCCACAGAAATCAGAGTGATTGTGAAACACGTGTGGACTTTATATTGTATATACAGACGAGTACCATCCCTCAAAACAGACTCTTTGGTAAGAAAAGCAGTATTGATAAAAATAATAATAGTAGAAGCAAAATAAAGTTTCTTTTGGAATAGAAATTTCAATAGACATTTATTAACTGGCTGTTCTGAGCCAAAGACCTTTAAAAAATATATATTAATTACTTAATTAATTCGGTTGTGCCGGGTCTTAGTTGCAGCTCGCAGGCTCCTTAGATGTGGCATGCGAGCTCCTTAGTTGTGGCACGTGAACTCCTTAGTTGCGGCATGCATGTGGCATCTAGTTCCCTGACCAGGGATGGAACCCGAGCCCCCTGCATTGGGAGTGTGGAGTCTTATCCACTGCGCCACCAGGGAAGTCCCCCCACCAAACACCTTAATGGGGGTTGGTGGGAGCTTCTAAGATGAACTGGAAGACACGGTTCCTGACCTAAGGAGATCACAACTTGACTGGGAACAAAGTTGTGTCAGAAATTAAAAACATTGACAAAGGAGATGGTGTTACATAGTATTTCACAGAAAGAAGCTGGGGGAAAAGACACCACAAAGGGAGAAAGTGTGTAAGCAAAGCAAAGAGGCAGAGAATCTCTAAGGAATTGCAGGTAGGTACATGTAGCTGGAATGGAGGATGTGTATCTCTGTGGGGAGGTCCGGGTATGCTGAAGCTTGAAGCTTCTCCCTAAACAGGTTGTGACCGGATCAAGGCCAGTGTTGAATGGCATGCTAACAAATCACTGCCGTTTACTGAGTTGACTAGTTTGTGCTCCTTAGAAATACAGTTGTCTTCAAAACAACCTAACCACGTAGATGCTGTCAGACCTATTTTTACAACTGAGAGCCCAGGAATTTGAATAATCTGCTTTAGGGCACAGGTGAGATTTAATCCCAGGCTGGTCTGACTCCAGTGCCCACTGCTCTTTGCCCCAGCCACGGAGCTTGATTTGTATTCTGAAGGTGATAGGGAGCCATTAAAGATTTTCTAGCAGTTAAGTGATATCAACTCTGTGTTTTGAGCAAGGAACTCTGCCGGCAACGAGGAATGTCTACTGAAGAGGGAAATAACAATCTAGGGTCAGCGCAAGACCTACAGAAGGCAGTCATTTTCTTTTTTTAATTTTTATTTTATTGGCCGTGCCACATGTGGGATCTTAGTTCCCGACCCGGGATCGAACCTGCGCCCCCTGCATTGGAAGCCCGGGGTCTTAACAACTGGACCGCCAGGGAAGTCCCAAGGCAGTCATTTTCATTATAGTCACTTCCCATTCTTTATCTAAAAAGTGCCATCCAGCTTGATTGTGCATCTTGTCACCAAACAGCTGGCAAAAATCAAGTCTACTCAGAGTTTGAAGAGTTAGTGCTTTTGAATTAATTCAGATAATTGCAGGGAATCATTCCACAACAGGGCTTCCAAAAGGACCACTTTGTTAGGGACAATGATTTGACATTTATGTTCTGAAAAGTATGTTAAAAAGTGATAAACCAGTGGTTTCCAGTAGGGAGAGGGAAAGGGAGAGGGGTAAATTAGGAGTAGGTGATTAAGAGGTACAAGCTACTATGTATAAAATAAATAAGCCACAAGGATATACTGTATAGCACAGGGAATGTAGCCAATATTTTATAATAACTGTAAATGGAGTATAATCTTTAAAAATTGTGAATCACTATGTTGTACACCTGAAACTTCTATAATATTGTACATCAACTATACCTCAATAAAAAAAATTTTAAGTAATAAATCCACTTTATAGCTTATATATTTGGTGCCCTCTTATCACCCTCACCTACACCCACTCTAAAAATACACACACACAGACACACACACACAGACACACACACACACACACACACAAATAAATGAAAGAAAAAGAAATGGCAAGAGAGATCTGATTCCTTCTGATCAGACGCACAGTCTGTCTTTATCCAGACACCTGATTTTCTTTTTTTTTTTTTAATTTTTAATTTTTTTAATGCTATTCTTGTCTGCTTACATTCTTTTTATGTATGTATGTATGTATGGCTGTGTTGGGTCTTCGTTTCTGTGCGAGGCCTTTCTCCAGTTGTGGCAAGCGGGGGCCACTCTTCATCGCGGTGCGCGGGCCTCTCACTAACGCGGCCTCTCGTTGCCGAGCACAGGCTCCAGACGCGCAGGCTCAGCAATTGTGGCTCACGGGCCGAGCCGCTCCGCGGTATGTGGGATCCTCCCAGACCAGGGCTCGAACCAGCGTTCCCTGCATTGGCAGGCAGATTCTCAACCACTGCGCCACCAGGGAAGCCCTGATTTTCTTTTTTTTTTTTTTTTTTTTTTAAATTTTTATTTATTATTTATTTATTATGTTTATTTTTGGCTGTGTTGGGTCTTCGTTTCTGTGTGAGGGCTTTCTCCAGTTGCGGCGAGTGGGGGCCACTCCTCATCGCGGTGCGCGGGCCTCCCACTATCGCGGCCTCTCCTGCTGCGGAGCAGAGGCTCCAGACGCTCAGGCTCAGCAGTTGTGGCTCACGGGCCCAGTTGCTCCGCGGCATGTGGGATCCTCCCAGACCAGGGCTCGAACCCGTGTCCCCTGCATCGGCAGGCAGACTCTCAACCACTGCGCCACCAGGGAAGCCCCTGATTTTCTTTTTAATAAAAGCTTTATTGAGATATAATTCACACACTGTGGAATTTACCCTTTTTAAAAAAAATTTTTTTTTAAAGATCTTTATTGGAGTATAATTGCTTCACAACACTGTGTTAGTTTCTGTTGTACACCAAAGTGGATCAGCCATATGCATACACATGTCCCCATATCCCCTCCCTCTTGAGCCTCCCTCCCATCCTCCGTATCCCACCTCTCTAGGTCATCGCAAAGCACCGAACTGATCTCCCTGTGCTATGCGGCTGCTTACCACTAGCTATTTTACATTCGGTAGCGTAGATATGTTGATGCTACTCTCACTTCGCCCCAGCTTCCCCCTCCCACCCCGTGTCCTCAAGTCCATTCTCTATGTCTATGTCTTTATTCCTGCCCTGCAGCTAGGTTCATCAGTAACTTTTTTCTTTTTTTTTTTTAGATTCCATATATATGTGTTAGCATACAGTATTTATTTTTCTCTTTCTGACTTACTCCACTCTGTATGACAGACTCTAGGTCCATCCACCTCACTACAAATAACTCAATTTCGTTTCTTTTTATGGCTGACTAATATTCCATTGTATATATGTGCCACATCTTCTTTATCCATTCATCTGTCAATGGACATTTAGATTAGTTCCGTGTCCTGGCTATTGTAAATAGTGCTGCAATGAACATTGTGGTACATGTCTCTTTTTGAATTATGGTTTTCTCAGGGTATATGCCCAGGAGTGGGATTGCTGAGTCATATGGTAGTTCTATTTTTAGTTTTTTAAGGAACCTCCATACTGTTCTCCATAGTGGTTGTATCACTTTACATTCCCACCAACAGTGCAGGAGGGTTTCCTTTTCACCACACCGTTTCCAGCATTTATTGTTTCTAGATTTTTTGGTAATGGCCATTCTGACCAGCATGAGGGAGACACCTGATTTTTAAGGCATTGAAAACATGTATCGGGACTTCCCTGGTGGCGCAGTGGTTAAGAATCCGCTTGCCAATGCAGGGGACACGCGTTCAGTCCCTGGTCCTGGAAGATCCCACGAGCCGTGGAGCAACTAAGCCCCTGCGCCACAACTACTGAGCCTGCGCTCTAGAGCCCGTGAGTCACAACTACTGAAGCCCACGTGCCTAGAGTCCATGCTCTGCAGCAAGAGAAGCCACAGCAATGAGAAGCCCGCGCACTGCAAAGAAGAGTAGCCCCCTCTCGCCGCTAGAGAAAGCCCGCGCGCAGCAACGAAGACGCAACGCAGCCCAAAAAAAAGTGTGAACTGTGAACTTATTACATGTATGTGAACTGTCCCCCTCCCCCAAAAAAAAAGATTAAAAAAAAATATGTATCTTATTCTCGTGGCTGCAATGAGCCCTCATCCAGGAAAACTTGAGGGTAGAAGAGAACTCTGAAAGTCATGGAGGCAATGTCCCTTCCTCCAGGCAACAGCTTCTTAGTGATTGACAGGGATTCATGGGGTGGATATGTTGGGGACATATGGGAACATATGTGGAGACATGGGTTCTCTGATGGAATGATTGGAAGAGACTGGCCTCAGCTGCTTCTGGGTCTCGATGGTTTAGGGATCATCCCTACCCCTCCGGAGGGTCGAGCCCTGTGTTCGGAAGGTTAGGGGGCTCCTGGAACAGTCTCTCCTAAGAAATGGCTGGGAAAGTCCAGAATTCTGGGAAAGTCCAGAATTCAGAACTTGGTTATGGGGAAGCAGATGAGATTTTTAAAAACTTTGGAAACCAAAAAATATCTCAGGGTTCTCTGAAAGCCTGCAAGTAGAATCGACTCTCACAGGTCTGTCCAGAAGATGGCACCGTAAGACCAGCCCCACTTCCTTCCTTTCTGGCGGGGCGGGGATCAGGATGTGGCCGTGGAAAGGCCTGCAGGAAAGGGATCTAGCTGAGCATTGGAGTCCATTCCTCCCCTAAACCACAGAGCAGAACCTGGTGTGCGCCGGTGGGGTGGGGGAACCTTGGCTGGGAAGAGGGCCTGAGAGACCCTAGGAACTAGGGACAGTTGTGCTGAGAAAACAGGGCCCCTGTTGAATACAGTTGCAAGAAAACCAGACCTCCCTTCCAACACTTCAGATTTGACCCCATTCCCCAGGTAGCTGGAGGTTGGGGAAGCGGGGTGAGGGACTGGAGCACTGTAGAAAGTTTATGCTTTGAGATAGGAAAAGGAAGTTGGGTGGTTCCGGGAGAACAAGCAAAAGAGCCTCAGCTGAGGAAAGTGAAGCTCAAAGGATAATTTACCCAATGTCACACAGCTAACAAGTGACAGAGCTGGGACAGCAGTGAGGGTTTCCTGAAACCCTGCTTACCTCTCTGTGCCCCTGTGCTCTCTTGATTCAAAACCCCAATTCACATTTTCTTTGCATGTTCTCAATCAGATTTATTGAGGTATAATTTACATACACTAAAATTCACACATTTTAAGCCTACAATTCAGTGAGTATTGACACTTGTCTGTAGGTAGTTTGTACAGTTTCTAACTCCATAGTGTTTTTTGTTTGTTTTGGCCACACCGCCCAGCTTGTGGGATCTTAGTTCCCTGACCAGGGATTGAACCCAGGCCCTCGGCCGTGAGAGCGCTGAGTCCTAACCACTGGACCGTCAGGGAATTCCCTCCACTAGTGTTTTTTTAAATAATGAAATAAATGACTGTCATCAACTGCGTTTATCTTCGAACAAAGGAAGGAGAATTTATATACAAAATGCAGAATAGCTCCTTGTACAGGTTTCTTTAAATAGGATTTATGTAAATAACTCACACGTGTCAAGTTCTGTGAAAGAATTCTGTTTCTTCCACATAAGTAATTGTATTTGCTCTCCCAACTGCTGTGAGGGAAGCAGGTGTGTCATCCCCACTTGACAGGTGGGGAAACTGAAGCTGCTTTCTGGTCTTGGGAGCAGAAGCAGTGAGGTCTGAAACCCCGTGGGCTTCACTTTGAAGAAAGGTCTCTCTTCTGTTAGAGCACTGCACTGGGCCCAGTGGGTCTGCCTTCCTGTTTGTTCCCTGGTGAACCCAGAATGTTTGCTGGAGCCGGCAAGATGGAGCATCATGACTGACAGAATGGCTGGGATCAGGCTAATGGGTATGTGGGTGGGTGCGTGAGTGGAGGAAGGAGATGGAGAACCAGACACAATTCCCCAGATTCCAGGAGAAGCTTTGGGGGCACTATTGCCCCCAAAGTGAATCAGAGAAGGTAAGGGTCCTGGAAAGCCTTGCAGAACACTGTGCCACCCCCGCCCCCCCTCCCCCCAAGGAGGATTAGGATGTAGGGCATCTGTTTGTATGCAGCAAGGATGAAACAAGTGTTTATGAAGGCTGCAGAAGCATGCCAGCATGCTAGTCCAGGCACAGAATGAATTTCTAGGACCTGAGATTAATACTACTTCATCCTGAAAAGCTGAAAGAAACAAAAAGGGTAGGTCTCTCGCTTTGTACCCCTTTTACCCTGGGGGGTGCATTTGGAGTCTCCTTTAAGTTCTAGCTGAATAAATTGAGAGGAGCTAAGGTGTAGCTCCTGGGAAAGAGACAAAGAGGGGCTAGGAAGGCAAGGAGGAAGTAGCAGGGGAGAGACAGGAGGCTGGGGCTGAGAGAGCCCAGGGCTTGGGAAGGCTCTTGTCTACCCTACCGCATGCATGCACAAGCACCCCTCCAAGAAGGGGCCCTCCAGAGGATGCTTAGCTTAAAGCTGAGACCCTGGGCAGCAGCCGGGAGGGGGGAATTGGGGTGTCCCAGGGCAGATCAGCTCAAGGGAGCTATTTGTAGAGTCAGAGGCTCAGAGTCTGCTGCGTTCTAGCTGCTTAGAGCTCTGGGTGGCAAGAGAAATAAGGAGCTTCCCTGATGACAATCTTTCTCCTCCTTCTCTTTCTGACTCTTTTCTTCCTTCCACTCTCCTTAAACCTACTGAATCCCTTAGGCAGCTGGGATCAACATAAGCTAGAGACTGATTCGTGTACAAGGGAAATTGGGGAGCCTGGAAACAGCAGAACCTGGGAGAGGAATCCATGTACAGGGCAAATGAGGGGAGCCTGAAAACAGTTGAATCTAGGGAAATGGAACTGCCTAGTGAGAGAGCAAGAGGGTTCTGGAAACTGCCAAACCCAGGGAGGCCAATTTGTGTACCGGGGAAACATGGGGGGACCTGGAAACAGCAGGATCTGGGGAGACAGTTCGTGTGCAGGGGGGCAGAGAGAGAGAAGCCTGAAAACAGTTGAATCTGGGGAGGTAGATTCGTGTGCAGGGGGAGCAAGGGGAGACTGGAAACCGCACAATCTGGGGAGATGGGGCAGTGTACAGTGGAAGCCAGGACAGCCTGAAAACAGGGGCTCTCAGGGGATGGATCTGTGCAGGATTACAGTTGGGGGATGGGGGAGCCTGGGAAATCTGATGAGGCAGATGGGGCAGGGACACAGGCAAACACAGGAGTGGTCAGAAAGGTGGTTGTGTGGAATTGGGGGCGCAATGGAACCCCCTCCCGAGTAGGTTTGAGTTAGACTCCTTTGCAGCCTCTTCTTCTAGACAGGGCAGGGTAAGGGAGTAGATCTCCAGTGGGGACCCAAGATTTCACATGGCAAGAAGAAAAGGGTTGGGGCTTCCCTGGTGGCGCAGTGGTTGAGAATCTGCCTGCCGATGCAGGGGACACGGGTTCGAGCCCCGGTCTGGGAAGATCCCACATGCCGCGGAGCAACTGGTCCCGTGAGCCACAATTACTGAGCCTGCGCGTCTGGAGCCTGTGCTCCGCAACAAGAGAGGCCGCGATAATGAGAGGCCCGCGCACCGCGATGAAGAGTGGCCCCCACTTGCCACAACTAGAGAAAGCCCTCGCACAGAAACGAAGACCCAACACAGCCAAATAAATAAATAAATTAATTAATTAAAAAAAAAAAAAAAGAAGAGAAGGATCTTTTTAATTTTTTTTTTTAAAGGTTTTTTTTTTTTTTAAATTCTTTTTATTTATTTATTTTATTTATGGCTGTGTTGGGTCTTCGTTTCTGTGCGAGGGCTTTCTCCAGTTGCGGCAAGCGGGGACCACACTTCATCGCGGTGCGCGGGCCTCTCACTATCGCGGCCTCTCTTGTTGTGGAGCACAGGCTCCAGACGCGCAGGCTCAGCAATTGTGGCTCACGGGCCTAGTTGCTCCGCGGCATGTGGGATCTTCCCAGACCGGGGCTCGAACCCGCGTCCCCTGCATCGGCAGGCAGACTCTCAACCACTGCGCCACCAGGGAAGCCCCTTTTTAATTTTTTAAAAAAATTTTACTTATTTTATTTTTGGCTGCGTTGGGTCTTCGTTGCTGCGTGCAGGCTTTCTCTAGTTGCGGCGAGTGGGGGCTACTCTTCGTTGCGGTGTGCGGGCTTCTCATTGCGGTGGCTTCTCTTGTTGCGGAGCATGGGCTCTAGGCCCGCAGGCTTCAGCAGTTGTGGCTCGCAGGCTTCAGTAGTTGTGCCTCTCGGGCTCTAGAACACAGGCTCAGTAGTTGTGGCGCACCGGCTTAGTTGCTCCGCAGCATGTGGGATCTTCCTGGACCAGGGCTCAAACCTGTGTCCCCTGCACTGGCAGGCGGATTCCTAACCACTGCGCCACCAGGGAAGCCCAAGAAGAGAAGGGTCCTTGTGGGCAGTTGCTGTCCTGGTCCTAAAATGAGCAAAGCCTGGAATTCCCTAGGGGAGCTGAGGGTTGGAGAGGGTGGGGATGAGGAGGTTAAAGGAGCTGCCTTGTCCCCCATCTTCCCCACCCCTCTCTGAGAGGGACAGGCCTCTTTTTCCCTGTCCACCAACCAGCCTGACCTCTCCCCCCAGAGGTTCACTTCTGAGTGACAGACGGACAATGACAAAGCTGCAGACAATCGACTGAGGGAGGCCCCACAAAAGCTCCCTCCCCACCCACCCCCCCAGAGGGGCCCTGGGCTAGCGGGCCAACGGGTACTGTCACATCAGTGGAGCGCCTTCAGGTGACAGGCCTTCAGGAGACAGGGTGACGTCGGGCTTAGAGAGGCCTGAGATTCTTGGGATTCTGCCTGTGCCTCTTGGAAACCAGTTTCCCAGCCTACTGCCTCTGAGAGAAGAAAGGGAGGGGCACCAGCGGGCTCATAAAAGAAATCGAAGCCGGCTTCCACTCTGCTGGCTGTGGGATCTTGGGCCAGTTATGGTCCCTGTCTGGGTCTCAGTTTTCTCATCTGTAAAATGAAGGATTGATCTAGAGTTCTCTCTAACAGGAGGATCCTAGTTGACTCAGGAGAGACAGCCCAGAGTAGCATTTCTTCTCATTCACTGATACTGCTCAGGACTTCACAGGCAAACACACTGCGGGGAGGCTGGCATTTTGGATGTTGTGGGAGTGTCTAAGCAAGCTTTCCCTGGCTGGGATGGGGACTTCAACACTTCTTATCACTCTGAGGGGTCCCCTCCCTTAAAGCAAAATTATGTTTTCCTCCAACCACCCTGGATTTCCTGGCTTGTGATTTAGCCTGGAATGTGGAATCTGCACCCTGTCCCACATGCTTTGCCCTGCTTCCATGCTGGCCTCACCCCAGCCCCTGTGTCCTCTTTTGCCTGCGGCCTCTGTTATTACCCTGTTTGTCCTGAAGCCAGGGATGTTTGCGAAGGGGGCTATGTTTGGGATCTTGTCATGCAGCCTCAAAGTCTCAGGGAGAGGACCCTCCTCCCCCAACACAGAGACCTCGAAGTACCCCAAGGCCCTGTGGCCTCACAACCACCCCTCGCTCACTGCCAAGCCTGGAGAAGGCACATGTGCACCACTTGCAAGGCTGCCTGCTGGCAGTGTAGCTGAGAACACCTATAGACCTCTAGATCACCAGGCCTGGAAGCGTGGGGCGCACACTGTGTATGTGATGGGGAGGGGATTGAAGTAACATGGGCCTAACTCAAGCCAGGCCTGTCTCCTTTGAGTAGCAGCCTCTCCGTTCCTCCTCTTAGTCTGAGAAACCAGTAGGCTTAACACAGGGACACATGCTCTGATTTCTCCAGAAACCCTCCTCACCTCCAGTCTGTGCAGAAGAAATGATTCCTAGTGCTTGCAGAATCAGAATGGAAGAGCTCTGCCCAGGTGGAGGGGGCCTAGGGTTGCTTGCTTCACCTCTCTCTCGGGGGTCTTCGGTGACCTGCCTCAACCATAACCAAGAAGGGGGAGGAGGAGGAGTCCCTAGGGAATAGTACCGGGAGTTGGACCCTGGGAGTCCAGTGCCACCAAAGATGGCCTCAGGTGCACAGAACCTCTTCCCAAGGGCAGCCAGTCGTTCCTAAACACGGGATCGCACCGCCTCTCTCCCACTCCGCTCTCCTCCGCACTATTAGGGATGCACCCGCAGTTTTTAATGAGCCTCGAGGATGTGGGAGTTGGAGGGGTAGTGGGCTGGGCAGAGGAGGGTGGGCTCCGCCAGGAGGCAGGGAGGAGGGGAAGGGGATCTGATTAGAATCCGGGCCGTATGGCGAACTCTGCGGAGATGGAGGTAATCACTGAACGGGCGAGACAGCGTGCTCGGCGACAGCAGGCGGCCCGGCCGTCGCCATGGCAACCGCGGCCTCCGGGGCGCGCGGCTCGGCGCTGCTCGGCGTCAGCGGCGGAACATCTGCTTTGCACTGGGCTGCTGGGAGCCCGGGGGCGCGGGCGCGGCTGCTCCCCCCACCCCGCAAAAAAGAAACAAATTAGGCCAACTGTCCAATGAGGGGCCGCAAATGTATTTATTAATGCGAGGGAAAGGTTGTTCCGGAGCGCAGTTTGATTAATGTTTGAGTCTTCAGCTTGTCAGTCTGGTTTTGTCTCCCGCAAAAGGGGAAAGGGAGGGGTGGGGGGTGGGGGGTGGCGGGGCTGGAAGGGGAATGGGAGGAGAGAGACAACAAAGCAGGAGGGGATGTTAATAGCCAAATAGGCTCTTTTTCATGTTTCCCTCAGCCTGCCACCCTTGATGGATGGCTCAGACAGAGACCGGAGCGCATCAGGGAGACGCGAGCCCCTTTGGAGAGCTGGGGGAATGGAGGAGAGGGGGGGCTGCTGGAGCCTGGCTGGGGTCTGTGGGGAGGGAACTCCCGGAGGGCTGCAAGGAAAAGAATGGCCCCAGGAAACGGGCAACTCCTGGAGAAACCGGAGGAAATTTTCACAAACTGTTTACATGTCTCCCCTGTTTGCAACCTCGGGGCCCTGAGACAGCACCGGAGGGTGGAGGGTATATGTCCCCGCTGGATTACAGGGAGGGCAGAGGAGCTTTCACCCATGGGTTAGGGCTGGGAGAAGGGAATATGGCTCCAAATCCTTCTTTCTTTCCTCCACTGTTCTCTTTGCTCTCACCTCCTCTGCCATATTTGCCATCTTCCCTTTTTGCTCCATCTTCCCTCCCTTTCTCTTTGTCTCTTCCCCTATTGTTTCTTTCCTCCATCTTCCCCTCCTGTCTTGGTGACATCAGCTGGCTGTGACAGGGTCTGCCTTGCTGAGATGTCTTCTGTGAACACAGTCTGAACACATACAATGCATCCTATTTTGTGTCTTCTTTTCTGGAGAAGGAACCGAGTGCCCCATTGGAACCCCAAACTTGACCTGAATTATGAGAAAACACACCCCTACTCCTTTTCCATCCTCCCCACCAAACCCTCCACAGCCCCAGCCCACTAGGAATGCCGGGTGGAAGCTGAAAATTACAGATTTCTGGCCAGGCCTGGGAGTCAGAAACACAGGAATGGGTCTGTAAATGTAGATCATTCTGAGGTTTGAGGCTTCCTCTTTACTATCCTTTGCCAAAAAACAAAATAAAAAGAAGAAAGTAGACCTTTAAAGCCCAGGCCAAATTTAAATATGACTTTGCAACTCATTTTATCTTCTTTTACAAAAAAGGATTAAATTTATACACCCAAAGAGCTTTGCAAGAGTGAAGTTATTAAACATTAAAAAGCTGTTTGAGCAGATCAGAGCCCCACTTTCTTTGGAAAATTTTTATTTATTATCATCAGTGTCACAATTATTATTATCTAAAGTCTTGGGGTGGGAGGATTACCTTTTTCATGGCCATAGCCTGGTGGTTAAGAGCCAGGGCTCTGGAATTAGACCATCTGGGTTGAATCCTGGTTTTTCTGTTCACTATCTGGATGACCATGGGCAAATTACTTAGTTTCTCAGAGCCCCAGTTTCCTCATCAGTAAAATGGGGATTATAACTGTCCATAGATCACTGGGTTGTGGAAGGGATAAATTAGATAATCTGCCTAAAGTGTATAACACTGTGTTTGATGGTTATTTTGTGCTCAATACATGTTGGCTGTTATATTATTATTTGGTTATAGACCTTTTTCAAACAAATTTCATGATCACTAACCTAAACATGCACTGTGTTCCAATTATATAAATGGCATTACATCAAATATAAGATGAGAAGAGAGCTAAACATGATGTCTGCTCTTGAAGGGCTTACAGTCTTTCTTAGGAGAAAGAATAGATACATTAAAATTACAAATCATCTAAGGAGTCATGTGCCAAGTGCCAAAAAAGTGGTATAGATGCCAAATGTTTTCAACACTCAGCTCTGAGACAAGGGTTGCAGGGTGTGGAGCTTGGGCCCCCCACCATGGAGCCATGGAGCCTAGGTCTCTAAGGAAGTGACGGATAGAGTGGAGTGGTATGCAGAGGGGAATGAATGGCAAGAGCAAAGGCCAAGAAGAAGGCTTGCTCATGGATGAGTGGTTTTGGCTGGATCTAAAATGGAAACTTGAGGAAAGTATTAAACAGAGACACATGGGGAGATGTATATATATGTATATATATATATATATATATATTTTTTTTTTTTTAAGGGAAGATTAATCTAGTGATAGTACATAGAATATATCAATAGGAGAGAGACTGGAGACCAGGGAGCCAGTAAAGTGGGACCTGGACCAGAATGGAGAGGAAAGAGTAAATGTGAGAAATGTGAAAAAGTTTGATGACCAGATGTTAGGAAGACAGACAGGGAGAAGGAGAACAATTAGGCACTAAGCTCTAAGGCTTTGAACCTGGGTGCAGGGGAGGAAACCTACAGAAGCATTGTTTGGTCATCATTAACTTGAGTTCTGGTTGGAGCCCAATATGCCTTAGTTTAGCAGGTCACTGTACAGCCTGCTGCCACAGGCTTGTTAATGTGCTTTCATATTTATTGGGTGTCCATTATGGATTGAGTAAGTGGGAAGTCAATGTTATCCATCCTCCATCAGTGTGACACGTGTTTTGAGTTGTTGGGAATTGATTACCCTGTACATCTTCGTTTGCCCACCTACCTCCTTCATGCCTGAACTTAGAGGTTAAGGGTTCATCCTATGTGGCAAGTATAAATAGCCCTTTTGGGGAGCAAAACCTGGGGCTCAGCTTGAGCAGCCCAGTACTTTTAACAAATGGGCCCCAGAGAATGTGTCTATAACATAGGCGCTATTCTCCAGGAGCTGAAACTCTAAGATGGTGTGCAGTTTGACTATCAAGTCATGAGGCAAATTTATAAACAAATGCTCTAGGAGTCATTCCTCTCTTTGAGGAAATGTCCTCCAAATTCATCTCACCAGGTGGCTGCACTTGTTACAAATGCTTCCATTGCTTGAAACATTTGCGAAGGTTTCATGGGAATTAGCTTCAGAGTCTGTAGCACATTTGTTTTGCTCTCCTCAGGGGTACCAGATTTTCATCCTTGGAAGGTGGGATGCTTTGACTGTTTTTCTTAGGTTGGCATTTTTCCAAAAAGTTTCCAAACTGCTTTTAGCAAAGTGTTGAAATAAAACCACAGCCTCCTATAAAGAGCTTGACTACTGAATGATCCCAGACTGGCTCCTGGACTGCGGGTGAAGGGAGGTGGGGATGGAAATAGCTGGAAAGGACATTGCTGAGAAAGTTGATGAAATTTGAATGTGGACTGTGAATTACATAATAGTCTTGTGTAATGTTAAAGTTCTGAATTTTGGTAACTATACTGAGGTTGTTTGTATAAGAGAATGACTTTGTTCTTAGGAAATACATACTCACGTATTTAGAGAAAAAGGGACACGAGGTCTCCCACTTACTCTCCAAAAGCTCAGGAAAAATATGCATATGTAAACATGTGAATAGAGAGGAATAAAACAAATGGAGGTAAATGTAAACAGTGGGTGAATCTGGGTAAAGAGCAAATGGGAGTTCATTGTACTGTTTTTGATATTCTCTACTTGAATTTTATCAAAATTAACAGTTATCAAAAAACCAGCTATATCCTCCATTTGAAGGAGAGACTCATTTAGACGTGGATTCTTTCAAAATAGTCCTCTCAGGAGGCACGGTATTCATCAGTGCTTTATAAGGGGTTGGGTGAAGATGCAGAAGACGAGCTCATCAGATCTGAGGCTGATACAGAGCTGGTTAATATTTTGGGTGACAGGTTCAGGATCTAAGACATCAGTAGGATGCAAACACTGGCCCAAATCGAACACAGTGAAACACAATAACGCTCTATCGGTGTTAGTTAAATTGAATTGAGGTAAAATTTTAAAGGGTTAAATTATAAGTTTTATATTTATTTCTAAAAGTATTAACTCAATAGACATGAGGATGACATGGCCTAAGGGTGGCATATACCAAAACAGATCAGTTTAGTTGACTGCAACCTCAGTATGCTGATACGATATAGAGGCTACTATGATCTGTAGTGGCCATAGAAAATTATACAGTCTGAGCTGCATTAATAAAAATACAGTATCCAGAACAAGGGAGGTAATAGTCTTTCTCTGTCTTGTGCCCATTGGACTTTATCTAGAGCTTCAGTTTAGGCCTGTGGCAGTGTTTATAAAGAAAGACGTTGCTAATGAAAAGGGGCACAGAGAAAGAGAACAGTGAGTTTTTTTAAAAAAATTATTTATTTATTTATGGCTGTGTTGGGTCTTCGTTTCTGTGCGAGGGCTTTCTCTAGTTGCGGCAAGTGGGGGCCACTCTTCATTGCGGTGCGCGGGCCTCTCACTATTGCGGCCTCTCTTGTTGCGGAGCACAGGCTCCAGACACGCAGGCTCAATATTTGTGGCTCATGGGCCTAGTTGCTCCGCGGCATGTGGGATCTTCCCAGACCAGGGCTCGAACCCGCGTCCCCTGCATTGGCAGGCAGATTCTCAACCACTGCGCCACCAGGGAAGCCCAACAGTGAGATTTTGAAATGAGAGCAGTTGAGGAAGAGCTGAAGGAACTAGGGATGTTTAAATTCTCAAGGGTTCCTATTGATTGCCTTCTAGACATTGGATTGGCATTTGAACTGAGGAGGAAAAGTTTACACATTCTCCATTGCTTCACAAGGTAAAAATAGGACAGAATGATGGGAATTACAGGGAAACTTAATACGAGAAAGAATCTTCTAAACGTTAAAATAGTCTGAAAATGGAAAAGTGTTACCTTGTGAGGTAGTGAGTTCTCTGTCATTGGAAATATTCAAAGAAAGATATTATCAGGGCTACTGTAATAAGAATTCTTGCAGCAGGAAGGACTCTGGGTTAGATAGACCTCTCTAGTCCCTTGACATCTGAAATTCTAGGCAATCAAGTGTCTGTTTAGAAAAAAACAACCCACCAACCTCATTACTCTGTGGTCTTCATTATATCATGTTTACAAAAACTGCCCACGAGCCCTCTGCTCGTCTAAGGCTTGGGAAGCCTGGACAAGGAGCCTCCACGTTTTGAGTTCTGCTTCTCTGTCCCTGCCTCTGTTCCAGCCCCCCATCTGCGCCTTGGTTGCCTCTGCCCAGACTTTTCATATCTGTCTGCAGAACAGGATCTCCTTTGAGAGATTTGTAACGATGACAGTTTTAGGCAAAGTACCAGTCCCCTACCTAGGCTGACTATATAACCCATGTTTCCAGTTGCTTTCAGAGCACAGTTCCTGCATTTGAGGAATTTAGTTGAGATCCCAGCACTCCTGCTTCAGGTGGCAGAAAGCGGGGTAGAGGTGTGTGAGTTCTGAACCCAAAGTGGATCTAACCCCTTTGGACAGACTGCAAATCTTAAAACCAAAGGAAGGTAGAAAACAGAGATAAGAAATAGGCTCCCCTTCTCTGCTGTAGTCTCCCCTCAATTCTTTTCTGTTTTAATCACAGGAAGAATGATTAGTCAGCCAAGGAAGGACGGGGGAAGAAAGCAGATGAGTTTTATCTGGCTGGGGTCTGCCTGAACCGCAGCCATGTGACTACCTGGCTGACCTGGGGTCTCCATCATGTCCCTGCCTGTCCACAAGACAGATCAGTCTGCCCTTCTCCCGCCCTCCCCCCACCTTCTCCCCGCCTCATTCCAGGAGAGGGTTGCTAGGATAATTATAGCTTACTTGTTTCTCTCTCTCCTCTCCTACTCCTTGGGGTCCTAGAAATATTTTACTTTCTTAGGGGACTGAAAAACTTCTTCAACACTGTGGCAAATGAGAATCTGGAAGGTTCCCTTCGGCAGAAATAGTGAGGTTAGATTCTCAGAAATCATCACTAATTTTCCCCCAGTGTTAACTGGGAACCTCTTGCTTTGCCCTTCATTTGAGCAACACAGAGCCTTTTCCCCAGTATTCAGGCCTTCTCTGCTATCCACAAAGCTGCTCCCCTCACAGGGGCCATCTCTCTTATCCAGCACTGGAGTAAACAGACCTGGGTTTGAATCCTCGTTCTAACCATTGCGAGCTCTGTGACCTTGGGCAAGATGTAAAATCTCTCAGAGCCTCAATTATTCCACTTGTAAATGAGAATACTTATACCTACTTCACAGAATTTTTGTAAAGATACAACCAAATAGTATACGTAAAGCCCTGAGCCGGTGACTGGCCAAATCCTCTGGCACACATTTGTCTGTGCTAAGTGGACAAAACAAAAGGAGATGGTAATGGTTAGGGAAACAAACCAGGAAGGAGACTCAAAGAAGAGACGTTGAAAGGGATGGATTTGCTTAAATGTGGGAGGGATGGCAGAGAAGGAGGAAGAAGCCCAGAGAAGGAAAAGAAAAGGAGGGCTCCCTGGAGACTGGCCTGCAGAGAAGGAAGGAAAGTCGGAATGGATGGAACAAGACAGAGCCGGGGAAGGAGATGGACAGACAGCAGATAGGGGTAGACAGACAGATGGGAAAGGAAGATGTAATGACAAAGATCAGAGGAAAAACCCAGCTGGCGTGAGGCAGACAAGAGATGTTGGAGAAGAGCGACAGAAGGAAAAGAGAAAATGGAGGGGGGTGATCAAAATGAGATGGGGAAGCAGGGGCAGGACAGACAGACTGAAAGCAAATGGGGAAAGCATAAGACGGACAGACAGATGGCAGGGAAGAGAGGGTGCCCTGGGTTGCCTACATTCTGCTGTGTTTACCAGCTAATTGAGTTAAATTGTTGTCAGAGATGTAATTAAAGGGTAGAGAGAGCTCTCTGGCAGGCCCCAAACAGATGGAGGGGGCTTTAATTGGTAATTAAATTCTTCCCTGGCAGCTGAGGAAGGAGCCTTCGCTTCAGCCTCACAAGGCCACGGGTGGCCTTCCCCCCTTTCCTGGCCCCTCTCAGGGGCTCTTTGGGGAGGGGGCTGAGCTTTGCACACCAGCAGCCTGGCGGGCAGGGAGGCCTGGTAACTGCAGGAGAATGCCAAAGCAACCCTGCCTGCCCAGGCTGGCTCAGCTCCCACGGGCTAATCCCAGCAAACCCACCCCCGGGCCTGCCCCTCCTGACCTCTCCACTCCTACCCACCAAACTAACACTGACGGATGAATTCCTTCGTGGCCCCTATCGCTTCACTTGGGATCTCACGGAAGAATAATGGGCTCTGGCCCCGCATGCGGATCGGCTTGGGAAGGGTTAGTTGGTTTAGACAGGGACCCACGCGGACCCATCTGTTGGCATGGCTCCCATGAGCCTCTCAGCATCTGCCCCCTCCCCACTGCCCTCCCTTCCAGGAGGCATTGTGCAAAGATGCTATTCTGCCTGGCACATCGCTGTCTGGTGCTGACTCTGCTCCCATCCACGCCTCCCCCCTCCCCTCCCCAGCAGCAAATAAGACAGGATGGGATCAGCAGCCTTGATGGGCAGATTGGTTAGACTTTCTAAGATGTGAGCATTTAGACTAATCAGCTTTCAACTCCAAATCTCAGTCTGACCTGCATTTCATTGGAGAGGGACCCTTGGGATGGCAGATTTCCCTGAAACCCACATGTTCTCCACGTGTTCCACTTCAAAGAAAGAGATAAGTAAAAAGGGAGCAAAGAGACAAGGCTTTTAAAAAGAAAGCTGAAAGGGAAATTAGGCAGAAATAAAATCCAAGGCAGACAATGTGGAATGATTGTAAAATGCATGGCTGACTGAGTCAGTAATACAGTGCTGCTGTTACAAAAACAAGCTCAGTGCTGGATGCATAAATAAAGAACCTGGGGGTCATTCTCTCATTATAGCTCAGCTGATCAGACAAAAGTTCTTTGTCTTGCTCTGGACTCCATGGAGCCCAGAGAGTCACGGAGGAGCTTGGAGGGGTTTCTGGGAAGGGCCAAGGAAATGATAGAAAGTTTCAACTGTATGGACTTTCACTGGGTTCACTGAGGCCTGCTCTACTGTCCTACCTTCAGCCCTACACATGCTGTTCTCTGCCGGGAACTATGATCCCCACACTTGTATCCTCCTTCCAGGACTATCCAAGGCCGTAGCCCCTCTCTCATTTCTTCAGGACGCTATCCCTCACCCCCTCTCCCCAATCCCAACATCTCTCCTATGCCACACCCCAACACTGGTAGTTTAATTCTGACTCCCTCACAAGGCTGTAAGCTCAAAGGCCAAGGATCAAGTCCATTTCACTTATCGCTGTCTCCCCAGCACCAAGCATAGAACCTGGTAGTTAGTAGGTGCTGAATTAATTTTTGTGGAATGAAGAAATAAACCCAGAACATTCAGCATGCTGGCAAACTCCAAAAGTCATCAATAAAGTTATTATACAGATGAGAGGGCTAGAAGTGCAGCAGAGATTTAGGTTAGCTGTGGGTAAGAACTTAAAAAAAAATCTTTATTTATTAAGGGAGAATGAGGAAATCTCCTTTAGAAATAGAAGGAGGACAAAGTCTAATTGATGGTCAGCACTGATCGTAGCCCTCTGTCTCCACTGCGGGCAGCCGAGAGAGTAAACCTCTTGAGAGTGGACCAAACACTAGAACCTCTCCCCCAGTTGGAGATTTTTAAATCAGTAAGTCTAGCGGCAGGGGCAAGAAATTGTATTTTTAAAATCTTCCCTGGTAATTCTGATGATTGGCAGATTTAGAAACCACTAGATTAAATACCAGGTTTCTTTCAGCTAGGAACATTTGTTTTTCTTTTCTTTTGCTTGCCCCTGCCTCTCCACCCCCGCAAGAATGAATCAGCTGATTCTAATAGGCCTGAAAGAAAGCAAGCTTTGGGGATATTGACTTCTGTATTCTTCACGGAACCTAGGCAAATACAGAAGTGAGGCTTGCTTGTCAAGTGGGCCCTTTCACCACAAGCTGAATGAGGTTCTGGTCCCTGCTGACCACCCTCTACTTTCTCCATTGAAAGGACTAAATTTGAAATGAATATGGTTTTAACCCTGGTTGAGCAGCCCCATTCCACAAAATGGTACTGAAATGCGAAAGTCGTCAAGATCAGGGACTGCGGGAGCTTAAGGTTGAGCCCTGCATTTGAATTCTGGTCACTGCCTCTCTTGGTCGGAGGTGTCCCCACCCCATGTCGGTGAAGCCCATTGTGTTCCCCCCAGATGCTCCAGCTCTCTGTGTAACTGAATGCACCCAAGTGGCACATCACTTCCTTTCCTCCAGCAGGTCAGGAGGACTGGGGTGGGGAGGTGAGGCAGGGAGAGGAGATGGGTGACACACCCTCCCCTAAGGCAATCTCATCCTCCAGCCTCCCTTTGAGAAACCTCCTGATGCGAGACTGCTCCAGAGGCCACCAGAGGCCTGGGACCTGCAGCATTAAGCAATTACCGGAGTTACTTCCTGACTCATCAAAGCCGATTTGCCCACCCAGCCAAGTCTTGATTAGCCAAGTCCAGCTGTAAACCCCAAACCTCTTTATTGTTCTTCTTTCTCCCTCCCGCGTCGCCTCTGTGGCCTGTTACTTAGACTTGGAGAATTTAGAGCTGGAACGAATCTCAGTCTTCTGGTGTGACAGTTTTCAAGTCCTGGCTTGGGGCAAAGTTTGGTGGGGAGGGGCACTTCTGCTTTAACCAAAGCAATTCTGCTTTTCTCTCTTTTAGCACTTAACACATTAACATTCTGGTCAGTGGTGTGCTGGTAAAAGCTTAACAGCTTGTTCTCTCTGGGGTGGTGATGGAGAAGCTCTGATCTGTAGCATTTGCCAATTTCTGTGGTGTAAATACTCCCACCAAAGCCCATTTCAAGCGACAGACTGGAAGTCACCCAGGGCAAAGTTGGGAAATGCACATAACAGGCTCTTGAGAGTTAGTGCAAGTCAGCAAGTCACAGCACTAGCTCTGGGCCTTCTATTTAAAGAGAAAAAAAAAAAAAAAAGTGTGAAGACCATTGTCTAGCACTACCTTTTAAAGATGAGGCAACTGAGGCCCAAAAAAAGAGTTGCTGAGGGTCGTACAGCTAACCAGGACCAGCATCCAAGCCTCTGATGCTGCACCACAAATCTGCTCAGCTTGAACTAGGCAGCGGGGAGGGAAACCAGAAATAACCACAGGCAGTGGCTCTGGGGATGGACAATGTCAAAATAGTGGCTAAAGGGTCTTGCAGCCAACCTTTGCTGGGTACCCAGCGAAGACTAAGCTTCTCCTTAGTCTTCATGGGGGTGAAAAAAAAAAAAACCCAAATCAAAAGCCCTCAAACTCAAAGAGCCCTATTTTCAACCAATGTCATTCACGTCCTCAGGGAGTGAATTACTCCCCACTCCCAGCCAGGATGACACAGGAAGCACCCTCACCCCCTTTCCCCAAGTCAGCCTAACTCCCAAACCTACTGGAAACCCTTGGGCAATGTGTTGTGTGAATTGAGGGGGGCGGGGGAAGAACTGGGGGAGAACAAGCCCTTTCAGACAAGTCCAGAAATGGTTATTTTAGCAGCTGTTTTATGTTCTTACTGGGTAAGAATCAAGGAGAGAGTGTGGTGCGATGCCGAGCAAAGGGGCTTGGGCTTCTAGAACACTGGATTTTAGCTCTGGCTCCACTGCTCATTTGAGTGGGTCTCTTCCCCTCTCTAGGTGTCAGTTTCCCATCTATACAATGAAAGGCTACAACTTAATGCTTTCCAGGTTCTCTTGCTTTTAAAATTCCATGAATCACTAAGGGAAATGTGTAGGAGGCCACCCAATAATGTTTCTTCTCCCCTCCCCCACCCGTTGTCCCACTCTCTTTCTTGCTTCAAAAGGGCCCTTTCCTTGCAACTCTGAAGATGCTCCCCACTCTACAGACAGCACCCCACAAAGGCTCCCTCCCTCCGACTTCTCTGTACTTGGATAGGAGACATGAAGTCTCCCGGGACTGCCTTGGGGCTGCCCCAGCCAGGCAGCTGGTCTCCTGTTTCCTAGAGATTCTTTGTGTCTGTGTTTCTTCCCGAGGTGCTGGGGTCATGGTGCCAAGGAGAAGGAATGAGAGGTGAGGGAATCATCCTTTTTTCCCAGCCTCTGCCCATCTCTCCCCCCTCCAGTCTGGTTGCCAGTAGAGGGGAGGGAGGGTGGGGGAAAGTGGCAATAGAATCCCAAGCCTGTCCTGCATCTTCTCACTCCACTGTTCCCTCCACAGAAGGAACACGGGTCACACCCAACAAGGGCCGTTATCGCCAACCTGGCCCTGCTGCTGCCTGATAGAGCCCAGCCCTCCCCCGCCAGATCTCATTAAGGGGTCACTGCTTATGCTTCCCAGCCGCCCCCCATCCATCTTTGGCCACGGTTGACAGACTGGGCCCGGGGGCTGATGTCCGGCAGGTGACAGGGTTAATGGCAGAAGGGGGCGGAGGGCAGAGGCCAGCCAGCTCACAGGGGCGAGAGGGCAGCCTGGGAGGCCCTGGGTCCATTCCAGCTGGGCAGCCCCTCAAATTATGGCACTTGGGGGAGGGATGAGTCCTGGACCCATCCATCCCCAGGGAAGCAAGGTGGGCAGTGTCGGCCATCTTGGGAGCAGATGGTGGGAGGAGAGACTGTTAGCCTGGGAGCAGGAGGAGTAAGAAGCCTAGAAGGGGGAGAGGGGCTGGAAGGAGAGGGAAGAGAATCCCTGTCTATGTGGGCTCGGTGAAAAAATTGCTTCTTGGATCCCTGGATGCTCTTTGGCAAGAAACACTATCTTGCTGATGTGAATGAAGTCAGGTGAGTGTTTTGGAGTGTGTGCCCAGGACCCATCCTGTTTCCCCTCAAAGCTGCCGGTTACAGTGGCCCAGCACTGTGGTTAGGAGCAGGGCTCCAGGGTCAAACAGTGTGAGTCCAAGTCTTGTTTACATCCTCCCTGTGTGAGCCCGGGTTAGATACAACCTCTCTGAGCCTGATTTTCTCCCTCTATGCAATGTAGATCTAATAGTACCCAGCTCCTATGAGGATGAAATGCCATGGTGGATGGAAAACACAGCACCTGGCCCACCATGAGTGTTCACTGAGTTTTAGCTGCTCTTGGTAGTAAGAGTATTGTTACAGTATTGGTATCACCTCTGTGGCCTCTCCTCCATCCCTGGGCTTTTCCCAGGCGTTTCTGCCTCGGGACCTCCCCTCATTTGACCTCCTACATGCCCAGGATCGCCTGTCTGCTCACCCAGGGAGCTGGTGAATGCTGCTTTGGGGGCAGCTGCCCCCCCCCCCACAGCTCCCAGAGGAGAGGCCCCACAGGGGCAAGGGTTCGTCCCTCGGGGCCTTTGAAGCCCAGGGAGGGGAGGGGCTGCCCTGTGCTCCCGACCTGGGGGGGCCTGGCTCAGCCCCCCCACCTCCCACCGTGGGAGGAGAGCCGAGAAACAATGGGCAGAGGAGCGCTGGCTCGGAGGACGCCGGCCAGCTGGCAGTCAGGCGAGGGTTGTGGCGGTGGGGGGAGCACGCCCTCCCCACAGCCAGCAGAAAGTCCTCCAGGAGAGCTGGTGGTGGCTGGGGTCTCCCCACAGGGGCCCCAGATGGCAAGGGTATCCTAGGGAGAGGAGGAGAGGGGTTGTTGCAGTGCCATCTCTTGGACTGAAGTCCAGATTCCTCCCGGAGGAGGTGCCAGGATCCCCTCCCCAGTCCCAGGGGCCCCCTCAAGTGCACGCGGATCCCAGGGTGGGCAGAGGCACCGACTAGCACGTCTCTGCCCTCCTTCCCGAGCCTGGATGGAGTGGCTCCCCCGGTGCTGATCGCCTCCATTAGGCCCTCAATCTTGCGAGGATAATGCATGGCCCAGGCTGGGCTGGGGGAGGAGGCCCTCCGGCAGGGGAGCCAGGAGGCCGGACGCAGGCGCCTGAGCAGAATACCAAGCAGCCAGCCTCAGCCTGAGGCTGCCCCTCGTGGCCAGCAAACCTGGGCCAGGGCAGGAAAGGCATGGAGTCGGGGGATGGGGGGTCCGTCCCCACCTTCCACAGCCCCTGGCCACCTCTGTACCCTCATGCCAGCTCTACCAACTCCCCACTGCGGCTGAACTCCCAGGGCCTAAGGGGGGGCTTCTCCTTGGGGACCTCACCTTCTCCAGGCTTGTCAACCCTTTGTGGTACCAGAGTCCTGGGTAGCAGGAAACAGCAGCATCTGCCCCCTCAACTGGACCAGAGCCCTGCTCAGCTCAGAGCCTCTGAGGATGACCAGGCAAGACCAGAATCAAAAACACCTTGAATAAGGGTGGGAAGACTCAGAACATGAGAATAGTCTTCCCTTTCATTGACAAATTAAATCAACTATCACGTGTTCTTCCAAAGGCAGTACTGCTATGGTGTGGCCTGCTCATTGCTAAATTCAGTCCCCTGGGCATGTTGCCAGCTTCCTCTGGTTGTCCATGCCTCTAATCTCAGTTCATCCCACCGCAACCTCTTCTTTTGCCTTCTGTTGGAAAAGCCTTTTATATCACCATGTGTGTGACCACTGTGCACTTGACAGCACCCTTCCACTGCCATGGGCGTGTCTGAGTCTCCCCACCCTGCCAGGTGGGAGGACAGGTGTTACTGTCCCCAGAAGGCAGCGTAGCCTAACAGTGAGGGGCTTGGGCCCTGGAGTCAGACAAATCGAGGTTGCATACCAGCATCCCTGCTTACCAGCTGTGTGACCTCGGGCAAGCTTTTGAATTTCTGGGAGCCTGAGTTTCTTTATCTACTAAATGGGGATTAAACCAGCATTATCATACACATTGGTTATGAGAATTTGTTAAATAAGATAATACTGGGAATTCCCTGGTAGTCCAGTGGTTAGGCCTCAGTGCTTTCACTGCTGAGGGCCTGGGTTCAATTGCTGGTCGGAGAATTAAGATCCCACAAGCTGCGTGGCGTGGCCAGAAAGAAAAAACACAATAATAATACTATTAACATAAGGCATTTAGCACAGTGGCTGGCACATTATAAATGCTTAAAAATGGCAAAGAGAAAAAATAATTTTTAAAAATCCTTATGTTATAGGTGAAGAAATGAGGCCCCGGAAAGTGAGAGATTGGGCTGAATCATAGAACTAAAGACGACGCTGAAGTGATGTCTCTGGACTCTCAGTCAAGTGCTCTCTCCACAACCAAACCTGACAGGTGCCTTCCTGCCCCACCTTGGCTGGTTCTTTCCTACCCTCCTGCCCCACCCCTCACCCAAGTTCTCCTGCTCCCAACTCTGGGACAGCAGACCCTGCGCCAGCCTCTGAGTTCTCCTTGTGCGTGAAAGGCTGACTCTTCCTTCCTGTCAGGACAGAGTGGATCTGTTTGCTGTAATGGGAGCTGCAATCAGAATTCAAGGCCCATAATTCACCAGTGATCAGATGTAGGAGAGGTGCCAGGACAGTTATATTAATAACTGTGTCATTAAAAACTAGCAAGTGAAGTTCTCCTAAAGCAGGTGCTGGTTGCGATGGTTGGGTTTGTTTATTTATTTATTTTTCCCTGCAGGAGCAAACAGGGCCACCGAGGGAGAACATTTAATTATCTCTTGAAATGATTCTATTAATAAGTTGGGCGGGTTAGGAGAGCTGTCAGCAGCTCCCACCAGACCTCCTTCGACCTTTCTGAACTCCTATCTTTTACTTGGCCTTGTTTTATAAGGGGCCAGTGACTCCCTTCTGGCTTAGCTGTGTCCCTTGTTTAGAGCTGCTGTCTGTAGAGGCAAAATGTGCCTTTTTTTCATCAGCCAAGCAAGTGAGAGTGACTGTATATTATTCCTTGCCAGAAATCAGAATGTGCTGTGTGACATGGAAAAGAGAGGGGACTTCTAGGGACAAAGCCTTTGAATATTTGAAATAAGCATTGTTCTGGAAAATCAGGTCCACAGAGATCCAATAATAATAACATAAATAACCCTCATAACGAACATTTATGAAGCATGGACGACGAGCTAGTTTCCCTCTGGGCACTTTGCATGCGTTAAACCATTTGATTTTCATAATGACCCTGGGCAGTGGGTACTATTATTATCCCATTCTATGAGTGAGCAAAGTGAGGTCTTATAGCTGGTAGGTGGTGGATCTGGGATTGAGTCCCAGCCATTCTACTTCCCAGTCTGTGTTTTCACCAGCTACACTGCCTCGAATATTCCTCTACGGGTATGGGAATTCCTGGCCTGAGCTCAGTAGATCATTCCTGAAGTCGGAGAACTCCTTCCTGCCTAATACAGTCACACCTCTGGTACCCTGAGTACCTCCTCTGAGCCAGGCACTAAGCTAAGAAACATGTTATGTGCATGATCTCACTTAGTATGTTACCCACGAGGTTGGTGCTATTAACGTTCCCACTCTGCAACTAAGTATATCAAGGCCCAGAGGGGTCTAAAGGCAGACTGTAACTAGCAAGTACCACAGTCAAAACCAGGGCTGACTCTGCACGCCCAGCTGCCCCATACAGGCAGCTTCTCCCACTTCCCATGCCAAGATTTTTATGATTCTGATACTCCGGGATCAGGTTTGACCAAGCCCCATTGCCAGGAGTTTAACTCATTTCTAAGATGCCCAGATTCCCAAGGGTGGGGTCCTAGGCCAGGCGACCCAGCCAGAGACAGGCATAGACAGGAAGGCACAGGGAGTCTTTTAATTTTACATTAAAAGAGAAGGTTCCCTCCCCCATGCTCCTCCCCCTCCCCCTGCCTCAGCTCCCTTCCAATCACGTTAGAGACCCCAAAGGGGGCTTGACCTCTGTCCTCGGGTGAGGTCAGCCGGGGTGACCCTGCCTGTGTGCAGGATCCCGTGAGAGGGGCCCAGCTGCAGGCCCCGGAGGGCTGGAAGCACACCCGGAAACGAGCTCGGGGTCACTGGGGGCGGCCGGGCTGAGGGAGGGGCTTCCCTGGCCCTTTGTGAGCTGATGGGCAGGGGGAGATTAGTTCCACAGGCAGCCCCTGTGTCTCCAGAGAAAGGAGCTATTATGGAGCGACTCAAAATACAGGGCACAGCTCGCCCCACCTCCCCTTTTATCGCCATGGAGATGAGGGGAGGCGGTGGGGGGAGGCGGTGGGGGGAGGCGGTGGGGGGAGGGGAGGGGGTTAGGCGAGCAAAGAAGGGAGGGAGAAGGCAAGGCAGGTGAAAACGGGAGGAGGTGGCAGGAGGTGGGAGTAGAAGCCAGCACGAGGAAGACGGGAGCCGGCCAGAGGGAAGACCGCTGAGCCTTTCTCTACCCAAGTGGCTGGAGGGATCTCTCTCTCATGGCAGCCTCTCCACATCCTGCCCACTGGGTCACAGACACTGCCTGGGGGCTACCAGGGCAAAGAAAGCCTTGCCCACTACCCTGCAGCTGGCCCTGTGACCTCTGAGTGTGAGGGGTCCGACCATCTGGGATTACCTTTCAACATGGCCACGTGGAAGGCAGCTGGTGAACAGCTGCTAAGCCTTGTCCAGCTTCTGGCCATACCAAGTGCCCCCAGTCATTGACTCTCAGAGTCATCTTACCCAATCTCCCATCCTCTGTAGTGTCCCCACCAGATACTGACCCCGTGTCAGCCTAAGGTCCTCAGTGATGGTGACTGTCTCACCTGTGTGCGCTCTGAGGCGCACCTTTGGTTGTCATAAGGGGCTTCCTTATATTAGGTAGAAACCTGCCTTCCTCTTACCTCCACACACAGGCCTTGTTCTGCCCTCTGGGGCTGCACAACCGAATAAGGTAGGCATGTAATACATCTTGTAGAAAGAAAGGATAAAAGTCTGACACTCCTTGACATGAACTATTTGGAAAAAGCTGCTGAGAAGGTAATTTTGTTGGGGAAAAAAAAAACAAAAACCAGTCCATAGTTTACAAAAATATCCAAAGCTAAGTGGAAGTACTGGGATGGGAAGTGATTGCAGCCATCGAACACAACACTGGATGGGCAGAAGATCGGACGTTTCAAGATGCCAGTGTCCTGGGTGCTGCCCTGATGTCAACGCAGGGCCTTTGTATGTTTCCGTAAACTAGGCATTTGGTGAATACCTAGCCCAACGGACAGAGATAGAGCCCAGAGTCGGAATTTGCCAGGGGATTGTGGCTGGTCTTTGGCTCTATGCCTTGGTATCCCTGCAGCAACCTGGAGAAATGTCCTCCATTGCAGATAGGATGTTCTTGAAAAGAAGGGCTAGCTCCTAGCAAGAAGCCAGAGGCCATGTGTTCTTATCAGAGATGTAGAAAGGAAAGGAATGCCCTCTTTGAGAGCCAGAAGTTTCCAGGCAGAAAGATTTGTGATTCCATAGTTTGGAGAGACTCAAGGATTCTGGGCTAGGGAATTCCCTGGCGGTCCAGTGGCTAGGACCACTTGGCAATCTCAACCACTGCTGAGATTGATCCCTGGTCGGGGAACTAAGATTCCACCCTCCCCCCCCCCAAAAAAAGGGTTCAGAGCTGACTGGGGTCCTCCAATTGGGCAAAATTACAAGTTCCAGCCTGTACGCTGGGGAGCCCACCTGGGAAGCCTCTGGCCTAAGGCTCTCCTTCCAAGGTTGGTCAGTCATGAGGCTGCATGGGGCAGGAAGGATAGAAGAGGGACAAAAGGCAAATCCCATCATGGAAGAAGAAGAACTTGGGGCTCTCTCGTTACCTTTTGATTCCTCCCTGCACTGCCCCGCGTCAGGAGGCCTTGGAAGCAGCTGCACAGGCAAACATTTAGAACAGGTGCAGTTTGGGTGCGCTGGGCAGCAGAGATAAGCTGAGGCTTGTGGTCATGCTAACAAAGGCAACATCCAATGCTCGATAACAGTTGTTTCAAAATGCCAGGCTTCAGCAGATGTTGGAGACAGACCTGATTCTTGCATTTGAGAGAAAAAGGAGTGGATTCCAGGGCTCCTTGTTTGAGCCTTGGCTGTCAAGAAAGGCAGACGTCGCTGCTGTTGTCTCTTCCCATTCAGCACTGGGGCTCCTGCCCAAATGCTCGTGTCCAGATTGTATTTATGACTGTTTTAAGAAGGAGTGACAGAGCCTTTTAATATCCCTGACAGCCCGGGATGTTTTAATAGATGGTGGAGCCGGGATGCGGGAGTTAAGAGAAGAGAGCTGAGTTGCTGAGAGAGCTGTCAGGCCTGGTTTCTATGACAGACCTACTGATCCACTCAACGACGACAAAATAAATACGGGGCCATGTCTCTCCTCGGCCCCGTCAAGTTGACATACAGTCCGTCACCATTGTATGTCATCTTTCACCTCCTAATCACTCGGGCTTAGGGGACCTGCCTTTAACGGGGAGTCCCTACAGGATTTCCACCCAGTCTGCCTCCTGAGCATGAGGCCTCCCTTTCAACCACCAGTGCTCCAGCTGGCGTTCCCCAGTTTTCTCCATTTCAAACAGAACTCTTCTACCTACAGAGTTCTGCCTCACTTGTTGCTTTTTGTTAGAGGTGATTATAGGTCTGATGGGACAGCTAGATAATCTGCAAAATCAGACGGAATGAGTGGTGGGGATGGTTGCACAATGATGTGAATGCACTTAATGCCACTGAATGGTACCTGCACAAAGGGGTTTTTTTGTGGTTTTTTTTTGGCCTCTCCACGTGGCATGTGGGATCCTAGTTCCTGACCAGGGATTGAACCCATGCTGCCTGCAGTGGAAGCGCAGAGTCTTAACCACTGGACCGCCAGGGAAGTCCCTGCACAAAGGGTTAAAATGGTAAATTTTATGTTCTGAGCTGGGTCAGGTATTTTAACACACACACACACAAACACACACTTGGATGGAGTAAGAGAGATGCCTTGGACCTTTGATCCCTTCTAACATGGGTGTTCGACCGTGTAAACTTATGACCTGTATAACCTGTAGCAAGACTATTCCCAGGGTCTCTACTCCCATAAAAACAGTCCGCCGCCCTCCTCCTGCTTCTCTGCCTCTTCCTGCCTCCCTGGGCCCAAGGTCATTTTTGGAGTTGAATTTCTGGAGGTTCCTTAGACACATGTTTCCAGCCCCAGGTTTGGGGCTAAAGCCGCATTGGTAACACCATCAGCAGGTCCTGGCAGGTGAGGCCTAAGGGGCTCTCTCACTTTTTTTTTTTTTTTGGTCAGGGAAAAGAAGTGCAGCAAATCCAGGGCCACGACCTTGTTCTTTCTTGAGTGGCTGAAAGAAACCCAAAAGATGGCACGGAGTCCCCCCTTCCCCACGTGTGAAGTTGTGCTGGATCTGCTCCCCGCCACTTGGGGCTCCCCTCTCTCCTACTCCACAACGACGACGATGGTTAAGGGGCAGCCCTTGTGCTCCTCGATCCTGGTCCCCGGGGCTGCAGCTACAGACAAGCGCCTCCCTCCACCCACACCGGCCCAGGGCTCTGCGTTCGAGTCCTCTGCCAGGAGAGAGTTAAGGGCTTGGGTTTAATTTGCCCGTTAATCACAGTTAAAAGAAGTAATGAGCGTCTCCCCAAAGCCTGGGTGTTTCTCTGCAGATTAAGCAGCAATTTGCATAGCCCCTTTATTCATCCCCCCGCCTTCCCCTGTGGGGCGCTTGTCCTTTCAGACACAGCCAAGCGCAGCCTGCGGCGAGGGCTTTGACAAATGGCTTTGCTGCGCGAGGTTTGGGCGAGAGGGAGGGAGGGGAAGGCTGGAAGGGAGAGGGCAGCTCCCGACAGTTATGGATAGCTGGGGCGTTAAACAGTGCAGAACTTTTTATTAGACACGCAGGAGAAGTTTAAATATTCAAACTGGTTTTCTTTGGAGCCTGAGGAATGAGAGGAGGGTGGCAGGCAGGATAGGTAAGAGTTTACTCAGGGCCCGATGTACCCAGAGGGGCCCTGCCCACCACCTGAGAGGAAGGGCATCTGGAGGACATGGAGATCTGTGGTCAGCTGGCACCCTGGGCTTCTTAGCCCTGGAGCAGGCTTGACACCCTCCTCCTGGGCCCTGGGATCTGCCAGGCAGCCTGGGAGCAGCTCCTGGGGCCTGATTACTTGGGGTGCAGAACAGCTTGTTCAGAGCCCAGCATGTGGGCAGCACTCAGTAAGCGGGGGGTGACCCCAGCTTCGGCAGCAGACCTGGGTCTGTGAAGCAATGAGATCTGCAAGAGGATGGGACAGCAGCTCTCCTCTCTAGAAGAGCCCTCAACCAAACAGGGAGAGAAGAGAGGCAGGCCCAGGAGATCCTCAGGGCAGGCACACTCACGAGACAGCCGTGGATCAGATTTTAGTCTGACCATTGGTTCATTTTATAAACCTGCTTAAACCCAATTTTCTTCCCAAACTTCTTTATGGGACTTTTCTTTTTTTGCTTAGTTGTGAGCCACGTGAGCATAACATCTTAGAAGGCAAAGTCAATTGAGAGATCATTAAGTCAACTGAAGTTAGGAGAAGCTAAGTTTGAGATTCCAAAGGGGACACAAAAATGAGCAAGACCCAGTCCCTGCTCTTAAGCAGTTCAGTTTGGGGCGCACACCATAAGAAGGCACTGTCATAGTTGATAGGTGCTCCCCGAAGGGCATCTACACACAGCTTCACAGATGCTGCCAAGGAGGGAGGGACTCATTCTGCCTGGAACTGGCAATGTCCACAGAGATGCGTTTGGGCCTCAACTGAGCTGGGTCAGAAAGGCTAGGAGGGGCCAAGAAGAGGTTTGGGGACACATGTGGGTTTGCTGTTTTGGGTGGATACCCAGGCTGGAAAGTTAGGGGGAGGTCCGAATATCAAGGGTTGGCCTGCTACACTAGGAATTTGGGGAGCTGAGGGGGCATCAGAGTTTGTAAGTAGGGAAATGATTAGGGTGACAAAGCACATGGAAAAGGTGGATTAGAGGTGAGGCACCAGAGACTGGGAGCCTGTTGATAGAATAGAAATAGCAGATATCAGGGAGGGACGCAGGGTGGGATGGGGATGATAATGGGGTTGGCTTGGGACGTGTCAGGATATCTGGGACATACGGAACCAGGACCCGAACACAAGTTTCTAACCTCAGTCCAGGCTCTTTGCAGTCCACCGCCCCTCACAAGCTGACAGGTGAATCTCCCTGTGCCAGGCACCATCTGGGTGCTGCACACGCTCACCACAGCTACCCACCCTGAGGTTGGTAGTATTGTGTGTCCTTATTTCACTGGTGAAGGAAATGAGGTGCAGAGAGGTCCAGGGACTCACCCAAGATCACACTGGTAGCAAGAGCAGAGCCAGGATTTGACCCAGGCAGTCTAGAACTAGAGAAGATGCTAATCACTACCGCGTTGCTTTGCCTGCTGTCTTCCTGTGACTGTTATTAGATTGTGTGTGTGTGTGTGTGTGTGTGTGTGTGTGTGTGTGTACGGGAATGGGGAGGAGAGGAAAATAAACAAGTGGCAATTAAAAGATGAAATAGGGGATGGGAATTCCCTAGTGGTCCGGTGGTTAGGACTCGGCGCTCTCACTGCCAAGGGCCCGGCTTCAATCCCTGGTCAGAGAACTAAAATCCCACAAGCTGCATGGCACAGCCAAAAAAATTTTTTTAATTAAAAAAAAAAAAAAAAAAAAAAAAAAAAAAGATGAAATAGGGGAATTCCCTGGCGGTCCAGTGGTTAGGACTCTGTGCTTTCACTGCTGAGGGCCCGGGCCCTGGTTGGGGAACCAAGATCCCGCAAGCTGCGTGGTGCAGCTGAAAAAAAAAAAAAAAAAGATGAAATAGAATTGTAGTAACAGGACAGGCAGGTGTGGATGAAAAGGCAGGAAGAGCCGCAGGATCTGTTTCTAGGGGAGAAACTGTGTAAGCAACACCTGGAGAATTAACGAGGGAGACAGAAAAACACGAGCAAGCAGGATTAGCTCCTGTTCCCCAAGGCCTGGGATCTGCTTTTTTTTTGTTCGTCCTCAGCTCCAGGCGTTCTCTGGAACAGATCACATGAGTGAGGAGATTTTTGGCCTGAATGATGCAGATAATCCCCTGCCCCGCACTGGCATTGGGAAACGAGTTCTAGATGTGTAGGACCCCACATCTCCCTGGCAAGCCCTTAGTGGGCAGCCAGAACCCAGATGAGTAATCATTAGCACTCTACTTAGCCCACATTCATGGTCAACCATCGTGGGCTGCAGTGCAAATGGATCCCACGCTTTGAGAACCAGACTTTGAAAGGACACAGTAGAGTCTATGTAGGAAGAAAGGCTTCATTTGAGCAGAGAGATGGTGAGTAGGCTTGGGCAGTGGCTGGATTTGACTAGGTGAGAGGATTTTGGAAAGGTGACTCTTTCCTTATCTGAAGCAGGTAATGACTGGACTTAGCTTAAGTAATGAGAGCCTTAAATCTTCTCTGGGAAGAGGCGGCACCAAAGTAATCATAAAAGTAGAATGTGTTCTTGGCAATACAATTCGCATCAAACTAAGGATTCCAAGGGTGTAATCTGGGCCCCTCTCCTCTTTCTCTCTCCCTGAATGTTTTCTGTTTTTAAATTTTTATTTATTAATTATTGTGGCCATGCCATGTGGCTTGCGGGATCTTAGTTCCCCGACCAGGGATGGAACCCGGGCCCCTGGTAGTGGAAGCGTGGAGTCCTAACCACTGGACTGCCAGGGAATTCCCTGTTGTTTGTTTGTTTTGGCAATGCCAGAAACCTGACTGCTCAGAACTTGGTCTTCAAGCTCTACAAGGAGCCTCTCGCCTCCCACTTCCAAGAAGGAAACAGAATGAAGAGTCCTTAGCATTGTTTCACAAACCCAAAATAAGAGCTCACATTTGTCCAGTGAGCACTTACTCTGTGCCAGGCACTGTTCTAAGAGCTCTGCGCACATTAACTCATTTAATTCTCACAACTTCTGAGGCAACTCTGAGACGAACAAGCAGGAACCTAAATGCAATCAGAGTGACGCTCAGGGAAATCTGGGAGCAGATCGGAAAGACACAGAGCTGCCCTCCTGTGGGGTCAAACAGCCAGGTGGGATCTTCAGTGCCATAGGGTGGTCGGGAAAGTGGGACCCAGGAAGCAAAGCACAGGGTCAAAGCCAAATGGGGCTAAAGATTCTGGAGAATAAACCCAATGTTATGGAGTCAAAGGCTTTTAAGAAACCAGTTACATGAACCTAGGGGTTGAGTGGGCCTTCGTTTCACCAGATAAGCAGTGAAATGAGCCCAATTCCTCTGAGAGAACAGTCCCCTAGCCCCACTGCTTACCAAGGTGTCCAAAATCTGCTGAGAAAACTTTCTATTAAACCCACTTCCTGTCCTGCAAAGATGGCCAAATTTCAGCACATCCGACGTCCCCCATCCGCCCCAGGCAGAGCAGAGAAGGCAAGCAAGGCACTCCTCTGCGAGGGCAGAAGCAAGAACTTTAGGAGGCCTGAACCCAGCCTGCCACGGTCACACGACCACAGGGCTTCTCCCCAAAGCCGGGTGCCAGTGAGCAAAGAGCCCATGTAATAGCTGGTGATTGGATGAGGGACATTAGAGTGGGCAAGCGTAGCATGCCTCGGTGAGCTGGTGGCAGCTGCAAGGAGCAGGCCAGAAGGCCAATGGAGCCAGCCGCCGAACAGGTGGGCCAGGAGGTAGTGGACATTCTCTCAGAGAGAAAGGGACTGAGAGACGCAGACAGCGCCCCCCGCCGAAAGCCTTCACAGCAGCTGAGGGCAGGATGCAGCCCGCTCAGGCCCCTCGATGTCCTTCTATTCCAAGGACAGTTTTACCTCGACGTTCCACACCAATATTTTTCCATCTTCAATTCCTAGACTTTCAATCCCCCCAAAAGGAGGGAGGTGAACAGGCAAAGACTGGGGGGAAGCGATGGGCTGACATTAATTGATAGGAGCGGCTTCGAGCAGTTCATGCCGCCTTATCTCTCTCTCCTCTGGATAGCGTGTGTCCGCTGGAGTCCGCGGGGTCGGTGATTAATAGGGGCCATCACTCACTGTCCAGGACGGCTGAAAGGCAGCAGGGAGGGGGCGGCCCTCCCCAGAGCTGAGATAACAAGCAGCAGGAATAATGAGTGGTGTCACTCCACTTTTCATTTTGATGGAAAGTCATTACGGGAGTCAACGCCAGCGACAAAGAGCCATGAATCAACTGCTCTGCTATGAAATTAAAATCGAATTGCTGGCCACCCCCAACCCCTACCCTTCCTGGGAAATGGGGATGGGTAGGTGGCCGGGGAGAAGGGTGCTAGCCTGGGGTGGGCTCTACCCAATCACAGAGCAGCCAGTTATGGGTAGGAAGTGGACAGGCAGCTTGTGAAGGTGACAACTCCTGTCTCCACCTTGTTTATCAGACCCTTCCTCCGCAAACCGCATTTTCCCTCCGCCTAGAGGTAAGCTGTGATTAAAAGGAAAATACAGCTTTGCTGGCTCCAACAAGGCTGCCACTTGACTGCTCCCCTTGGGCTTCTGGCCTGAGTGGGGCAGCCTGGGCCTATGGAGAGAAAGGGGCCCAGCTGACTCAGCTACCCCAGAGCCCCTTGCTGAACCATTTGTAGATACTAATCGGGACCCCCCCCACCACCCCGCCGGCCACCAGAAGCAAAGAGGAAAAGTCCCCAACCTGGCACTCCACAGGATCAAGAACCCCATGCAGCCTCAACCCCAGGCCCGGAGAACGGCACTATCAGTAGTGAAACAAGAGTCCCTTCCTCTTTTATTAAGTCCAACTAGATAATGAGAAAGAGCAGAAGCTGTGGTTTGAGGCTGATGGGTCACAGGACCAATTAAGACAGCTTCTTGCAGAGAGTACAGTGAGTGCCAAGGTAACCATCTGGGTGATGGTTCCATCATGGGGCTTTCCGTCCTCCAGTCAGCCTAGTCTCTGGCTGGGAAGGGCCCCTGGCTGTCCCTCCTCCATCCTGAAGGCTGAGAAGACAGGAAGAACGGGGAGCGGGAGCGTGTCACAGAGAGGTTCCCATCAGGTTCACGGGGCGCCCACTGTACCTTTTCGAAATGTCAGCTTCAATCTGAAAGACAGTGATACAGAGTGGGCAGGAAGCAGAGACAAAGGGACCTCATTCTGCAGCAACTGGGCGGGTTTGCCTTTCCTGTCTCACCAGCTTCTGCAGCTCCTTGGTCTTCTCCAGCAGCAGGTCCAGCTTGGGCTCCAGAGCCGCCTGCTCCCGAAGGGCTTCCTGCTGCTTCTGCAGCATCAGCTCTTTCTTCAAAACCAGCAGCTGGGACTGCTTCAGCTTCTGCTGGAGGAGCTCAGTCACTCGGTCCACATACCTGGGCCGGGCACTCAGGTAAGGGTTTGGTGTTGCTGTGCAACCTGGGTGTCCCCACCCAACTGCTGAGGCTCAGGAAACCAAGTCTCTAATTGACCTCTCAGCCTCCACATCCTTCAATCCTTTCTTGCAAGGAGTACCACTCCCGCTTCCCCATCCTACAGGGGAAGCAGATTCTGCCTGCATACCTCAAACCACCCCATCTTGCCCCAAAGAGAACCGCCATCCCCAGTTGGGATGGTGCAGTTATGGGAGGAAGGCATGAGGTCTAAGGGGTCATGGAGACGAGGAAACAAGGAGTCAGGGCTGGGGCTTCCCTGGTGGCGCAGTGGCTGAGAATCTGCCTGCCAATGCAGGGGACACGGGTTCGAGCCCTGGTCTGGGAAGATCCCACATGCCACGGAGCAACTAGGCCCGTGAGCCACACCTACTGAGCCTGCGCGTCTGGAGCCTGTGCTCTGCAACAAGAGAGGCCGCGATAGTGAGAGGCCCGCGCACCGCGATGAAGAGTGGCCCCCACTTGCCGCAACTAGAGAGAAAAGCCCTCACACAGAAACGAAGACCCAACACAGCCATAAATAAATAAATAAATAAAAATTTAAAAAAAAAAAAAAAAAAAAAGAATCTGCCTGCCAATGCAGGAGACATGGGTTCGAGCCCTGGTCCGGGAAGATCCCACATGCCGCGGGGCAACTAAGCCCGTGCACCACAACTACTGAGCCTGCACTCTAGAGCCCGCGAGCCACAACTACTGAAGCCCACGTGCCTAGAGCCCGTGCTCCGCAACACGAGAAGCCACCACAATGAGAAGCCCCTGCTTGCCGCCACTAGAGAAAGCCCGTGCGCAGCAATGAAGACCCAACACGGAAGGAAGGAAGAAAGGAAGGGAGAAAGGGAGGAAGGGAGGAAGGGAGGAAGGGAGGAAGGAAGGAAGGAAGGAAGGAAGGAAGAAAATACATTGATAAAAAAAAAAAGGAGTCAGGGCTGCCCGAGATGGCAAGCCCTGCAGCATGCCCTTGAACAGCCCAACAACAAGGGGAAAGCCAGACCTTGGTGAGGCCATGATCATAAACAGGTGTTGCATTCGAAGACTGGTGAGCCGGCCAATCAGATCCTGCAGTGCCGACACCATGGTGACCATCTTTGCTTTGGTCTGGCCCTGCAGGATGGCTGGAGCCAGCTGGAACTGGCTCACGGACAGGATGTCTGCCTCCTCACTCATCTCCACTGCTCTCTGGGACAAGAAGATCTCAAGCTGAGGACAGAAGAGGATTTGGTTCAAACCGAGAAAAGAACTCAGAAGCTAGGCCCTCAGGCTGGTCAAAATGAAGAATAAGGTGAGGGTTAGATTCTGGTTGAGGAGCAGTTATTTCCTCTGAACATTTTTATTGCTAAAAACTCACCAACTATAACGTGGGAGTTTGGGGCAGCCTCCACCATCACCCTTCAGTCCCTCATTGCTGTCTCAGGCCTTACCTGGCCCTGGACCCCTCTCCTTCCTCCCAGGCTATGGGGCACATAACTACGATGCAGAGATTCAAAGGGTTCTCTCTGCCCAGTGAAGGTATTTTCTCTCCATGGGAAGAATGAGATTCAGGGAATAGGAATCCATGTTTGAGAAGCCCTGGATTAAGAAAAGGCTGGGAAGAATCTGAGAACCAGCCGCATATCTTGTCACTTTTATTGGACCACGGAAACTTGAACTAGACTGGTGAGGACAAGGCCTTCCATGAGGCCCTCCCCAGCCAGCAGGCCGCCGAGAAGTGGACAGACCCAGAGATTAACAAAGACAAGCCCCCCGCTTCCCAGTCCCAGAAAGAAGATCCGAGAACACTGGCTCCTTACTCTAGGTTGCTGGATACTTTATAGCCACAGGAATGATACTAAAACACAAATGAGAACATGTCGCTCCAAACCTCCAACAGCTTCCCAGTTCCCTCAGAGTAAAAGCCAAATTTCCGACTCCCTTCAGCTCTCTGGGCTCTTCTACTTCCCCCAGCTCCCCTGCTCAGCCACAGTGGCCTCCTTGTTCATCACACGTGCAGGACACCTCCCACCTCAAAGCTTCTGCGTTGCTCCCCTTGCCTGGAAAGCTCTTCTGCCAGATATCAGCATGGCTCTCTCTGCACCCCCTGCAGGTCTTGACTTACTGGTCACCTTGGCAACAAGACCTTCCCTGACCACCAACATAAAACTGCAGCCCTTCCCAGTAACCCCATCTCCCTCCCCAGCTCTCTTTTTCCATGGCACTTATGTTAACACCTGACATACTACATATTTTACTTGTTTGTCTTGTTTCTTGTCTGCCTTCCCCACTAGGATATAAGATCCATGAGGTCAAGGACTTTGATTTGTTCACTGCTCAGCACCTCAGACAGTGCCAGGGGCTTAGGAAGTACATGATAAACACAGTTGAATGAATGGGGGAGCATCCTAATATGTGAGTCCCTGCTCCAGAACAAGGAAAGTGCTCAGCACCCTTACACAAAAAGGAAGGGTCAAGTAAGGTACCTGGAGCGATGCCGCCTATGCTGGTGCCAGGCCTCCCCCCGCATCACCCAGAGGACAAAGGTACCTCCATAAGCTCATCGATGAACTGATTCCGGGTCTCAGGGTATTCAAGAAGTGTCAGAGCATCTGGGCCCCTAGCAACACCTTTGGGAGCTGCCAGGAAGAGAGAGAAGTGATAAAGTTGCTGAGGACTGGAGAACACTCTCAGTTTGAGAAGTCCTGGTGGGTTAATATAGACACAGACACTGCACTAAGGCCACTTCCTGTTCCAACCCAAGTGGGAAGGGTTACCCTTTCCCATTTGTCTCAGCCCTAATCAGGCACTAGTGCCAACCCAAGTCTGTGAGGAGGACCACAGAGCTGAGTTCCAAAGTATGGAAAGTTCCTTCGCTCTAGTGGGCGTGAAGTCTCATCCTGCACTGCCCTCTAGTGGCTCAGATCCCTACTCTCAGCTTGTGGGGAGGGGGGGCCAGGTCAGGCCTCAGAGCCTATCAGCCCTCTCGGAACCTCCCCAGAGAACAGCTGACCCACATCCAGTATCCAAAAAGTTGAGAGTTTCTAGATTTAATTTTAAGAACTTCTCTCTATCCGCCTGCACTCACATCATCAAGATTTTGAAAAAACAGGTAAACGTCCGAGAAGCCCAATCTTGGCAGTGTACTTTTTCTTTGCTTCTGGAGACACGGGGGCAGGCTCTGCCAGGGCTGCAGGGCAGGGTGCACTCACCCTGGGTTCCGGCTTCCAGCACGGTGATCTGCAGAGCAGCAGCATCGTCTCCCCAGTCTATCTCATCACCCCCAGCTTCCTGGGTGGAGAGTAAAGAACCCCAGCAGTGTTGGGAGAACTTTCCCCAGCAAAGGGAGCCGGAATAAACCAAAGCCCTCAAAAGTTCAATGACGGGGCTTCCCTGGTGGCGCAGTGGTTAAGAATCCGCCTGCCAATGCAGGGGACACGGGTTTGAGCCCTGGTCCGGGAAGATCCCACGTGTCGCAGAGCAACTAAGGCCGTGCGCCACAACTACTGAGCCCGTGCGCCACAACTACTGAAGCCCGCGATCCGCAACAAGAGAAGCCAACACAATGAGAAGCCTGCACATCGCAATGAAGAGTAGCCCCCGCTCACCACAACTAGAGAAAGCCCGCGTGCAGCAACGAAGGCCCAACGCAGCCAAAAGTAAATAAATTAAAAAAAAAGAAAACTGCTCTAAAAAAAAAAAAAATTCAACGACGGCACATTGCACCTGATGGAGGTGGCAAAGATGGCACTATGGGCCCGTACATGTAGGTACCACCTGCCTATATCCCCATACCTGCCCCGAACACCAGAAGAAAGAGGTCAAACCTCTGATATGTCACTTTGGAAACTCTGCCCCACACTGGACTACACCTGGTCCAAGAACTACGAACTTCATGTGATGTCTTTAAAGACAGAGACAACACTTTTCTTATCACCAAAGCAGCAATCACAGAAAGTCCTCAGAGAGATGGACCGAGAGGGCACCCTAACCTTTGAGTCCGATTCCAGGGAGATGCCCCAGTCAATTCCAGCAGCCTGGGCAGAGATGCCAGAGTCAGCCCCTTCAGACGCCACCTCCACCCCAAAGTCGCCCCAGTCAATCTGGAAGGGGGAAAAAAGTGTTAGCTCGCAGAAGATGGGTGAATAAAGGGGGCTGCCTTCCCCTAGGCCTCAGCTGCTTCAGTAGGGAGTGCGCTGTTTAAGCATAATGGCCTCCAAGTTCCCAAAGGAGAGCCCATCTTCAGAGAGCTCAGGGGACTGAAAGGGTCCCAGTTCAAAGTTGACCAGCTTGCTGAGCCTCTTCAGAACTCATCTATTCTCTGGTCTCAAGAAAGCCAGAAAAATAAAGGGGTAGGGCCTTCTGGGCCCTTCCACCTACAGTTTCTCTCACAGGAATACACCTTTCTTCCCTCTGGACTCTGAACTCAAGTGGGCTGTGGACGGCGTAGGAGGGGAGGAAGCGGCTCTTACTAGGCCTGTCTTACCGCGTCTTCTTCCACCTGCTCAGGGGGCTCCTCGAGGTGCGGCCGCTCCACCACCGAGGGCTCCGTGCCCGTCCTCCACTCATACACCGTGCAGTTCCCCCGCGTCTGCACAAACCGTAGCATCGGCAGCACCTGCTCTGTGGGGCTGCAACGGAGCAGGCAGCTGACCTTCCTGCTGCCCACTCATGAGGCCAGCATGGGCCCGGCCTCTCAAATGTCACGTGGGGAAAATACAAGTGGAGAAGAGAGCACCGCTGGGGAAGTAGCTAAACTGTCCCCCTCGCTGGGGAGAAACAGGCCCTCGGTACCTTTCACACACAAACCCCACACAGGCCTGGTACAGGTCGATGGCTTCCCCCAGGGACTGGGCCGCCGCCCCAATCTCAGCCAACTGACTCGGCAGGTCCTTCACCAGGGCCAGCAGTTCTCTTTGGACGTTGTCCCCCTACAGAGGATCCACGAGGTGGGCTTAGACAGAAGTGGTGGGAAGCAGAGTACAACAGATTAAAGAATACGCCTGAAGATTAGAGACAGGCAAGAAAATGGCCTGAGAAGGGCCCAACCAGGCGGAGAGGGAAGCCCTTCCCAGAAGCAAAGGCGTTGGGCCCAGGAAGACAGACAGAGGCCCCAGGTGTCCGTCCTCCTGCCACAGCAAGTACCCGCCGCTCACCGTGATGCCATACTGCTTGCACGAGTGGTAGAACTGCTCCCGCATCTCGGCAGCCCCTGCCTGGCCCTCCTCCTCCTTGCGGCTGTATTCTTGCTGCAGCTGCTGGCACTTGGCGATCTGCTTCTTCAGGGAGGGGATCTCGTAGGTGACGTTCCGAACCAGGAGGCTGGAGAGTTCCACTGAGAAAGAAAGGCCCAGGAAGTTCACCCCAGATCTGCACACCATAAGGCAGGCATGCCCCAAGGACACGCACAAACATACCCTAGTCGGGTGGCGAAGAGCACGGGGTTGGCCTCCCAGCTCTTCCCCTTCCTGGCTGTGGAACCTAAGACAGTCATTTAACCTCTCTAATCCAATCCTCAGCTACAAAACAGGAGCAATAATAGTTATCATGAAGATCAAGAGAGAGAATCCATATAAAACACAAGTACGATTCCTTGCATTTAGTAGGTGTTCGGTCAATATTAGCTATTATAATTATTTACACTATTAGAAAACACAACCCAAACTACAGTCAGCCCTTTAGTTACTCCCTCAGGCCCCTGATACAGCTCCCAGGACAACCCGTGCCTCTTGTGCTCAGTGGAGCACAGGGGTGCAGAGGGAGTCGGTCACCAGGAGGTGCGGGTGGAAGATCTGCACACACCTGCTTGGCAAATGCCCACGACCTGCCTGGTGGTCATCCTCCTCCCAACACTCTTCGTGGAATTTATTTTCCCACCTCACAGACATCTACACCCCAGCCTCTTCCCCCACGTGAACTGTGCCTCCTAGAAGCCCACTGTCTCAGAACTTGGGGAGTGGACCTCCCCATGGACACTGGGACTCCTGGGCTGGGCCACCTTACCTAGGTAGGTGTTGTCCTTCTCATATAGGGCTACAATCTCCTGCCAATCCTAAGAAAAGAAACAGGAAGTGGGCCTGAACAGCACTCAGCAGCCGCTGAGTGCATCCCAGCTCAGTCCCCCAACCGGGAGGCTCTCCCAGTCTCTGCATCACATCAAACTCCTCGTCCTCCTTCATAATCCTGGCTGGACCACCCACTTTATTTTAAGAGTGTGGTGCCAACAAGCGATCCCCAAAGCAAATGTAAACCCAGGGGTAGGATCTACTTTTGGCATAAACTGTGGGGACGGAGAGAAAGTTGAGGAAATATTCCATGTAGGCGTCTCCACTGGATCCTCAGCGAGACCAGACAGGCTCTGACCCTCTGGACTGGAGGTCTCCAGCTGCGTGTTACCACCGTCGCCCACACTTGCCTTCATTCGCTGTGAAGAGTACCGGCCAAAAATATTTTTTGTGGAGGCTTCAGTGCCTTTGAGAAGCTCCACAATTCTTAGGCAGTGGAAGTAATGAATGTCTGGAAAGCAAGGGAGAACAAAGACTTTGAGAATTACAGTGTCTTCCCCACCCACTGTGGCCACCACGCATGGCTGACTCACGTATATGCTAGTAACTTTAGCAGGCATAGCTCTCCCCTTCATCATTCTGTGTTGAAAGAAACAAGCATCTATACCCCAAATAAAAACCTCTCTTTCTTTAGGGGTCAGCCCTATGGCTATAGAAAAGGGAGCAGCTCAGCTGATATATACCGCCCCAGGAAAGAGGGGGTGTCCAGTAATGTAGCCCCAAAGCACTCACAGGATCCAGAGAGCAGCTGGGCGATCTCTTGGCTCTCTGGCATGTCCTGGATGGCGGCATTGATCTTCTCTCGGATGGTCAACACCAGACTCTGCCATTTCAGGTTGCAGTGCCTTCTGTCCACCAGCCAGTCTACAGGAGAAACACCCAAATCACAGCATTCCCATTCCCATGGTCAAAATTCCATCACTGATTCAAGTGAAATATGCTAAGGCACTGGCTAAAAGTTGTATTCATATTGGTTAAGGTGTGGGGGTCACGGGAAGATGGGAACGAAGACAGGCCCAAAGGGATGCTTGGGGCTAAACAGACTCCGGCAACCTGACTTCATTCACAGTGTGACTTTTATAAAGCGATTGCCTCAACACAGGGATAAAGTAAAACTTTAAATTGGTCCTGACATCAAAGTGCCAATTTGGACCATATTCTCCATGATGTTTTTGCTTCCACGGATAATTATATCTTTCTTACTGACAGCAGACGCTATTCAACTTCCACTTCCTTAGGGCTGGGATTAACCATGACAATGGAAAATACAAGACAGTTATGCCAAATACCAGATGAATGAACAACTGCAAAGCCCCTACTACCTACAGCGCCCTAAGGACTAGATAACACTGGTCTCTTCTTACCAGTGAAGTACCATCCTGCACACATGAATACCCATGTGACTGACCTCCTGGATTCTGGGCCCAGATCTGTGTTTTTAGTAGAGAGTATAGGTGGATAACAGCCATGTACATTTCCTCAGTCGGAGAGAGCTAAGAGCTAGACTTTGTGGTCAGATGGTCCCAGCTTCTAATTATCAACTTTCCTGGGCAAGTCTCTCAACCTCTCTGTGCCTCAGTTTCCCTACATGTAAAATGGGCATGATAAAGATACTGAGTACAAGGGGGAATGAAGGTAAAACACTGAGCGCTGTGTCACATGGCAAGGGCTCAATGAATTGTAGTGATCTTCATTTTCATAATGTCAAGCACATAAAACAGCACCTTGTATAGAATAAACTTTCAATAAATGGTTGTTGTTTTATTGGTCCTTTTCATGACATCAAGAGTGTACGTGTGCTGAAGAGCTGAGAAAAATCTGCAATGAAACTAAAGAAGCTCCACTAAGTGGCCACCTTGCCCTTGTTAATAAATCTGCCAGCTGGTCAAACACTGAGGGCCCACATTAGTTATCAGTTATATTCCCTCCACTGTAGTCCTCTAAAATCTTCAGAAAGAAAAATTCTGTAGACGTCACAGTAGTAGAAGCAAAGAGATGAGGCAAACAGATGTCATCTTAATGACAAACCAGCATCAAACAATTAATCCAGGGCTTCCCTGGTGGCGCAGTGGTTAAGAATCCACCTGCCAATGCAGGGGACACGGGTTCGAGCCCTGGTCCGGGAAGATCCCACATGCTGTGGAGCAACTAAGCCCGTGCGCCACAACTACTGAGCCTGCGCTCTAGAGCCCGTGAGCCACAACTACTGAGCCCACGTGCCACAACTACTGTAGCCTGCGCACCTAGAGCCCAAGAGAAGCCTGCGCACCATAACGAGTAGCCCCCACCGGCCGCAACTAGAGGAAGCCCACGTGCAGCAACGAAGACCCAACGCAGCCAAAAATAAATAAATACATTTATATATATATATAAAAAAACAAACCCAAGAGCTGTGCGTGGCCCTGGAGGGGTCAGAATGAAGAGGTCCTTCCCTGGCTCTGAACTGGGGAGGAGGTATATAGATCAGATACAGATGGCAGGGAGATGGCCTGGCCACTAAAAGGTTTTTCTTTCCAACTGGATCTATGTCCCTCTTCCTCCTAAAATCAAGGGGAGATGGAACCTTTTTTTTTTTAAAACAAGGTTTTTTTCCGGCATAATACAAAAAGCATAGATACTGGAACCTGACAGACTTAGGTTCTGCCTAACTTCAGATCTGCCATTCAGTAGCTGACCATCTTTAAGGTAAGCCCTCACCCTCTCTGTGCCTGAAAGATATGATTGACAACACATGTTATAAACGTTAAAGTAGAAAACACAGGTCAAGTACAGACTCTATGTCTGTTTCCTTCCCGCTCCTCTTAGCGGGGCAATCCGGCCACAGATGGGCGCATAGAACAGGGCGAGTGGTCAGTGCCTCAACAGGGGCCTTGGGACGTCGGGGCTCCAGCTGTTGGTGACAAGGGGCAAAGGGGCCAGGGCTCCCCCTGACAGCTGGCTGAGCGGAGGTGCCCCCTCCTACCGAGCAGTTTGCTGGTCTGGATGTCGATGGGCACGTGCTGATGGTCCTGGCGGGAAACACAGCGGGGAACGGGGCGTGAGTCCTGGGTGCGAACAAGCCACTCGCGCGCTCATTTCACCGACCCAACCGCCACCCTGCGGGGCCAGCACGACAGGCCGGGGAGGGCCGCGCGCCGGAGGGAGCCCAGGAAGCAGGTCAGGGACGGGCAGGCTGAACTCAGTTCAGGGGTCCCAACCCAGCCCCTCACCTCCCCAGCCCCTCACCTCCCCAGCTACTGTCCCCCCCACCTGCATCTTTCCTCCACTTCCGCTTCCGGCCGCCGACCCAGGCCCGCCCCGCCTACCACTAATCCAGTGGTGGTGTGGCTGAGCTTCAGTTTAGGTCTCCTCCGGCCACGTCACCGCCTTCCTCAGAGCCAATCGGGGCGCGCGCTCCACCCGGGCTTCAAGCCCCACCCACCCCGGGGCTCCGAGTGGCTGAGCCCGGGAAGGGCGGGAGAAGAGGAGACAGCCAATGGGAGGCGCGAGGCGGGCTCACGGCCGTGGAGGGGCGGGGGCGCCCGAAAGGGCTGCAGTGGCGACGCGATTGAGGCAGGCGGCGCCCAAGAGCCGATCCCGGCCGCTTCCGGCCAGGCAGGAGTAGAGGCCTCTGCTCAAGGATTAACGCGTCTGCGGACAAGGTCCTAGCGCCGCCCTGAAGAACCTGGAGGTCGTTAGAAATGCCTTCTCTCTCCTTGCCTTGCTTTACCGTCGATCGATAGATCGTAGTTTGAAGGTCTCTTGTGGCACTTGTCACACATTGCCTTCTCAGTTTATGTAATAGACAAGTGTTGAACACCTGCTATGTGTTGTGTGATTAGGGCAGGGATCGGGAGGGAGGAGGGTCAAGGGAGGCGTCCCAAAGATAACACCTAAACTGAGTGTTAAAAGAAGAGCGGCAGAAAGAAGGTGATGTGGGAGGGGTGTTCTGGGTGGAGGAGACTGTACAAAATTTTGCAGGCCACAAACTGCAAGGGGGTGCAGGGAAAAACAGGCAGGCAGGACTAGCAAAATAATTGGCGGGGTCCAGTGCAAAATTAAAATGCCCTTGTTAAAAAATATGAACTGCAGAGGTCTCACACGCATGAAGCCGGCCCTGCAGGCAGGCCAGCCTCTGTGCCGTGAAAGGTTTGAGGCACAACAGACTGTAGAGGTGGAAGGGTAGTATCGTATCATATCATCTCACGAAGGAACTTGGACTTCACCCCTGCAGACAGAGGGGAACCATTGGAGGGTTTTAAGGGTTTGAGCCTTGAGACAGGAGAGACCTGTACAGATTGACTGCAAAGAAGATGGATTCGTGGGAGATAAGACTGTCAGGAGGTTATCATGCAGGAGTTAGAGCCTGACCTGGGACAGAGGCATGAGGAGGAAGAGAAGGACTGGATTTCAGAGATGTTTTGGAGGAAAATGGACAGGACTTGGCATTTGATTGGCTGTGTGGTTGGGGGACAGCAGGATGACACCTAGGTGGTTGGATGCGAGTGCCTCCACCTAAGACAGGGATGCAGGATGCTGAGCAGGGGTTGAGGAGGAGGGCGTATCAGCTTTGAATTTGTGGGGTTGGTGGCCCTGGGAGACCCCCAGGTGGCAAGTGTGCAGGAGGCACTTGGGTCTGTAGCTCTGGAGTTCAGGGGACTGGGGATGCAGCTTTGGAGAGCCGTAGGCTGACTGATCTGTGGTCCAAGTGGTGGCTGAAGCTGAGAGAGGGCATGAGATTGGGCAAGAAGTGGGGAGGGTGAGGAGAGAGGGCGGGCTGGGGATCTCACAGGGCTGGGTGTGCCATTTTGCATCCCTCCCCTTCCAGGTTGTTAGCTCCTCAAGGGGGTTCTGCCTGGGTCTTTCTAAATGACCCCCCACTCCCCCCCCCCCGCCCCGTCTCATCACTTGGGACTTAGTAAATTTTTTATTGAACTGTGTGATGTGATAGGGCAGCGAGAAGATCTAGATTCCTGCCCAGTGAGATCTTGGACCATTTCCATAAGCTCTCTGCCAGCCACGGTTTCCTCAACATGGAGATAACACCTATCCTGACCATCTCAGCATATTTCTATTTACAAACCTAAACAAATAAACATACTAGATGTACGTAACTCTTTATAGCTTACAACATGCTTTCATAGATTTTTCTCATTATCTGCAAACTGTGTGGGTGTGAGTATGTGTGTGTATGAAACATTAATCATTATTTTTATAGAATGGGTTGAAAGACTTCCGTAAAAATGGTTCATAGGGCAGAACTAAGGGCCTCTTCAGGGCTCTCTCGTGGGAATTTGGCTCCCATCTTAGAGTCCTGACTCAGGCTATAGGAATTGCCGGGGCTCCCCCATGATTAAACAAACACTTACCGGGCTCCAACTATGTGTTCCTGGCTCCCTGGGACATCCCAGGAAACATGGCCCTGCCCTACCCTCAAGGTGCATCTTTCCTCCTTGAACCAACAGGCAGGGCAGGGCAGGAGGAGTCTAGAAGGCCCAGCGCTGGTGGGTTGGTGGAGGCAGAGACCACCAGCACTTCACCTCCCCGCCCCCACAGCACCCCGGGTGGCTCATGTGGGGCAGAAGGATGTTTAAGAACAGCTCTGGGACTTCCCTGGTGGTACAGTGGTTAAGAGTCTGCCTGCCAATTCAGGGGACAAGGGTTTGAGCCCTGGTCCAGGAAGATCCCACATGCCACGGAGCAACTAAGCCCGTGTGCCACAACTGCTGAGCCTGCGCTCTAGAGCCCGTGAGCCACAGCTACTGAGCCCACGTGCCACAACTACTGAAGCCCTCGCACCTAGAGCCCGTGCTCTGCAACAAGAGAAGCCACTGCAATGAGAAGCCTGCGCACCGCAACGAAGAGTAGCCCCCACTCGCCAGAACTAGAGAAAGCCCGCAGGCAGCAACGAAGAACCAACACAGCCAAAAATAAATAAATAAATAAATTTATTTAAAAAAATAAAAAAATAAAAGTCATATAAAAAAAAAAAAAAAAAAAGAACAGCTCTGCCTGGCTGCTGGCCTCAGGGTGGTGGCCCCAGAGAGCGTAGGAGTGTGGATTTTGCACAGTATCTGCACAGTCTGTCCTTTTCTGAGGCCATAGAGAACCTCAGGGCCGATGGGCAGATAAGCACACAAGTGGTCTGGCATCCAGGGCATCGAGGTCTTCGGGACTCCCATCATCTGGAAAGTGGCAGGGAGAGGCTGTGAAAGGCTTCTGGCTGTGAATCTCTCAATTCTCTGCTGATATAGCAGGTGGGGGTGAGGCAGCACATAGGAAGGTGAGGAAGGATAGAGCAGGCCTGTGGCGGCTTTGGACAGGAAAGCACAGAGCCCCAGGGTGGTATGTATGCAGACTGCCTTGTCATCCTTTGTTGTTGTTGTTTGTTTGCTTATTAAGCGATAGTCATGTGCCCTGTGCCAGTGTAGATCTAAATGTTTTACAAGCCTTATCGAATTTGATCCTTCCAAACAAACCTTATAATGTGGGTACTGTTATTAGGCAGATTTTAAAGGCAAGGGAGCCAAAGCTTAGGGAATTAAGTAACTTGTCCAAGATCATAGAGCTGGAGTTGGTGAGGCTGGGATCCAAACCCAGGCCTGTCTGGCTCCCCAGTCCTCATTCTTGTTCTCCGTGGGATGTGGCTTCTCCGGCAGCCCTGCCTGCTCCATTCAAGCACCACAGCTCGGCCACCACAGGCGCAGGCCTCTTCCTCCCTCCTCTTCGGCCTGAATCCCACTTTCTCCCCTGTGGTTGTGTCAGACACTTAGCACCCTCACCCTGGCAGTCCCTGCCCTTTTCCAGAGTTCTTTCTTACCACGCCCCATTCCGGGCAAGAAGGCCCATTACTTATGTTCCTGCAATATCCATAAAAGGAGGGCTTACCCTTGACATTCAGACATTTATCTACCATAGGTTTATGACTTTATGGTCCATGTCTTGTGTGTGTTTGCTCACAGCCACACTGACTGTGCTGTGTGTGTGTGTGTGTGTGTGTGTGTGTGTGTGTGCACGCGTGTGTGTGGTGTATCTGCCTGCTGGGCTGAAAGCTCTGGAAACTCAGCCTCCTCAGCTGGGCCTCTTGCTGCTTACAGTGTAGTCTCGGGGTTGGTTTTTTCAGTCTGTCTCCGTAACTAGTCAGTGAGCACCGTGTGGGCAGGGAGTACAGTCCTGTTCATCTCTGTAACCCTAGCACCTGGCATGACACCCCATGTTGAGTGTCAGGTGCTTGATGGATGCTTGTGAAGGAAGGAATCAGAGAAAGTGCCGCTGGTGCAGGAAGGTCTTTAGTGATGAGTGGGGACCATGATCACTTGGTCTGGGGGGCGGGTTGTGCATTCTCCAACTCTATTCCTCACTTCCCCCCTACAGCTCAGGACTTGGAGTCACTTGGAGTGAGAGGGAGGAATTTGAGGCGAAGATGTCAGGGCTGGTTGGCTTCATGAGTTAACACAGGCCAGAAGGCCTATGAGGGCCCAGTCAGCTGGGTCGTCCTCTGGGGCCAATAATTGCCCTATAAACCCTGGCCACTGTGCCCTCCCCATCCCTTCACCTTTGTTAGTCATCTTGGGGAAAACAACTCACTGGGTGGCTTCATGAATTGGGTCCAAGGTTTCATCTTCTAAGGATGCCACTGCATTTCATTATTTCATCATCCCCATCATGGCAGGTAGAGGGAATCTGCTCTTCCAAGGGAAGGAAAACCAAGTCCACTGCCAAACCACTCATCTATCAGCTTCCTTTCCCATGCAGTTCAGTGTTAGTTACCCTCTATTTGTCAAGCACTGTTTGCCAAGGTGCTGGGGACCTTAACATGAAGACATGGTCCCAGCCCTCAAAGAAAGTGATGGTATGATGTGTGAGGGGCCCACCACATTCTAAATCCCGTGACAGCACACCCGGAGCCTAGCCCTGTGTTCATATATAGTAAGAGCTTAAAAAATCCATACAAACAAAATAAGAGGGATGCTCGGAGTGCTAAGGGGACAGAAAGGGGGAGTATCCAACTCAACTGGGGGGTAAAGGCATGGGGTGGGGATGGAAAACTATCAGAGCAGGCTCCTGGGAGAGGTAACGCTTGAACTGAGTCTGGTAGGATGGGAATGAATTGTGGTAGAAGGGAGAGGACAGAGGAGCGATGTATAAGTGATGGGTGTCATTCTAGGAAGGGGGAGTAAATAACATGGATAAAGCACATAGGTAAGAGAGAGCATGACTGTTCCAGAACTTTATTGTGGGAACATGGGATGTTTATATAGAGAGAAATTAGGTTGAAGAGATTGGCAAGGTGAGAGCATGAAGAATACTCAGATCCATGACAAAGGGTTGAAATTTAATCCTGTAGATCAGGGTTCCCAACCAATAGGCAGCAGACCCCTGGAAAGCTATAGAATTGTGCAAAGAGTCCAGGAATCCATAAATGCAGTTGTATTATTTTGGTGCATGCTAGAAGGACAACAATCGTATGGGGAGGTGGAGAAGTTTTTCTATGTTGAGAAAGGATGCTCTCAGAGAACAGGATACCCAAATGACCAATACATGTATGAAAAGATGCTCAATCTTACTAGTAACTAGGTGTATAGTTAGCTAGGGCTGCTGTAACAAATTACCACTACCTAGGTGCTTTAAAATAACAGAAATGTATTCTCTCACAGTTCTGGAAGGCAGAAGTCTGCTATCAAGGTGTCAGCAAGGTTGATTCCTTCCAAAGGCTCTGAGGGACAATCTGTTCTGGCCGCTCACCCAGCTTCTGGTGGTTGCAGACAACCCTTGCTGTTCCTTGACTTGCAGCTGCATCACTTCAATCTCTGCTTCTGTCGTCACATGGCATTCTCCCTGCGTGTTTCTGTCTCTCTCCTCCTATAAGGACACGAGGCCTTGGATTTAAAGCCCGCCCTAATCTAGTATGTCCTCAGCTTAACTAATTACGTCTGCAAAGACCCTATTTCCAAATAAGGTCACACTCTGGGGTTCTAGGTGGACATGAGTTTGGGGGACACTATTCAATCCAGTGCACTAGGGAAATGAAAATATATAAGACACAAGAATTACTACTTCACTTCCATCATACTGGCAAATATTATAATGTCTGTGACCCAGGTTGTGTTCTCCAGAAGTAGGTGAAGTTTGGGGGGGCAAGATGCTTACTAGGGATCACTTCCTGTGAGAGGAACCAGACAGAAGTAGGATTGAGCAGTGGGAGAAATCCAACTGTAATGCGGGCCTGACAAAGCTTCAGTGAATTTGGTGGGGAGCTCTGGAGTGACTATTGCCCCTCCGACTGCCCTTCATGGGGGTGAAATGGCTGGTCCTTACATCCCCAGATGCAGGCTGCGCCAGAAGGGCAGGCTCTTGGGACAGGTGCTCTCTGCAGCTGCAGCAGGTCCTGAAAGAGCTGACGGCTGGAGGCCAACCTCCAAGGAAGGCAGCAAGCCCTTCCTCACGGGATGGGGGGAGTCTCACTGTCTACCACAGTCTGACAATACAGAGGTGGTCAAAATGAAGAGTGAGGCAGGCCAACAAATGCTTCCCCCGACCCGCAAGATGCCCACATCAAATCCCTGGAACCTGTGAGTGTGACTTTATTTGGAAAAAGAGTCTTTGCAGATGTGATTAAGTAAGGGTCATCCTGGATTATCTGGGTGGACCCTAACTATTCTCCCAAGTGTTCTTGTAAAAGACAGGCAGAGAGAGATTAGACACATGGAAGAGGAGAAGGTGATGTGAGGATGGAGGAGGAGACGGGAGTGATGCGGCCACAAGCCAAGGAAAGCCTACCGCCACCAGAAGCAGGAGGAGGCAAGGAACGGACTGTCCCTGGAGCCTCGAGAGGGAAGATGACCCTGCTAACATCTTGCTCTTGGCCAGTGAAGCTGATTTTGGAATTCCAACCTCCAGAACTTGTGAGAGAATACGTTTCTCTTGTTTAAATGCATCAAGTTTGTGGTAGTTTGTTGCATTAGCCACAGGGAACTAAAACAAAGAGTAATGGGAAAATTGCTGGTGGGGATGCAAGTTGGGGAACCCACTCAGAGGTTCTACCTTGGGGTGGCAGTGAGGACCCAGAGCTCTCACACGTAGAGCACTTGGAGCCGTCCCTGGAACGCAGTCCCTGTGAACACTGGCTGCTCACATTCCCACTCCCCACTGAGGTCTCCCTGAAGGGCAGCAACGGCAACCCCTCCAATGGCAGCCTCGACACCCACCTCAGACCTGCCCCTGCCCACCTCCCGGCTGCGCCTGGTGTAGCTTCCAGAGACCAGTCTTTGGCCTTGCCCCAATTATCCCCTCAGCCAGGCTGGCCACCCCCAGGATCTCCCATCTTCTGGCCTTCCAGAGGAGGGGGAGTGCTGAGGAGAATGGCAGCCCCTCTCCTCTCCCTGCTTTGGGAAATCAATATCCCTGGAGCCTAGATCTACTCCCTGGGCAGAGGTCAGTAAGAGAGGAATGATCTGTTGGGCCAGATTAGATCTATAATCCAATAGGGCCCGGTGGCTGCATGTCCCAACAGGCACCAAGGTCCTTGAGGCTCCCTTAGGTGTATTTTACTTGCTTTACTCAACAAGGACACCTTTCTGAAAACGTGCACATTGCATGTTTGTATTTGGGATATCATACTTGAACCTAGTTTTAGGAAGGTGCATTAAAAGGTGGAAAATTCAGGCTTCCCTGGTGGCGCAGTGGTTGGGAATCCGCCTGCCAATGCAGGGGACACGGGTCCGTGCCCCGGTCCGGGAAGATCCCACATGCCGCGGAGCAGCTGGGCCCGTGAGCCACAACTACTGAGCCTGCGCGTCTGGAGCCTGTGCTCCACAATGGGAGAGGCCGCGACAGTGAGAGGCCCGTGTACCGCGATGAAGAGTGGCCCCCGCTCGCCGCAACTGGAGAAAGCCCTCGCACAGAAACAAAGACCCAACACAGCCAAAAATAAATAAATAAATAAATTTATTAAAAAAAAAAAAAAAAAAAAAGGTGGAGAATTCTAGAAAGCAATAAAGCCACCTTGTGAGGGTGATCTGTTTAAGGGATATTCATAGTTTATAGCCTTATCTCAAACTCCCCACCCAACCCTGCTCCTCCCAGAAACAAACCTACCAAAGGTCAGGGGTTGGGCCTGACTTCCCAGGCTGGTCCCTCCCAGGAAGGGGAGCTGGGGCGGGCCTCTACCCCTGCACCTGGCCCTGCTGGCATTCTTCGAAGGGCAGGCTACGTGGGTATCCACTGAATCCCACCCACTGGGGCGCATCCTCCAGACTGGAGCTGAGAGAACAGAATTCTGCCCTCCTGGGTCCCACACATCAGAAAGCCCTGAGTTTTGGAGCGGGGGCAGTGAGCGCTTCCAGAACAAGCCACTTCCTCCTACAGATGGAAATGCTGTCCTGGCCCTTGGTTACAGTCCTACAGGCCAGTGCTCATCCCATCATCCTTCCAGTATCTTCCCAACACCTGAGTTAAGTTTTTAGCCTCTTCTGGTGTCTTCTGGACTGGACATCCACTCTCAAAAAGACTAGGCTTTCAGAGAAAGTGACAGATCTAGAAACCTTCTTGGGACGACTGTGTGTACCTCTCATGAGAGGCAGGAGAACCTTACAAAGTAATATCCTCAATTCACATAGACCCCAGGGGAACTGATAACGTATCAGCAAGCCTGGTGCAGCTGAAACCACAAGAAGTGAAATAAATGGGTTTTCTCTCACATTTACCTGCCCCAGGGAGAGTAGGACAAAGGCAAGTGGCTACATTAAGAATTTCTTAAAGACAATACTTCTGTATCTCATTTATATTTTTTTAAATTAAGTAATTAATTAATTTATTTTTGTCTGCGTTGGGTTTTCATTGCTGCGCGCGGGCTTTTTCTAGTTGCGGCGAGAGGGGCTACTCTTTGTTGCGGTCCACGGGCTTCTCATTGCCGTGGCTTCTCTTGTTGCAGAACATGGGCTCTAGGCGCGCAGGCTTCAGTAGTTATGGCACACAGGCTCAGTAGTTGTGGCGCACGGGCTTATTTGCTCCGCAGCATGTGGGATCTTCCCAGACCAGGGATCAAACCGGTGTGCCCTGCATTGGCAGGCGGATTCTTAACCACTGTGCCACCAGGGAAGTCCCTCTTATTTGTATTTGTATTTTTTTTTTTTAATTTTAATTTTAATTTTTTTTAATGCTATTCTTGTCTGCTTACATTCTTTTTATGTATGTATGTATGTATGGCTGTGTTGGGTCTTCGTTTCTGTGCGAGGGCTTTCTCTAGTTGTGACAAGCGGGGGCCACTCTTCATCGCGGTGCGCGGGCCTCTCACTATCGCGGCCTCTGGTTGCCAAGCACAGGCTCCAGACGCGCAGGCTCAGTAATTGTGGCTCACGGGCCGAGTTGCTCCGCGGCATGTGGGATCTTCCCAGACCAGGGCTCGAACCTGCGTCCCCTGCATTGGCAGGCAGATTCTCAACCACTGCGCCACCAGGGAAGCCCTGTATTTGTATTTTTTTTTAAACACTTCGGCAGTTTCTTTTTTTTTTTTTAATTAGTTAATTAATTTATTTTTGGCTGTGTTGGGTCTTCGTTTCTGTGTGAGGGCTTTTCTCTAGTTGTGGCAAGCGGGGGCCACTCTTCATCGCCGTGCGCGGGCCTCTCACTATCGCGGGCTCTCTTGTTGGGAGCACAGGCTCCAGACGCGCAGGCTCAGTAGTTGTGGCTCACGGGCCTAGCTGCTCCGCGGCATGTGGGATCTTCCCAGACCAGGGCTTGAACCCGTGTCCCCTGCATTGGCAGGCAGATTCTCAACCACTGCGCCACCAGGGAAGCCCCTCTTATTTGTATTTTAAAGTTTGCATTAAGTACCTGCTATGTATCAGGTCAGTATCAGTGATAGATAACTCTGGGCTCAAGGAGCTAACAGTCTATAAGGGAGGCAAATACATGACTAGATCATTACAATACTATACACGTGGACTTCCCTGGTGGTGCAGTGGTTAAGAATCCACCTGCCAATGCAGGGGACACGGGATCGAGCCCTGGTCCGGGAAGATCCCACGTGCCGCAGAGCAACTCAGCCCGTGTGCCACAACTACTGAGCCTGCACTCCAGAACCCGTGAGCCACAACTACTGAGCCCGCGTGCCTAGAGCCTGTGCTCCACAGCAAGAGAAGCCACCGCAATGAGGGGTCCGCGCACCTCAATGAAGAGTAGCCCCAGCTCGCCGCAACTAGTAAAAGCCTGCAAGCAACAACGAAGACCCAAAGCAGCCCAAAATAAATAAATGAATAAATAAATTAAAAAATAATACTATATATGTATATATGTGTGAGTGTGTATACACATTTAATCAATCGTGGTATATAGCATGTTAAATAGAAGCATGTGAGTAAGCCCTGTTGGAACAAGAAAATTCCTGGTGGAGCAGGGGGCATAATAATTAATTTAGGCCTTGAGGGATGAATAGGAGTTTGTCTTGGTTTACTCAGGGGGTGGAGAGGCCATTCCTAATCTCGTCCTGTTAGGCAGCTTCTGCACCCAGGAAGGTAGGCAGAGAAAGACCTCATGTGCACATTCAGGGAGTGTTGGAAGAGGAGGCTGCAGAGGCCCCTTCCTAGGAGGGCCAGGCCAAGTCTTTTCCACTATGGGCCGTGGGGAGCCTTTGAAGGACTGTCCGCCTGAGGCCTAGGGGCACAAGGGGATATTTAGGATGGAGGCAAACACGAACTCAAGAGGCCATGAGAAGCGGAACCGAGTAGATGCAGGGTTGGAGATGGTAGGGCAGGTCTGAGAGTTGGTTAATTAGAATTAAAATGTAACCTGGAGGGAGAGCCAGGGATAGAAGGAATCGTATGCCTTTTCTCTACCCAGTGCCTCGCTCTGAGCCTGGAACGGGACACGGTGCATGGAGGAAGGTAGGACCTCAAAGTCTTTGAAGCCTACTTCTAAGCGAGGGAGGAGGGGATGAGGATGCCTGAGGCTGGGGTGGGTCTGGAGAACCTGGCCTAAGGAGGGGCTGGTACAACCCAACCCCACCTCCAGGGAAATCTGGAGGAAGGCCCTTCAGGTCAGGAGGCAGCCACAGCCCCCCAGCCAGCACCCGCCTAAGGCTTGGGGTGGGAGCAGACAGCCTGGGAACCGGTCTGCCAACCAGTTTAACCAGGGACTGGTTTCGACTCCGGAGTTCAAAGGAGCTGGGTGCACCCCGTCCCTCCCAGCCAATGCGAGCAGCGGCCCTTAACCCTTCCCCAACTGTGCCCGGGGCGATGTCCAGGCGGCAGTTCATTCCGGGGAAGGGTCTGGTCTCTTTGGGGCATGAAATGGGTGGGGGTGACCTTGCTTATGGCTGGGGGGTGCCACCAGGCACCTGAGAGTGGGGAAGCTGAGGAGAGAGGCTCCCGTGTTCTCCCCACCTCAGACTTCTCTCAGGATTGCCTCCTTCTGGCTGGGCGGTCCCTGGAGGACCCTGGCTTCTGGGTGGGTGCGGGGGGTGGGGGGTGTTGCTGGGGTTGGATTTCTGGGGTGATGAATATTCATCAGCCAAGCCAGCCTCTGCTTCTGTTTACTTAGCCGGGAAGGGCTGGGTTTCAGGTTCACCTTGACTCCTGGAGCTGCAGCGCCCAGCAGGTACCCGCTCCTGCACCTGTTTCTCTCTCACCTGCCGCACAGCTGCCCCTACTCAGCTCTCCTGGCCTGAGCCTTGCCTGGCGTGGCACCCCGGAGGCACCCCTACCTCCCTCAGTCTGCCTCGGGGCAGCTCCTCCACTCAGCTCCTTCTCTAGGGAAGCTCTCGCCTCCAGCCCGGAGCAGTCGGGATCACAGGTACAGGCAGAGGGTGGGCAGGAGGGGAAACCAAGGCACAGACCTCTGTCAGGGGACCCAGTTCTGCCTCCACAGCTGACAAGCCCAGCTGGGAGGGGGACCCAGGCACGCAGGCCCCCATCTCTCGCTAGGTGGGCAGGCAGAACTCCACTCATCCCACTGGCTTCTTGGAGTCAATCCAGGCCTCCAAGAGAGCTCCTTCTGGGAAAGTTTAACTCCAGAGCAGTGCTCTGTTAACTCTTGCTGAGCTGGAGCCTACCATCTCCTACCCCCCAGCCTGGAGGATGTTTCTGGCTGGCCGGTAGGACCATCTCCCTGTCCTATCCAGGGTCCCCCAGTCTCACGCAGAGTGAAGGAGTACCACAGGGGTCCTGCAGAGAGATGGGGGATGGGGGTTCTGAGTTTTGTCTTGCAACATGGATGCTGACTTGCTCCCTCAATCCCCCTCCACCCTTCCACCTTCACCCCTGTCAATGGTTAACTTGTCCCAGCTGAGAAGGAGCCTAGCCCAGTCTGGGCAAGGCCCTTAGGGGAGCTCACAGAACCCAGCTGGCATGGTGGGGGCTGTCCTGGGGTGCCTAATGCATGCCAGGGTGCTGACCACCATAGGCAGGGGGTGGCAGGCTGTCCCGTGAGGCCCTTTGTGGGTTCCCAAGCTGTGCAAACAGCAGAGGTGTAGCTTACAGCTTCAGGGCTGATTTCTATCATCCCATGGGTGGCAAGGCCCCGGGGCAAGGGTCCTGCCCTCAGCGCCGGCCTGCTCAGGGTCCTGCACAAGCAGACGTGTCACCAAATGCTGCGTCTGCTCAAAATCCCAAGTACCTTCCCTCCGCCCATGCCCCCCTAGCCTCCTGTGACTAGACATGGACATGTGGCTTTAGGCATCTGGCTCTTTGCAACTTTGGATACCTGGGAAGTTTGGCTATTGTGTCACTTTTTTTTTTTTCTAAAGCAAATCAGATTTTACACTACTTTGGGGTAGCTCACTATTTAAAAGAATCTTATAGCCAGGTTATCTTGTAAAACAAAGAATAGTCTACTAATTTATCTGTTCTGCAAGTTCAGATTTCCACAGGTCAGGCTGGCCTAGAGGGCCAAACACCTGCTTACTGGTGCACGCATGTCCTCCTGGACAGAAGGGACAGCAAAGCGTAGCAAAAAGCATCTTGGAGAGACCAGAGTTCAAGGCCAGGAGACAAGGGCACCAGTGCCTTGGTGCCGTGGTAGAGGCTCCAGGGCAGGGTCCGAGGGCTATTCTGACCTCTCTCTGTGGTTTTCTGACAAGTTCCTTGTGATCTGTCGCTCCCTTTACGCCAAGGAGAGTTAAGCCCTGTGGATGCCAAGTCCAAATACCTGTTAAAGTGGGTATGTTTTAACTGGCACAAGCAGAGGCCACTTCCCCTCATGGAGCTAGGCAGTTTGCTGGTTACTGTCGGTTCAGGAGCTGTATCCTCCACTCCCCACGTTCCTTGGCAGTGGGAGGTGGTGGGGCTGTGGACTTTGCCCCGGACCAGGTGGTGACTGGGGCACCCACAGGCCAAGCAAGCGCCCTGTCCCTCCTTCCCAGCCCTCCCCACAACTCCTTCCAGAAACCCATCCTGGCACACCAAGTTCTGTGCAAGGCTGTGCTCAGCCCAGGTGGGGCAGACTGCCAAAGCAAAGCTCTCAGGCTGTCCCCTTGGTGCGCTCACCTCTCCAGGGTGCCCTGAAGGTATTTACCTGACTACTCACCCCTCCTTCACTTTCTAACTGGGAGCTGCACTAGATTTCCCTGGGATTCTCTTGCTACTTGAGCTCAGCTCGAGGGACAGAGCTGACAAAGTGGGATCTGCTTCCTGGACAGAGAGGTGGGAAGCAATCCACTGGGCATCTGCTTTGGGCAAGGGGATGGGTATACGGAGGGCCAGGGGATGACCGCAACAAGGGGGCCATGGAGGCAGGCACGCAATTCATTCCAAGCCGAGGTCAGTATCCTGCTTTCATTTTTTCTGAACTTGATATGCTCCCCCTCTAAAGGAAATCCAGACTCATTATGGAAAATCTGGGAATCAAAAATTGGAGAGGAGAAAACATCCCCTATTCCTTCTACATAAAGAAAACCAATATTAATCATTTGTCATATTTCTTTCTGGTCTTTTTAGAAAATGTAAATGTAGTTAAGACCATCAGGGTTTTTTTTTTTTTTTTTATTATCAGGGTTTTTTTGTTTGTTTGTTTTTTGGTTTTTTTGGCCACGGCTTGCGGGATCTTAGTTCCCCAACCAGGGACTGAACCCAGGCCCTCGGGCCCTCAGCAGTGAAACCATGGGGTCCTAACCACTGGACCGCCAGGGAATTCCCAAGACCATCAGTTTGTAAAAGGAGGTGACACGTTTGCCTGGGCTTAGGCCGGCTGACCACCTAGCTTTCTGTACTGTGTACTGTGGCTATCGCACCCTCCTCCTCAGGACTTTCACAGCCCACGCCACGGAGTCCTGAGAACAAGACCACCAACCCCTCCAGGCCCAGAGATGTCTCCATTTCTCATTGCTCTGCCTGCTTTTTCATTGATCTTAATTCCTCCAGCCTATGCTCTCTTCTTCTTGTGCTGTCCAGGCAACTTCATCTGCCAGAAGTTCCACTAGCTCAGGCGGCAACTTTGTGGAAATTAGTAAAAGGCTAGGCCACAGCTGTGTCACAACACATTATGTTGTCAGGGGAGAAGGCTGGATTTCAGCCCCCTTGCCCCACCTCTGGTGGGGCATCCTTAGGGAGGGTCCAGCCTGTGAAGACCAGATCCCACATGTACCTCTTGGCCACACCAAACTTCCTTCCAAATGTTCAGGTCCCCTTCAAACCCCTGTCCTTGTGGAAGCCGTATGGGGAAGGGGAGCCACCCCTCAATAATTATCACATTAGCATAAATTTTATTGAATACTTTGCAAAGCATGTCTACCTCATGGGCAGGGATTAACGTTAGAGCTAAATGTTAGGGCTGAAAGGGACGGGTGAGGACGCTGAGGTCCAGAGAAGTCACTTGCCAGAGGTCACGAGGCTGGAACAGTCCTCGGGACTTCCCGCTCCCAGCCTGACATTTCTCCCCCTTAGAAAAACCCCGGCTGCTCATTTAGTCGTGGTGGTGACCACTGGGAAGTCCAAATTACTCTGAACATCACAAATCCTATTTAATCTTGTAATGAATTCCAAGTAAAATGCACAGGGTGTTTCTGTCCGTCTGATACCAGCTGACCATCTGTCCATTCCTGGCAGCAGGTCCTGGCGGTATAGCAGGAAGAGCATGGGAATGTGGCAAAGGCCTTGTTGCTGTGTGACTGGGCGAGCTGTTCCCCTTCCTGCAGCCCCAAGGGGCCTGGAGTGTCAAAGCTGCTTGGCAGTGGTGTTTGCTTGTCCCCTTGCCCCCTCCGCCTGGCTCAGATGGCTTCCCCATGGATGTCTTCTTGGCCACCCCTTCCCCAGACCCCTCTCTCTCCTGATATACCCCAAAAGTATTGCATCACCTACCTGAACCCTGGGTTCATTTGGCCCCAGGCTTCAATTCTTTCAAGCCCAGGCTATGAAAAGAGCCCACGTTTGGGAGACTAGAAAGGGCTGCTCCGAGGCCCCCGCCCCTTCTCCCCACTGACCCCTTTCTCTACACCCCCTGCTCCTGCAGAAAGCCCCACCCTCGGGTCTGAGAGCACCATGACCGAAGTTGGTTGGTGGAAGCTGACCTTCCTCCGGAAAAAGAAATCCACTCCCAAGGTGCTGTATGAGATCCCTGACACCTACACCCAAACTGAGGGCGGCGCAGAGCCCCCAAGGCCTGATGGCGGGGGCCCCAACAGCAACTTTAACACCCGCCTGGAGAAGATTGTGGACAAGAACACGAAGGGCAAGCACGTCAAAGTCTCCAATTCAGGCCGCTTCAAGGAGAAGAAAAAAGTCCGAGCCACGCTAGCAGAGAACCCCAACCTCTTTGATGACAGGGAGGGCAAAGGACAGTGAAGGGGGCCAAGGAGGATGCTAGCACCTCCCCACTCCCTGCCATCAGCTGGATCTGAGACAGGAGCTCGCCACGCTGGCCTCTTTGGCCACAGCTGAAGCCTCGGGGGCAGTTGATGCCTGCTGGCAGGAAACGTCTGGTTTTAGGTTTGTATTTATGTGCTCCAGCTTTCTGGAAGGCCTGAGAGATCCCAGGTCCTCCCGCCCTCCCCCACCACACACAAAGGCACTCCAGTTCAAGGATGAAAAGTCCCACTCAGGAAGGACAGCCCTCCTCGAAGAGGTGGAAGCACCAGCAGGGAGGTGGGCGTGGAAGGAATGGAACAGGGAGCTGGACAGACCTCACCCGCTCCTGGGGCACAGGGTCAAGGGTGAGTTTGAATTGCTGCTCCCTCTACTTTCTCTACCTGTGATTATTCTCTGGATCCATTCTAAGAGTGCATTTTCCAGAAGCCACGTGATGCGGGGTGGCTTCCTGGAGCTGAGGCAGAGATGCTGAACTTGAGCTCACCTCCTAACTCAGGTGGGAAACTTCCTGGAACTTTGCTCCCAGGTGTGCAGGGGGAGGGCAACCATGGCACTCCCTAGGGGGTGCTGCAGAAGGCCAGATTAGGGACCCCGTGGGTTCCTGCACATACCCTCAAAGGAAAGCTACACTGCCCCGCGGGTCCAAACTCAGAAACGGGGTGGGAGGCTCTGACAGGAGCCCTCCTCCCCCTGCTAGTATTTAAGATGGATCAGCCTCAGAGATGAGTCCTGCAGCCTTGAACTTTGTTTAAAAAAAATCATCGTAGGTTTCTTTTTGTAATAAACAATGCTGCAAAAGCAGAGAACCTATTTATGCTCTTGTCTTGCATTTACTGAGATGCTGTTTTTCATGCCTTTATTCTTTTTTACTTTGTGTTCAAACTATTCCTTTCAAGCACCAGGAAGTGTCCCCAGGTGTAAAAATGTAATACCTGGGTCACTAACTTCACCACCAAGCCATCTTTAGCATCTGGAGATGAAGAGAGTGAAGGAGGGAGCTGGTTACACCTCAGCAAGAGAGGCTGTCAGGGGCTCCAAGAGAATGGAGTAGAACTTTGGTGACCAATCCCAAAATCTCAGTGGTTTGGTTTGGGATCCAGATTCAAATTCTAGTTCCCCCCTTAGTAGCTGTGTGATTTGGGGGAACATTAAAAAAAAAAAAAAGCAGCAACAGCAACAATAACAAAAAACACCTCCTCTGAGCCTCAGTTTCCTCTTCTGTAAAACGGACTGTAATAATACCTATTTCACAGGGTGTGGTCAGTATTAAGTGGCCCGTAAGTAGTCCTATAGTAGGTGCCCAGTGAATATCGGTTTCCTTCCCCTTCCTTTATGAAGGAACTCCACCATAGCCCACAGCTACCGTTTAAGGACATGGAGAGAGCTTACTCCCTATGCTGTTAGGTCCAGACCCAGGAGCCGAGCACTGGAAAAAATTGGCCAAATCTCTGGAGCTCATGGTGGGAACAGAGAGAGACCAAGGTGACAACTAAACAATGTGATTCTGTGGCTTCCAGGTCAACTCCTCGCAGGCTACTGGGCCACCCCAGGGAGGTTACTCAGGAAATTTACCAAAACAAACAGACCTGTACAAGGGTGCCTTTGTTAGGTGGCCTCACCCAGGCCAGAGGGAACTCTGAGGATGAGTGTGGGAGACCAGGGGCCGGAGGGAGGGAAGGCGGGCTCAGGTGTGCCGCCTTCCCCAAAGCCTCTTCCCCATCCCTCCCCACCACATGGAACTTTCTAGGGTCCCATCAATCACTCAGTCCATAAAGCCTCCCATGGAGGAGCTGACTTTCTCAGGGCTGCAGCTCTGCCTAGGGTTAGCAGCTGACACTCACAGAGGGCTTCTAACAGGCCAGGCCCTGTGACAAGTCCTCCACGAGGGTCCTCCTTTAACTCTCTCATCACAGGTGCTGTCATTATCGCTGTTTTCCAGTTTTCCAGGTGCATTAGCTGAGGCTTAGAGAGGTCAAGTCACTAGCCCTAGGTCAAGGCTTGCAGTGGCTGAGCTGGGACGGAGGCCAGAGCTGTGCACTTGACTGCTGCACCACACAGCCCCTTCCACACTTGATTTTTATCTGCTCAGGGAAGGGAAACTGAGGCTCAGAACAAGGAAAGGAGCACAGTCACCTTCTGCAGAAGGGGAGGTGGGGTTATGCCTGGGCCTCGGGATCCTGGAAGGCGAGCACCATCCGATGGGGCTGCCCAGACTCTGGAACCAGTGAGGGAAAGTCAACCAGCTTCAAGGGTGAGTGTCCCCTGTGACCCCAGACCATAGGGACCTGCCACTTCAGCCATCCTGAGGTTCCCTGAGGCAAGGGGGGGTGAGGTTGGGCCCTGGGCCACTGACCCGTGGTTCTATCTCATGCTGGCAACGCATGCACCACCACCCCTCTTAGGTGAGAGAGTCTGCAGGCCCCCCTGCCCCATGCTTACCACCCCACTCCACGGCCCAAAGTGATGTCCACGTAATCTTCCAGGGAAACTCCACATATATCCCTAAGCTGGGGGATGGATGAATGGGGGTGGGGGGAGGTACTAAAAGCCAAAGGGAGACCTGGCTGCCCAGGGAGTCGTACTAAAAGCCAAAGGGAGACCTGGCTGCCCAGGGAGTCAGAGCCAAGGCGGCTGCAAGTTTTCACGAGGCCAGAGGAGGAAGCAAGGGTGCAAATATGTGCGGGAGCTGGGAGAGGCTACGGGTTATCAACCACAGTTTCACTGGGACAAGACCCAGGCGTGGAAAGGGGGAAAGGGGGAGGCAGGGAGGGCCGACCAGAACTGGCCTGCGCCGCCCAGGAGGGGCCAACCCTGGGCTTCGGGCTCCCCCTGCTGGACGCCCAACCTCCAGGAGGGGAGAAGCCAGTTGGGAGGAGTTGTTTAATTCCCCAACTCCCCTCAGTCCTGGGGGGCGGGGACGAGACCCGGCTAGATTGAACATTAATATCATGCTGACGAGCTTTTATTATAGACTTGGCACAGTGACTGTCAGACAGAGGAGAGGAAAGGAACAGCTGAGACCAGGCCCAAAGCAGGGGGGATACACAGCCCCCAACAATGCAAACAGGACACAGTAGGGAAGGGCACCCCAGCACCCTCTCCTGCAGGTGGCCACAGGATTAGTGTTGGCTTAAGCCAGGCTTAAGGGGGGCCAACACCCAGAGGGCCGCCCTTGGAGGAGGCAGTCAGTAACAGACACGGAAGCACACGCCCATGCAGTGGAATGAAGCAGTTTACAGGGTGGCAAGCTCAAGGCCAATGTGTACAAATAGTTCTCTGATCCTGGCTTAGTCACAGCAAACATTTGCCCAGCCTGGCTCCTCTCCGCAGCCTGTAGGCCACTCACTCAGGTTGTCCCTGGTCACCAGACTTGGGCTCGAGGAAAGCCAATACTACAGCTCAGCACAGGCCTCAGCCAAGGGTGACTGAAGAATCCAATTGTGAGGGCGGGAGGCGGTTGGTTTAGAAGTTGAGGCTGGTGCATTGGGTCACCTGGGGGTGCGGGTGGTCTTGTTGAAAGCTGAGTGAGATTCGGTGGGTCTGGGCTGGGCTCCCAGGTGATGCTGATGCTGCTGGCCTGTGGACCACACTGCAAGTAGCAAGCATCTACTACCGGGGGGTCTCAACCTCGGCTGCACAGAATTCCCCGAGGACCTTTTAAACTTCCCCAAGTCTGGGCTGCACTCACACTGGTCAAATCATCTCTGAGGGTGGGACCAGGCACCACGGTTTTTAAAGCTCCTCGGTAATTCCAGTGAGGATGAAAACCAGTGATCTAGGAGTCATCATCAGGTGCGGGGGTGGGGGGGGGGTGGTAAAAGGATGTGTGAGTGTCAGAAAAGTATAATCTCTGTTATTTAATTTTATACCTGGAAAGTAAAATACATATAAATGTATGTATATATGTATTTCACATACATATAGTTTTTATAACCAAATATGGAAAGTAAAGCTTGATGAAAAGCTTCCTGATACATAGGTACCAGCACGAGTTCCTTCTACAAAACTCCTGTCTGACAGTGACAGAGCACTCATTACCTAACCTACACCCTCCTAGGCAGCCCCAATTGTTTGAAATCTCTTCCCATATTGAGATGAAATCTACTTCCGTGCAGCTTCCACCTATGGGTCCTTTGGAGCTACAGAGAATAAATTTAGTCTCTTTTCCACATTGCTGTGCTTCGGATAATGGAAGGCAGCTATCAGTTGGGTAAGTGGTATAAAAATATCCTATTAGTAAATGAGTTAGTTAAGGTTCTTTTCGTTGCAAGCAACACAAATAGATAATGGCTAGTCTAAGCAGAAAAAAAAAAATTTTTTTTTTTAAAGAGATAATGGGTTTTCTGAGGTAGGAGGAGGAATTGCACAACCCAGACACGGGAAGGAGGGATCCAGGGACTGCTGAGGGAGCTGCAAGAGCAGCAACCAGAGGCTGTTGCTTCTAGGCGGCCATTATTGACTTGGCTACAAACACTCCTATGCTCTGAGTCCCTCCGTTTCAAATTTCAAATTGGTGACAAGAAAAACCAGTTGGCTAGATTGCCTCAGGTGCTTCTGCTGGGACCAATGGGCTTTGGCCGGTATGACTGTCACGTGATAACAGACAAGGCTGCTGTGGGCCCACCCCCTGTCACCAGAAAAGGGAATCACACCAGATGCTACCCCTAGAGGGAGCTATTCCAATAAATCATAGTTAAGGTCAAGAATAATTACGGGATTATTTTACATTTGTGATTGTCCATGCCACTGTTAGACTCCACTAGACCAGCTGACTACAGAGAACTCTCTGAAGGGCCCTGAATATAAGCGGTGGGAAGGGAAATGCGTTGAGTTTAGAAGGGCCTGGCTCCTGATCCCATACCCTCTCTCAGCACGGATCCCAGCCCCAGTCAGCGCCAGCAGACTGGGAGTCAGGGTGCAAGTCTCTCATAGAGCCAGTCTTCCTCCCCTCGGTGGGTCATGGGCCCCAAGGGGGAGTCTCCTGTCGGTAGGCCCCGTCGAAAGGCGATCCGGTCATGCAGGCGGTTGGTTTGGCCTTGCCAGAACTCCATTACTTGGGGGTACAGGATGTAGCCACCCCTACAAGGAGAAGCAGAGGCTTCGATGCTCTGTGCGTTTTTCCAGCCAGGCAACCCCACCACCCTCCGCGCCATCCCAGCGCCCCGTGAAGGGAGTTGCTGGCGTACGTCAAACAAGGGTTGCCGGGAAGGAGTAGATCTGTAATTCCATGGACAGGGTGGCTTTAAGTAAGCACGAGGGTCCCAGGGTCCCTTTCTAGACGACCACCAGGTATCACTCACCAGTATTTTGGCTTCGGCACCTCTTGTTCCTGGTAGAGTTGCTCCAGTTCCTCATTTTTCTTTCTCAGATACTGTCCAGGGGAAGGAGATGGAGGAAGGGCCAGACCCAGTCAGTGATTCGTTTAATCACCACTTACTGAGCATGTGCTCCGTGCCAGGTGCTGAGGACACTGGCGAGCAAGGCCGGCCGGCCTCTGCCCTCTAGGGGCACAGTCCAACGGGAGGGTCAGACAGATACAGCAGGCCTGTTCCCTGCTCTCCAAATCCACGTCCCCCAGGGAGACCATCCATTTCACTCTGCTGGAGAGGGCGGGCCCTGGCATCCCCTGGGGACAGCCTCTGGGGCTGAGCCAAAGCACTACCACCCAGAGGACTAAGGAGAAGCCCCATTCACCTCCCGATCGGGGATCACGGAACTCTGGTGACTGACCACAGCCCCAATCTGGCTGCTCTTGGGGCGGGAGTGGAAGTAGCACTCGGCCTCCTCCTCGGGCAGCTTCTTCACGGGACCCTCCACTCGCACCTGCACAGGGATGGTCCTGGTTAGACGGCATTCAATGCCACCTGCCCCCCCAACCAGTACAGGCCCCAGTCCTCTCTGTTCTTCTCTTTATCCGCTGCCCCGTCACGCCTGACTCCAGCTAGCCCAGCTAAGTGAGAGCCGTTTGAAAGGCAGGATGTTTGCCCAGCCTGGAGACCCTCACCAGGTTCATTCATAAACTCAGGCCCTTCCCACCCCTGCCCACCCCAGGTTGTCCCAGGAATGCATACTCACCTGACGGTTTAGGGGTTCCCAGTAGAAGACAAGGGAAGCAAAGGGATTAGAGTCCTGGAAATGAAACAGAATCCACAGTCATCAGGACAGGAGTGAGGATGCCTCCAGCATGGGGGGAAGGCAGGGAGTCTGCATTGCGCAGGTCCACTGCAGATGCATTTACTGTAACGTCTCTTTTTTTTAAAACAAATTTATTTTATTATTTATTTATTTATTTTTGGCTGCGTTGGGTCTTTGTTGCTGTGCGCGGGCTTTCTCTAGTTGCAGCGAGTGGGGGCTACTCTTGTGGTGCGCGGGCTTCTCGTTGCAGTGGTTTCACTTGTTGCTTCACGGGCTTCAGTAGTTGTGGCACGTGGGCTCATTAGTTGTGGCTCGCAGGCTCTAGAGCACAGGCTCAGTAGTTGTGGCACATGGGCTTAGTTGCTCAGCCGCATGTGGGATCTTCCCGGACCAGGGCTCGAACCCGTGTTCTCCGCATTGGCAGGCGGATTCTTAACCACTGCGCCACCAGGGAAGTCCTGTAACGTCTCATTTTTAAATCCTCAAAGGTAGGCCTACTTTTACAGGTGTGGAGACAGGCTCAGAGAGGTTAAGTAACGTGCCCAGGTTCACATGGTAAATGGGCCAGATGGACTCCAAAGTGAGGCTTGCCATTTCCCTCACCCATAGATTTGCAAATCCTCAGAAATGTATGTTTGGCTGCACTGGACTCAGGGAAGGGTACTCATTTTGGATTCACGAATTGAATGCATACGAAGTGCCAACTCTGTGCTCAACACCAGGAGAGGTGCTGGGGGTATAACAGAGATACCACAGATGCAGCCTCTGACCCCAAGGAGCTTACGGTTTAGCAGAGGACACAAACATTAATCACATAATCCCATAAATACATGCATGGTTAGAAACTAAAAAAATGGCAGAAAGGAAAGTTTCAAGTTATAATGACTGCAAACAGTGCAAGGGGCTGACTCAGCCTGGGAGTCCAGAAGGCTTTCCTGAGGAGGTAACATGGGGACTGGACCCAAAGGAACAGGCGCTACTCAGGTAAACATGGGGAGGTAGGGGTGCCTACAGAGGGCACTCATCCACGGCAGAGAGAAGGGCAAGTGCAAAGGCCCGCAGGCGGGATGGTGCCTGAGCACAGCCGGCAAGTGGCTTGGGGCAGCTATGGCGTGAGAAGGTGACCAATGAGCCAGGGCTGGACCCTGCAGGCCCAGGAAGGATTTACCGTGAACCCTCACCAGCTCTTGTCCCTTTCGACTCTCGAAGTTAGTGAAGAAGCGGAAGCCGTCCTTGCCAAAGCCCTTCAGCAGCACCATGCGGGCGGACGGTTTCCCATCTCTGCGGCAAAGAGCAGAGCACTGTGGTCAGAGCCCCTCCCCACAGGATGTCTGAGCACCCCTACACGTGTACCCCCTGATTCTGCACTGTCTGTGCACTCAGGCTGCCCATTCCCGCTTGCCCATGGGAATTTGTCCTGGAGGTGCAGTATGACACCACTGCCTAGGGCTCTGTAATGGACTGAACTGGGTTCCCCTAAAATTCAGTTTTGAAGCCCTAACCCACAATGTGACTATATTTGCAGGTAGGGCCTTTAGGGAGATAATTAAGGTTAAATGAGGCCGTAAGAGTGGGACTCTAATCTAGTAGGACTGGTGTCCTTATAAGAAGAGGAAGAGACACCAGAGACCTCTCTCCCTGCACACACAAAGGGAAGGCCATGTGAGGACACAGCAAAAAAGGTGTCCATCTGTAAGCCAGGAAGAGAGGCCTCACTAGAGACCAACTCTGACAGCACCTTGACCTTGGACTTCTAGCCTCCGGAACTGTGAGAAAATAAATCTCTGTTGTTTAAGCCCCCCCAGTCTGTGGTACTCTGTTATGGTGGCCCAAGCAAACTAGCTCTGGGGGATATCTGGGGGCACAGTACAAGAGCCCTGCCTTCAAGGCCTTATGCTTTAGTGAGCAGGGGACAAGCAGAGTTGAATAAGAGGCTAATATAAGAGATGTCTCAAGGGGTTTATGACTGATTGTCAAATGAATGACACAAACAAGCACTGTGCTAGATTTCAAGAGAGGAAGAGGGCTTTATGGAGAGGTTCCAGGAGATCTGCCTCTCAAAAAGCAGATGGGAACTGGGGAGACCGGGAGATGCGGGAGACAAAGTTGTGTGTATTGGGGGGTGGGTGCATCAAGGGCAGAGATGAATGAGGCACTACATTTTATCACTGAAATGGAATTGAGTAAAGTCTAATCTTTGGTTTAGAGGTAAGGACACTGAGGTCCAGAGAGGACAAGTTACTTGCCTGAGGCCACACAGCATGTTAATAACACAACTAGAATCATAAAGTTGTCATCCATCAAAATGAGAGCTTCCTAAGTTTCCTACTTCATCTGTACCCACCTTCAGAAGGGCCCACAGCTATGCCTACCTGGTACAGGTAGCAAGACACATGGCATTGGCTTCCCCTATGTCAGGACACTGGACAGCCTCCTCAAACCAGGCAGCAAACTGCTTCATGGGGTTCAGGGAGGTCAGCTGAGTCTCCTCAAATGCCTGGGAAGGGAGAGTTTTATTTCACTTAACAAACACATGTAGTGCGTACTGTGTACACGGCTCTGTTCTAGGCACTTTTCAAATATTAACTCATTTAGTCCTCATAACAACTATCTCGTAACAAAAAACACGAAAAGGTGAATAGGTCCCACACCTACTGATGGACAAATCAGGGTTTCATGTCATGGGTGTCAAACCTATCACCTGGGGAGCCTAAAAAAAAAAGACAGATTCCTGGGCTCCACCCTGTAAATTCTCATTCAGTAGGTCTGAGGTTTAATGAAAACTTGCATGTTTAACATGCATTTCTGGAAATGCTCACATGCAACCAGATTTGGTAACCAGGCCCTGGGCCCCAATTCCAAAATAATTCTCTTGGTTTCTCTCCTGAGGAGGGAAAAGGCAGTAAGAGCCAGAAGCTTTCTCCTCCCCTCCTGTGTAAAATAGTCCTCCTGCCCCACGTGTTACTTCTTTATCAAACATTTATAAGCTAATTATCACTGTTCTAGGCACTTTTCAAATATCAAAGTCCATAATATCCCCGTGAGGTCAGTACTATCACTTCACAGGTGAGGAAACTGAGGCCCAGGGAGGTGAGTAAACCGCCCAAGGGGTGCGCGGAGCGACCTACAGGATTTCATCCAGGCAGACCCCCGAGTGCGCGCCGTGAGCCCCTATGACAAGCTGCCTCTGGAGTCCACCTTCATCCTCGTTTCCCCAGAACACCTTCCCCCTTGATTGTCTTTGAACCCCCTTCTCCCACGGAGGTGACCCCGAGCCCCAAGGGGTGGACCAGAAACCCCAGGTGATCCCTCCCATTCCCCTCCGCCCCGGAGATGACTCGGATCCCCTGTGTCCCCGCCCCTGCGGAGGCCCTGCGGGGCGGCGGCACCTCTCGGTCCCCGCGGTAACCCTTGCGCATCGGTCCCAGGTCCATGACAGCACCGCGACTGCACAGGTGGCGGAGGCAGCGGGGCCACTCGGCGGGTCGCCCGAACGTCACGATGACGCCCCGCAGCCCGAACGTCATGGGGCCGCAGGCCACGTGACCCAGCGTCGCTCCGCGCTGGGTTCCGTTGGGTTCGGAACCAGTTTCTTAGCTCGGGAATCTACGCCGGCAAGGAAGAATTTGCCAGTTGCCGAGCCAGGCCCACAGGCCCCAAGTCCTCCAAGCCAATGGGAGCCAATAGGAAGCCAGGGTTGGTGGGGGGAGCCGGGCGCGGAGATGCCATTGGTCAGAGTTTTCCAAGAGCGAGGACAATTAGAGCAAGAACGGAGGAACCCTGCAGCCAATGGACGGCGCCTCCGGGGGCGGGAGCAGAGAGACAAGGAAATGCTGTCACCGCCGTTAACACGCACGTGGAGTTTGTTAAAGGTATAGGAAATGAAGCGGCCCTGGCCCGGGGCGGGGAATGAGCCGTTGGGGGCTTGAGGGGAGTAGTCAGTATCAACGGGTCGGCCCCTAGCAGGTGCCTGAAGGCCAGTTTAGTGCAGAAAGTACCCCTCGGGGGAGGCTGGTGCCAGGAAAGGACAAATGGAAAATGGAATTAGGGGCCAGACTCTGAGGCAAGGTGATGTGGAGACACAGAAAGGGGCGATCCGTTGGGGGGGAGAAATTGGCGTTCAAGAGTGGGACAGGTTGCAAATGACTTGTGGATCTCACGGGATAGGTGCTGTATAGTGTGTGAGTATGGGGAGGTGCTCTGGGGTCTGGGGAGGAGCAGTGGGGTCAAGACTATGGTAAGAAAGCAGATGGCTGAATGGGAAAGGGGAAGAGGGAAATTTGGGATCAAGCCATCCCAGACCAGAACCATCTTCCAGCTCTGAATCCCCTCTCTCCAGCCTCATTGCTATAACCTGGGTCAGAGCATGCTGCTCCCTTTCCTCATGGTTTCCCCTTTTGTGGTTGCAGCAGAGTTCACACTAGCCAGTGTTCTGGTAGATGGAAAGATTGCCCCACCTCTCCCGGGCCACCCCCATCTTTGTCGTTTCCCCTTTTTCACATTTTGCCCTTTCTAGGTAGCTGGAGTCTAGCTCCCAGGTCAGTGCCAGCCGCAAACCAGGGCACAGGGGAGCAGGTGGCTATGCAAAAGTCACTTCCAGGCTGTGGACTCAGGGCTGAGAAATAGGACACCTGCCAGTGCCCATTCCAGTTTTGACCTGGCTGGGGCAGCCTTGGGTCAAGGCCTCTCTGTAGTCCTGGTTTCCACCAACATCAGGAAGGGGAGCTGCAGGAGCCACCTAGGCAGGCACCCCAGGACTGTGCCAGGTAAGGGAAACTTCCTGCCCTGCCCAGGTGTCTGCATTACAGCCAAGCTTCATTAAGCCCAACATTAGATACCTATCATCCTTTATTATGTGCACATAGCTTGAGCCAAATAGAATCTGGAAGACAAATTTGCTGCAAAGAAATAATACATGTCTCAAGGCTTAACGATGTTGATCTGTGGATCCTCCGCTGGTTCAAAGTTTTTGTGTTGCCATCATTTTTCTCTGTCAACACAATCGAGAGAGAGTTGACTGGGCTTTCTTTCTTGTTGAAGTTGTCTTTCCACATATGAACATTGCTCCCCTCCTCCCAAGGCCCTGCACTTGAACCTGGGTAAGCAGTGATTAGTACCCTTCAGCTCAGATGGTTTTGTTCATGCAGCTACACTCTTAGCCCTGCTGGGCTATGCTACCCTGGACCCAAGATTCTAGGGCTCCAAGACTAGGATCATTTGAATGGTTTGCTTAAAAATTAAAAGCCAAGGGCTCGGTATAGTGGGGTAGACATGTGTTAAAGACTTCTTTTGGACCAGGCACTGAGCTAGGTCTGAAAACATGAAGATGAAGATGCATGGTTCCTGCCCACGAGGGGCTTATAGTCTACAGCGGAAGGCAGATCTGTAAGCTAAGGAGTTACAGGAATTTTAACAGATGTTTCCGCAAGGTAAGGGGGAGCAAAAAGGAGGAAGTGGTCTCCAGAGGTCACACAGTCAGTAAAGGCTTCATAAAGGGAGCAGACATTTGATTTGTCTTAATGAGTAAGGGTTCTCCACATGGACAACGGAACAGGCATGCCAGGAAGAGGGAACAACTCGAGTGTGATATTGTTGGAGCTAGGTGGTGAGAAAACAGACCAGGCAAGTAGTCAGGGGCTTGGTGCCTGCTGAAGATCAGGTAGGTAGCAAGGGCTAGGCTTTAGACAACTATTCTAAGTTTTTATCCTGTGCTGCTGTCAAACCAGGGTGTCTAATTCCTGGTTTTTTAAGGCCAGGTAGAGAGAAAAAGCTCTAGATTCTGACAGCCTCTTCCATCCTTGGCTGTTAGTGAGGAAGTTCGCAACTGGTTGCCTTTTTATATTTGCTCCTTCATCTTGAAGATAATAAGTAGGCTTGTATTGTGCTTTTCTGCCTAGTGGGATTTGGTGTCTAGATCACAAAGCAGCCCCACAGTGCAAACCAGAGGGGGGAACATGCCCGCTGGCTGTGTTGCTACTGCTGCAACCCCAGCAAGGGGTTTGTCTGCTTGGGAGAAATGAATTTTTTATTGTTACTGCTTTTTCTTAAACATTTTGCCCACCCCCCGCCCCCACACCCAACTTTGTAAAGTTCCTAATCTTTTCTCGAGAGTCTTCAGTGAATAGAAGCTATTTTGCAATACTGCATTGTACAGAGGCACCCCGGTTTCTTAATATGCAACAAAAGGCTGGGTGTGAGTTTGGGGGCTATGCCTTGCCTGTTTTCTTCTGATGCTTTTGCATTTATGTTCTTAAGTCACCTTTTAGTCGAATTGTTTGATTGAATTATACATTTCAGTTACATCTTGGTGATTGGATTTTTGTTTTGGGATGTGGCTCTGGTGATGGAGTGGGTGACAGGCGAAGGAGGGCAAGACGCTGCCGTGTTCTCTCTAAGCATCAGAGCCTGATGCCTGAGTTTGGGGGGTGTGGGGTGGAGAGGAGGGTTTTGACTCAGCAGGATGGCTTTAGGCGACTTGGGCGGTGCTGTTCATTGAAGTGGGGGAATGTTGGAGGAGAGGCTTAAGGGAAAGGTGAAGTCGCCATCAGACCTGTTGAGTGTGAGGATTTACGGGACAACCACATTCGGTCGGGTTGGAAAATCAATTCTGGAGCTGGGGGAGAGGTCTGGGCTGATGGGATGGTTTAGGTGTCATGAGCCTCGAAGGTGGCACTTGAAGCCATGGGGGAGGATGACAATGTCTGGGAAGGGAAGGGGGCCTGGAAGAGTGGTAAAGATGCTCCTGACGTATAGCACCCAGCTTTCCAGGGGACCAACAGCAGGCCAGAAGGGGTGTGCCGGGGCCCCAGATCTCAGGAATTCTCCAGCCTAGCTTTGGTGAACTCAGTGTGGAGCCTCAGGACACACAGACAGGTGGGTACTTGGTGTTCTGCCAGCAGATGCCTGAGCCCTGAGTTTGGTTGTCAGGTGACCCAGAGGGGGATGCAGGGAGGCTGACCCTTACCCGACTGTCCTGCTTGCAGTTATGGGGTTAACCCCTCACACGATACTTTGCATGTGCTCACGGATTGCTCCCCAAATATGTCCCATTGTTTTCATATGTGTTCCCCGTGAGAAGCTCCTTCATGGGAGGGACTGCTTAATTTCTCTGGCTCCTTCTCAAAATCCCAGCCAGGAAATGCTAATCTGTAATGTTTATGCATAATCTGCTTTTCTTAAACTTCTCTGAGCTTGGAGAGTGGGGCTTGGGGTTTTCTGGCACCTGGTAGGAGCAGGGCCACCAAGAGGGTCTTTGTTGGCTGGAGGGATGTTAAGGTTTCCAAGGTGTGTTGGTTGGGTCATCTCTCTTAGCCCGGGTACTGGCTAATCAGAGAGTGGGCCACAGGCAGGGGGAGGAGGCCTGATGAGTCCTCAGCAGGCCCAAAGGATATGACCTGGTGGTTCCTTAGTTTCATTTGAGAAATCCTGGTCAATCCTCTTGGCCTGACCTGTGGTCATTTCTTATTTCCTCTTGGCCACAATCCCGATTAGCAGGTATTTGACGCTCCTCTCCAAGCCCTGATTCTCTGCCTCTCCCTCCATGGTTTGCTTTCTTTTCACCCACACCCCTCTTCTGTATTCCATCCTCCCAGGCTCACTTCCTGCTCTTCTACTCCCTGAGGACCTCTTCACTAGGAAACCCAACTACCACCTGTCCTGAGATTATTGCAGTTCCTTTAGTGGCTTCATCCCAGCCCGAGACCTTGGTCAGGTGACAGGAGGTCTCTGTCCCAAGGCAGTGTCTGTCCCCCAAGTTAGGTTCCCTGGAATCCACCACCATCTAGACCTCAGCCACGAGCCCCTGATGGGTGCAGGGACCTGAGATGCTGCAGGCAGCTCCCATCATTAAACTTAAGTGTGGGGCCTCAAAGGTGATTGTCAAGATGGACTGAGTAGTTTGAAGGAAACCTGAGATCTATTTGCTGGTTTAGTTAAGAAAACAAAAAAGTACTTTGCCCGATGTGCCTTCAGGAGGGGAGGGTCTTCCCCAGCCCCCTTTTATTTCGGGCTCATAATCCTAGTATCTGGATGAGCCGCAGCATTGAGCATCACTGAGCAGACAGGGGTGGCCTTGGTGCACAGGACCCTGGGGAGGGAACTCGGGCTGTGTGACCCCCACTCCTGGGAGTAGCCTGCCCCCAGATTTTCAACCAGGGCCAATCAGGTGTCCTGGGGAGGCCTCTGACCTGGGGCAAGCTTGGGCCACATCAGTGTCAACAGTCCCCACCCCCTGCAACTCTCCAGTAAATAAGGGGTGGATTAAAGCAGATGAGGGCTAATTTGCCACCAGGTCTCTCCGTTCTCTCCCCAGGCCAACAGCCGTGCTAGGCAGAATACACTTTCCTGCTCCCTTTTATTTTTTTTTTAAATTAATTAATTAATTTGTTTGTTTTGGCTGTGTTGGGTCTTCGTTGCTGTGCGCGGGCTTTCTCCAGTTGCGGTGAGCGGGGGGCTACTCTTTGTTGCGGTGCGCAGACTTCTCACTGTCGTGGCTTCTCTTGTTGCGGAGCACAGGCTCTAGGCGCACGGGCCTCAGCAGCTGTGGCACGTGGGCTCAGTAGCTGTGGCTTGCGGGCTGTAGAGCACAGGCTCAGTAGTTGTGGCGCACAGGCTCAGCTGCTCCGCAGCATGTGGGATCTTTCCGGGCCAGGGCTCGAACCCATGTCCCCTGCATTGGAAGGCAGACTCTCAACCGCTGCGCCACCAGGGAAGCCCTCCTCCTCCCTTTCTAACTCAGGCATCCCATGGGCAGCAGAGATGGTCAGGCATAACTTTTGAACCCATGTGTCTCACTGGAGAAGGGAAATCCCGAGTGCCAGCACACTGTTCTGCCCGCTGAGGGCTGGCACCTCATTTCCAAAGGATGCCAAGGAGTCAGGTCAGTTTCCACACTTGAAGCATAAAGCACATGACTTGGAATCAGTTCCCAGGAAAGGATAGTTCTTTGTGCCTGAGAGCAAAGCCGGTGGGGAACATGTGGCAGAAAGAGGTCAGTTGTTAACATTCCCCTTCTCTCGCCAATCCTGATCAAGAACACAGTAAGGCAGTTTTCTCGTCACACAATCCGCACGTGAGAGTAGATAAATATACCTCATGTCTTCCTCCTCCTGCCAGTGCAGCAATGAGAAGTGGGGCTGCTGGGCTGGTTAGGAGGCTTCCATGTCAGGGTAGAGACAGTGGTTGGCCTGGTATCACCCAAAGGGCTTAAGTATGCTTGGGACGGGACTCCCTGCCTGTTAATAAAGAAGTGATGGGGGCAGAGGACCTGTGATCTATCTGAGATCCATCTCCTTTTTATTTCTTCAGCTGATGCGAGGGTGGACTGGCTCTAAGGACAAGCTGTTTGCTTGCAAAAATGCAGGCGCTGGTGACAAAGGAAACACAGTAAGGAGATGGATAGCTCTAAACGAGCCTTGCCACTCTTGCACAGAACAGCCACCCTGGCTGTGTCCTTTTGAGGCTGATTAAGAGGCATTGTTGTTAGAAGAAAAGCACATACTGTTCTCTGTATGCTTGAGAACAACTTGCCTCTTCCTTCAGCTCAGATGCTCTTCAGGCCCCTGCTAGGTTTAAACACAGGTACTGAGCTGGCTCCAGTCGCAATCTGCCTACCATCCCAAACCCTGATCTCCTAATGAGCCCTGTCCTACCCCCTGCCCATCCCCCAAAATCCCCACCAAAATTTCAGATCTGCAGCACTTGCTAAAACCAAAATCAGCCTGCTGCCTTCCCTGTGGTGCTGGGGTGAGGGATAGTAGAAAAACAGAAACTGTGGCCAGGGTTCTCTCTTGGGTGGAGCTGGGTTCTGGCCTGGTCCTCCACCCTGGGAAGGGATCTTGGGGAACTGTGATTTCTCCAGACTCTTTAGCCTTCTGGAAGTGACTGAGGCAAGGTCCCTTTGGATTTCTCTCCTAAGCTTCTTACTAATGGGCTCTGAGGCCAAAGCCCTGCTCCGGGGGTTGGAGAGTTGAGTGGAGGAATTCACTTGCTGGTAAGGAAGGCACTGCTGTTCACTTGAGTCTATGGGCAGAGTATGCCTGCTTTCATCTGGGCAAAACTGGCTTAGGGAAGAACAAAGCAGGAACACCTGCACCAGGCCCTGCCCTCTGGAGTCCCCCCACCAGGTGCTCTGGGGGCTTGTGCCAATGCCAGGAGGTCCGTGTGGCTGAAGCCCTTTTTGGGCTGTGGCCTAGATCTGCCAAGGTCAGGAGGACAAGGTCCTGCCCTGGTCCCAGTGCGGACAGCTCCGAGAGACGGGCTCCCTCCTCAGGATTCCCCTCTCGGAGCTCTCCGAGGGGAAAGACAAAGGAAGCTGCCATGCCAAGTTGCAGATTTTGCCTCAGGCAACTAAATTTATTAGCAAGAAAAAATTTTTGTCAGCCCAGTGCTGACCAACAAAGTACATCGTTAATAAAGGATAACAAATCTGTCACTTAATGCGTTAAAACATACCTCAAGCAGTTACAACTAAAAATAAAGTTGGATTTTTGTTTAATTTAAAAGCCTCAAAAATAACAAGCAATATGTTTTCAAACATGTAGTAGACACAACTGTCTATTTTACAATATACACTGTACACAAGTAGGGCTTGGGCTGGTTGGGGTGGGTGAGATGAGGGGGAGAGGGATGAGGTTCAGGATGGGAAAGTGTTTTATCTGAATCCAGATTCGAGTTGAAATGCTGTGTCGTTTAGAAAAGAGAATTACTAGAGTGAGAAAAAAATTCATATGCTCATCATTGCCCCCCCAAAACCCTAAACTAAAAGCAGGCATGGGGGAGGTGAGTAACAAGAACAGGAAGAAGGGAGCAATTAAATAAAACTTCTTTAAAGCACACACAATACACAGTGTTCATCATCGGAAGTAGAGTATAAGGCAACGTTCTCCATAGAAAAAGGGGGGGAATCAGGGAGTCCGTGGGTAGCTTTACTTTTTAAATAGAAAGTTGGAATGTGCTGGAGGAGAGCTGGGGTGGGGCAGGGGCATGTGGAGTGGAGGCGGCCTCTGGAGCCTCTCCGGAGGTGGAGCTGGATGCCAGTGGTGCCCTGGGTGCAGGGCCCCGGGGCACCCGCAGTGGCTGAGGGGGCCAGGGAGGTGCAGGAGAGGGAGGGGCATGGCACGATGCGACTCCGGCAGTGTTTGGGGGAGGGGGGGCTCACTTTGCTCCTCGACGGAGTGAAATTCATGTTTTTCCTTTGGAAATAAGGGTTCCCACTCGTCCTGGTTTAGAACGTCTCATTGGGCACGGCCACTGTCCACGGTCTGGGCAGGCCGGGAGCTTGTGGTGAGAGGGGAGGGCCAGGGCGGAGCCAAGGGGCTTCAGAAGGAGGTGAGTATGGGGGCAGTAGAGTCCCTTCCTGTGGGGACAGTCGCAGAACAGGAGGGAGGGGCGAGGGCGGGCCCAGGGCAGCTGTGGGCCTTCTTTCCTCCAGGGGCCCAGGCAGGACACAGGCAGGGGTCTGCAATCTGCGAGGCCTCCCGCCTCAGTTGGCCTTACAAGTTCTTCGTGACCAGGTGGGTCTTGTAATGCTTGGTGAGGTGGTCACTCCTCATGAAGCGCTTCTGACACTGGGCACACTCGAAGCGTTTGTCCCCTGGGAAGAGGAGATGCCCGTCAGTCACAGTGCCATGCCCCGGAAAAGGAGGCACACACATGAGGTGTGAGGGGCACCTGTGAAGCCGTGTCACCGGCCTACCTGCCGCTTACACAGTGCTCCCCATGATCCACTGATGTGAACCTTTGTCAGTCCTCATCCCCCTCCCCCCCATCACTCTCCAGTCTACTTTGTTTCCATTCCTTGTGCCGTGCCAAATGCTGTACTTGTGCGCCTGCACCCAGGACGCTTCCCGTGTAGCCTGTCACCTACTTTCTTCTGATCTTTGTCTCTCTGACTAACCCCGGCTCAAAGTCCTCCCCCTCACAGGAAAACCCCACTCCCCTCTGACCTGCCAGACTGAGCCACACACCCGGGCTGGGTCTGCTGCTGTTCTGAGTATTTACTCTGCAGCCTGCAGAGGGTGGGCGCGACCTGCCCCGCCACGCTGGCCAGGAGCCTGAGCTTTGGGCCTCGTGTCCCCAGGCCCAGGACAGGCGTCTGCTCACTGGGGGCATCTGCCAGAATGGCAGTTCTCAAAGCATGTGCTGTGGACCACTGGAGACACCCAGGACAATCTTGGGTGGTATATGCATGAACGATTTTCTACTTTATAGTTTTGTATTTGTTTGCCAGTACATTAAAACACTTAGCTATGATCCCAAGCCTGTGATGTGAAAAATAATACTGCACTGGACATAAAAGAGTAAAAATAGTGAAAAAAATAGTAAGTAAAAATAGTGAAGTGATTTAAGGAAAATCATTCGGTAAATAACAGTAGGAAAGGCAATGTGGGATAGTGACCAAGAGCGTGAACTTGGGAGCCAGAGGGCCTGGGTTGAACCAGCTCCACTAGTCACTGGCTGTGTGACCCGGCCCCCTCTCCATGCCTCAGTAAAATGGGCACAATCAAAGTACCGTCCCCATAGAGTCGTTATGAGGATTAAATTAGTTAATGGGTAGAATGTGTAGTATAGTGCCTGGCACAAAACGCCACTGATAGTTAAACAAATATGCAGCTTATGGCAGAAGTCATCAAGGCTGTGCAACGCAACTGACCTCACTTTGGGAAACACTGCAATAAAGGAATGGCTTGCGAGACTTTCCAGGTAGTCCTGCACCCCGAGGAGACAGTCTGTAGCTCTCGCTCAGTGCCGCAGTTCCTTGGCCAGGCCAGGAGTCTCCATGTCGCTGAGGACAATGGAGTGGGGGTGGGGAGAGAGGCAGGGAGCGGAAGTGCAGAGTGGAGGGGCAGGGGGGGCTGGAGGGTGCCGCAGGGGAGGGGAGCAGACCTGTGTGGGTGCGGGCGTGCCGCTGGAGCTCGTCACTCCGTGTGAACCTCTTCCCACAGAAGAACCAGTTGCAGACAAAGGGCCGCTCGCCGGTGTGCAAGCGCACGTGAGCCCGCAGTAGGGACGTCTTACGGAAAGTCTTGCCACAGTCAGGTATGTGGCACACGTGCTTCTTTTTGCCCTGCTCTCCAGACCTGGGAATTGGGTTGAGGGTGGGGTAGAGGGAATGGGAAGCAGAAAGAGCGGGAGGTAGAGAGATGGGGGCGGGACAGGATGGAGAGAGGATGTGGGGTCAGGTCGGAGAGCACGGAGCCGCTACCTGGTCCCCTCTCTGTCTGTGTCCCAGGGAGGGCTTGGGGAACAGGACACACGCCAGGCTGGCCGCCTGGCCCGTCTCCTCAAATCACCTCTTGTCCCCGTCCTTGCAGTTGGGACACGTGCAGGCCATGCGGCGCCGCTTCTCCCCGGGCTGGGCCTCTCCAGCCAGGGCCTGTTCCATCTGCAGCTGGATCTGGGTGGGGCTCAGCCCACTGATGGTCAGGTTATTCCCAGAAACATTCTGCACTGTCAGCTGCTGCTGCCCTGTGGGGAGGAGTGGGGCAGAGTTCAGGGTGAGGAAGCCCAAAGGGGCAGAAGAGGGAGCCTGAACCCCTTCTTCCTTCCTGCACATAGTAAGGTTGACAGTCATAGCAGCTAATATTTTTGAGACCCTGCTATGTGCCAGATACCACTTTAGAGATCTTAAATGTATTAATGCACTTAAGTTTCATAACCCCATGAAATAGGTACTATCATCCCCCTTTTACAGATGAAGAAACTGAGGCTCAAGATCACACATGTAGAACTTGTAGAATCTGGATGGGAACCCAGTCAACTTCAGAGTCAATGCCCAGAACCACTATACTACACAGGCCAAATTCACTTCCAGACGTTGCCCACACGGGTCTTGGAGTGTTTTTCCAGAATCTCCTCCAGCCTTAGGCCCTTGTGAGACACCAACTCTGCTCCCAGGAAAGTCTCCAGGGATTTCTGTTAACAGAGGGGGAGACAGTTCTGTGGGCTTTGGAACAAATCAAGCCCTCTAGGACTTGCATAAAGCCATCAAAGCAGGGGGAGTGCCTGTGGGTGGACTCCTCCCAGGCCACTAAACCAAATGCATAAAGTGCTGGAAATTCATTGAAGGACGAAGGGAGGAGATTCAGAGAGCTCCCACTACCTTGAAAATTGCCCTTCACCCAGCTAAAGAATGCAACGAACCATTTGTGCTAGGTACCTACAATGTTCCTTTGATTATGTGCAAGGCTGCTTTCATACTGTAAATATCACCAAATGTTACCACTGAACTGAGAAGTGCAGCACAAGCCAGTCCAAAGGCTCCCTCCTTTCCTTCCAACCTTAACTCAAGGCTGCCCACGCCTGGGGCCGGGGGCCTTCCCTCACCGCCAGTGTTGGTGATGGTGACGGGCACACCCTGGACCTGGACACCGTTGATGTTGATGGTCTGCATGGCCTGGGCTGCCGCTGCCAGCTGGGCTGCGTTCAGGCTGATGATGCTCCCGGCAGGGGCAATCTTTGGCAGGGGACGCTCTTTCCGGAGAATTGCAGCCGAGTGCTTTTTGCTGGTCCCGCTCAGATGGGCAGCACGGGACGGAGGGCTGCTACAAGTGGTGGTGGAGGTGGTCGCAGCTGTTGCCGGGGGGCCGTCCTGGACAAGGACCGTCTGTACCTCACCAGAAGGTGTACGGATGTAAACCTGGGAGGGGCCAGAGAGAAAAAGTCAATGCCCCCTGAGAGCCCTGGCTCCTGCTCCCCACCCTTTTTTTTTGCATTAAAGAATGTTTATATCATCCATTCCCTGGTATAACACTCTTGTCATGTCTCCTGCATTGGCAAGTGGACTCCCAACCACTGCGCCACCAGGGAAGCCCTCCTGCCCCCTTTCAATGCAGCATCATCTCCCTGCCCAAGGGAGAAGCGGGTGCCTTTTTGTCCACCCAAGTCTTCTCCAACTAGCCCAGGCCTACATTCGCCCACTGTTGATGTTCAACAAAAAGGGCTGATGGCATCCCTGTACTAAGCTGACAAATGCTGTTGATTTGAAACAAAACATTTAATTTACTTAGCATGGAAAAATATAATGCCAAATCTCCGAATTGAAGAATTAGAAGGCAGCTAAATGATGACCTCACAAAAGATGTGCTGTGAATGCTCATCAAAGCAATGAAAACAGCCTTTAGGAGGCACAATTAGTGGAGAGACTACTGTCTTTCTCCAATTCATACTAACAAGGATGGAACAATAAAACATAATGCTCATTGTTGCTAAGACAGTAGGGAAATAGGCACGTGTTCTTACGTCAGGGGGTGTGAAGTGGTCTAGGCTTGCTGGAGGGAAATCTGGGAATATGTGTCCAAAGCCTTTAAAAATATGCATGTTAGAGCCTGAGAACGAGAATGAACCGTGTGGTATCGGATGGGAATTAGAGGTATTGATGGAAGCTCTTAGGTTTCAATATAAATAGAGAAATATAGATATAAATGTATGTATATATGTGTGTGCATGTCTGTATCTATCTTGGTATTACATATATATGTATAGATATATTTATATATTCTTCTTAACTGTGTCCACTGAGAAAGGCTGAAAGCAGCAAAACTCCAGGAGCAATGAGCTCACCTAGCACCCAGCTCTTAGCTTCTAAATCCCATGCGCCACTAAAAGAAACCAGGGCTCCTTGGAGAAATAGCTGATTCGAGGACTGCGGTCAGGCGAAGTACAAGAAGACCTTGGAACACCTCTTATACCAGAAAGTAAGGAAATGCTCAAAGAATGGTGGTGACATGTGAAAAGAACACAAGAGCCAGCTTGGAGGGGCTCCCACTGGCTAAACATAGGATAATTTGAACATCAAAATAACAATACTAATGGATTATAACTCAGTGAATAAAACAGGAACCTATGAATCCATATTGACGTAAACAATTGGAGAAGAAAATGATAGAATTTAAAAAACTGTTATCACATCCTCCAATAAAAGGAACTAGGATTCCTAGGACAAATGGTTGATCCCAGGACTGGGGCTGGGAAAATACAAGGAATGAAGTACTGACACTTGCTACAGCATGGATGAACTTAGAAAACAGTGTACTAAGTGAAAGAAGCTAGCTGCAAAAGATCACCTATGGTAGGATTCCATTTACATGAAACGTCCAGAAGAGGCAAATCTATAGAGATAGAAAATGGATTAGGGCTTCCCTGGTGGCGCACTGGTTAAGAGTCCGCCTGCCAATGCAGGGGACACGGGTTTGAGCCCTGGTCCAGGAAGATCCCACATGCCGTGGAGCAACTAAACCCGTGTGCCACCACTGCTGAGCCTGCGCTCTAGAGTCCGCGAGCCACAACTACTGAGCCCATGTGCCTAGAGCCCGTGCTCCGCAACAGGAGAAGCCACAGCAATGAGAAGCCCGCGCACCGCAACAAAGAGTAGCCCCTGCTCACTGCAACTACAGAAAGCCCATGTGCAGCAACAGAGACCCGACGCAGCCAAAAATAAAAATAAATAAATAAATTTATTAAAAAAAAGAAAAGAAAAGAAAATGGATTAGTGGTTGCCAGGGCTTGGGGCAAGGGGGAAATGAGGAGTGACCACTAAAGGGGTCTTTCTGAGGTGATGAAAATGTTCTAAAACTAGATAGTGGTGATGGTTGCATAACTCCATGAGTATACTAAAACCCACCCACTGCACTGTACACTTTAAAAGGGTAAATTTCATGGTATGTGAATACCTCAATAAAGCTGAAAAGGGGACTTCCCTGGTGACGCAGTGGTTAAGAATCCGCCTGCCAATGCAGGGGACACGGGTTAGACCCCTGGTCCAGGAAGATCCCACAACCCGTGGAGCAACTAAGCCTGTGCGCCACAACTACTGAGCCCGCGTGCCACAACTACTGACGCCCGCGTACCACAACTACTGAAGCCCGCGCACCTAGAGCCCGTGCTCCAAAACAAGAGAAGCCATCGCAATGAGAAGCACGTGCACTGCAACGAAGAGTAGCCCCTGCTCACTACAACTAGAGAAAGCCCGTGCGCAGCAACGAAGACCCAATGCAGCCAAAAATAAATAAATAAAATTTAAATAAATTTATTTTTAAAAAAAGCTGATAAGAAAAAAAAAAAAGAGACTGGGAGTATGTCACACAGATGCAAGAACCAACCAGAAAGAGCTCCAAATGGCCAGAGTTGAAACAATGTGAGCAACAAAATAAGTAACGCAGTACTGGATTGTAACCCAAAGTATAAAATAAATATACATGAGTCTCTACTGACATAAATACATGATCGAATAAAAAAATAAATGGTGGGACCTCCTTGGTGGTGCAGTGGTTAAGAATCCGCCTGCCAATGCAGGGGACACGGGTTCGAGCCCTGGTCCGGGAAGATCGCACGTGCTGCGGAGCAACTAAGCCCGTGCGCCACAACTACTGAGCCTGCGCTCTAGAGCCCATGAGCCACAACTACTGAGCCCACGTGCTGCAACTACTAAAGCCTGCGTGCCTAGAGCCCGTGCTCTGCAACAAGAGAAGCCACCGCAATTAGAAGCCCGCGTACCGCAACGAAGAGTAGCCCCTGCTCACCGCAACCAGAGAAAGCCTGCACACAGCAACGAAGACCCAACACAGCCAAAAATAAATAAATAAATAAATTTATATAAATAAATGAATAAATGGAAAAGAGACAAATCTTCCTTACAGAAGAATTCCAAATAATATTATATAGATACTTTCCCTTCCAGGATGTAGAGCTTAATTGTCACCCCCACTCCCACCCCTGATGGGAGACTTAGCAACTCACTTCCAAAGAATTGAGAAAGGGAGAAGTAGCAGCTTTGATGAATGAAGAAACCTGGCAGACACCACCTTAACCAAGTGATAATGGTTAACATCAGGGATGTTACATCATCAGAGATGTTGTGTACCCCTCATATAATGTGACGAAAAGAGGCGTTTCGTCTCCATGGTATTCTTTCCAAAAACCCATAATCCAGCCTGGGGGATATTCTATAGGATACCTGACCAATGTGCCTCTTGTCTGTCAAGATCATGGAAAACAAAGACTAAGAAGCTATCCAACCAGAGGGGCCTGGGGAGATATGCCCACAAGTGCAATGTGGTATTTGGATGGGATCCTGGAGCAGAAAGAGGACATTAATTGACTGTGAAAGTGCAAGTGCAATGTGGTATTTGGATGGGATCCTGGAGCAGAAAAAGCACATAATTGATTAATTGATTGGATGGTGACATCCAATCAAGTCTGGAGTTTAGTGAACAGTAACATGCCAATGTCAGTTTCTTAGTTTTGACACATGTACCCTGGTATGTAAGATGTTTAACAAGGTGGTGGTGGGGGACCAGGTGAGAGGTATAAGACACTCTGTACTACCTTTGCAACCTTTCTGTAAATGTAACTTTTTTTTTTTTTTTTGGCCGCACAGCAAGGCATGTTGGATCTTAGTTCGCTAACCAGGGATCGAAACCAGGCCCCCTATGGTGGAAGTCCAGCGTCTTAACCACAGGACCGCCAGGGAAGTCCCATGATAAGAGATTTTTTTAAATTAACTTTTTATTTTAGAATAAGTTACAGGAATTCCCTGGCAGTCCAGTGGTCAGGACTCTGTGCTTCCACTGCAAGGGGCCGGGGTTCGATCCCTGGTCGGGGAACTAAGATCCAACATGCCTTGCAGTCTGGCCAAAAAAAAAAATCTCTATCACAATAAAAGCTACTAAAATAAGTAGGCAAAAGTCTGATAAGGACTGAGATATTTACACAGAAAGTATCTCCTTACAAAATACTAATCCATTACAAAGAGAAAAAAAGTAACTTTAAGGTGCAGAAACCTGCTAAATATCACTTTAATCATCAATAGTACTGAGACAAATCGAAATCATGCACCTCCTTTTGGGATGCAGTGAGAACACAGCATCACTCCTTTGATATTTCTGAAAAAAAAAAGTGTACAACTTGCATCTATCCATGAGGGAACATCACACAAACCTAAACTGAGGAACATTCTACAAAGTAACTGGCCTTTTAAAGTGTCATGGTCATGAACATCAAGTAAAGACTGAGGAACTATTCCAGGTCAAAACAGACTAAGGAGACATGACAATTAAATGGAATGTGTGATACTGGATGAGATCCTTTTGCCACAAAGGAATCATTGTGGCAAGTGATGAGCAACCTGAATGGGGTCTGAATTAGACATCAGTGTGTTTACTTGCTAATTGCCTATGTTTGAAGGTTGTGCTGTTGTCCTCCTTGCGTATAAGAATTACACACTTTCTATAAAACATTTGGAAATAACAGAGGCATGGTGGCAACTTACACTCAAATGATACAGGGGGAAAAGTCACTTGTTTAAAAAAAAATTCTGCTGTGATTTTGATTGGGGTTATTTTTGATCCTTGGATTATTTAGGACTGTGGTTCTCAGTAAAAAGCAAACAAACAAACCCCATGTTATCTCTTAATAAATACACATCTCATCCTCAATTTTCTGGTATGTGCCCCTTTTGCAAATCATTGCTATTTTCTGCATATCTGAAGTTTCTGTTACTAGAACATTTTCTTTCCCACAATGTACAGCAGAGGTCAACACACTTTATCTGTAAAGGGCAGAGTAAATATTTTAGGCTATGCAGGTCGTGAGGTCTCTGCCTTGTGGTGCAAAAGCCGCACAAATGGGCATGCTTGTGTTCCAATTACACTTTATTTGCAAAAACAGATAGATGGGCCAGATCTGACCTCAGGGCTGAGGATTGCCAATTTCTCTGATACAGAGCATAATACATTTTTTAAAACGTGCATATCCTTTGACCCACTTTTAGGAATTTATTTAGCGATAAGATTAGAAACAGCCTAAATCTACAGTTGGGTAACAGACAGCACCTCACCTCCGGATACTGGAAAACTATGTCATCATTACAAAGTAATGCAGTAGCTAAATCTTTCTGCGTACGTATGCTTATTTCCTTAGGAAGACCTGGTTCTAAGCCCTGCCTCCATCAGTCTCGAGACACAGGACCTCAGGGAAGGGAGGGGAGGCACTGCGAGGAGCAGCAGGTATCGCCTCAGTTCTTCACCTTTAAGGTAGGTCTGATAAGGGAGCCTCACATTCATAGAAGGCCACGATTCATAGAAAACCCCTTGGCAGTATGCAATACACCAGAAAGGAGGAGGCACTTGAGGGCAGGCCTCAGATTTCCTGTGCGTCCGTTATGTCCACAGCTCAAACTCAAGGGCACTTCTCCACCTGGGAGACTACACAACTCCCTACTGCCGTCACTCTGACGCCTCGGTTCTCTCTACAGACAGCTGGATTATAAATTCCTCCATGGCAGGAGCTGGTTTTTATATTTTAAAAAATCCTTGTACAATTTTAAGTGTAGCCCCTGCCACACACAAGAGCCAGGGTGGGCCAGGGTGGAATAAGGACAAAAGTGTAGGTCAGAAATCTGAGTAGAATCCTGGCTCTTTTGTCATCTGTGCTCCGTGAGAGCTGGATACTGGGTAACTTCTCTGAGTTCCAGGTTCTTCATCTTCAACATGGATGGGCCTAATCTCTGGCATTTACTAGGCTTACACAAAGCATAAAACCTGCCCTGCAAAGCCAAATAAATTTTAGTATTATAGCACCTTAATGAATGCCAAAAATAAGTTCCTGTTGAAGTTAGCATCCCAGAGGAATCTATCCTAAATGTTCCTGCTATGAAGCTAGGGTGCTTCTTCCTAATTTTTTTTTTTTCTTTGTCATTAACAATGATCAACATTTTTCTCATTGGTTTTCTTACTTTACATCAAATTCTATGGTTCTGACTAGAATTTTTTCATTCTTGCTATCATTCGGAGTATGTAATTCTAGAATAAAAAAATAAACTTTATTATTAAAAAGTATATATCTGCCTGCTACTCATCCCCCTGCCAAAAGACTCCCATAAAGAAAGTTTCCAAAATATAGGTACATAGGCATGTCACATCTGATTTCTAAAGATAAGCAGTACGAGGCCCTACGAACTGGCAGAAATGGCCACTTATTACCCACCCCAAACAGTACTGACTCCCAACACTCAGGTCAGGTCGGGAGATGCATCAGCATCATCTAGGAAAGCAAGCCAGTGGGGATGGAGCATCAGCCGTTTAGAGCTGAGGAGGAGAGGGAGGCGCGTGCAGAGGGTGTGCGTGGTACCTGAGTAGGCGACGGCTCAGCAGCCTGGATCTGAAAGTTCTGGGAGGGCTTCTGGGGGACGGTGGGGAGTGTGGCGGATGCCGCCTGCACCACCCGCAGGGCCTGCTGGGGGATCTGCACTACCTGCTGCTGCTCGGCCTTGGGGGGCACCACCTGGACCTGCTGGACCACAGCTGGCTGGCCCCCACCAGGGCTCTGAACGATGAGCAGGTTGTTTCCTGCCTGGATGATGTTGTCCGCTGTGGTCTCGATCAGCACCGTCTCCACCTGTTCGGTCACGGCCACGGGGGGCTGGGAGGCAGGAAGACTCTTCTTCCTGGCTTTCTTGTTAGTCTTAGACAGTGGGGCCGGGGGGCTCTCCGTGAGGAGCTGAGTGGGGGCCCCGGTGTCGCTGGTGTTCACGAGGTTGTTGACAGGCAGAGTAAGTGTCACATTGCCCCCTCCACCTGTCAGCTTCACCACATTGGCCGCGCTCTGCACCGGAGTGGTGGTCGTACTTGACTTCTGGACAGGGGCCGGCTTGATGGGGACAGGCTTGTGACTGGATGGTGAGGGGGTGATGATGGCTTGGTTGGTGCCAGGGATGATCTGGATCTGGTTGGTGAGATTGGGCTGTACCTGGATGGTCTGAGAATTGCTCGCCTGAATCTGAGGGACCGCCTGGTACTGGATACTGGCATTCGATCGGGTCCCTTTGTTGATCATGGTTGGGTTCTGGATAGCGAACACCAGCTGCCCACCAGGATAGGACGCGCTCAGCTGTGACCCCTGAATCTGAAGTATGTTTCCTTTGGAGGACAAGATTCCAAAGCTATTCTTGCCGGGACTGAGAGGGAGAGGGGCAGGTTTGATAGGGACGAGTTTCCGTGGTGTGGGCTGCGGGGGAGCAGGAGGCGTCACTGCAGCTTCAACAGCTGGAGGGCCAATTTTGCTACATGTTGCAGCAAGCAGGGCTAAGGGAGATGGCTGGGAGTCCTGCAAAACACCACGTGGAAAGAAGGAGTGAGACATGAGGCCTGCTGCCCAGCCGCCCCGCCCTCTAAGATCCTCTCCTCTTCGCAGGCTCCTCCCCACCGGCGGGCAGGGAGCCAGCATCCTCTCCCGGCAGTGGCCCGTCTCCCCTTCCCCGCTGGTTTCTCCATTGAGAAATTAAGGGAGAAAGGGTGAGAAATGCCTTTCTCAGGAAGGAACTCCCCAGAAGCACCCCTTGACGGGGTGAACTAACAGCATGGGCTGACCACTTACTCCCCACTGGCCTGATAGTGTCTAATGGGGACACGGAATCACCCTCAGCTTATAGATGGAGCTCCGTTAGCCCACCTTACTGAGTCATCAAGTGAGGAAGGACTGAGGAAGGGAGGGAGGGAAAAAGAAAGGGAGGGGGACGGGAGGAATAAACCCTTTGGAAGAGTGTTTTCCAGTGCTTGGGACATGACTTTTTCGATCAAGGAGGGCTGTTCTTTCAAAGCTACAAGGAAAGAGCCTCCAGGGTGCGGGGACACAGTCTCTGTTTTCCTTTTATGGCCAGTGGGGTCTGGAGGAAAGGACTTGAGTTTCATTCTGCTTTTCCCCCTGACTCAACTGTGGCACCTTAGATGAGTGGCCCTAGTTTCTTAGTTCAGAAAAAGTGGAAAACTGAACCCTCCCTGGTCTCATTGCCTCGGGGAGTTATAGTTAGCCAGGGCAGAGCTCAGTTGCGGTCTCATGTCAGCTTCAGTGAGTCCTTCAGTGAGGCTGACGCAGCCCCCAACCCTCAGAGCCCATCGCCCACTCGCCTGGGTGGTGGAGGCGGCAGGCTGAAGGTAGTCACTGGGACTGACAGCAGCAGTGGCAGCCATGCTGGTCTGTGGATCTGTTGGAAGAGAAGAGATGGAGTAATACCCGTGATGCCCGAAAAGAACCCAAGTCCCCTTGCCTCGGATTTTCTTTTTGCCTCTATTTGGGCTGCTTCCCCATGAGAGGTTAAGGACCTTTCCCCACACTTCCCCACTCAAGGTTAGCAACGCTACAACTCTTTCAGTAGATGACCTTCTCCCTTTCTCAGACTCAGCCACCTGAGGCTGTGAGGATAGCTGGTCCTGCCTCTATCGGACCGTCTCCTCCAACCATCATAAAGTCTAGGATAATGTGAAGATACCGAGATTATAATAACACTGGCTTCAGAAACTACGCTGTGCCACCTAATGGAGCCCTCTCTGCCGGGTACTGCTGACTCTCCCCAGCTAGACTGGAACCCCTATACGGTGGGCGGGGGAACCCCCCAGCTAATCCTGTGGCTCTGACCCAGGCTTCCTGCTCACTCCTGCTGTAGCCAGATGCCACGCCAGCCTGGGAAAGAAGCATCTCGGGGCCAGGATCCCCGTCAAGGAGGACACACCCACTCCATGCAAAAGTCTTGAGCGCTTTATGCTCAGCCGTCACCACATAAGCACAATGGCCCAGGTATAGATTACATAGAGCACACAGGTAATTACTTTAAATGAATTTACAGTTTTACATAGGACAACAGGCATAGCCCCATAGGTATCACTGAGATTAGCAGAGCTAATAACTGAATATAATGAGAATGAAAATATAATAAATCCTATTTTTCCTTAAATGTGTATATATTTCTATATATGAATATAGCAGGAAAAAGTCTTAAAAAAAAGGGGACTAAAATTTTAAAAGCCATTATCTCCTGGTGGTAGATTTTTTCTTCACTTAAAGAATTTTTCCCTTTGTTTTTCTGTATTTTCTCATTTCCCCCACAACGAATACACTCTACTATACTCGTTTTAAATAAAGGAAAATAAAGAACGTTGAGGAAGTAATGAAAGGAATCTCTACTCTGAACTTAAGTCTGATCTAAGAGAAATACAAGTAAAATGGAAATCAGGAGAATTTGGGGGGAAAGGATCTAAGCCATCTTATAGTTTATAAATCACTAAGGAAAAGAACACCAGGCAGAGAGTCAGACTTGTATCTTAGACCTTTGGAAAGGAGGTTTCAGGAGGTACTGAAACAAGAAGGGTATTACTCAGAGACTCGAAGAGGCAGAATGACTCAGGCATGGAGCCCCTGCTGGGCATCCGGCAGGAAGAAGACAGGCAGAGGTCAGGAAGAAGGCGGAACCACTCACATTTCAGCTGCCTCTGGCTTCTCTCTTTGGGGGAATGATTCTTAAATGGGAAAGGTAAAGAAAAGGTAAAGCGGGAACTGCAACCCAGGACAGGTAAGTACAGTAGGCTCATCAAAGCCTTAAATGGTTTCCAGGCCCTAGGCCACATGAACTGCACTCCAGAGTAGGGAGACACTTTGCAGGCACACTTGCAAACTGTGTGAGGAGCCAGAGGGGAGCTCTGGGCAAATCATATATGTGGATCCTGAAATATTACAGACACTGATCCTTAGCAAAATCCTAGAACAAATGACTGAACAGCAACTACAATTACTGAGGTAAGGAAGCAGTGATCACAAAGAATAAGCGTGGGGTTGCCAAAAAACAAGTCATGCTGAACAAACCTGTTTCTTTTTTGGGGGTTTTGGTTGGCTACATCAAGAGAATGGTATACACTGTGTACTTTATAACAACAAGGCATCTGACTGAAATGTTCATAGTATTCTTAGGAACGAGGAGGGAGAGAATTGCAGGCAGGATGATAGTCTGGTTTGGGGGCTAAGCTGAACATGCCTCCACCTAAGTGCTGAGAGCCAGGCCATCCTGAGCAGTTTGCTGCTACGATGTCAACCAGGGTCTCAAACTACGGGTGCATGCCAGGACCAGGATATGCAGGCTTCTCCTCGGAGGTTTGTGCTTTCTCTACCAGAATGTTTTATTCTTGTGTTTTCACTGTGATGATCATCTTTTAAAAATGAACATATACTATAGATCGCTGGGTGACTGCTGCTTAACCAAGATTTGCACATTTCTGGGCCTGTGTGTGTGTTTACAACTGTACTGGTACCAAGTGGCACCACTCTAACTACATGGGCTAATTAAGACAACTCAATTCTGCACATGTAATTCATGATACATCTGTGCAAAGTGAGGAATGACGGCTCTTCAGAAGCCTGGAAAGACCATGCTGCTGGGCACTAGACACTGCAGGGTGGGCATGCGGAACTCAAGGAGCCCGGATGTCAAGTCTGTGCTGTGCTTACACTGACAGCAGCAATTTGGGTTCAGTCAACTGTTTTCCTCCCCAAATGATGTTGTTGATTTGAGTTTTATTGGCTTTTCTGTAGTTATTTAATTAAATTTTATAGGAACTAGATCGATGAGTTGATAAACAGATTTATGTGCATACATAATTAAGGCTGCAGCCTTATAATGAAAACAATCTAAGTTGACTGAAAAACATTTTCCCTTTAGAGCAGTGTTCAAACTATTTAGAACATGAACCACAGTCATAAAAACAATTTACATCAAGACCCAGTGTACGCATATACATCCCCCCCCAACACACACTTCCCTGTCCTGTGCTGATGTAATAAGAATTTCCTGAAACAAAATTTGCCCTTGCTACATGTCATGGGCTTTGGTATTTTTCTACTCTATTTCATTTTTTAAAATGCCGGTTGTGACTCACTAAATTGGTTTTGTGCCCTAGAGGCTGGAAAACGCGGCTTCAAAGCAGTCTCTCCACCACCCAAGTTTGGGAAACCATGCAAAAGACCTAGAAGGCAAATTAACTTTATGGATGTCACAAAACTGAGGACTGTAAACACAATGGGTGTCTGTATTAGGGTTCAAAGAGATCTTAAAAAACTGGTATGTGCAGTGCTTAAGAGCATGAGGCTCCAGACCGAAATGAGAATTCAGACTGTGGGATGGCTGAGGCATTCCTCTCCCAGCCTCAGTGCACCGTCTGTAAAACAGAGGTAATGTCACCCTTACAGGATTCTAGGAGGCGTCAGTAATATGAAAAACACTGAGCACACAGGGGGTAATCAATAAATGGTGGTTTAAACTTTGAAGCTGAGTAAACACTGCACTTGGGTTAAGAAAAAAAAAAAAAAAAAATCACATGCATATAGAACAGGAAGACAGAGCTTACTAGCGGTTCTCATGAGAAAAAGCCCCAGTGGTTTTGACTCAAAGTTAAATGGAAAGCAGTTAGAATCTAGATGTGGTGGCTGAAAAAGCTACTGCAATCTTGGACTGAATTTCCAGAAGTTCAGTCATAGAAGAAAATAATAGTCCTCATCTGCTCTGCACTCGGGCCCCATCTGGAGTGTCAGGTTCCGTCCTGAGGGACATTTTGAAAGGAGGATTTTCAAATGGAGCTCGTTCAGAGGAGGGCAGCCATGGTGGTGACCAGGACACCAGAGGAGCGATACCCACCAGGGTGTTTATTCCATACATGTGTTCAATGGGTAGACTTTGGGGTGGAAATTTTGGTTTATTAGAGGGGACAACTTTCAAAAGATGGAATCAGGTGCCTCCTGAGGTAATGTTCTCCCTTCTCTGGAATCATTTAGCCAGAGGCAGGATGTGTGTCTCTGTCAGAGATGGGATGTCTAGATGGGGTGGGAAGTTGGACTAAATGATCTAGTTTGAGAATTTAAACTTGTTTATAATCCTCAAACCATGTTGCCGATAAAAACACAGGATGAGTTAGCTGCTGGTAGGGCTGGGAAGGGAAGGCAGGGGCTCTCCCAGGAGGCTCCCTTGGGCTCAGGTTCACTTAGCTAAAAATGGTGAATGACTCTCCCTCAGACATCCCCTGTTATGAAACTTGAAGGACACTAGAACAGGACAGAATGCAAACAAAATGAAAACTGGCCCAGTGCTTATTCACCTCCCTTTCCCATCTCCCTCTCTCCCCATGCAGTCATTATCACCCTGGACTCAAACTGTCTGGAGACTGGGCTGGGCTAAGAGGCTCTTCAGTTAATAAGTTACAGCAGAGTCTTGACGCCCTTGCAGACTGTGGGCGCTCCACCCACACTGTCTTGGTTGGTTTCATTTGCCTTCCCGGCTGGCCCCTGAAATACTCCTCCAGATCTCAAACCAGTGGTTTTAAGTATCTCTCCTAGAGCCACTCAGAGTTTTGTGGCCCCTGGGCTGTGGACCTGGGCAACCAAAACAGAGACTAATCTCCCTGCCACTGCAGAATTATATCCTGGGACTACCCATGAAAGGGAAAAGCAGCATTTCCAGTTGGTGTTTGGAAATGAACAGTGGTTAAGCAGCACAGGGACTTCCCTGGTGGCTGGGACTTCCCTGGTGGCGCAGTGGTTAAGAATCCGCCTGCCAATGCAGGGGACACGGGTTCGAGCCCTGGTCCGGGAAGATCCCACATGCCGCGGAGCAGCTAAGCCTGTGTGCCACAGCTACTGAGTCTGCGCTCTAGAGCCCGTGAGCCACAACTACTGAGCCCACATGCCCCAACTACTGAAGCCCGCGCGCCTGGAGCCCGTGCTCCACAACAAGAGAAGCCACCGCAATGAGAAACCCGCACACCACAACAAAGAGTAGCCCCCACTCGCCACAACTAGAGAGAGCCTGTGCGCAGCAACGAAGACTCAATGCAACCAAAAAGAAAAAAAAAAGAATGTAGCACAGATGCCTAACTGCAGGACTATATTCAAAGGTACTTTAGAACCTCATTAATTTGGAGCCTTATATTTAAAATGTATAATTTGGACATAAATTGTGCTTAGCTTTTCCTTCATACTATTCAAAGCGAGGCTAAATAGTGTATGAAGCCTGCAAAGGGACTCTAAGGCATAGTTAGGGAACTGTTTTATACCACTGCCACTGTTTCAATCATACCATTTGCTTTTAACAGCAGTTTATACCTGCTCACTGAAACCTACATTTAGCAACGTTGGTAAGTGGGGTTATTGCATATTCTTGGAAGAAAAGGCTGCATTTCCTTCAGAGTGCTATCATTCAGACTTTCATTAATTTGGGTTGGCTAAAACTTTCTCAACAGTCCCCTGGCTCGTGAAGTTTTACGGTGATTTACTACATAAGCAACAGTAGCTCTCTTAGGCTGCAAGGAAAATTTCCAAGGCTATCAGACAAGCCTTCCAGACAGGGGTTGGGAGGCATCCCGTGCCTGATAGGACCACACCTGACTTCCCTTTTCCCCATGCTGGAAGCCAATTTAATTCCAAAACCAGGGGAAAAGCATCCCCTGAGTGTCCCGTCTCTTGATGTACATACAGATCGTTCATCTGCACCTCCATCCCTCCAGCTACAGCTTCCTCCCTTCTCGGCCAAACTTAGTGGAAAAGCTGCCAGCACTCTGCTTCCCCCTCCTCTCTCACTTGGACTTTCACCCCAGCTCTCTACTGACACTGCACTTGCCCAGGTCACGAGGGACCTCCTCATTGTTAAATCCAACTGACCCCCTTCAGCAGTTTCTGACCCGTTGACGATTCCCTCCTCTTTGAAATCCTCATGGATTTTCTCCTACCTCTCCGGCCAACTCTTCCCTTTGTGGGCTCCTCTTCCTTTTGCCACCCCTTCAATACAGATGTTCCTTAACATCATCTTTCTCACCCAACACCCATTCCATGAGTGACTGTGCCCACTCACATGGCTTCAGGTACCTTCCACAGGCTGAGGACTCCCAGGTCTATGAATGGCCTACATCTGCCCTCTGAGTGGCGGACCAGTACATCCAGCCCTCTGTGGGCCTTCCACTTGGGCTGGCCACAGAACTTCCAACACTGAGCTGTCACCTTTGCCCAATCTCTCCCCAGCTTTCTCACCCCCAGCCACCACGGGCCTCCTTCCAGATCCTTGAAGAGCCTCCATCTCTGCTGCTGCCCTTTCCTTGCTTAGAGCTCTCTTCTTCTCTCTTCACTAGCTGACACCTACTCACCCTTCAGGTCTCAGGCAGGTTTTTTTTTCCCCCCGGAGAGCCCACTATGTAATGTAACAGGTATGTCATTTCCTCAGAGAGGCCTTCCAGGACCCCTGAGATGAGGTTAACTCCGCTGGTAACTCACCACCCATTAAATAATCATGGGCTTAATGTCTCTCTTCCACACTCATGGAAGGGTGGCCCAGGTCTGTTTTCACCGCTGAACTGCTACATCAAGCCTAACACAGCACAGCGACACTTCAGTGCCTGCAGGCTGAATGAATGATGAATATTTTTGGTTAAACCAGCCTCTCAATCACAAGGAAACCTGAACGCCATCCTCATCACCATTCAGTCAGCAAGTCCTCCTGGGTCCACCTCCTAAATACAAACCTCTCTCCATCTGCATTATGCTGGCGTTAACCACCTTCGGCCCAAAGCCTTCAAAATGGCTTCCCAGCCTCTGGCCTAGCCACCTCTAATCCAGCCTCCACCATCTGGTCTGAAGACTCTTTTAAAATGTAAATCCCACACAGTTACTCCCCAGATTAAATCCTTCAATAGCTTCCAAAGGATTTTAAGATAACCTTATAAAGGCCGAAACAAGCCGCCCCCTCCCTCCCTGCACCTCCCCCTCTCCTGCTTTATCTCTTGCCCTTCCAACTCTCCGGACAAACACTTCAGTTTTTTCCATTTCTGGAACTACAACATGTCCTCTCTCACTCGGAGCCTAAGCACACTTGCTCCCATTTGTCTGGCCAACTCCGGTCCCTCTTCAGAGCTCATTTATAACTCTCCTGACATCTTCCCTCCTGCTCCCCAAGTCTGGGGCAAGTGCCCCTGCTCTGTGCCAGTGTATATGCCCCACGGCACCCCTCACAGAACTCCCCCCACCCCCCATGACGGAGCAGGGAGTGCAGCTCTGTTCTAGGGCTCTTTCCATAGGCTGACTCAGGGAGCAAGCACCACGTAACAGGAAGAGGCCTCAGGTGGGACCCCGGAGCCCCGGCCATCAGACTAGGGGCTGTTCCACTGGTCTTTCACTTGAGACTACTACTCTTGAGACGGGCTGAGAGAGAAGGGATCCAAAGAAATACCACAACAGCAGGCTCTGGGGAAGAACTTGGCTCAAACTCCACAGCTAAGCCTGGGGGTAGTAGGTTTTTATTGCCTCGTGGGGTCCTACCACCCTGGCTATGGCCATCTTGGCTGTCTGCTACGGTACTTCCCCTGGAGGAATTTCACTCTGTGTAGACAGTTCTCCTGCTGGCTATTTTGGTCAGCTCAGTTGGGCCTGAAGCCAACAAAACCGTTCCTAAGCCCAGTCTTTTCCAGTTGCCTAGCCTGGAAGAATTCAGAGCTGGTGAGGGAAAAGCAAGCCACAGCTGGTTTTAGAGAACAAAGTTGGACCTCAAAGGGAGCTGACAAATGGGCTTAGAGAATAAGCTTAGCTGGAGAAAGGATCAAGAAAGACTCCAAATTGCTCTGAGCATTTCTGAGAAGCAAATCTCCAACAACTATAATAACCATATAAAGAGCTCCATAACAGTAAAAGGAATTTCATTGACTTTCCATGAAATGAGAACAGTTCTGGGCGTGGCTAATGCCACAGGCTAAAGAATGGAGATCTTGTCTCCACCCAGTTATTGGGCCATCCTGTCTTCCCTGTTCCCAACTTTGACCCCAGCCTCAGCCCTTGACACTGATGTGAGTCCACAATTACATCAAGAAGTTAAAATTCCCTTTATAAGCCAAGATCCATTATTTCTCTCCTTTTCAAGCAAAACTCCTTGCAAGGGTCACCCACACTTGCTGTCCCTCATTTCTCTCCTGCTAGTCTTTCTTGAACCTGTTCCAGCCAGCTTGCCCCCTCCCATCCACACCACAAAAACTGCTCCCACGACCAGTGACCTCCACGTTGCCAAGTCCGATGGTTAATTCTTAGACCTCAGCTGGTGTTGATCTGACAGCTGGCCCCTCTTATCTTGAAACAATTTCTTCACTTGGTTTGTAGGGTGGCCTCCTACCTCTCCAGCTGCTTCTTCTAAGACTCCCTTGCTGGGTCCTTGTCTGAAACTCTAAATGGTTGGGCTGCTCCAGGGCTCAGTCTTGGTCTTGGGACCTATTTTTCTTCTGTCTACACCTATTTGCTGGGGGATTTCATCTAGTCTCAGAGCTTTAGAAACCAATAATACATATAGATTCTATATAATGATGACTCCCAAACTTATATCTTCAGACTTGTATATCTGACTGCCTACTGACATCTCCACTTGGATGTACTAATAAGCAACTCAAATCTACCTAGCCCCAAACAGAGCTCCTGTTATCTCCCTAATTCTGTGCCTTCTTCTGACTTCCCCATGGCAGTGAATAGAACTCCATCCTTTCAGCTGTTCAGCCCTAAAACCTTGGGAGTCATCCTTGACCCTTCTTTTTTCCACTCTACACTTGTCAGTAAACACTTTCGGCTCTACCTTCAAAATATGTTCAGACTCTGATTGCTTTCACAACCACTTCTTGTTAACACCCAGGTTCACGTCCCCATCATCTCTCACTTGGATAACTGCGAAAGCCTCCTAGCTGGGCTTCTGACCTTGTCCTTGCTGGTTTATTCTCAACACGCATCCAGAGATCCATCAAACTTAAATGAAATCATGTTACTCCTCTGCTCAGAGCCCCCAGTACATTCCGTCTCCCAGTCAAAGTAAGAGTCAAAGTCCACATCATGACACATAAGGGGCCCATGTGACCTCTCTGACTTATCCCTGTCACTCTCCCTCATTCACCGCTTCAGCCACGCTGGCCTCCCTGCTGTTCCTGAACACGCCAGGTATGGCCCCTCTTCAGGGACTTTGTACTTGCTGTTCTCTCTGCTTGAGTTCTCACCACCCCCTCCCCAGATTGAGCCTGGCTCAATCCCTCCCTTCCTTCAGGGTTTCACTCAGACTCCCCTCCCGGACCACCCTATGTAAACCGCTCCTCTCACTTCTCCTGTCCTCTATTTGGTTTTTCCCCTTAGCGCTTCTCATTGTCTAGTTATCTACTAGTTAGCCTTATTTATTGTCTCCCACTAAGATGTAAGCTTCCTAAAGGCAGGGACTTCTCTCTGTCTTACTTAGTGATGCACCCCTCACCCGCCCGCCCCACAACCTGGCATACAGCAAGTGCCCGATATATGCTGTTGAGTGCATAAATGAATGAATCCTGGAGGCTGCAGAGCAGGAGAGCCTGAGTAGAATTTAAGAACCAAAGGAGAAAACCTGCAGACTTGCATATCCTGGCACTAGGCTGGGATCCACTCACCAGGTCAGCTCTGCCGATCCAGTCCCAGAAGGAACTCAACTTTGCCAGTCACCTCACACGGGGACAAGAGCCTGTGCGTGGACCAGCACGGTCTGGTCTTTCTCCTGGACGGAACTCTCAAAGCCCATACCTCATCACCACACACCGGGCACCACATCTCAATGCTTCTTTCAATTAACAAGTACTGGAAAGAAGTTCTATTCCAAGTGAGTTAAGACGACGTGCGTACCTGCTGTCTGAATACCTCTTATGTGTCTCCACCCTGAATCTCTCTCCTGAAAACGTGACCGTGTCGTTTGCTAGTCTGCATCCTATCGGACTGGAAGGGACCCTGGAGAAGTGAGTGGGGACACGGGGCAGCCAGCAGGGGATGGTGAGAACTCTTCACTCTGACAGAAGCAGTCCCAGGAAATGGTACAAAAATACTGGGCCTCAGAACTCTGTCGAAAACAGGAGAAAAAAAGAAACCAAGACATACTTTTCCCCACTAAAGAATATCATGAGGCACAAACACGTGCTCTCTGCTTTGTGAGTCGCTTCACACGTTCATCCGGGGCTATGATCAGTTCTGAAATGAGTAGTGACTTCATTTCCCCCGGGATGAGAGGGCTGGCTCACCATTTACTTTTTTGATGGCTGGGAAATGTTTTGGTCTGTTCTGAGGCTAGTCTGAGAAGACTCCCAGTTAGACACTGGCCAGGGGCAGAAATATTCCACATCCAATCACGTGGCCCTGCCTGCTGTCTCTTACTGCCTATTTACACCCTCTGAAAGGCAGCTTTGTGATTCCACCAAGTCCCCTAGAAGAGGTAACAAACACCCCAAAGAGGAAGCTCTGGAGAGAGGACATTTGGGAGTGTGGAGGCCAGTGCCTGCTGGTTCTTGAGCCATTTTCACTGCATGGCTGAGATGAAGAGACCACCTAACAGCCTAAATCACAGCATGGGGACAAACACTTCTCAGTGTGGTGGCGCTTCTGGCTAGGGACAGCATGCAGTTCCGATGCTGAAACAAACTATAGCTTGGGGAAATGGCCAAAGGAAGGATTCAAACAGCTGGGTCTGCAAGCACGTTCTTCCTGTGACACAAACAGCCCTGACATCTCAACACTGCTCGGAGCTGCTCACAGAGGGTAAACTGAGAAGCAGCAAAACAGGGCACTTAGCTCTTTACACTCCTCTGCTCCTGAGTGGAGCTCATCTCCCAAGAGCATGCCAGCTCGAAGCCCATCCTGATGAGAAGCAATCCCCTATGCTAGTGGCGGCCTCAGAGCATCCGCAAAGACTGCGACCTAGACGTGCAGTGGAAGTGGTAGCGTCCCTCAAGCTGCCAGTGCTGACTCAGCTTGCTCCTGGGCTCTCTTCTCAGCCTCGAGTGAGGCAGTAGAAAGATCAGTTTTCCATTCTGGAATCCTGTCAACTGGAACAAATCAACCAGTGCTACCTGGGAACATCTCCACAAGGGCAATCTCTAATCTCCTTCCTACTCAAGCTGACAGTGCCCTTAAGTTAGTAATGCCCCATGTTTTTACCCACTTCATTCATCTTTCCACCCAGCTCCAACAGATAACTGACAGCAAAGTGAGACCTCCCCACCCTGAGGTCTCCTAAGAGAATGCTGCTAGCCAAAAAAAGATCTGATAACCGAGGAAGTAGTTCTTCAGAGAGAAACTTTCAACTATGTTCAGAAATATAAAGATCTAAGTGCTGGCACTATGAAGGAAGAAATAAAGAGAAAGCTTTTTTCCCTTCCTTCAACAGAAGGAAGTCACAAGAGGAGTTGCACGTGGATCCAAACAAAAGCAAAGCAAAAACAAAAAAGCAAAAACATCAACAAATGTACTCCATAATGGTGTCCATTTCTCAGCCCATCTTGGCTTCCAGCCCACCACGGAAACCAAGTGTCCTCGCTTAGAACTTGCTGGGAAGACGTTCACAAATCCAGTTAAGCTGCTCAAAGGGACGCTCCAGATGTATCACCCAATACACTAATAAGAAAATACTGGAGCTTCTCCAAATAGATTTTGCTCTAAGTCTGCAGCCCACGAGGTTTCAGGTTGGACAATGTAATCATTTAAACTCATAAGTGTTCACATCTCTACATTTTCTGATACTCTACACACCCAGTGTTTCTCTGCATCTTTCATTCTGTGGCTATTGTTCCATCTCCTCCAAAATATTTCCTAAGTTTTTCAATCTTTGGAAGTAAGGCTTCCAATTTGTGTGTCTACAGAGAAGGGGTAAAGGTAAGTCTTAGAAGAACATGCTACATTTCCATCATATAGAAGGGAGTGAGCAAGGTCTAGAAGACCGCTAAACCCAAGCCAATACCAAGGTCTACTGGTTAGCTGCAACAAGCTTAAATGTTTTCAAAAAGGCCCTGGTTGGGCAATACTTGCATAAAGCAAGCTTGGGAATGATCACATACCTATAGCAAAGAACTGTTTAGGGTACAAGAGACTATGCAACTTCTCTGAAAGGCTGCTATTCACCAACAGAAGAACTAGAAATTTCAAGGCCAAAGATATCAAAATGAACTGTCCTCTCTGCTGCCATGCCATGAGGCTCCTTCCCCCAGGCATTTGCCAGAATCTTCTTAAAGTTTCTTCTCTCCTCTGACAAGCCTCCAGAGGCCCAAACTTAATAGAATCTGAGAGAAAAGAGCCTGCCAGTCTATGTGCTGTCAACAGTGAGGCCAAACTCTTCCTCCTGGAGTCAGTTCTCCCTGCTGAGCAGTCAGGTGACGCTCCAATTATGAACTAACTCTACTTGGGTCTCCTCGGCAAAGAGACTGTGTCTTTAGCAGCCTAGCTCAGGGGGCTCATAATTATGTCAGACCAGCTTTTTGTTGTTGTTGTTGCTGCTTTTAAACAAAGAGGTTAAGCCTCTGTACAACCAAGTGGGAGAACCAGAATTAGAAAACTTACCAATCGCCCCAGCCAATGAGAATCCATTTCCAACAGGTATTAATGCCTGTTAGAAGACACTGGAACACTGACATCATCAGCCCAATTGATAGGTTGTCTGACAGATTCGCCCCCTTCATCGCACACAAGAATTTAAAACAAAACAAGACACTGCAGTTATATTCATTATTGCAGACAACAGGTTTCTTTGTGTTATCAAATCAAAATTACTCCTGTGGTGTGGACTCCACCATCATTCCCTTCAAAGCCTAACTGTGAGCTGGCCAACACCCTAAACTTTCTAGCCCAAAAAATCTTATCCAAACTACCAACTCAACACTTAGCCCTCCACTGTGATACTTAATGCCTTCTGGGGTACAGGATGCAAGTTTTAGACAGTGCAACCAAGTGTACCTTGCAACAATCATCACCCTTCTATCTGCAATGAAACCCATGTAATGGGGGACCATGGGCCAATTGTTTAAAGCAGAACTATCGGCTCCTCCCTCCCTTTCTCTAAGAAAACAAATAAGTGAGCAAGAAGTAGCCTCAGAAGAAACAAACTTCGGGAGAATGTGCACTGAGAAAAGCCAGACTGAGTCCCTCTGGATCAAGTTAATTAAGAAACAATTAGACATGACAGTATATTGGAATCAAAACCAAGGAATGAAGTGAGGACAAGTTTCTCAATGGCCCAGAGGAGAAGACGCAGTTCCTTTTCATCTAAAATTAGAAAGCCACCAGGAACATAAGCCAAGAAGCATGGGTAGGAGGCTGAGAACGTAATGGGGACGAAGGTGGGGTGGAGGAAGAAAGTATCCATTTTGTTTTATTTCTTCTGTCATTCCTTAGGTTTTCTCCTGACCTTTGGGATTCAGCAGTCCCCTCCCTCCCCCGCCCGGGATGTCAGGTAACAGGCTGGGAGCTCTGTCAACAAGTTCTTAAACATTTCACAATTCTGCAAAGAGCTGGCATATAATCTAGTTGGAGGTTCAAGGATGCAAGTGAAAATATTAAAAGGTTTCTGCCCACTCCGCAGTCTAAGGCGAGAGGTCATCTGCCTAGGGAGTGCCCTCGTGTCCTGACACCAACTCTCGATTGGGATACATCACTAACTAGGTTGGCTTCCACGCCCAGCAGTGCCCATGTGGTTGGCGCCGTCGGAATTTCAAGCATTCCCCCGCCCCTCTCTGCACACGGGAGAACCTTGAATTGCGGATGGGCACCTAGAGTTAGAGTGCAAGAGGGTCCCCGAACACAGAACAAGCGCACAAGACGTCGACCGCCTCCTCAGAGCAGACCCAGGCAACGTCTCCGGGCCTGGTAGCGCTCACGCCGGTCGGCCACCGGGCGGAGGGGGTGCCAGGCCCGGCCTGGGTGCCCGCTCCTCTCGCCAGCCCCCGGAAGCGCCGCCCTCCAGCCCAGCGGGCTCGGAGGGGGCGGGGAGTCGAACGCCCCCTTCCGGGTGCCTCCGCCTGGCTGGCCAGCCCCGCTCCTCCTCCGGGCGGGAATCCTCCCTCCCCGCCCCTCCCGGAGCCGGGCCCCGGCGCCAGGCCCGGCCCCAGGGGGGAACCCCCAGCCCCGGCTCCTCCTCCCTGCGGCTTCTGCCCATCTTCCCGACCCTTGAGAGCCGGGAAGACCCCGCCGGCAGCGGCCAGGACCCACCGCTCATTACGACATCTTCCTCCCGGGCCTCCGCCGCCTCCGCCGCCACCGAGAGCCTGACACCGCCCGCTTAGCACCCGCCAATCCCGGAGCCCGCCACCGCCCGAGCGACGGCAGCGTTCACCAATAAGAGTTCGGTACACTGGGGACCGACAGCACCACCAACCAATCAAAGAGAGGCACCTAGAGCGACGTTGGTTTGGCCAATAGAACTGTGAAATGTCACTGATGGACGGTAGAGGGCACCAACCGGAAGCCTACTGAAGAGTGAACGACATGTTCGCCAGCCAACTGGCGGGAGGCAAAGTCCCGCCTACAAGGTAGTTGATGGACAGCAACAGGAAGCTAGATGGGGAGGGGCTTAGCTGAGGAGTGGTTTTGTATTGGTCGTGGTTGACCTTCCACCCACCTCTAACCCAGAAGATGAGTGATAGATCTGCCCTAAAGCCAATCAGAAGTCACCAGGGTGAGGCCGAAAAATGCCCCATAAATAGCATCTACTTTGCTCCTCAATCCAGTGTCGGCCTGGTGTGGCAGGGGCCTTTTGATCTTCGGCCACTGAACCCCGTACCTGTTGAGTGGAAAACCACCAGTCTTTAATTTAGTCTCTCGCCCTTCATCGCTTCTGGAGAGGGAAGTGAACCTCCGGGCGACTTTGTACAGCGAGGCACTGGAGTCAGACACAATAGCGGGAGTTGGGGCTAAGTGACACCTCTCAGAGAGGAGTATTTTCACCGTCTCAGTTCAAACCCCTCTTAATCCTCACCTGGTTATTGCATCGACCCGCTAACGTGGGCATCAAAATCACCTGAAGCTCTCTAAAAGTAGATTTGCGGGGCTGCCTCCCGTGTGTGGGGCACGCCTGGAATATGCATTCTAACCAGCGCCTTGGGTCGACAGAATTGGCCTCTGTCCCACTTACCTCCTTGAACGAGGTGCTGTGAGTTCAGCACTTGGCCAAGGCGCTACCCGGGTAGGTTTATCTTCCCTATGGCTGTGTAACTTTGGAAGGCGTTAGTGAGAAGGAATCCATGCTGGTTTCAGACCAGCCTGGGCTCGAAACTCGCACAGCCTACTAACAGAGAGGCAGGGTACCGAAACTCCGTGTGCCTTATGTCCTCATCTGTAAAATGAGGCTAATCACACCTACATCTTAGAGCAGTGGCTTTCCTTTTTTAAAAAAAATCATAACTCCACAGTGAGAAATATATTTGCATCCTGACCCAGTACACTTATACTCCTGTGAGTGTAAGTGTAAGTGATAAAACTTTCCAAAAACAATACTTACCCTTCCTACCCGTGATGGACTGATGTTTTCTATCCTGTCCTATCTTATTCTTTCTTCCCTCCCTCCCTCTTTCCTCCTTTCCTTCCTTCCTTCCTTTTTTTTTTTTCAATTGAAGTCTAGCTGATTTACAATATCGAGTTAGTTTCAGGTGTACAGCACAGTGATTCAGATAGATAGATAGATAGGTAGATATTCCTTTTCAGATTCTTTTCCCTTATAGGTTATTACAAAATATTGAGTATAGTTCCCTGTGCTATACAGTAGGTCCTTGTTGGTTATCTATTTTATATATAGTAGTGTGTATATGTTAATCCCAACCTCCTCATTTATCCCTCCCCCCACTTCCTTTTCTCGATCATGACTGGCAGTTTGAAGAACACTATCATAAAGGCTTGGTGTGATAAAATACAGAGCAGAATGCCCACTATATTGTAATTGTTGAACAAATGTTACTAGTCTCTTCCAGTCTACCCCTCTCAGATTTAGCCTTTGAAAAAACAAGACTTCAAAAGATATCACTCCTCTAGTTAAATCCTTCATTGGCTCCCTGCACCCTTCTGGATAAAAAGTCCATACTCCTTTCTAGGCAAACAATGTCCTTCACACTCTTTGTGTACCTTTCATGCTTTATCCCCCTCTGCCACCCTATTCTCCTTCCACAAATCCTACCTTTTTGCCTCAAGAAAAGATTCCACAGTTCCTAAACACTTACGCATCTCTCTATTTCCCTTCCTACTTTTTCCTTCCTTTTTCCTGGTAAACTCCTATGCATCCTTCATGAACCTGCTCAGAGTCTGAACTCCTGCTGAGCCAGAGCTTTTTACTTCTCTGGGCTGCTCTTGGCACATGCAAAGGGCTTCACTCACTCACACTGCATTGCACACTTTTATTCTTACTTCTTACTTCCCTACTAGACTGTGAGCTGCAGTGGAAGGTTTGAGGCCCATACTAGAGGACCAGCAGGAAATGTATGCTGAGTTAAAGAATGAATATTTGCATAGTTACATCTACATAGGACTTGTTTATATAGACCGTGCATTCTGTTCCCAGGCCATTTTTCAAGTTAAGATTGCTTCACTGTCAAGCCAAGGACTACACCCGGGTTCAGTGACTCAGCTATTTTAGGGTGCAGGGATTTGGGGGTGGGAGAGGTGGGGTTGAATATCCTGCCGGGCGGCTGCCAAACCTCTTATGGGATGAAAGCTGGGGCAGCTGTGCTTCTCCTACCCCAGAGGCCCCATCAGGAAGACAGCAGAAGTCGGGGGGGGAAAAAAAAGTTTGCATGTGTGTGTGGGTGGGGACGCAGGGTGCAAAAACGTAGAAGAATTTGCCAGCAGTTCTGAGTAATTTAAATTGCTCTTCCTTTTCAAGGCTGCCATCTTTCTTGTTCTTACCAGAGGCACAGCCGAGGAAGGGAGCACCTTCTAAGGAGAGGACCCTGTTATACTTTTGTCAGGACCTTTGGTGTCTTTGAGCCTCAGTTACAACACCCTAAAACCACCACACAGTTTTGCTTCCCACAGATGCCCCCATACTCCACAGAGAGGAAAGAGGGCGGGCAGCCAGCCCCTAATGCCTGCTTTGTCCTGGCTGCGCTTTAGACTCACTCGAGAGCGTTTAATAAATTTTAAAGCCTGGGTCCCATCCCAGGCCAAGGAAATCAGAATCTCTGGGGGTGCAACCCTGGTGATGGTATTAAGAAGTTCCTCAGGTGATTCCAACAGGCAGCCAAATTAGAGAACCACTCGTCAGCCCAAAGATATCTTCCGACGACGGTGCTCAAGTAAACCACTGTGAACAGTCTGTACCCTCCACCTCTACCCACTCCTGTCCCTCCCCGTCCTGAATTTCTCCCCTGCCCATCCTACCTGCTTCGATCTCCGTGGCCCCAGGGCCAACAGGTGGTTCCAGCTGTGGGTCTCAGCACCAACCAGGAGAAACATCTCTTCCCTGAGTGCATCTGGAGACAGTTTCTCCCTCGGTGATATTTCCCTTGTTTCCAATGCTTTCAGCCTCTTCCTGTTCTAAGTTGTCACTTTCTCCCCATTTCTAATTTATAAAGCTACCCATTCTCCACCCCTAAAATCCCCATATTTGTCTTGTCCACCACAGCACCTTCCACTCCCAGCACATTGCTTGATATATAGTAGGTGCACAGTAAATGTTTGTTCACTGACTGAATGACTGCATTTTTTTAACTTTTTTCCCATACTTATCCCCTTCTCTTCTGAGCCCAGCTTCCTCCACCTCCACTTCACTTCTCCTTCCCTGTCTGCCTCTTAACCCTCTTCCCTCTTCATTTTCCCATGCTTTTCCTGCTTCCTGACATTTTCCTTGTCCTTCTTTTCTGCATGTGGCTGCCCCCATCTGATTCATCAGTACCAGAGAGTGAGCATCTATCCCTGAGGATGCCGAGGGCACCAGAAGGAGGGAGGGATGCCTGCAGAACCACAGTCTGCCCTTAAGAAGCTCCACATTCCTTCTGGGGCCTCCTATGAAAGGAACCACATGGTGCAGCTGGTGTTGGATGTCCAGAAACTAGAAGAATATCAACGTCCCAGCCCTTGACTATCTGTTAATCCTCACTCATCCCTAAAACCCAAGCTTTATTGTTATTTTTGAAGAAGCCAACTCAGTCTTCTAAAGGCTGCACGTTCTGCCTTAAGGATTTTCCTAGTAGCCTCTGCTTCTCCCCTTTTCTTCCTTTGGTTTTCTACATTCTCATCTCTCCTCTTTCCACCTGCAGAAAAATCAAAGTTACAGACTTTTCAAACCATCCCTGACACTCTTACATGCCCAGAGAAAGATTTGATGGACATACACCTAGTTTAAAGGAACCATTTCTTTTTTCTTTCCCAGGTCCATCTTTGATTTCAATTATCCAGGTTTCCTTAGTCTTTTTCTGAGCATGAAAAATTAACAGAGGCTGTAAAATGTATCTCCCTATTATACTTTGGCAGCTACCCCACTCCACACTGCAGGTGCACACACACAGCCACCTCTCCTTCTCCGCTGCTCAGGGATGCCAGTCCTACGCTGACTCATCAGCTCCCTCTAAACCCTGGTTCCCCTGCCCAGACCGATGGCTGTCCTCTACCAACTGCCATGGAATCTTCCAGCAAGGACATTCCACTCATCCTTCCCCCACAGGGTTCTTCCTTTTCCCCTGGTTCTTCCTACTCCCAGTCCCCTTGGGATGAGGTCTGTGGAGACTCAGGAGGAAAGGGCAGCCCCCCCAGGAACCTTTTAGGATGGAAGGCACTGGTGCTCCCTCAGCCTTTGTGTGTCGGCACCAGGGGGCGCCCAAGGCATTGCCAAAAGCGAATGCCGGGTTTCTTTTGTTTTTTTAAAAAAATTAATTAATTAATTTATTTTTGGCTGTGTTGGGTCTTCGTTTCTGTGCGAGGGCTTTCTCTAGTTGTGGCAAGTGGGGGCCACTCTTCATCGCGGTGCGCAGGCCTCTCACCGTCGCGGCCTCTCTTGTTATGGAGCACAGGCTCCAGACTGCGCAGGCTCAGTAATTGTGGCTCACGGGCCTAGTTGCTCCGCGGCATGTGTGATCTTCCCAGACCAGGGCTCGAACCCGTGTGCCCTGCATTGGCAGGCAGATTCTCAACCACTGCGCCACCAGGGAAGCCCTAATGCCGGGTTTTTAACCTTACTGGAGTAGAAAGGCAAGCACGGAAATTCAGTTTAGCAAGCATTCATTGAGTGCCCACTGTTTGCCAGGCTTGTGCCCTGATTCACCTGGAAACAGAGTATGTTCTAGCCTCTACAAAGACTCCTTGAAAAGAACCATTTGCCTCTCCAAGGAATCGTTTCCTACCAACCAGCTCCTCTTACTGCCTGGGTAAGAGCATCCTCTCTCCACCTTGACCTCTCCCCTGCACTCAGCCCCTCTCCACCCTTCCTGACCTCGGGACCACAGCTCCATGTCTGCTTCTCTGAGCCCAGGCTTCCCACAGCAGACTGGAAACATCCCTAGGGACACAGAGGGGTTGTGAATTTCCCTGGGCAGGCACTTTCTCTTCTGGGTCCCCGACCCCCTTCTGTCAAAGCCTCATCTCAATCACCATCACTAGCCTCCTGAGAGTCCCCCAGGCACCCTGAGTGTGGAGGGTGGGGATTCAGTGAGGTCATTATCTGGGATGCTGGGCTCAGGAGCATGACCTTCACCTGGAAGCTCCAACCCAGCTAGCAGAGACTCGGGAAGTGGTGGCGATAACAATAACAATAATAATATTAATAAAATGTTGGGACCCACAAAAAAGGCTATGAAATACTCTCTAATGATCGCTTATATTTATAGATCTCCTTCTCCTCCTAGACACTTCAGAGCCATTGCCCAGTGAATCCTCCTAGCTTCCCTAGGAGGGACAGTTTACCCCATATTTTATGGCCAGAGAAACCGAAGCCCTGAGAAGGTGAGGGAGTTGGCCACAGTTACACAGTGCATTAATGATGGCAGAATTTGTAAAGTAGCACTCTCTCCTTCCTTTCCTCTATATCCAGACCCACCTAACTGTGTGTGCCCAGGTACACACACACACGCACACACACATACACATTCTCACTGTCCATCCCAATCAGCCTTGCCAGGGACCTCCACATCTGGGAGAAGCTGGACCCGGGGCAACAAGGAGGGCCATCCCAGTCATGATTGAGGAGGGCTTCTCAGGGCCAGCCAGGGCTCTGGGGAAATCTTTCACTGTTCTGTTGGACGAACCTCCTGTCTGGCAGCGTGTCAGTCAGGACCAAGCCTCTCCAGGCTTCAGGGCTCATGAGGAAAGAAGTGTGGGATGTCTGGGGGCCCCACACAACATGTCCCCCACTGATAGTGCCAAGGATGTGTTCACCCTGAAAACCAGTATGGATGAAGAATCCCATTAACCCCGTCCAGCTGCAATATTAGGGACGGCGATGTGATTCCAGTAAGGAGAAGAGATGTGGTAGTCCTAGGGAGGAAGACGGTCTCCCGAACAAGAATGGCAATTATTTGGCCTACACAGGAATACAGTGTGGACAGGAGCAAGGGGAGGAGGGGAAAGATGCTGCTGGCTCACGTGACTGAATCTCAGCTTCACCAGGAAACTATAAAGAAATAAGGAGACGCTTTTTTCTAGTCTGAACTCGGAATGGAAAGGGGGAATGTGCTTTTTTTTTTGCAGGAGGGAGTAAGTTTACCTAATCTAAGAGCTTCCTGGTTTACAAAGTAATGCCCTGGAGCAGGTGACGAGGATGAGGGCAGTGAGGTCAAAGTGGGATGACCTGTGGCCAATGTGAACACGGGTTCCAATTGGCTTGGTTGCTGGGACTGGAAGAGTTATAAGTGGGTGGGTCCCTACTTGGAGAGAAGAGCAGTGGAAACCAAGGTGACCGCAGCCTGGCCCGGATCCTTCAGGTCTCCGACCCTTCTTGACTGGTCCCCACCCACCAGCTCCACTCCGGACTCTTGTCTCACCCCTGAGCCTGCAGGCAGGGCCTGGGACAGCGCCCCTCCCCCCAGCTCCTGGTTTCCCGAGTGAAACTCCAAGGCTCCACATGGCTGAGATTTTACTAGAGCTCCCAGCTGGGTCCCACCTTTGATCTGGCTTCAAAAAATAAAGGGCAGTACCAGGAGGGTAATTTTGCGGACCTCCTGGGAAGGAAGGCAGGCTGGAGGCAGGTCCTGACCAGCCCGGCCCACTCCTCCTCGAGCCTGCAGTCTGAAGGCTGTTGGGGGCCAAGGGAGCAGAGCCATCTTTCCTCTTTGACTCCCCCTCTCCCTGCTGGAGCGCTGACCCAGAGTTAGTCTTCCTTCCCTGCCCTGCCTGCCAGCCAGCAAGAGAAAGGACAAGAGGGCAGTACAGCTGCATCCCCACCTTCTGCCCAGTATGGGGCTCCCCACTCCAACCTCTTCCCTGTCGGGTTGGGCTCAAGCAGTGCCCTGCTTGGACGGGCAGTGCCTCTGTCTCCTACCCACCATGCCCCTGGCCTGGGGAGTGCTGACCGACCACTCAGGGTGGGGCCTGGCAGTGGGCGAGTCTCTGTCCACCTGGTGGGGCACCCGAGACATTACTCAGTTGGCTGTCTCGGTGCCAGCTCTGGTCTTGGGAGGCTGGACTAAGGGGTGGGGAGCGGAAGCCTAGGCTGTACAGAGGGTGGGGTCGGCCTTTTATGGCGCTTCCTCCCCATCCCTCTCCCTCTGGCGCTGCAAGCCTGGCCCAGGATTTCCATCTTCTGGCAGCAGCCCCGCCCCCTCCCAGTTCAAAGGCTCTGGCTCCTCACCTGTCCCAGGATGCCTACCTGGCCCTTTCAAGTGGTTAGCAGTGTACCCCTCCCCCACCCAGCTGAGGTTTAGGGCTTCTCCATGCAGGTGCAGGGAATGTGGGGGGGCCAGGGTGATGGGGTACAGAGTCCAGAGTCAGGGATGAGGCAGAAACGCACCCTCGAACCAACTGAGCTGCCCCCAGTGAGGTAGAGCCTAGACACACATAATCCTTCCATGGGTGAGGTAGAAGCCAGAGGTCTGGCGCAAGGGAAAACTGGCAGCTGAGTTTGGTGGGCAAGAACTGAGGGTGTGGAGCTGGGGTCAGGTACCTTCCACTCATGAGAGCCCCAGCTCAGCCTTTTGGCTCATTGGGTGAAATGAGAGACGGCCCCTGAGCACAGGGGCTTTCTGTGTTTCTGTGTCCTTATTGGGCCACCCTTGTCTCCCTTCAGGTAAGACTCCTACCCTATATACACACTCTGAAAGTACTCCCTAAATGTTGAGACTCTTCCAGAACTGGCCAGAACCCACCCACACTCCTGCTCCCACTTCCAGGCCACTGTTGCCCTTTCCTCATCTGGGAAAAGGGACCTAGGAGCACGAGTCCCCCTGTCCCCAGAGGGAGGCCCTCCTGGACGTTGTCCCCCTGCCCTCCCCCACATTGCTCCAGGCACCTCTCCCCGACCTGGGGGCAGAGAAGAGTCCAGGGTGGGGGAGGAAGTTGGGAGTCACCTAGTCTCAGGTGGGGCGGGTTCCCCGCAGTGATAACCATCTTTCTGGCAGCTCCAACCTGTTCTCTTGGTGAGTAATTTTTTTTCCTAGAGGAGAAAGGTGAAGGCCTTGGTGGGGAGTTATTCTGGCTCTGAAGTGTCCTTGCAACTTCCCCAGGCTCCCTCCAGGCCTTGTGCAAGAGCTGTAAATCTCTCACCACCCACAGGCCTGGGGGGGGGCCTGCTGCTGAGACTTTCATGTTGGGAGGTTTTATGCGTGTGCTTCTCAGTTGGGCTCCACAGCTCCCGCCTGGGGCCTCTCCCCAGCCCGTAAAAATCCAGTCCCATAAATCTCAGCTGCCCCCCTAGGGGCCGAGCAGCGTTCCTCCCACTCCACCCCCTACCCATAAGCATCCCCCCAACCAAGAGACAGCAGACACAGAGCAGTGGCAGGGAAAGGGTGGGGGGTTTTCTGGGGCCTCCCTCTCCCTTGCTGCTCTGGTATCAGCTGCTGCCTAGCTGGGTTCTGACCCTGTCACTGGATGATCTCTTGTGGCAGCTTCTAGCACTGGAGGGGCTTCTGGGGGGGGTCCTTGGTGGGGAGGTCCTTGGCCTCCACTGCCTGCCAGCATCCACCTGAGCCTCCTGAGACAGGTGGCTGTCTGTCTGCCAAGCCCCCAGGGGCAGTCAGAGGTGGCAGGCAGCCCAGTGACTATGCCACTCTCCTGGATCAAAAATGGGGAGCCTGGGACTTCCCTGGTGGTGCAGTGGTTAAGAATCCGCCTGCCAATGGAGGGGACACGGGTTTGAGCCCTGGTCCGGGAAGATCCCACAGGCCATGAAGCAACTAAGCCCGTGCGCCACAACTACTGAGCCTGCGCTCTAGAGCCCGCAAGCCACAACTACTGAAGCTCGCACGCCTAGAGCCCGTGCTCCGCAACAAGAGAAGCCACTGCAATGAGTAGCCCCCGCTCTCTGCAACTAGAGAAAGCCCCCACGCAGCAAAGAAGACCCAACGCAGCCAAAAATAAATAAATAAATTTATTTATTAAAAAAAAATTGGGGAGCCTGAAGAATGGGAAAAGGGGTAATCGTGGCTGAGACCTGGAGGGGTCATGGATGACCTGCATGGTCCAGTGGGTTCAGTAGTAAAACACAATTCGCACCTTCCCAGTCTGATGGGGGAGGCTGGACACTCATCCAGGACTGAGGCAGAGAGAAGGAGGGTCACGTTGCCGGCCTTGGGGTGAGTCTTAGGGCAGGGGCATGCAGGGAAGGGATGGACACAGGAGGGGCTCAGGAAGGACAAGGTGAGAGCTGCAGAGGGGGCAGGGTGTTTCCCAGTGGAGGAAACAGTCTGTTCGAAGACTCGCAGGGGGAGAGGATGCAGCCTGGGTGGGGGACTTGAGCAGGTTTGCCAGAAATGTAAGGAGCCTGTGCTTGGCTCTGGGCTTCCTGGAATCAGAGGCAGGAAGAGAAGAGCAGCCTTCCTGCTGGAGGTCGGGAGAGGCAAGGTGGGTGGTGGGAGAGAGGGCACCGGGAGAGTCGGATGCAGCCTCTAGGGCAGAGAATTTCCCACTCTGGGGTCTCACTCACCCTCCTGGCTTTCGGGGCTCTCCAGCAGCCCAGGCTTAGAAGGGTTGCCCCCAAAATGGGAGGGGAGGAAGCCTGCTGGCCTGGTGGCTCTGTGCTATCTCTGGCTGAGACCCAAGTAGACAGGTCTAGTCCATTATCTCCAGGAGGAAATAAGGAGAGCTGTGTTCAGCATGGCAACCTCAGAGAAGACCTTGGGAAACCCAGGTTCTCTGCCCCAGAGGGCATCTCACCCACCCCTCCCCCATCCCACCATGTCCAAATTCAGGCGATTTACATCCCATCTCCTCACTCCCACTGCCAAGCTATGACAGTGCTAATGGCTACAATTATTCAACACTTACTACAGGCCAGGCACTGCTCCAAGCACTTTACATACACTTAGCCTCACTTTACAGATGAGAAAGCTGAGGCATAGCGAGCTTAAATAATCACCCAGGGTGCCCAGGATCACCCAGCTGGATAATGGCACAGTCAGGCGCAGCCCGGCTCCGGAGCCCGTGTTCTCCTCCTCTGCTCTCTACCGCAGAAGTAAGGGGTGCTATCACCGAGGCCAAAGCAGAGGGTATCCCCTGCATTCCTCCCGACTCCCACAGAGGCCAGCAGGGGTGGTGTCCTCTTTCCTCAGATTAGGAACAGAATGGCCTAATGTTCTGGTCCTCTCTGGGGGCCCTATGCCTCCCAGGGGATGCCCACCTCAGAAGCAGCATCAGGCACCAGCTGCTGACTCCCACTGGGTGCCCTGCTTCTGCTAGTGCCCAGCAACCATGGGAAAGCTGTAATAACAAAAGTGAAACTGACTCAGCTGGTTTCCTACCCCCATGAGGGAAACGGGGAGCAGCCTTGGCTGGACAAAAACCAAGTAGGCACTTTTTATTGCCCACACTGAGGGTTGTCATAATCCTCAGAGTCCGGCCAGGACGAAGAAGAAGAAATGGGATTGGGGACTTTCCTGGTGGCGCAGGGGTTAAGAATCCGCCTGCCAATGCAGGGGACACGGGTTCGAGCCCTGATCCAGGAAGATCCCACATGCCGCGGAGCAACTAAGCCCGTGCGCCACAACTACTGAGCCTGAGCTCTAGAGTCCATGAGCCACAACTACTGAGCCCACGAGCCACAACTACTGAAGCCCGTGCGCCTAGAGCCCATGCTCTGCAACAAGAGAAGCCACCGCAGTGAGAAGCCTGTGCACCGCAACGAAGAGTATCCCGCGCTCACCGCCACTGGAGAAAGCCCGCGCGCAGCAATGAAGACCCAATGCAGCCAAAAAAATAAAAAAATAAAATAAAATAAAAATTAAAAAAAAAAAAAAAAAAGGAAATGGGATTGGATGGAAGTCCAAGATGCCCTCAGAGTTCATTCCAGCCATCCCCCTGCTTCCGGGTGGGAGAACTTTCCTTCAAGGGAGGCCTGCCCCATGGAAGTCAGAAGGTCTTTGTGTCTCACAAGAGTCCTTCAGCATCAGAAAGGGGTTTTCACTTGTCCTCAGGGAAGAGGAATCCCAGGTCTGTTTATTCCTAGGACAAGGTCGGCAGGGAGCTAGGTTCATACCTGGGACCCAGACACAGTAGTGGAAGCCTCTGACTGGTGCCACCTTGGATGTTGGCATCAGGGGCCAGGAAATCACTGATTTTTCAAGTACAGTCTGACTCCTCTCTCAGACCATCCATCCCCTCCACTAGACTGAACACTGCTCAGGAAGGTGTCTTCCCAAGAGAGGGCCAGGCCTCATTTGTTCTCCGCCCCTTCCCTCAAGTGGGCCCCTGCTGCTGTCCATCAAACAATGGTTCTGTCTTTGGCCCAAAGGGGGGTGCTGCATACTGGCTAGGAAAGGCAACCATAACCTGTCAGAGCCTTCACTTCCTCATCTGTAAAATGGGGTAATAGTAAGACCCACCTCAGGGGTTGTTGTGAAGAGTCAACAAGAAACTCTGTGTGATTGGCCCACGATAAAGGCTCAGTAAATGTGAGCTCTTATGAGCTCTTTGGGCAGCTGGCAAAAGGGAAGAGACTCCTTCCTGGGCAGCAGCAGAAACCAGATGGAAGGGACTTCCCTGGTGGTCCAGTGGTTAAGAATCTGCCGTCCAATGCAGGGGGCGTGGATTAGATATGGGGAACTAAGATCCCACTTGCCGCAGGACAACTAAGCCCACGTGCTGCAACGAAGATCCCTCGTGTCTCAGCTAAGATCTGACACAGCCAAAAATAAATAAATAAATAAATGAATAAATGTTAAAAAAAAAAGATAGAAACCAGATGGGACCCCAGCCTCCTAGGTTTAGAGGGGTAGCCCTCAAAATGGGAGTGGCTCTGTGTGGGTCTCTGCATTTCATTGCTTCAGAAGACTGGGGAGGGGTATGGTGGTTTCTTTCTTTTTAAATTATTATTATTATTTTTTTTTGGCCAAGCCACGTAGCTTGCAGGATCTTAGTTCCCCGACCAGGGATTGAACCCGGGCCATGGCAGTGAAAACATCAAGTCCTAACCACTGGACTGCCGGGGAATTCCCAGGGGTATGGTGGTTTCTTTGCTAGGGTGGTAGTAGTCTCAAACCCAACAGAGATGCTCATCCAGCATGGTAGAGGGTTGGGCATGGGCAGGGGAATGGACACAATGACCTCTCCCAGACCATGCATTCTAAAATCACCTGAAGGAGGGAGGAGGGGAGAGAAAGAGGTGGAAATGCACCCAAGCTGAGCACACACACATCCACCTACTCTGTCATGGATAGAGAAATGCCCCTGAGTTCAGAGCAGTCCACAAGCTGCTTCACACATTGATACTGCCTCTCATCACGCGGAAGTGGGCCTTCGCGTTGACAGATGTTGGGAGGAAAAGGAAGCACTGCTTCCGCAGCTGGTTCTGCCCTGAACAAGGGCCCTGGGTGAGCCTGAGCAGGTTGACACATGGCTTGGAGCCAGGGCCCTCAGGTGGGTAGGGCAGGCCAGTGGGAGGAGGAGGGAGCACCATGACATTACAAAAGAGATGGGACAGACCCTCTGCCCTCTGTCTTGGGCTTCCAAGGAAGAAGCAAGTGGGAAAGGGAAGGCAGGGTGGGAGGAGGTGCTCTGAAGCTCCTGGGGGAAAATGCCCTCTCTTCTTCCTTCTTTTTAGTTTCAAATTAAAAGTCACCCCCACTGGGAAAGAAGCCTTTCTTATAAGTTCCCATTGCTCCCTGGGCTTACCTTTGGGGTGATCTGTTTACAGGAGTAGAGAAATGAATGTGCCTGTCTTCCTCCACCCTCCTCCCTCCCCAGGGCTGTCGGCTACGCCTGCCAGTGGGCAGGGTTCTGTGCTCGGTGCTGGGAGTAGGTCCAGAAGGAGATAGTTTCAGGGAGCTCTTGGTTAGACAGGGGAGACATGGCTCTAGACTACAAATATTTCCCAGTCTGAGGGGAAAGACAGAACACATCCCTGATTCATCATCAGAGTCCAGAGACAAGGGCAGACAGCAAATGAATGGAATTCTTGAGGTGGTGCTGGAAGAATAGGAAGAAAATCTAGGGAGAGGGGCTTCCCGGAGGAGAATGTGAAGTAGATTTAGGGGGAGAGGCCAGTGAATGCCATTTATCCTTAAGCTATGCCCATTTATCTGAAGAAGAAACTGCCTGAGACTTCATGGTAAATCTAGGCTAGGACTCCAAATTGCCCCTTTTTCCCAGGCTAGGGGGAGGGAACAAAGATAGGCGTGGAGGAAGGGAAGAGGCAGGCAGGCAGGGCAGGGCGCTCCCAGGGAGGGGGAGGGGGAGCATGTCATTTGGTGAAGTTCCTCCCTGGTCCACGGATGAGCCAAAGTCACTGAAATGAAAAAGAGAGGGACTTCCCTGGTGGCGCAGTGGTTAAGAATCCGCCTGCCAACTCAGGGGATACGGGTTCAAGCCCTGGTCCGGGAAGATCCCACATGCTGTGTAGCGACTGAGCCTGTGCGCCACAACTACTGAGCCCGTGTGCCACAACTACTGAAGCCCGAGCGCCTAGAGCCCGTGTTCTGCAACAAGAGATGCCACCGCAATGAGAAGCCCCCGCACCACAGTGAAGAGTAGCCCCTGCTCGCTGCAACTAGAGAGGAAGCCTGCACGCAGCAACGAAGACCCAACACAGCCAAAAATAAATAAATAAATAAATAAATAAAGAGAGAGAGAGAGAGAGAGAGAGAGAGAGAGAGAGAGAGGCAAGTTGAACAGGTCCCCGTCTGGTGAGTCAGGGAGCTGGCTGGCCGTCTGATCCTCTGAGCCAAATCCCCAAATCTCTGGAGCTTTAAAGGCTCCCTGTGTACAGCTCTGACCACCAGGTAGGGATCTGCCCCCTCCCTGACCTCCTCCTCTTTCTGCCCTTTTGCTGCACTCTGACCTCCAGAATGGGCCTGAGGGACCCATTCTGGAAGGCTGAGTTACTTCTCCCTCTACCCAGATTTGGGGTAGACCTGGATAAAAATGGCAGGATGAAGAGGCTGTGCAGATGGGCACAGGGCAGGGGTGCCAGAGAAATCCATGTTGCTCAGTCTGGCCACTGCTGGATCCCACTCCAGTACCACAGTGGAATTTAATCCTATGTAAGAGGGTGCCAGGAGCAGGAATATGTTGTGTGGGAAAGAAGGAAGAATTCACTTGGGTCCCCAGACCCCCTTTATGTGGATGCTAACTGCCATTAGAGGGAGTTCATTAGAAGGAAACACTGCGGGGAATTCCCTGGCAGTCCAGTGGTGGTTAGGACTCCATGCTTCCACTGCAGGGGACCCGGGTTCGATCTCTGGTTGGGAAACTAAGATCCCGCAAGCCATGTGGTGTGGCACAAAAAAAAAAAAAAAAAAAGGAAACCCTGCAGGGAACTGGACCCTGTGGCTCTGGGTCTGACCCTTTAGGGACATCAGAGAATCCCTTATCAGCCCCTGCTTTAGGGAAGCCCAAGCAGGGCCAGCCCAGGGGGTCTCTTGAAACACTTCCTAATCAAGACACTTGAACTGTCTGGCCTCTCAGGGGGAAAGAACCCCTGAGGTGGCACCTGGGTCATCCCCCTGTCCCCAGGCACATTCACAGGAGTGGGTCTCCTGGGCAGAGCCAAAGGCTCTCTATGTCCCACTCACAACAGGGTGGGACATGGGGGAGAGGGGCAAGAAGTGGGATGTGTGCTCCCCACTTCGTTGGAGGAGAGGAAGGGAGAGGGTATCCCCTGAGCCCCTGGGCACTCTCCCCCAGCCCACAGGAGCTAGCACCACAAGCCTGCGCCTGACTGGCGGGGGGGGAGGCTCGGAGCCTGGCTGAGCCCCAGTCTTAGGAGGGAGGGAAGACGGTGCGAGGGGGTGGGATGTCTCTTCCGCCTGGTAGATTAGCGACTCTGAGACAGGAGAGGGCCTGTCACCGGGCCCATAAATAAAGCAGCTGAGTCTCTCCCTCCATCTGTGTTTATCTGTCTGGCCCCAGAGTTTCCGGGAGAGGAGAGGAGATGTCTCAGCACCCCAGCATCAAACGCCAGGCGCGGAGGGGAGGGGGGCAGCCTCTTGCCTCTGCTCTCTACCTCTGTTTCTGCTTCCTCAATCCCTTCCTCTCAGCCCCTCTCTCTTTAGCCTGGTCACTGACTCTAGGAGGCCCTCTGAGACCAGGGGGAAGGAGCAGGTAGGGTGGGGATGGTCTGGGTCTCGCCAGACAGCTCTGCCATCCATCCCCACTGGTGCTGACCCTTCATGGACTCCAGAGAAGGTGCCCTGAGGCCCTGAGGGAGGTGAAGGGCAAGACTCAACAGGCTGCTGAGAGACCTGAATGTGCAAGGCCCTCCCCAGGAGAGGGAGGCAGGCCTGCTCCTTAGGATGGCGAGGGACCAGGAGGGGACCAGCAAGCAGAGAGTGGCCCTGAGGAGAAGACCCTGCATCTCCCCTCCAGCTCCAGCTGACTCTTCCTCTCAACACCCTCCTCCCCTCTTTCTGCCTCCCTGGGGCCTCGAAACTCCAGGCTGTTCTTAGAATCCAAAACATACCACCAGGGCTTTTTAAATTGTAGTCCCCAGACCACTTGCATGAACATCACTGGGAAAGGGAAGGAGAGACGCTTGTCTAAACGCACAGTCCTGGGACGTTATAGACTTACTTACTAAATCAAGAGGGGCGTGGGACCTTTTGTTTTAATGAGCATCCCAGGTGATGCTGGTGTAATTCAAGCTTGAGAACACCCGCTTGTGCTATATGAGGGCAGGTTCTCTTCTCCACCACACCCTCAGGGCCCAGCTCAGTGCCCGGGACAGAGTAAGTGTTCAATAAACACCCGTTGAGTGAATGCATTTCTAGATAGTGACTACTCTTTCGTCCATTCCAGTTTTCTTCCCTGGCCTCTCCAACAATCCCAAATCCGCAGGGAGGGGGAGTTCCAAGTTCCTGCTTTCTGCTGAGGTGGTAACACATCAGCCAGACCCTCCCCCCACCTCACCCCAGTGTCACAGGTCTTTAAATAGAATACGTCTGCATTCACCACTGGCATCCACAGAAACACTCTAATGCAGGGATTTTAGGCTCATGGGCAGGTTGCTGGGGAGCACTCACTGGGACAGGTGAGGCCCCTCAGAGTCAACATGGGGAACCACCTCTGTCACCCAACGACAGGGAGTAATGGTGGGGTTTGGGGCTCCTGTGCCGAGGGCAAGGAGTGGCAGGAGCCAGAGAAGGGGAAACTCACAGAGATGGAAAAGTATAGAAACTGTGTGAAAGGAGAGCCACAGCTGGATGAGGTCTAAGGAAGAGGAGAGCACATCTGTTGCACAACTCAGGTCGGTGGCCCCTGGAATTTTCCAAAGGCCCAGGCATCCCAGCCAGGAACACATGAGTAAGTCGTTTCTCTCTAAAGCTCAGTTTCTCTGAATTGCAAATTACCATCTCTGGAAAGAAAGGAGAGGCTCTTTCAGACGTGGCGTCCTCTCCTTGGCCATCCAGTGTTGCTGCCTCTTTGTATCTTGTTTGCACTGTGTTTGCATTAATTTCATTGGGCTGGACCAATATATGCAGTATACAAATTAATATCAAGTGGCGGGGTTCCAAGGTAAGGAGTCTCTCTGAGGTGAAGACAGAGAAGATGTGGATGAGAGAGGCTCAGGAGGATGCCTGCAGCTCCAGTGGCACCCCCAGGCTTACGCTGACAGCCTTTCCAGCTCTGGAGTAGAGAGAGCAGTCTAGGACTTTAGGAGCTCTGGCACTGCAGGCCCCAGGAAGCCTAGGAGGGGAGTGAGCAAGGGATCCAAGCATTCTGGGGGTGGTGAGGGCAGCTCTGATGAGCATGGTTCTCAGGCCCCCCAGGGCAGCAGAGAGCCTGGGAGCCAGCCCCAGGAATGTACTAACATGGCAGATGGCAAATACTTGCCCTGAGGCCCTAGAGAGGGATGAGGGAGGCAGGAGGCTGGAAGAGGCGGAGGAGGCAGGTGCCAGGCCAGAGTTTCTTGAGGAAGGAAGAGGCAGAATGACTCCCGGGCAGGAGAGGCAGATGGCAAAATCAGACACCCTGGCCATGGCAGAGGGTTGAAGGAGAAGTTGAGAAATCAGCCAGTGAAGACCTGGGAGAGGCAGGCTGTCTGGGTCCCTCCTCCCCTGAGAATGGCTCCTCCTGAAACAGGCTTGGGGCCAGTCGGGGAGGCAGAGTCCTCAACCCCAGGGAAAAGTCCTAATCTGATGGTAGAGACACAGTTCCACCCTGATGGGGACCTCTGTCCCCAGGACACCGCCCAGGTCCTTGGGAAGGCCCTAGTCCAGTGGAAGAGACACAATCTTTGCCTGCAGCCTGCGGTGGAGGGTGGAGGCACAAGGGGATATTACACACATCCTCAAAATTACTTAGGAGTTCTTTTAGCAACAATAACAACAAAGCCAAACTTAGGGGACAAGCAGAGCCTTTTACAGATGGTGGGAACCCCAACATAAGGGAGCAATCAGCTCAGCAGGGTTAATCAGAGCAGGTTTCCTGAAGTGGATTTTGAGTGAGATTTTGAAGATAGAGAAAGACAGGGGTTAGGGGTTCACTCTCTGTTGACCTGGAGCAGGGAAGGGTGAGAGCTGGTGGGGATGAAGAGGGGGACAGTGGTCTCAAAGGCCTCTGAGCAGCAGCACAGGATGGCCCTGGTACAAGAAGAGGACTCCACATCTGGAAGAGCATTTTGCCAGAGGTGGTCATTTGACATCCAGGGGAACCGGGCCTTAAAAAGGAGAAGTGACTTGAACAAGATGACCCAGCAAGTTAGGGGCAGAGCTGAGACCAGAGACCAGATCTTAGGGCTCCTAGTCCGCACTCTTTCCCCTCCCCCAGTAAGCATGCTGATAACCTAGGGCTATTGTCAGAAGGTTTCAGGAGCCCTGCCATCCTCCAGGTGGGCTGTTAGTACAAGGGAGAGGACCCGAATCTCTTAAGGCCTCTTTTTCCCCATCTGTACTTTGGGCCCTTTCATCTAGAGAGGGGAAAGTCCTTTGCAGGAAGGCCCTAAATGAATCCAAGGTAGTAACAGGATTTCTAACAGTTTTCCTGTAGCTAACATGGGTGGATGAAGAGAGAGAGGGAGGCCAGCAGACGCCAGGGTACACCGCCCCCCCCCACCCCCCACCGCCGCTGATCAGGCATACTGCACTTCCAAAAGGGCCTGATCTGAAGATTTTTGACGGGGAAAAAAAATAAGACAAATTTGCATTTGATTTGCATATCGATTGCGTGAATTCCAGGCCTGGCCATGTGCGTGCTCTGGAATATCCCTGGCTCCTGCTCCCTCCTCTGTGGTTTCCCCACCTGCCTGAGAACCTCCTGGTTGCCAGTTGTGTGGCTACAGCTGGATAACAGGGGTGGAGGGTGGGGTTCAGGTGGTGGCCACTGGCTTCCTCAGGACCGACAAAGAGCCTCCCACGCCCCAGCCCTGCCCCGGGTCCTCCTGCCTGGCTCCCTGGGTGCCCAGGAGGCCTCCTGGAGGCCTTGTGGGAGGCTCTGGGCTGGCTGAGCGATGGCTGTAATCATGCTGAGGGCCTCCTACAGCTCTGCCTTTCCGAACGGGGACCCCCACTGAGGGTAACCCAGCGGGAGTCCCTCGGGCCCCCCTGCCCGCGGGGGCCGGTGAGAGCAGAGTCTGCACCCTTAGCCTCCGTGCCCTCGGCGAGGCCGAGTGCTCAGCGGCAGTGGGCCGGTGAAGGGCTGTCCCCTCCCACTGGAGCCAAATAATTGCCTCCTGCTTTGTTGTGTGGTGTCTGGGGCCCGGGGCCTCTCATTTGTGGGGACGTGCTGTGGCGAGAGCCTCCCAGCGTAATTACCCTCCTCCCCATCGCTGCTGCCGCCACTGAGCCTCCTGCGTCCGCTGGGCCTTACTCACCCCCGCTGGCCTGCAGCTCCCCCCGCGGCCCAGACGCAGGGAACTCCCCTCCCCGGTCCCCAACTGTCCTTTCCCGACAAGCAACCTCTCGGCCTCCCCCCTTCCTCACCCCCCCGCCACCCCCAAGCCGGGTGGGGAGGAGAAGTCCCCGCCGGCCAGGGTCTGTCTCCAGGACAGGGACCTGAAAGGATATTTCTGGCCTGAACAAATCCTGCACCCCTGTCCCTGCCTGGGAACCTGACCCAGACCCGGGCTCTGGGCACGTGCCTCCCCTTGCGCAACATCTGGACAGGAGTTGCACCTGTCCGGACTCGCTCCCAGTTAGGGTTGGAGCTACCTGCGACCCTGATACCTGGGAGAAAACACTCCACTCTAGCTTCTTCTTCTTTCCCCCACCCCACCCTTTTTCCATTTCTCAACCACCTGTTTACCTACTTGCTGTAAGGAAAAGGAAGAAAACAGAGAGAGAGATGGAGGGAGAAAGGGCCTGAGACACACCCACAGACAAAGAAAGAAACAGAGATTCCAGCAAAGAAACAGAGACACAGAGGGGCCACAGAGAAGGATACACAGAGAGCCAGAGGCACACAGAGACGAAAGGATGGAGAAATGGAGAGGCCTTCACTTAAATGGTGACAAAAGAAGAAATAGAAAGAACAAATATAATTAGAAAAAGCAAGCCTCTTGTTTCTTGTTGTATTTTATTAAATCTTGGGTAACTCTTGGAGAATAGACCATTGAAGTTGAATGAAGGCTGGACGTGGAGGATGGAGGGAGGCAGTGAGAGACACTGGGATGAGCCAAGACTCTTTTTTTTTTTTTTTAATTGAAGTATTTTGACTTAAAACATCATATTAGTTTCAGGTGTACAACATAGCAACTCAACATTTTTATAGATTATACTCCAATTAAAGTCACCAGAAAATAACGTCTATACTTCCCCATGCTGTACAAAGACTCTTTAAATTATGAAGAGACAGTCGCATATCACAAAGGTTTGCACACAGGAGGTGTGCCATCAATCATAACTGATGGCAGATGACCCCTCTCTTCTGAGGCCCAGACAACTGAAAATTTAAATGGCAGCAATAGGGATGTAGGATGGACTTCTGGAGGAGGGACTGTCCAAGCATAAGAACCATTTGTCATTCAACAAATATTTATAGAGCTCCTACTATGTGCCAGACACTGTTCTGGGTGTTTCTGATACAGTTAGTGAATAAAATGAAGATCCTTGGGAAGACTTGAGAAGGTCATGGACTCTGCCTGCTGGAAGGAAGTTCAGAAAAGTACAAATCCCTCTTCTCAGTGTGTTTTAGGGGAGCTACTTAGAGAGGATGAGTTCAGGGAGTGCTGGGATTTCCCAGAAAACTAGGGAAGGTGAGCTTGAGGCTCCAGGTTATGGAGACCATCGAACCAGTGTAGACCAGGTCTCCCCACTGAGTTCGGAGCAGGAAAGAGTGGGTCCCTCCTGAGGTCACACAGCACAGGCAGAGTTTCAGTATCTGGTATGGCTGTGGGTTCTGGGGTACCAGCTGAGAAACCAAAAACATTTATTCCAACCAGATAGGCAGTATCAGGAGGAAGAACTGTCATTGTGTTCATGCATTTCCCTCCTGGTCCCTCCAAGCACTTCTTACCACCTCAGTTATCAGGAAGTTGTCTGGAAGGTCCAACTCAAAACCCTCTCCCTCAGTGGCAGTGGAAGAAAGCAATGCCTCCTACCCTTTTCCAGGGGGGAGGAAGGACAAAGAAGCAAGGATGTCATTTGAGGAGGTAGAGGCCAAAGGCTCCTTCACGAACACCCCTCCACCTCTCCCCAGCTACCTCTTTTAGGCCCTGAAGCAGAGGAGGAAGATGAAAGGGACAGAGCTGACTTGCGGTGGTAGGCAGAAGGTGGGAGCTGACTGGGAATGGATTTCAGGAGCAGATAGAGGGGGTGGGGCAGAGGAGAGTAGAGATTCTGGCAATCTCATTGGTTCCTTGGGCATCAAAGCATCCATTGGCTTTCAGCAAAGTAGAACTGGCTAGTGTGTTAGTGTGAGTATTGGCAGTGGCGGTGGCAGGAAAGGGGCGCAGGGTCCTCCACCAACGTGCTCAGTGTGTAGAGCTTCATATCCATCCCCCTTCTTATCCACACACACATATACAGTCAAGAAATTCTCCAGGAATCTGGCCCCACTAGGTCTTCATTCTGGAGTGACCCCTGTGATCTTCCAGCTGAGGAAAGAGACAGATATGAGAGCCCCTTCAAGGAATCACAAAGCAAAGTTTTGGCTTGACATGTAAAAATATTTTAATGTAAACATTTATTGGACTATGAGATGCATATAGAAAGATGCCATAAGTATATGACATAAGTAAATCACAAGTTAAAAAATGAAGTGGCAAAAAAAAAAAAAAAATGAAGTGACAGTTCACAAAGTGAACACACTTGGGTAACCAGAATGCAGCTCAAGGAACAGAACATGACCACCACCCCAAAGCCCTCGCTGTGTCCCCTCCAGTTACTACCCCACCCAAGAGTAACAGAATATTCTGACCTCAAAGAGCATATACCATTTTCTTGCCGATTTTCCACCTTCATATAAATGCAGTTGTGTACTGTGTGCTCTTTTGTATCTGGCCTGTTTCACCCCACATGTTTGTGAGACTCATCCTTTGCTTGAGTTTGAACCTGACTGTGAGGGGTGGGATGGGATGTATCAGAGATTATCCCCTTTAGGTCTCAAACTCAGGCTCCCCTGAGATCCCTTTCAGTACCTCCAAGTCCCAAACAGGATGAACACTCTGGGAGACCTTGTCCTCTTGGGGTTTCTATCCAGGATGGGATCTGGGAACTGCTGGTCCCCCACCACACCCCACCAAAGGGACTCAGAGGAAGTCCCTGACCTGGGTGGGGTTAATTAGACAGCGCTTTGAGATCTCAGGATGAAAGGACTGCCTAGAACCATTGTCCTTGGCCTGCTGTCCAGCTTGGTGGGGGAGGGGAAGAAATACTCTATCCCCTCAGGCCCCGGGGATGGGGCATCAGCCTATTGGGATTTACATCGCCAGGTGCTGGAGGATTCTTCGTTCTGAGAAGCTCCTGCCCAAAGAGGCAGGGAGCCCAGGGCCGAGAGACTGGGGAGTGGGGAGTCAAGGGCCCCTGGGGTCTGCCTCCCTGCCTCCTGGGTAGCGCCCAGACAGCCTGACTCTGGTGCCATGTGTGGTTTCAGGATAAGCTACCGATGCCACCCAGAGCGCCTTGCTGACAGACAAGGATCTCGCCCGCTTTCAAAGACGCCCTTTCATCTGCCAGGGCTAATTACACCTGCAGAGCGGAGAGGGCACTGGAGCCAGCCCCCTCCCTCCTCCCCCGTGCCAGCGCCCAAGCCCCCTTCCTCAGGAACCCTTCTCCTCCCTCCCTTCTGCCTGCTCTAAAGCTCCAGCAGCAGCCTCAGCACCTGCCTATTATGGCTCCTCTAGTGACAAGTGGCCCTGTCTCCTGGGAGGGAAGACCCATGAGAGCAGCGGGCTGGAGGGTGGGCCTGTGTGTGTACACGAAGGTTGGGGCTTGAGGGGTCTGGGTGGCATTAGGAGGGTTGCTGAATAGCTCTAGAGAGTAGGTGAGGGCCTGAGAGCATGAAAGTTCAAGTCCCTGATGGAGGCAGTTTAATGGTGACCATGAGCACCTAGGCTCTGATTCAGGCAGCTCTGGGTTAGAGTCTGTGTTCCATTACTTTATCAGCTGCATGACTGTGCTCTCACTTATTTGAGCCTCAGTTTTCTCTCCTGTAAAATGGGGATATTAATACCTACCTCCTGATGGTTGTGAAGCCCTGAGCCTTTAGCAGGGGTGCATCTGAGCATGGGAAAGATGTCACTTTAAGTGGGAAAGCTCTTTGGACTCCCAAGACTGGGTAAGTCCCCATAGTACTTGGTGCTTACTCCCCTGCCGCCCTTGACACACTGCTTTGCAACAATCTGTTTATTGGTCCGAGTCTCCTATCACCTTGTGAACAAATTCCTCGGGGCGCCATATTGGAACTGCCTCCAGCCCAGTGCCCAGAACAGAGCAGGTGCTCGCTATAGGATCTGCCAGTGTGGGATGGAGGCACATGAGTGCAGGGCTCCTCTGGAGTGAGGGTCGCTGTGTCAGCAAGAGAGTGTATGTGACGGCTGCAGGTAACAGTCACACAGTGAGGGGGGTCCGTGTGTGGGCCCGTGCACGAGTGGTCGCTGTGGGCAGATGGGGAGTGGAGTGACTCCACAGCATCTTTCTGCGTTTGGGTCTGAATGAGCCTCTCAGTGGTGATGACCTATGAGGGTGCGTGGTTGAGCGAAGGGGTGTGTGCATGTGTGTGTATGTGTGTCATGGCAGAGGATCTATGTGATTGCATGTGAAAGTGTGCAGGAGATGTATCCATCTATGTCTGGGCCCGTGGGGATGGCAGGGGTCATGTGCAAGTCTGGCTGCACCTGAGGGTCTGTGAGGGCTTCCAGTGGTGGGGAGGTCTTTAGAGAAGCAGATAAGGTCCCCAACTAGGGGGGGCTTCTGGGTAAGAGCCCACTCCTTCCCCAGAGCGGGGTAAATGGGAGGCTGCCGCTACCCTAACACCACAGTCCTCCTCCCCGTCCTGGGCCATGGGAACTGGTGAGGTGCTAGAGGTGGGTTTCCTTGGGAGGCCCAGGGAGCTAAGTAGGTCCAGGGGAGCTGGGGGCAGGAGGGTCAGAGTCCCCTCTTGACTGGCTGTGGAGCCAAGCGGCAATCTGCCCTTGCACAGGAGACCTGATTCCACACTTTCAGTATTGGCTGTGGGGTTCTACATTCAGACCCTTAATGGTCCTACTAACCAAAAGCAAGGAAGTTTTTGGTGTCTAACCCAAATCTCCTGTATCCCAGGCCAACCTGGGCCCTGCCCTGTCCTTGTCAGAGTGCTTGCATAGACGTGAATCATCGATCGTGGGTACGCTGGACCCTCAATCAGGGGCGCCGATGTCACAGTTTCCCCACTTTCCTTCTAAGCCTCATCATTTCTCTTCACCTTTCCACATCCCCTCCTCTGATTCTATCCATCTCTGGAAAGTCAATTCCCCAAGCTCATCCTGACAGCAGGTCCTTCCAGGAGTCTACCTGACTTCATGTTCTCAGGCCCTGTTTGGGGACTGGGTGCAGGGGGATCCCCCTGGAGCAGCGTGATGAGACGGGGTCTGACGGCCGGCTGAGGTCACCGGCCGCTGAAGTATGTCAGCAGAGGGTGTGTATGTGCCAGCCGGCCACACAACCTCCCTTTCATCCTTTGTTCTGCCTGCCCGGCCCATTCCCACCGAGGATTCTCAGATCCCCAGCGTGGCATGTCCGATGAGCCAGAGTCTTTGCCCAGACACGATCCTTTCCCAGCCCTGGCCTCTGCTCACCTCCTCCTCCCTGTCTCCCTCGCAGCCATGGGGAAGCCACTTTTGGGGTGTGGGAGTGTAGGGGGTGGGGTGAGGTGGGGGCAGCGGCTTGCAGTCTCCCTCCTGCCCCTCTCCTTGCCAAGCCCCCACTGGCCACCAGGGGAATTGCATTCGGACACAAGGAAGAACTTTTAGGGGTATCATCGAGTGGGGAACTTGGGCAGGTGGCAGACCCCACTTCTCCTGGGAGCAGAGGAGTGCCAGTCAGGAGCATGTGCCTGGGCAGAGAGTGGACAGGGGGACTTCTCCTGTCTCCCTTCTGTCCTTAATGCTGTCCCCAACCCTTTGTTCCCCACAGATGTCTGGCTGCTCCAGTCTGGCAGCCAATCCCCAGATTTCTCCATTCACCCCGGCATAAAACTGGGTTTCCAGCCTGGAAATGGCTGCTCATATTGGACCCTCCCAGCTGCCTGGTGACCCCGTGTCCTGCCTCCTAGCCCCTTCCCAGGCATCATGATACCTTCCCAACCTGGGCCCATCTTCCTCCTCATCTCCAAGAATTCTGTGGCTTGGATTTTCTACTCCAGACATCTCCTCACATATTCCTTCCCCTCCTTCTCCAGCGAGTTGGTCTTCACCTGGCCATGCGTCCTCCTTCCTGCCTTGCCCTGTCTCCCTAGTCCTGGTGTCCCCTGATTTTTCACCCAGAGTCTGCCAGCGTCTCTCCTGGTGTGTGCGTTGGGTCTTACATAAGTAAGCCAGGAGTTCCCTGAGGGTGGGCCTGGATCTCCCCCCACCCCTATTAGAAACACCCCAGAGATAGGAACCTTGATATTTTCCCAGTTCCCAGAAAAGTCCATGAGAGCAGGGCTGGAAGATGTGAGGGAGGGCAATTATCAGGGAGGTGATGGGAAAAAACTGGCAGGAGCTAAAGCATAGATAAGGATGGTGTGTCCCTGAGCTCTGGCCCAGGGAGCAGGGCAGAGAAGAGGAAGGAAGAGTTATGAAAGTTTAGTGGGGAGCGGTGGGGCAGAAAGAAAGTCTTGATGGCTTCTCTGGTGAGTCTGACAGGAGGTTCCCTGGAAGAGTTTACCAAAGCAAAGGCTGAGAGCGGTGAGGTCTCCTTCCTACCCAGACATGGGGGAGGCCAGCTTTGGGGTTCAGTTGTTGAGATGGAGGGAATCTGCTCCACTGGTCCCTCTTTCTTGAGCCCTACTTGCCTGGTAGTAGTACTGAGGTGCCATGGGCTCACTGGAGCCATTCCAAGTCATAAAGTGCTAACAAAAGTCCCCAGGCATCCTCCAATCTTGGCCTGGAAGAGAACCCATTGGGTTCTAATCCTGGATCTGCCATTAATTAATTTGCTGAGTGATCTCTGGCAAGTTCCTCAACTTCTCTGGGCCTCCCTTTCCTGTCCCCACCCCTCCACCCCATGAACAGGTGCCTGAGGGAGGAAGTGGAGCTTCTCCAGCCTGGCTCTGAGGCAGGAGGATGTGTGAGATGACCTCCCCAGAGTCCCTTTTGATGCCGGTGGTCAGAGCCTTTCCCTGGTCAGCGGAGGAGGTTGACAAGGAGAACATAGTGCTGCTTCAGTCCTGATGGGGACATTAATCTCTCCACACGTCCTTCCCTGCCCCTCCTCAGGTGCCTCCTGTTCCCTGGACCCCCTCCCCTGACACGCCCATCTTCCTGCCCACCTGGGGCCCTGCACGGGAGCAGGAGAAAACCCTCAGGAGAGAGACTAGCCCAGCACTTCTGATGAGCAATAATTTGTTTTATGACAGAAAAGGAAATTGTCTTCAGTTTCACAAGAGCGAAACGAATTCGTTTGAAGTAGTTTGCCCTGCGGCAGGCAGGAGAAGGTTTCTCCTGAGCTTGCCTTCGCACTCCTTCTCTCCCCCTCTCTCCCTCTTCCCTTCTAATTACTGCAGCTTCCAAGCCGTTGGCATGAGTCAATGCCAGGCTGTCAGATGCAAACTGCCCCAGGATCTCACCTCTTGGGTGTGGATGGGGGATGGGGCCACGGGAACAAGTTGGGGTGGCTCTCAGTTCAGCTTCTGCCATGCCCCAAGCCTTACCTGCTACCACCACGGAGGCAGGAGGGGACCCGGGGCAGAGGGCGGCTCGCCAGGGCCCTGGAGGGCCAACAGCTCCGGGCTTGGGAGATCACTAGCACCTTGATGCCCAGGGAGGGGACTGTCGTGGCCTGGTGGGCTTTACCCCGTGGACCTCCCATGTTTCCTGATCAGCCCTCCTTCCTCATCTTCTCTGATTGCAGCCTAGAAGTTGAACTCCCAGGTGGCATCTGGGCAAGAGAATGGACAATGGCCACCTACTGGCATCAAGACTCAAAGGTTCATTTGGGGCAGCCAGGATGGGGAGGAGAACACCTGTGGGTCACCGGTGCTCCCACTAAGAAGTCCAGTAGACTGGAAAATCATGGGACCCTCCTAGACTCATTCTAAGGGCCCCCCCCTTCCTTCCTTCCACCTATCCATCCTTCCGTTAGTCCATTCAGCAAACTCATAAAGCCTTCATAGAGTGCCAGGCACCTTTCCAAGCACTGGGAGTGTGGAGCGATGAACAAAACCCCCTGCCTCCAGCAAGGAGTATGTTAGCTACGGGGGAAGGGGCTGTGCTCAGCACGTTCCTAGGACAAAGCAGGCACTTACAAACATTTGCCGAATGAGTGACTAGATGCCCAATATGAATCAGAGGTAACACTGCAAAAAGTCAGCCATTGAAGGAAAAAAGAATCCCTTGTTTAACCCCTTCCCTGCCATGCCCCATCTCCCCACTCCCTTCCTCTCCAGGGAGTCCTCCTGCCGAGGTCCTGAGTGAGGGTGGGAAGGGGCAGCTGCTGCCTGGAGAGCAGGCAGACACCAGGCTCCCGGCTGCCAACCTGGCACCGCTGCTTGGCTCTGGGAGCCCCCTAAAACAACAAACTTCAAGTCTCTAATTCAGCACTTCCTGTTTGTCTTGATATTATCTCCCGTCCTTGAAGCCCACAGGCCCAATCAGGGATGGGGCAAAGGGCCAGAGCTTTGGGGACCCAGAGAGAGGGAGAGGCCAGGGTGCCCTCCCCTGTAGGTTTCTAGGCTGTGTTCAGGGACACTGGGCAGAGGTCAGAGGTGTCATATGCCAGGGTGTTCAGTGAGGAGCCTGAGCCCCCTGCGCCCACACTATAGGGAGTTTCTAGATTCTGGGTTCTGGTCGTCACAGGTTCTCGGATCAATGATACTCCTTCCCCTCTATGACTCTCGGTTTTCTGAACGCTGCAGAACAGGGGGAATTCAGGGTGGGAATCACCAAGCTTCACTGCCCTCTGTTTCTCATTCTCAACATGGCTGGGAAGTTCTTCTTGATGTCTAACTTCAGTACCTTTCACTAGCCTTTGGGGAATGACTCTGACTTTGGGTGCTTTAGCACCCACGTCTTATGTGTCTCAGGTTCCCGAATCAATATTGCAGGGACTTTACAGATGAAGATTATTCTAGACTTTAAAGTCCCCCTGGGACCAGCTGTCACCCATAAAAGCAGCCCACCCCCCCACTGTGCAAGCATGTCCACTATGATAGGCATCAAGATGGCTGCCCTGTGGATGGTAGGATCAGGGCAAATTCCAGACAGGCCCCCCACCCTGGCCAGAGGGGCAGCCCTCTGCCAACCCCAGAGCTCCAGGTAATAACCTAGGGGCCACGCCAGGCTCGCCAACACCTGAGCCACCGGCAGCAGATAATGACTGGGGAGCTGGGCAGGCAGAGCCAACCCCTCAATCAGGAAGCAAATTAAAAAGGGGACGAATCTCTCAGACAGACCACAACAATGAGACCAGCCCCCTTTCCAGGGCACTGCCTGCTTCCCCCCTTCCCTGTCAGATTTCGCCTGCCAGCTCCTGAATCCCAGCCCTCCCCTCTAATTACCCTCTCGTGGGATCCAGCTGGAGGCTGTCTGGGTGACCCTGGCTGCAGGTTGGTGACAGTGCCCGGCTGGCCACGACACAGGATGCTGGGCCTCTCAGTGAGCCTCGTCCACCAGCCTGATCTTGGATTCCTGACAGGGCCCTGGGCACAGTGAGGGGTGAAAGACAAAGGGTCAAGGCATGCTTTTGTGCTTTTGGTGCCACATCTTGATGCCCGTGAGGCAAACTCTGGATGGCTGCGACAATGGGATTTATAGAGAACCCACCAACCCCCAGCCTGGCAGCCCATTCTCTGCAAAGGGCGCAATTCAATTCAGCGCAACACATATTTATTGCACACTCAGCACTAGTCATTGTACGAGATGCTGGGGGGATACAAAGATGAACAGAGAAAACTCCAGTCTCTCAAGGGGCTCATGAGCTGACACACACACACAACTAATCGTATCATCCATCAGGCAGTCTTAAGGCCTCTATATTTTAGGACTCTAGGAACACAGAAAAGGGTAACTTGGAGAACTGGGAGGTCTTCATAGATGAGGGGGACATATGAGTTGGGCTTCGAAGGATCAATAAGAGCTCACAGGCAGAGAAATGGGGAAGAACATTTCAGACAAAGAAGACTATAGGGTGTAAAAATGTATGAACAATAGGATGGAGTAGAAGCTCCCTGTGGCTGGAGCCTGGGGAGTGAGAGGTTGAGGTTGGAAAGGTAGGCTGAGACCAGATGGGGAAATGGAGCTTAAATTCCAGGCCAAAGGGTATAGACTTTCTCTTGCAAGGAATGGGGAGCTATTGAATGATTTTGAGGTGAGGCATGACATGATCAGGATCCTGCCACCCTGGTAAGAAGAATTTTAACTGCCCACAGAGGGACAAAGAGGATTCTGCTTTTTCTGCCTCTTCTTTTCTCCATGGCTGCTGTCTAGCCAGCCCTTTCTCCCAGCTCCCACTCATTATCCTTGCTCCTTTTGTCCCAAACCTCTAACTCTTTGTTCCAAGCAGGCTGACAGGGCAGAGCGCTTCACTCTCCCCCGGCTCTCACCCCAACCCTTCATGTCTCAGACATCTTGCTAGGTCCTTCAACCTCCATCACACAAGTGGGGGAGGAGCTGGGTGATGGGACAGCTGGTGGGGAAGCTGGGCTCACTTCCTTCATGGATCTTTGGGTGTCAAGGCTTCTGTTGTGTCTTCCCTCCCTACCCAGGTTTCTGCCTTCACCGTTACCCTCCCTGACTGAGGAGCTTCTGGAAGCTTTGATTCCAGGGAAGCACTTTTCCAATTCACTCATCTGTGGCCTATCTGCCCCTTCTCAAAGAAAGGTGCTGAGCTAAGGACTGTGTGGCATGAAAAGGACATGGTTCCTGCCCTTCAGGAGCCTACCGACCAGTAGGGAAGATAAGACAACTCCGTGGAAACAGGGCATGTGGCAATCAGTGCTAGGGAAGTTCACAAGAGCAAGCCAGTGACATGCTGGTAAGAGAAGACTTTATAGAGAAAGCATGAGGCTGGAGCTTGGAGGATGAGAAGCTTTCTTGAGGGCAGATGGGGTGACAGGGGTGGAAATAGTTGGAGCAAACTAGGAAGGCTAGACATGTTTAGTGAAGATTAAGTCCAGTGGGCTGGGCTGGAGGGTCTGTACAAAGACCATTGCAAGTGAAGACTGAGAAGGTGATGGAGGCCCAGTAGGAGGGTCTTAAATGTCATGGCTAGCATTGGGGAGCCATTGGATGTGTTTGAGATGAAGTGTGCCAAGGTGGAGGGACATTTCAAGATGATTAATCTGGTATTGGTCTGCGGGACACCTTGGGTAGGTGGGCAGAGAAGTGGGAGAAAACCCATAGGAGACCTAAAAAATAATCCAAATGAGAAGCAATTCCTGGCAGCTACTCACCCAGGTTGGCCCGCTGTCCCCCTCAGAGCGTACTACCTACCACTTAATAAATCCTCGTTGTGCTCTCTCAGGAAAAAAAAAAAAAAAAGTAATTCCTGTCACCAAGTTGGCACCTCTCTAGAATTTTCACAGATCAGTGCCCATTTCCAACTCATTCATTCACTCATTCATTCAACAAATATTTAGGCCACACTTACCAAGTACCAAAAACCATTTTAGGCTATTTCTTCATTCCTTTCTTCTCTCTCATTCTCTCTCTCACTTTCGGATTTGAAGACTAAGGTAAACTCTCACATGCACACATGTGGGAGCCTTAGCCCAGCCTCCTCCTCCCCCCAACCCCCAAGCTAATCCAGTAACTTCTGCCTTTGGAGCAGGTATATGGAAAAAAATTAGAGAACTACACACAGTAAGGACTTGGGGGATGGCATGAGGTAGGAAAATCTGAGGGCAGGAGGGTAAGCAGCTTGGGCAGCAGAAAGCTCTTGATGGGAGGGAAAAAGCAAAGTTGACAGCTGAGTGTAGCGGGGGACCGGATCTCTGTGGGAGGGAGGCTGGGGGAGGAGGAGAGAGGTGGAGAGAAGAGTGGGAGACAGGCCTCTGGGTGAGAATGGGGGCCAGGAGGGAGGGAAGGACAAATTAGAGAGCTGGAGAAGGAAGTAGAGTCTTAGCAGCTAGAGGTGGGTGAGGGAGGAGGTGGGGCTGGGAGGCGAGGGCAGAGGAAATGGGCCCAGGCACTGGAGACAAAAGTCTGGGAGTCTGAGCCTCTGAGGAGCCACCTGGAAGGTGCAGGCAGCGGTAACATCAAACTTGGGATTGGAGGGTTGGCTCGGAGTGAGCTGGAGCTGGGTGGGGGTGGCTGCAGGGGGAGCTGAGAGCAAGAGCGAGGGGCTTGAATCTACCACAAACCCTGCTGGGTCTTCAGCTTCATGCAACACCCCCTCTTTCCTCTGAATGCCTGGGCTCCAGCGTCCCACCCCCGACATGTAGGTTGAGGCCCCATTGGCACCCCCCTCCACTTGCCTACCTCATGACTGGTGGTGGGAAAGCACTTTGTTCCAAGGTGCGAATAGAGAGGAGGTAAGGGGGTCTCCTGCCAGACATCGTCCAGGTGAACCAGGGTCCAGGTAAAGCCCCTCCCCGCAAACCAGGCAGGGTCTCCACGCACTCTTTACTGATCAGAGAGCTGGGGAGGGGTGTGGGCCAGCAGGTCCAGGCCAAGGGCTTCATCCTTTTCCTCCGCCCAACCCCCCACCCCACAAGATTCTCCCATTTTGGACTGGACCAGCTACCTAAGCATATGGAACTGATTGAAAGAATTTGTATGCTCACCTTATAATTTATGCAAATCAACTCTGTAATTAACTATAATTTGGAGGCATCCTTTGGTATTTGAGACATTTATCCATGAGGAAATGCCCTAGTGATAATGCTCCGGTATTAACATTATTTACTCCACCTGTGTGGTCTCCTCGCCTTGTTTCCCCCCTCACTCTGATTTTCTGGGCTGGAAGGTGGGGAGGGCCAGAGAAGCCCCTCCCTGGAGCCTGCCTCCTTCCTGACGCCTGGGGTCCCCCAGGGAGCCCTGTCCTCTTAATTTTCCCTGGGATTAGAGGAAAGGGTGCAGCTCTGCCTCCTAAGCCCCCGACCACTCTACTCTCTCCTGCCTGATGAGTAGCTTCCTGCTGAGCTTTTTTGCGCTCTTAAGGGCCTCAATGTTCTTATCTCTGAAATGGGTAGAGGAAGGACCTGTTGGGGCCTTTACAGGATAATTACTGAAAAGCTAATGAGAGGACTAGGAATCTTCAGTCTAGAGATTTCTAGGGGTGTAGGGGGAGGAACAGGAGAAGAGTTCAGGGCGAAGATGCCCTGACTGAATGGGATGTGGTCACGAGAAAAGTCTCCAGGCCACTCTCCTATGTGGGTCATAATTCCTAGTTTCAGAGTGCTTTGGGAAACCAGTCTTATCCTGTTTCATCTGCTTTCCCCTTCCTGGTCTTCTGTCCCTCTCTGCTCCAGGACATGCTCCTATTAGCCAGCATGCCTAAACTCACAACCACCCTAAAACTCAGTTCATGTAACTAGTTGGGAACGATGGAGGCCCACCTAAATTCACCCCCAGGCCTTTTCTCCCTTTCCAGGCCACGTTCCCAGCCTCTTCACTCTCTTGGAGTTCTGGGATTCCTGAATTGTCCATAAAAGTTCTTGGCTGGGCTCTGCCTCTGGTTCTAGGTGAATTCTTGTCCATTCCGAGCTGCCCCATGCTATCCTAAGTCAGGGAGAGGGTCTTCCTTCCCTATTTGACAATGAGAGATCCCAGATCCAAAATGTGAATTATATTGGACCCTCCTGGTGGTTCCAAGTTGAGAAGTAACTGAAAAGGAGACAAAGGAAAGGGAGGAGGAACAAGGCTCCAGCAGAGAAGGAGAGACCCACTTCAGCTGCCAGAGTAGCCAGGAACACTGCTGGGGAGCTCTGCAGGGAGGGACCATGTGAAGGGGAGTGTGTGTGTTTGTGTGTGTGTGTGTGTGTGTGAGGTCTTAAAAGTGGTACTTCTTTCTCTCCCACCATGTCCATGGAGGAAACAAAAGGAGGGGGTTGGAATTTGGAGAGTTCCAGCCATCCCAGCTCTCTCCCCTGGTGATGCTCTCATTTCCTCCATCCTGAAAGAACCACTTTTGTCCCTCTCCCACCAACTGCCCAACCTCTGGGGAGGGAAGGATGTCTTGCTCCCCCCAACCCCATCCCCACTCCCACCCTCAGCTGCCTCTTCCAGCTGAAATCCTCCTTTCCTGGCAGACCTCAGAGACTCAGATCTCAGCCCCACCATTCCCCCAGGAGAGCAGGGGGCCACTGTTTCCTGGATTATCCTAAAAGCTTCCGAGGCCGTGAGGACTTGGCAGCATCCCTGCCCGAGTCTCTCACCTCCCACTCTGGCTCTGACTGTTGCCTACTGTTGCCTCCTTTATAAAGCCTGGCTCTTCCATCACCCCCACTTGCCCCTCACTGCCGCTGCCAACTCTGGGCTCCATGGACTGGTAAGAGGGGCTGTTCCCTGTCCAGTTCAGGGGACAAGAGGATCAGGTCTTCACTCTAAAGTGGGGGTCATTGAGAAGGGGTTAAAAGGCTTGATTCTCTCTGTACTGGGGAGGGGGACCTAAGAGGGGGATAGTGGATGCATGGAGAACGAAAGAGGGTTCCTTGAGGTCTCTGGACAGGGCTGAGATATGAGGGAGAAGTACAGTGGTGATTCACCAGTTTCACTGGTTAATAGATGACTGGGGACTTCATTCTGATGAAAAAGATGGGCTAATATAACAGACATACAGGGCACACACTCACCACATGGAAGTTCATGCATGAGAGCATATCTGCAGAAGTCATAAGAGAGAAACCACTGTGCATGGCCTGTGGGGAACACACTTTATGATGGAGGAGAGAGGACAGACACCCCACATTCAAGCCCCAAAGGTACACACTGGTGTGTAGGTACACACTGTTGTGGTGGTTACACACAGGCATGGTGGGTACACATACATCTGTAGATACACACGCACACAGACACACACACATAAATGCACTAGCCTCAGCTGGGCTCATCTTTCAGACTGAGAGTGGTTGTGATGCTAGAGTAGTGCTTGGCCCTGGGTAGACCCTCAGTAAGTGTTAGTTCAGTGAATAAAGGATGAATGAAAGAAAACCATCTGGCTCCAGCTCTGGACCTTGTACAGTTTCCCAGGAGCCTTGAAGAGTGTGGGGGAGAGGAGGGGATATGAGGAAGGTGTTAGTGTCCATGATCACCAGCTCACAGTTGGCTGAGTGCAGCCTGGAAGCGTGGGATGGGAGAAGAGACGAGTGAGCAACTAGGAGACCAGGAATCAGGAGACTGGGGTTCTGGTGCCTGCTCTGCTTCTAACTTGTGTGACTTTGAGCTACTTGCCTCCTTGTTCTGGGGTTTAATTTCCCCTACTAGCAAAATGAGGGTTTGCACTGGACAATTTTTATGGGCAGAACAGCTTATAGTGTTCTGCACTATAAGAATGCAGATATCTATATTCTTATAGTGCAATCTCCATGGAGGGACAGTTGAAGTTTGGAAGAGACCACAGCAATCCAATCCAAGATGGGACCAGTTTGTCCTATCTTAGTAACAGGATCTTGATGGTTTTGATCTGGGGAATAGTTTAAAAATGCCGTCCTCTCCACCTTCAGGATCTAGGGGAGCCGGGCTGCCAGGGCCATCACTGCTGCCATAGTGAGGCTGGATGGAACAACAGGCAGAACGTGTGCTTTAGAGCCTGACAGATCTGGACTCAGTTTCCTTCTGTCTCTTAACAGCTCTGTAATCTTGTGCAGGTCCTTTAACTTCTTTAATCCTAGGCTTCCTCATCTGTACAATGGGGGGATAATAACAACTACTTTGCTGCATACCCATGAAAATTAGAGATATTTGTGTGAAGCACCTGGAACGTAGTAGGTGCCCAATAAATAAATGCTGGTTATTATGAGCATGGAGACCAACAAGGCTGCTCCAGGTACAAAGTGGATTGCTGACTAAAATGAGGCATGAGAAGCAGAGGGGCGGCAAGAATGGGAGACAGACACTTGTGGCAAAATCTGTCTGTTTACCCCTTTAGTGGAATGAGGGAAAGGAGTAGAAATGGCCCAAGTCCTGGGCAGATCTCAGTGGGTGGCATGGTTCAACTTTGAGGTGAGACAAGAACATGGCAGTGGGCAGTGGTGATCTTGGCAGTCACGTCAACAGATCATGAGCACCATTAAGTAAGGAAACATCTAGAAAGTGGGAAATTGAAAGGGCTGGAATCAAAGGAACAAAAGCAGAGGGGTATCTGGAAGAAAAGAAAGTGCCCTGAGTCAGAGGCAGAAACCCAGGCAGTGCAGGAAGTCAGAACAGCTGAGTTTTCTGAGACAACTGCATTGCGGTTGAATTTCATGCTGATGAGCGCCAGGCAGATGGAGGGTCTTTGCTTCTGGGAAACCCGGGTGGCTGCGGGTCAGGACCAGGTGGGGTGAAAGGGGGCCTGGGGTGAAAGTGGGGTGGGATGTCTACTGTCCAGGGGCTGGATCCCTTTCCCTCTTCTTTCCAGGAAAAGATGGAAGGAGCTAGGAAGACAAGACAATCTGGTGCCTGTAAATAAATGGGAGAGGGGGCTCAGGTTTCCCATTGAGAGTCAGATCCTTGCTCAGGTGTTAGCACCTTAAGAGCAGCAGCTTTGGGGAACAGCCAGAGGCCAGCGGGCTGCAGGGAGGAGGAGGAGGAAGAGAATGCCTAGGGGTCAAATCAGACTTAACCCAGGAATTCGAGTAGCAGGCTCTGCAATGTGAGCCCGTAACTCTGTTCCGGACATGGCTGTGAACTGAGGTGCAAACCCAACTAAGTCAAGATTTGCAGGCTGAGTGCACGGAGATAAAACCATATGGACAGAGAGGGCTGTCGATTTAGCCGTGGTCACAAAGACCCAGAGCGCTTCTTGAGAATCTACATCTCAGGGGCCCAAGAGTCGGGAATGAAATCTGACTGATCTGAAAGTACAATCCCTGACATCTGGGAGGCACCTCGCGTCTTCCCAAGTGCCTGTTCTCTGCCCCTCAGGGCGGCTGCTCTAACCGCATTTCACCCACGAGGAAACTGAGGCTCAGAGCAACCTCATCTGCCAGATCAGCTTAGCAAATGCAGGGCTGGAGTTAGAATTTTGGTCTGTCAACTTCTAGCCAAAGATCTTTGTGAATATACCTTTATCCAACAAACATTTGCTGGGAACCGACTTATTTAATAATTATAACGCTACCAACGATATCTTCCCTTTACTGTGAGCTTACCAGGGGCCCCAAGGCTAAGTGTTTTAAGAACATCAATTCCTTTAAGCCCCAGGAAACCCTCCCAACTTGTACTCAGGTTGTCCAGATGAGGAAACTGAGTCTTACAAAAGAGGGATTTGCACAGATGAATCAGACCCTGATTCTGGATATGAGAATGTGTATGTTTGGTGGGGGGAACCACACACAAAAAGATCGATTTTCAAGTGGCTTGTGGATCAGTTTAGCTGTTTAATAGTCGCACTTCGTATTCAGGACAGGTAAACCAACGGTGGTGGAATCGGGGCTGTACCTGCGAAAATGAATCAGCCTAAATTCTGCTCGGGCTGTACGAAATAGACTGTAAAGACAAAAACGAAATTAAAAAAGCAGATGGCAGAGTCCGCAGGGAAAGCCAACCGAGGCAACGAAAAAAATTAGGAAGTTGATCAGAGTGCCCCCTGCAACAAAAGAGTCATTTCAGGAGGTCAAAGCGGCCGGTTCAGGGAGGCACCCACCAGGAAGGGAGTTTCGTACCCGGTCGCACAGGCCATTCCTGGCGGGGGAGGAGAGGGGAACACTCCTACCCACCGCGCTGGATATCTCAACCAGCTCTGATCTTGAGAGAAGTTTTTAGGTGGGCGTCGCAAACGCCCTGACATTCTGCACTGTGTTGCAGAGGGTTGCACTGTGTATGTGCATTTGTTTTTCTCAAAGGAATCCAAGACCCTTACCCAAAGTTATGAACCTTGGGTTTAGACATTCAGATGAGAATCGGGAAGGAATGGTGGCAAGGGGTCGCGCAAATCTTTGCAGAAGTGTCCTTTCCCAGGGCTATCGCGGCTCCTGCCCCATCTTTCAGAGCCGGGTGCGCGCGGGGGCGAGGGTGGCTGGGCGCAGGCTGAGCACCTCTGGGACCGAAGGGAGCTCGGGTGTATTGGAGAGGCGGACCTGGGAGGCGCTGGGGTTGCTGCCCAAGGGTAGATGGAGAGTGAGGGCTGAGGGGCAGGTAGAGACGGGCCAGACAGATGGGAAGAGGAGAGGAGGAGGTTACTCGAAAAAAGGTGAGTGGCCGGAGAAAGAGAGCCGGGCTGCAAGAAGAGAGAGCAAAGGACCGCGGAAGGTGCTGGTGGTGGAAAGAAGCGGCGGGAGGAATGGTGAAGGAGGGCAGCGGCCAAGACCTACTTCTCACGGCCCAGGTCTGGGGGTAGACCGGACACATCCTTGGCGCTCAATCCTGTTTCCTTCTTTCCTCTCAGTTCTGGGGCAGCGCTGCCCGACTGGGGCGGGTGGGTGGAGGGCCGTGGAGGCAAACGGCGCCCTAGGGTGACTCGGTATCACCCGAAGGACCCGCCCCCTCCTGCATTCCCGCAGGGTCAGAGTCCTGGGTGCCCGCCAAACCGAGACAGCTCGAGGGCAGTTTTCCACTCGATGGGGCGGGCCCCAGAACCTGGGAAACACTCTGCCCAGGCCCCTCGCCCCAGCAGTGCAGGGGCCAGGGAGGAGCGAGGGAGGGAGCAGGGTGCCACATAGATAGCGATTCCCTCCGCCCGCCCCCTCCCCGCTGGCCCGGCCCGGCTCGGCCTCCGGTCCGGCAGAGCCCGCAAGGGTTAAAGGCGGCCACAGGTGAGGTGGGCGGGGCCGCGAATTCGGGAAAAAGGAGCGCAGGGCCGAGGATGAAGGCAGAGAGCGCGGTGAGTCACGGGCGGAGCTGTCCTCGCTCGCTCGCTCGCTCGCCGGCTCCCGCCCGCCCTCCGCCCTCCCGCCGCCTCTCTCCGCCCCTCCTCCGCCGCCAGCCGCCGGGTCTTGTTGCGGCCCCCTCTCGCCCTCGGCTCCTGCCCCTCGCCGCTGGACAGCCCGCTGGCGCGCGAGGCCCAGGAGCGCCCGTCGGGAGGGCGCCAGCCTGCCGTGCCAGGCGCCCGAGCGCAGCCTCGAGGTAGGAGCCCGGGTCAGGGCGGCGAGGGGTGCGCGCATCGGGGATCGTCTCTGAAAGACGCGCCCGGAACGCGCCACAGCCTCCTCTAGCCTCGGGGGAGGTGGTCTTAAAGAATCCGAGGGGCTTAAAGCCCCGGCGGAGTGAAAACGGGGCGGACAGGCGAGGCTGGAGACTGGGGAAACTGGAGCGACTGGGACATCTGGAGGATTGGAACCTTGAGGACCGGGAGTACGGAAGTCCTGACCACCTGAGCACCGGTGATGGGAGAGGCAGCCGGCGGAAGGGGGAAGGAAGGTGTCTCTACCAGCCTTCCCGCCTTGGGGAGCGACAAGCAGGGGTACGCGCCCGGCTGTCTCCCTTCCCGAGATCTCGGTAGCAGGCTAGCGCATCCCGGGATTGGGCTCCCTGGCCATGCGGCGGGAGAGGCCACTCTGGAGCCTGGATCATTAGCCTCCCCCCGCCCCCAACCCCTGGGGCCGTTCCCAGGCGCCAAAAGCTATTAGGGTCCCAGGCCTCACTGCTCCCGCCCAGCCCCTGCTGGGCTGCCCCGCCTGGGCCTGAGGCTCCATTCCTGCCGCTTCACCCTGTTCCTTTCTTGTGGTGAGGCAGCAGGAGCCTGAGTAGGCGCCCCAATCCCCCTCTCCCTCCCTCTCCCAGACCACCAGGGCGACCTCCCTGGTCCCAGAAGCAGAAGGGGGGTAGGGTCATCCGAATCCTGATTTAGGAAGGAAAAGTCCTTGCCCTAAACCACTGCGTCTCCTCCCCCATCATCAGAGAAGGCTCAGGCACCCAAACTCACATACTCCAGGCATCAGGCAGGGCTCCCAGACCTTAGGGAGAGGTGGTGAGATGAGGGGGAATTTCAAGCGACAGGTATGTGGTCCAGAGAGGGGTGGGGGGTTCTTTAGGTTCCCAGTGGTTTAGGGAAAGAGAAACAGACCAGGAATATACTGTATATACCTCTGGTTCACAGAGGTATATACAGTACATATTTACTGACTGAATGAATAAATTTTTTTTCAAGTGACTTCTCCAAATATGGTCTCAGTTTTCTCTTCTCTAAAATAAGAGAACTGGCCTGGAGCAGTAGTTCTCAACACTTGGCTGCATGTTAGAATCATCTGGAGAGCTCCTAAAAATGATCCAGGCCTAGAATGCACCCCCTATATAATCTCTTTGGGTAATTCTTCCTCTTAATTTCTGTGTGATTCTGGCTTTTCCTGTTGCTTCCCCCACTCTGTCCCTGAATCCCTTAAGGGGGTGGCAATTTTATCTTCCTGAGCGTGCTGGTAAGCTCTTCTCTGGCTGACCCCGCCGAGCTTCACATCTGGTCTCCTCTAGATTGGAGGAGGGCAGGGGTAGCAGCCAGAAAGCTGGCTGGGCACTGGTGTAGGTCAGGACAGGGAGGGGGGCTTAATTTCTCTGGTGGGGAGAAGTCTTCTGGAAACTGGCACTGCAGTTGCACCCCAGGGAGGTGAAGTCCTTGCCAGAGGGAAAGGGGCATGGGAGTGGGTTTGGTGGGGCTGAGGCAACCCAGCCAGGCAGGGAGCTGGGGTGAGTGGTGTAGAGCAGTGAAATGCTCTTCTTCACTGAGCATGCCTCAGGGATGGAAGGAGAGCTCTTTTTCCAAAACCTCAGAACCTGCTTTGGGCTTCGGGAAGTCAGGTCACTTTAAGCTTTGGGTTAGACCACCTCCCTCTCCCCAACTGTGTCATGAGTTAAACTGGGGAAGCTGAGATGGGCCTAGATTCTCCATTTGGGCTGGCAGCAGATCTGCGGGTGGGCGGGCATGGGGGCAGGGGTTATGGGGCAATGCCACTGCCCCTCCCACTGGGCTGGGCAGCTACAATGGTTCCAGCACTGTACTCTAGTTGTATCCAACTGACCTACTTGCCTGGGACCAGCCCAAGTTCCAGGATGAGCTGGGTCCTATAGGAGGGATCACCTAGGGGAAGGTAGATTTCCATCGTCCTCTGCACCTCACACCCTCAAACCCTTCCTAGCACTCCCAAGTTCTCTTAACTGATCTTTAGTCCCCACCCAGACATGCCTTCCTCTTTTTCACCTGGATATGAGAAAGAAGCATTTGACAGGGAAGGGAACTGGGCTAGGACGGAAAATGAGATGGTTACTTTCCTTACTTTACCTCATCTTTGCTTTCTTTAGGTCCCACCTGAGGTGCCCTTGACCATCCCTGTCCCCCACCCCACCCCGGATCCCGGCAATGCTAACCGCCGTCTGTGGCTCTCTGGGCAGCCAGCACTCGGACGCGCCTCCCGCCTCCCCGCCGCGCCTCGACGTGCAGCCTCTCCAAACATACCAGGGCCACACGAGCCCCGAGGCCGGGGACTACCCCTCTTCGCTGCAACCTGGAGAGCTGCAGAGCCTCCCGCTGGGCCCAGAGGTGGACTTCTCACAGGGCTATGACCTGCCGGGGGCCTCTTCTCGGGTAACCTGCGAGGACCTGGAAAGCGACAGTCCCTTGGCCCCGGGACCCTTTTCCAAGCTCCTGCAGCCGGACATGTCACACCATTACGAATCGTGGTTCCGGCCGACACACCCAGGCACCGAGGATGGCTCGTGGTGGGACCTTCATCCGGGTACCAGCTGGATGGACCTCCCCCACACTCAGGGCGCGCTGACCTCACCTGGCCACCCCGGGGCGCTTCAGGCTGGCTTGGGGGGCTACGTCGGAGACCACCAGCTTTGTGCCCAGCCGCCCCACCCACACCCGCACCCGCACCACCTCCTCCCGGCCGCCGGAGGGCAGCACCTCCTCGGGCCTCCCGACGGGGCGAAGGCCTTGGAAGCAGCCGCCCCGGAATCCCAGGGGCTGGATACCAGTCTGGATGGGGCGGCCCGGCCCAAAGGCTCCCGGCGGTCAGTGCCCCGCAGCTCAGGCCAGACCGTGTGCCGCTGCCCCAACTGCCTGGAGGCGGAGCGACTGGGGGCTCCGTGCGGGCCCGATGGGGGCAAGAAGAAGCATTTGCACAATTGCCACATCCCGGGCTGTGGGAAAGCCTACGCCAAGACATCGCACCTGAAGGCACACCTGCGCTGGCACAGCGGCGACCGCCCCTTCGTGTGCAACTGGCTCTTCTGCGGCAAGCGCTTCACGCGCTCCGACGAGCTGCAGCGCCACCTCCAAACCCACACCGGCACCAAGAAGTTCCCCTGCGCAGTCTGCAGCCGAGTCTTCATGCGCAGCGACCACCTGGCCAAACACATGAAAACCCACGAGGGCGCCAAAGAGGAGGCTGCCGGGGCGGTGGCGGGAGAGGGCAAGGCCGGCGGAGCGGAGCCCCCCGGGGGCAAAGGCAAGCGCGAGGCCGAGGGCAGCGCGGCTCCCTGCAACTGAGCTCCTCGTCCCGCCTCCCTGTCCCGCCTCCCCGTTGGTCTCCCCTGGGGCCATCAGCAGAGAGCCCTCTGGCCTGATTCCCTTGGGGGGGGGGTGGCTTGAGTAAGAGAAGGTGGTTATTTATGGAGAGGGAGGGAAAGTGGTGCGGGGGTCAGGGAGCCGGGTCGCTAGGGGTCTCTTAGTTTCTGGGGCTGGACAGGACGGACGCGTTTGACTGGGCGGGGAGGAGCTGCGCATGCCCATCAGTTCTCCCCTTCCTCGTTCTTTCACTTCACGCCCCTGGGCTGGGGGGCTGGGGGGTTGGGGTGGACCACCCCTACGGAGGCTGGAGGGCCGAGGGGATAGGTTGCAGGATACGGCGCGTCCCCGGAGCAGAGAGGAGTGGGGCCGCCCCGGGCGCTGGGGGTAGCTGTCTGGACACGTCGTTAGCGCCTGGGAACCTGGACATAAAAGGGCCTCTGGAGCCGCGCTGCGGCCCGGGTCCCTTTCATCCCCCTTAGAGTGCTTTACCCCGGGGTTTCCGGAGGGAGCGCTGAGATGGGGTAGCAGAGGCTGGGGGTCCCCCTAAGGGAGGAGTTTCTATCTGGCTGGGAGGGTTGTCACCGCAGAAATAATGTCTCTGATGTGCCTCCTTATTAAGCCTTCCAGACCCAGTGTGATGGAGCCACGAGGGAAGAAGGGAAGAGGGCCAGAATGGGCGACAGCTTCCAGCCAGAAGTGTGGGGTGGAGGAGGGAGCCAGATGTGGAGGTTGAGCAAGGAAGTCTTCCTCTAAAATGAGAGAAAGGGATTTGGTCAGGGAGTGGAAGTAAGCCCCTCCCTCTCTAACTCTGATTCAGTCCTTAACTCTTGGTCTTTATAAAAGTAAAGTTCAGTAGTCCACTCTCATCTGTCAGCCCAGGCAGGCCTTCAAGGCAGCCAAGAGCCCTTGCTCCAGAACTGATGTAGTTCCTCACCCTTGGTGCCTGGCCTTTGCCCTCCCCTGAGGGATGGAAGGAAGAGGGTCACCTCGGTTGGGTGAGGGTAGGTGGGGGTGTCCCAGCAGAGGGACCTCCAGCGGTTCCTGCTCAGAGTGGAGGACTGTGTCCCTGCCTGGCCATCTGCTTGCGGAGAAGCCAAGCCCCACTCTTTCTTTAGCGCGACCCTCCCCTTTCGTGCTGCCTACAAGCCTTGCCCCTCCTGTAGAGTGTGTTAGGAGGCTCTTCCCCATCTCATCTCTGGTGGGGCTCCCCTTCCGTATGAGGGAGTCGTCCTGTCACTGGAAGGGGCCTGCCTTCTGAGGCGATGTCCAGGAAGCTGTCCCTGTTCCCTTCTTTAGAGGCTAGAAGTACGTCCTGATGGTGGTCCTGGAGTGGGGAACGTGGGGAGGGGTGAAGCCAGAAGAGGCGGAGCCAGGCAAAAGGAAAAAAGCTGATGGGGGCAGGGTCTGACAGGCCGCAGGAGCCTGGAGCTAGTGGGCTTTCCCAGGCTCCAGGTAGCGGCCTTAAGATTCCCCCCGACCTCCCGTTTCCCTGCCTTTCTTTCTCCACCCAGAGCCCTGTGCAAGGATTAGTTGTGTATTGATTTTTTAAGTTATAAGCAAAGGGTATTTTATTTAATATTAGGACATGTGTGTTCATGTTGTGTGTACCTATGCATGTGTGTGTTTCTGTGTGTGTGTGTGTGTGTTTCTCTACTGAGCCTGGGGTCTCCAGCCAGGGAGACCCCATCTTGTTCACCCCAGCCGAGGTCCTGGAGCCTAGGCCCACAGCATCTCTTCCTTCCTTGGGGATATCAGTCCAAGGAGTGGGTGCTATTGGGAAGTGGGGCTGGGATCTGGGTGGGAATATGTTTGTGTAGAAGAGAGCCCTTCTTAAGAGGGATGGGGTGACTCTCCCTGAAGGACGCATGGGCCTGGGGTAGGTTAAGAAGTAATGTCCTTTCTTTATGCTCCCTCTTCCCCTACCTCCTGCTAATCCGACCAGAGGTCCCTTTCCTTGCTGAGAGGGCTGGGGGCAGAAGAGAGTTGGCAGTGCCTGCAGGTTGCCTGGCCAGGTGGATGAGGGGGAGAGAGGGAGGGCGCTGTGGGTGTGAGGTGCCGCTTTCCTCCAGCTGAGGAAACCAGCCACCTCTCCCTTTGCCACTAGGACAGCCTTGCCCAGTGACCGTCCTCAGGGGAACTCCCAAATGTGCGTTGGGGAGAGGACAGCACGGATATTCCCCCCATGGAGGCCCCGAGCTCTAAGGTGTGCTGGTGAGGGCTTTGGATAGGTTTTCTTTTGCTCCCCTCTTTTATAGATCTAGGTTGCTTGGCTGTCTGCCCCCTCCTAGGCAGCCGCCTAGAGGAGAAATGTAGGATTTTTTTTTTCTTTAAGTGCTGTGAACCCATTTTGGGGGGGGGGAGGAGGAGGAAGAAGCAGCCTGTGTTTTTTATGCCATAATAAAGTCATCAACCACACCACTGCTTCATTTGTCTTCCAGCTCCGCTTTCCTTTTTGACTCATGGTCTCTCAGCAGCAAGGACCAGGCTGGCTGCAGGGTGGGGTGGACACTTCTCTTTGATCCTGCAGCCCTGGGCAGCCTCACCTCCCTTTGTTTGGGGGCAGAGCTGAGGTGATTGTTGAAGGGTCTGATCCTGCCCGGAGGTTGTTGATGCAGAAGGAGGGTGGCGCTCCCTCGGGGTTGATAGCTGGGCTGACTGTCCCTCCCTGGTCTTCTCCTGTGGAGATGAAAAGGTTCTAGACATTTCCTTCCTTTTCCACATGGAAGCCCCCTCTTTCGCCTCCCCTGCCAAGAATGCCGGTTCCCTGCCTTCCCAGAGATGGCCAGCCCCTTGGCCCCCTCACCCCACCCCCGTGGGTGTGTGCCTGTCAATCAGGCCTTCTGGCTCTGAGAGGGGTGGGGGTGACTGACAGCGATTTCTTCACACAGAATGATCCCTGTCAGGGGCAAGGTGATGAAAGGCAGCCGAGATATCTGATGGGCTCCCGCCCAGCTGAAAAGCATGAGGGAAAGGTTCCTAGTGCAACTCCCAGCTAGAGACCTGCCGCAGTTACACAACCACGGTGTGCACAGAAGTTCCTCACTGGACCCATCGGGCACCCCCGGATATGCACAAAGGCACACCTTCCCAGGCTGCTCAAACGCCTGGTGCACAGTTGGTGCCGAACACACGTCAGATGAGTAAAAGCCTCATGGCTCCAGAGCCCCAAACCTAGGAAAGTTGACAGGGGATCAGTTTTTGGCTCCAAGGGGGCAGAGTAGGTTATTACGTTCTTTCACCTTTCCATCCTACATCTTGGCCAAAATTATCATCTACCCCAGTGAGGTTCCTATTTTCCCCCCACCCTATCCCTAACCCAGTTTCTCAGAGCCAAATCTGGTACCCAGGCTGGCCCATTCCACCACTTGTTTGGGAGAGTCTGGGGTCACAAAGTTTCTTAAATGGGGGCATCAGAATGATTTAGGGGTTACAGAGGAAAGCAGACCAGTTGAGGGGGCCAAACGTTTGTTTCTGTCTGCCTGGGTGGCGGAGGGACAGGCGTGTTACGGTGACCTCAGGCCCACCGCGCTCCCTGGGGCTCCCCTTTTGTCTTCCTGGTTCTGGGGGACTTAAGACCCCAGGAGCCTGACGAGTCCTCTCCTGCTCTCCCCCATTGCTGCCCCCAGGGAGAGGAGGGCAGCTGTGGGGGCGGCTGGGCCTGTCTGGGCAGGGCTGGGACTGCCCCTCCTCCCCTTGCAGCTCCTCCCGCTGACCTGCATTGTTATCGGGGGCCTTTGGTGGGGCTCTGATGCCTCTCACTCGCTCGCTCTGACGGCAATGCTGCCTGGCTGCCCCCACTCCCACCCCCACCCGCCTCCACGCCCCCCCCCCCGCCCCCCGCAATGGAGCCCGAGGCCACCTGTGACCCCTCAGTTCTGGCACCCCTGGCAGGACAGTCCTGGAGGGGCTGAGAGGGAGTTCGGGAAATCAAAACACCTGGGCTGGCCCCCTGGGCAACGTCTCTGAGCCACCCTCTCCTCTCCTGGGAAGTGGGAATAGAATCCCTCTAGGGTGGGTGAGTGAAGTCGGGAATGGGAAAGTGACCGAGGAACCTGCAGCCTGGGGACTGCAGCCTGGGGCTGTGCTGTTCTGCCCGCTCCTGCCCCCCAGCGGGCAGCTGGGGAAGTTCAGGGTGTGAACCGGCTTTCAGGCCAGCCACCTCGGGGACTCATGTTTATCACCACACAGTCCTGATGTTTGCTTCTGGAATGACGTCCAATGACAACCTCCCGACCCCCACCCCGTACATCACACCAGAAGCAGCCTTCACCTCCCATTAATCCTTGTGAGTCTGACTGCTCAGCATCTGAGCAGTGGAGGTTTGAAAGGAATCTCAGGCGCCAAACAGTATTTGGTATTTGGATAAGTATTCTCATTCTTTAAAAAAGGAATAAGTATTCTCATTCTTTAAAAAAAAATGCCAATCAATAAAAAAGTGAAAAAAGAATATGCTAATCAGCACTATGCCTAGTGTTGTAAACACAAAGATGGGTAAGACAGGACTCCTTTTAGCAACTCATGACCTCACAGGGAAAATAAGCATATAAGCTCAAACCATAATGACAAAGTGCTGTGGAGGCACCATGAAGTCATAAAACTACCTTTCTTTTAAAACAGTCGTTCCCTCCTTCTATCCACTCCCCAGCTATTTGTTGATTTTATAAATATTTGAGTTTGCTTTATGTCCACGCGTTGGCTTTAAACATGATAGACGATGCACATAAGCAGGATCTAGTCCATACTTTGAAGGAGTTTATGCTCAGAGGAAATGGGTTGCAAAAACAGCTATATTTAAAGAAAGAAATGAATATGGGCAATGAGAGCTATAAGTTGGTATTGGAGCACAAAAGAAGGAAAAAAGACTTCAAGTTGGATCAGGGAAGATGTTCCTAGAGCAATGCTGTTTAAACGGGACCTCGAAGGGCCATTGGGTATCAATGACGGACATCTTGGGAAGAATAAGCTTGCAACAGGAAAGTGGGAGAAAGGCAAAACACAGGAAAAATACTCTGAGTACCTGTAGAGTACAAGTGGGAAGAGTAGGAGATTAGAGCCAGATCATCTAGGGCTTTGGAGGCCAAGCCAAGGATAACATGCCAAGCTACCATGTTACCACAGCAGTGCTTTAGGACAAGCTTTAGCCTGCAACAGAACCAACCACTTGGAGGGCTTGTGAAAACACAAGCTCCACTCCCATAGTTACTGATTCCAGAGGTCCAGAGTAGGGCTGAGTATTTGTATCTTCAAGAAGTTCACAAGTGATGCTGGTATTTGAAGACCACTTCCGGAGAGTTAAACTGGTGATCGCGTGGAGGATGGCTTAGAAAGGGAGAGGGTAGAGATGGAAACACCAGTCAGAAGACAGTTATACCCATCCAGGTGAAATGAGAGACTAAGCTGGAATCAATGGAAATAAGATAGTCAGCTATAGTCAAGAGTAGGTATTTTCGAATAAAAGTCAATATGATAGAAAGTGTAATACTGAATTAAAGTTACATATTAATGAGAGGAGTAACTTCCTTTCAAGTTGTGTGAAAGGGTATCTTTTATTTCTTCTGGTAATGAATTGGCCTAGAAAAACAGAACTCTACTGGGAAGTGTGTAAATATAAGAATATTCCTTTTAATATTAGAAATTATAATGATATATAGAGATAAAAACTTTGAGCTCATAATCTAGAATTTGATGAGACCACAAAAGGTGGAATCTAATCAATGCTTCTGCTCTCAGGAAAGACTACCTCCAAAATCTATCAAGATCTATAGTTGTATATTTAATTTATGAAGATCCTGAAGGTGAGACTCTTAAGAGAGGTGAAGGCAGGGCTAGGGGCTCTGGAAGGTCCCAATAATAATTCCTAAGGTTTGGAGTTTAGACCAAAGCTTCTTATTTATTATTATCATTCTAACCTCTACTAGTTATTCCTACTAATTAGATATCTGATAGCTAATTGAGGCAATATTTTCCTTTTCCTTTTCCTAGAGATTTATCCTGCAATAAAATACAGTCTGTCGAAAGACGTACGTTTGAACCACTACCTTTTTTGCAGTTTATCTAAGTTACAAATATAACTTCATTATATTTGGAATTTTTGTAAAGCTTAATTTTTTATAAAATTAATTTGTTACCCCTTTGGAAATATGATTAAAATTACTACTAAAATTTTGTAGCAAATCCTTTTTGTCTCTAGCAAAGATTAGTGTGCGAATTATTACACAGATCAGAGTGAATCATTATAGAGCAGTGGCTCTCAACCAGGGTGATTTTGCACGCAGGTGACATTTGGTAGCGTCTGGAGACATTTTTGCTTGTCAGAACTGTATATGCTACTGGCATCTAGTGGACAGAGGCCAGAGATGCTACTAAACATCCAACAGTGTACAGGAGAGCCTCCCACAGCAAAGAGTTATCCAGCCCAAAATGTCAATAGTGCTGCCTTTCTAGAGAAATAAAGATCACTTAACACAAGTATTTAATGAGCATTTACTATTTTGTATCTAATGCACCGCATATATAATCATGAAAGTATAAATCATAATATCCTCCACAGTGAGATTTCTTCAGCGTACGGAGGGAGTAGTGTTGTTATGTTTCATCATATATAAATTAGAATTATTGCCAAAGGATAAATGTTCTGAGAGAATATATATTTTTCTTCTTCTTTTGCTTGTGTCTTTTTTTGTAGAAATCTTGGTTGCAATTTACTCACAGAACTGAGCTTTGGAACGTTTCAGGCCTGGCATGGAATGCAGTTTTTACACAAGTTGTAAGTGAAATAGAAGATGAATGCATGTAAAAAACGGTGTGTAAAAACATCATGCAGTTCTTGGTTAGCTGGGTGTAAGCCCAGTATGAATTCTGGAAAGTGTGTCCTGAGAGCCATTCATTTTTTTTTTCAAATGAGGAAACTAAGGTACAAAGAGGCCAAGAGACTTGTTTAACTCATATATATGAATCGCTCTGCTTTCCATAGTACTGATCTTTGGCACGGGCAATAAAAGGCACCAAGCAAAAACACTCAAATTAGCATTGTCATGGAATCCCACTGATGCCTCTCCAATATGCGAATGGTCCATGAAGTTCCACTTCTGAATTTCACTTTGATTCCTGCTCATGTGCAAAGTTCCTAACTGCTTAAAATGTATGCAACACAGAGCAGCAAAGAACGAAGTTTAGCACCGAATTCTTCAGGGAGCAAAAGGTGTGGGTGCTTCCCCAACCATTATTAGCTCTTTTAAATGGTAAAGCAGAAAGAATTCCTGAACACCCACCACAGGGCTCTCCCCAGCCACCCAGAACATTAGTTTTCAAAAAGCATATATCTCTGAAGTGAATGATCTGTGGCCAATAGGAAGCTTTGAGGTATGGAAAAAGACGTTGTTTGTGTTCAGCTGTAGTGTGAGAAATATAAAGAAAATACATTGCTGTAGCCTAATTCAATATACTTTCTCTGCTGACTACTCTTCAGTAAGAAGTGTGGGTTTTACACCCCTTCAGCTCAAAAATTCTGTGATTTCTCACGACACAAGCAAATGAGAGTGGGTACGTTCAATGGCCCGAAGGCGATTTTAGACTCAAGGTAAAGAGCTCTTCTACACCTGGCTTTGGAAAAGACTCCCTTACCTGTCTTGTGCTTCAGAAATCCAGTTTCACACAGTTCACTTTGGGTTAATGAAGGTGTTGAGGCTGTGTCTGGAGCTGGGTTAGCAATTCCTGCAGATGCCTATCTTCAGCGGCCTCCTTCCTTTCCCTTGTTAGTGTGCTGATGCCTACCTTGGGGAGAGAGCACCGAGGGTCAGTTTTTCTTTTGCCAGCACACCGGAGAGCAGGCTCATGAGGTCCCTTCACCAGGAGGTTTTAGTAGCGTCAATACAACGTCTTAAACTCACCGCCTTTCCTAAACATCCCATAACACCAAGAGTTCCTTATAAGAATCAGAGTTTCACTATAGTTATGTAGGCAACACAGGAAAATACATTGTGGAAACCAATCAATCAATCAATCAATCAATCACAGTTTAAAAATTAATGAATTCATCCAAAAACATTCACTGAGTGCCATGCCCACTGGTACTCCTCTCGGGTAACCTGCGAGGACCTGGAAAGCGACAGTCCCTTGGCCCCGGGACCCTTTTCCAAGCTCCTGCAGCCGGACGTGTCACACCATTACGAATCGTGGTTCCGGCCGACACACCCAGGCACCGAGGATGGCTCGTGGTGGGACCTTCATCCGGGTACCAGCTGGATGGACCTCCCCCACACTCAGGGCGCGCTGACCTCACCTGGCCACCCCGGGGCGCTTCAGGCTGGCTCGGGGGGCTACGTCGGAGACCACCAGCTTTGTGCCCAGCCGCCCCACCCACACCCGCACCCGCACCACCTCCTCCCGGCCGCCGGAGGGCAGCACCTCCTCGGGCCTCCCGACGGGGCGAAGGCCTTGGAAGCAGCCGCCCCGGAATCCCAGGGGCTGGATACCAGTCTGGATGGGGCGGCCCGGCCCAAAGGCTCCCGGCGGTCAGTGCCCCGCAGCTCAGGCCAGACCGTGTGCCGCTGCCCCAACTGCCTGGAGGCGGAGCGACTGGGGGCTCCGTGCGGGCCCGATGGGGGCAAGAAGAAGCATTTGCACAATTGCCACATCCCGGGCTGTGGGAAAGCCTACGCCAAGACATCGCACCTGAAGGCACACCTGCGCTGGCACAGCGGCGACCGCCCCTTCGTGTGCAACTGGCTCTTCTGCGGCAAGCGCTTCACGCGCTCCGACGAGCTGCAGCGCCACCTCCAAACCCACACCGGCACCAAGAAGTTCCCCTGCGCAGTCTGCAGCCGAGTCTTCATGCGCAGCGACCACCTGGCCAAACACATGAAAACCCACGAGGGCGCCAAAGAGGAGGCTGCCGGGGCGGCGGCGGGAGAGGGCAAGGCCGGCGGAGCGGAGCCCCCCGGGGGCAAAGGCAAGCGCGAGGCCGAGGGCAGCGCGGCTCCCTGCAACTGAGCTCCTCGTCCCGCCTCCCTGTCCCGCCTCCCCGTTGGTCTCCCCTGGGGCCATCAGCAGAGAGCCCTCTGGCCTGATGCCCTTGTGGGGGGGGGGGGTGGCTTGAGTAAGAGAAGGTGGTTATTTATGGAGAGGGAGGGAAAGTGGTGCGGGGGTCAGGGAGCCGGGTCGCTAGGGGTCTCTTAGTTTCTGGGGCTGGACAGGACGGACGCGTTTGACTGGGCGGGGAGGAGCTGCGCATGCCCATCAGTTCTCCCCTTCCTCGTTCTTTCACTTCACGCCCCTGGGCTGGGGGGCTGGGGGGTTGGGGTGGACTACCCCTACGGAGGCTGGAGGGCCGAGGGGATAGGTTGGAGGATACGGCGCGTCCCCGGAGCAGAGAGGAGTGGGGCCGCCCCGGGCGCTGGGGGTAGCTGTCTGGACACGTCGTTAGCGCCTGGGAACCCGGCCATAAAAGGGCCTCTGGAGCCGCGCTGCGGCCCGGGTCCCTTTCATCCCCCTTAGAGTGCTTTACCCCGGGGTTTCCGGAGGGAGCGCTGAGATGGGGTAGCAGAGGCTGGGGGTCCCCCTAAGGGAGGAGTTTCTATCTGGCTGGGAGAGTTGTCACCGCAGAAATAATGTCTCTGATGTGCCTCCTTATTAAGCCTTCCAGACCCAGTGTGATGGAGCCACGAGGGAAGAAGGGAAGAGGGCCAGAATGGGCGACAGCTTCCAGCCAGAAGTGTGGGGTGGAGGAGGGAGCCAGATGTGGAGGTTGAGCAAGGAAGTCTTCCTCTAAAATGAGAGAAAGGGATTTGGTCAGGGAGTGGAAGTAAGCCCCTCCCTCTCTAACTCTGATTCAGTCCTTAGCTCTTGGTCTTTATAAAGGTAAAGTTCAGTAGTCCACTCTCATCTGTCAGCCCAGGCAGGCCTTCAAGGCAGCCAAGAGCCCTTGCTCCAGAACTGATGTAGTTCCTCACCCTTGGTGCCTGGCCTTTGCCCTCCCCTGAGGGATGGAAGGAAGAGGGTCACCTCGGTTGGGTGAGGGTAGGTGGGGGTGTCCCAGCAGAGGGACCTCCAGCGGTTCCTGCTCAGAGTGGAGGACTGTGTCCCTGCCTGGCCATCTGCTTGCGGAGAAGCCAAGCCCCACTCTTTCTTTAGCGCGACCCTCCCCTTTCGTGCTGCCTACAAGCCTTGCCCCTCCTGTAGAGTGTGTTAGGAGGCTCTTCCCCATCTCATCTCTGGTGGGGCTCCCCTTCCGTACGAGGGAGTCGTCCTGTCACTGGAAGGGGCCTGCCTTCTGGGGTGATGTCCAGGAAGCTGTCCCTGTTCCCTTCTTTAGAGGCTAGAAGTACGTCCTGATGGTGGTCCTGGAGTGGGGAACGTGGGGAGGGGTGAAGCCAGAAGAGGCGGAGCCAGGCAAAAGGAAAAAAGCTGATGGGGGCAGGGTCTGACAGGCCGCAGGAGCCTGGAGCTAGTGGGCTTTCCCAGGCTCCAGGTAGCGGCCTTAAGATTCCCCCCGACCTCCCGTTTCCCTGCCTTTCTTTCTCCACCCAGAGCCCTGTGCAAGGATTAGTTGTGTATTGATTTTTTAAGTTATAAGCAAAGGGTATTTTATTTAATATTAGGACATGTGTGTTCATGTTGTGTGTACCTATGCATGTGTGTGTTTCTGTGTGTGTGTGTGTGTGTTTCTCTACTGAGCCTGGGGTCTCCAGCCAGGGAGACCCCATCTTGTTCACCCCAGCCGAGGTCCTGGAGCCTAGGCCCACAGCATCTCTTCCTTCCTTGGGGATATCAGTCCAAGGAGTGGGTGCTATTGGGAAGTGGGGCTGGGATCTGGGTGGGAATATGTTTGTGTAGAAGAGAGCCCTTCTTAAGAGGGATGGGGTGACTCTCCCTGAAGGACGCATGGGCCTGGGGTAGGTTAAGAAGTAATGTCCTTTCTTTATGCTCCCTCTTCCCCTACCTCCTGCTAATCCGACCAGAGGTCCCTTTCCTTGCTGAGAGGGCTGGGGGCAGAAGAGAGTTGGCAGTGCCTGCAGGTTGCCTGGCCAGGTGGATGAGGGGGAGAGAGGGAGGGCGCTGTGGGTGTGAGGTGCCGCTTTCCTCCAGCTGAGGAAACCAGCCACCTCTCCCTTTGCCACTAGGACAGCCTTGCCCAGTGACCGTCCTCAGGGGAACTCCCAAATGTGCGTTGGGGAGAGGACAGCACGGATATTCCCCCCATGGAGGCCCCGAGCTCTAAGGTGTGCTGGTGAGGGCTTTGGATAGGTTTTCTTTTGCTCCCCTCTTTTATAGATCTAGGTTGCTTGGCTGTCTGCCCCCTTCTAGGCAGCCGCCTAGAGGAGAAATGTAGGATTTTTTTTTCTTTAAGTGCTGTGAACCCATTTTGGGGGGGGGGGGGGAGGAGGAGGAAGAAGCAGCCTGTGTCTTTTATGCCATAATAAAGTCATCAAGCACACCACTGCTTCATTTGTCTTCCAGCTCCGGTTTCCTTTTTGACTCATGGTCTCTCAGCAGCAAGGACCAGGCTGGCTGCAGGGTGGGGTGGACACTTCTCTTTGATCCTGCAGCCCTGGGCAGCCTCACCTCCCTTTGTTTGGGGGCAGAGCTGAGGTGATTGTTGAAGGGTCTGATCCTGCCCGGAGGTTGTTGATGCAGAAGGAGGGTGGCGCTCCCTCGGGGTTGATAGCTGGGCTGACTGTCCCTCCCTGGTCTTCTCCTGTGGAGATGAAAAGGTTCTAGATATTTCCTTCCTCTTCCACATGGAAGCCCCCTCTTTTGCCTCCCCTGCCAAGAATGCCGGTTCCCTGCCTTCCCAGAGATGGCCAGCCCCTTGGCCCCCTCACCCCACCCCCGTGGGTGTGTGCCTGTCAATCAGGCCTTCTGGCTCTGAGAGGGGTGGGGGTGACTGACAGCGATTTCTTCACCCAGAATGATCCCTGTCAGGGGCAAGGTGATGAAAGGCAGCCGAGATATCTGATGGGCTCCCGCCCAGCTGAAAAGCATGAGGGAAAGGTTCCTAGTGCAACTCCCAGCTAGAGACCTGCCGCAGTTACACAACCACGGTGTGCACAGAAGTTCCTCACTGGACCCATCGGGCACCCCCGGATATGCACAAATGCACACCTTCCCAGGCTGCTCAAACGCCTGGTGCACAGTTGGTGCCTAACACACATCAGATGAGTAAAAGCCTCAGGGCTCCAGAGCCCCAAACCTAGGAAAGTTGACAGAGGATCAGTTTTTGGCTCCAAGGCGGCAGAGTAGGTTATTACGTTCTTTGACCTTTCCATCCTACATCTTGGCCAAAATTATCATCTACCCCAGTGGGATTCCTATTTCCCCCCACCCTAACCCTAACCCAGTTTCTCAGAGCCAAATCTGGTACCCAGGCTGGCCCATTCCACCACTTGTTTGGGAGAGTCTGGGGTCACAAAGTTTCTTAAATGGGGGCATCAGAATGATTTAGGGGTTACAGAGGAAAGCAGACCAGTTGAGGGGGCCAAACGTTTGTTTCTGTCTGCCTGGGTGGCGGAGGGACAGGCGTGTTACGGTGACCTCAGGCCCACCCCGCTCCCTGGGGCTCCTCTTTTGTCTTCCTGGTTCTGGGGGACTTAGACCCCAGGAGCCTGGCGAGTCCTCTCCTGCTCTCCCCCATTGCTGCCCCCAGGGAGAGGACGGCAGCTGTGGGGGCGGCTGGTCCTGTCTGGGCAGGGCTGGGACCGCCCCTCCTCTCCTTGCAGCTCCTCCCGCTGACCCGCATTCTTATCGGGGGCCTTTGGTGGGGCTCTGATGCCTCTCACTCGCTCGCTCTGACGGCAATGCTGCCTGGCGGCCGCCACTCCCACCCCCCCTCCCCGCCACCCCCCCGCCCCCCGCAATGGAGCCCGAGGCCACCTCTGACCCCTCAGTTCTGGCACCCCTGGCAGGAGAGTCCTGGAGGGGCTGAGAGCGAGTTTGGGAAATCAAAACACCTGGGCTGGCCCCCTGGGCAACGTCTCTGAGCCACCCTCTCCTCTCCTGGGAAGTGGGAAGAGAATCCCTCTAGGGTGGGTGAGTGAAGTCGGGAATGGGAAAGTGACCGAGGAACCTGCAGCCTGGGGACTGCAGCCTGGGGCTGTGCTGTTCTGCCCGCTCCTGCCCCCCAGCGGGCAGCTGGGGAAGTTCAGGGTGTGAACCGGCTTTCAGGCCAGCCACCTCGGGGACTCATGTTTATCACCACACAGTCCTGATGTTTGCTTCTGGAATGACGTCCAATGGCAACCTCCCGACCCCCACCCCGTACATCACACCAGAAGCAGCCTTCACCTCCCATTAATCCTTGTGAGTCTGACTGCTCAGTATCTGAGCAGTGGAGGTTTGAAAGGAATCTCAGGCGCCAAACAGTATTTGGTATTTGGATAAGTATTCTCATTCTTTAAAAAAGGAATAAGTATTCTCATTCTTTAAAAAAAAATGCCAATCAATAAAAAAGCGAAAAAAGAATATGCTAATCAGCACTATGCCTAGTGTTGTAAACACAAAGATGGGTAAGACAGGACTCCTTTTAGCAACTCATGATCTCACAGGGAAAATAAACATATAAGCTCAAACCATAATGACAAAGTGCTGTGGAGGCACCATGAAGTCATAAATCTACCTTTCTTTTAAAACAGTCGTTCCCTCCTTCTATCCACTCCCCAGCTATTTGTTGATTTTATAAATATTTGAGTTTGCTTTATGTCCACGCGTTGGCTTTAAACATGATAGACGATGCACATAAGCAGGATCTAGTCCATACTTTGAAGGAGTTTATGCTCAGAGGAAATGGGTTGCAAAAACAGCTATATTTAAAGAAAGAAATGAATATGGGCAATGAGAGGTATAAGTTGGTATTGGAGCACAAAAGAGGGAAAAAAGACTTCAAGTTGGATCAGGGAAGATGTTCCTAGAGCAATGCTGTTTAAACGGGACCTCGAAGGGCCATTGGGTATCAATGACGGACATCTTGGGAAGACTAAGCTTGCAACAGGAAAGTGGGAGAAAGGCAAAACACAGGAAAAATACTCTGAGTACCTGTAGAGTACAAGTGGGAAGAGTAGGAGATTAGAGCCAGATCATCTAGGGCTTTGGAGGCCAAGCCAAGGATAACGTGCCAAGCTACCATGTTACCACAGCAGTGCTTTAGGACAAGCTTTAGCCTGCAACAGAACCAACCACTTGGAGGGCTTGTGAAAACACAAGCTCCACTCCCATAGTTACTGATTCCAGAGGTCCAGAGTAGGGCTGAGTATTTGTATCTTCAAGAAGTTCACAAGTGATGCTGGTATTTGAAGCCCACTTCCGGAGAGTTAATCTGGTGATCGCGTGGAGGATGGCTTAGAAAGGGAGAGGGTAGAGATGGAAACACCAGTCAGAAGACAGTTATACCCATCCAGGTGAAATGAGAGACTAAGCTGGAATCAATGGAAATAAGATAGTCAGCTATAGTCAAGAGTAGGTATTTTCGAATAAAAGTCAATATGATAGAAAGTGTAATACTGAATTAAAGTTACATATTAATGAGAGGAGTAACTTCCTTTCAAGTTGTGTGAAAGGGTATCTTTTATTTCTTCTGGTAATGAATTGGCCTAGAAAAACAGAACTCTACTGGGAAGTGTGTAAATATAAGAATATTCCTTTTAATATTAGAAATTATAATGATATATAGAGATAAAAACTTTGAGCTCATAATCTAGAATTTGATGAGACCACAAAAGGTGGAATCTAATCAATGCTTCTGCTCTCAGGAAAGACTACCTCCAAAATCTATCAAGATCTATAGTTGTATATTTAATTTATGAAGATCCTGAAGGTGAGACTCTTAAGAGAGGTGAAGGCAGGGCTAGGGGCTCTGAAGGTCCCAATAATAATTCCTAAGGTTTGGAGTTTAGACCAAAGCTTCTTATTTATTATTATCATTCTAACCTCTACTAGTTATTCCTACTAATTAGATATCTAATAGCTAATTGAGGCAATATTTTCCTTTTCCTTTTCCTAGAGATTTATCCTGCAATAAAATACAGTCTATCGAAAGACGTACGTTTGAACCACTACCTTTTTTGCAGTTTATCTAAGTTACAAATATAACTTCAGTATATTTGGAATTTTTGTAAAGCTTAATTTTTTATAAAAGTAATTTGTTACCCCTTTGGAAATATGATTAAAATTACTACTAAAATTTTGTAGCAAATCCTTTTTGTCTCTAGCAAAAATTAGTGTGAGAATTATTACACAGATCAGAGTGAATCATTATAGAGCAGTGGCTCTCAACCGGGGTGATTTTGCACGCAGGTGACATTTGGTAGCGTCTGGAGACATTTTTGCTTGTCAGAACTGTATATGCTACTGGCATCTAGTGGACAGAGGCCAGAGATGCTACTAAACATCCAACAGTGTACAGCAGAGCCTCCCACAGCAAAGAATTATCCAGCCCAAAATGTCAATAGTGCTGCCTTTCTAGAGAAATAAAGATCACTTAACACAAGTATTTAATGAGCATTTACTATTTTGTATCTAATGCACCGCATATATAATCATCAAAGTATAAATCATAATATCCTCCACAGTGAGATTTCTTCAGCGTACGGAGGGAGTAGTGTTGTTATGTTTCATCATATATAAATTAGAATTATTGCCAAAGGATAAATGTTCTGAGAGAATATATATTTTTCTTCTTCTTTTGCTTGTGTCTTTTTTTGTAGAAATCTTGGTTGCAATTTACTCACAGAACTGAGCTTTGGAACGTTTCAGGCCTGGCATGGAATGCAGTTTTTACACAAGTTGTAAGTGAAATAGAAGATGAATGCATGTAAAAAACGGTGTGTAAAAACATCATGCAGTTCTTGGTTAGCTGGGTGTAAGCCCAGTATGAATTCTGGAAAGTGTGTCCTGAGAGCCATTCATTTTTTTTTTCAAATGAGGAAACTAAGGTACAAAGAGGCCAAGAGACTTGTTTAACTCATATATATGAATCGCTCTGCTTTCCATAGTACTGATCTTTGGCACGGGCAATAAAAGGCACCAAGCAAAAACACTCAAATTAGCATTGTCATGGAATCCCACTGATGCCTCTCCAATATGCGAATGGTCCATGAAGTTCCACTTCTGAATTTCACTTTGATTCCTGCTCATGTGCAAAGTTCCTAACTGCTTAAAATGTATGCAACACAGAGCAGCAAAGAACGAAGTTTAGCACCGAATTCTTCAGGGAGCAAAAGGTGTGGGTGCTTCCCCAACCATTATTAGCTCTTTTAAATGGTAAAGCAGAAAGAATTCCTGAACACCCACCACAGGGCTCTCCCCAGCCACCCAGAACATTAGTTTTCAAAAAGCATATATCTCTGAAGTGAATGATCTGTGGCCAATAGGAAGCTTTGAGGTATGGAAAAAGACGTTGTTTGTGTTCAGCTGTAGTGTGAGAAATATAAAGAAAATACATTGCTGTAGCCTAATTCAATATACTTTCTCTGCTGACTACTCTTCAGTAAGAAGTGTGGGTTTTACACCCCTTCAGCTCAAAAATTCTGTGATTTCTCACGACACAAGCAAATGAGAGTGGGTACGTTCAATGGCCCGAAGGCGATTTTAGACTCAAGGTAAAGAGCTCTTCTACACCTGGCTTTGGAAAAGACTCCCTTACCTGTCTTGTGCTTCAGAAATCCAGTTTCACACAGTTCACTTTGGGTTAATGAAGGTGTTGAGGCTGTGTCTGGAGCTGGGTTAGCAATTCCTGCAGATGCCTATCTTCAGCGGCCTCCTTCCTTTCCCTTGTTAGTGTGCTGATGCCTACCTTGGGGAGAGAGCACCGAGGGTCAGTTTTTCTTTTGCCAGCACACCGGAGAGCAGGCTCATGAGGTCCCTTCACCAGGAGGTTTTAGTAGCGTCAATACAACGTCTTAAACTCACCGCCTTTCCTAAACATCCCATAACACCAAGAGTTCCTTATAAGAATCAGAGTTTCACTATAGTTATGTAGGCAACACAGGAAAATACATTGTGGAAACCAATCAATCAATCAATCAATCAATCACAGTTTAAAAATTAATGAATTCATCCAAAAACATTCACTGAGTGCCATGCCCACTGGTACTCCTCTCGGGTAACCTGCGAGGACCTGGAAAGCGACAGTCCCTTGGTCCCGGGACCCTTTTCCAAGCTCCTGCAGCCGGACGTGTCACAGCATTACGAATCGTGGTTCCGGCCGACACACCCAGGCACCGAGGATGGCTCGTGGTGGGACCTTCATCCGGGTACCAGCTGGATGGACCTCCCCCACACTCAGGGCGCGCTGACCTCACCTGGCCACCCCGGGGCGCTTCAGGCTGGCTCGGGGGGCTACGTCGGAGACCACCAGCTTTGTGCCCAGCCGCCCCACCCACACCCGCACCCGCACCACCTCCTCCCGGCCGCCGGAGGGCAGCACCTCCTCGGGCCTCCCGACGGGGCGAAGGCCTTGGAAGCAGCCGCCCCGGAATCCCAGGGGCTGGATACCAGTCTGGATGGGGCGGCCCGGCCCAAAGGCTCCCGGCGGTCAGTGCCCCGCAGCTCAGGCCAGACCGTGTGCCGCTGCCCCAACTGCCTGGAGGCGGAGCGACTGGGGGCTCCGTGCGGGCCCGATGGGGGCAAGAAGAAGCATTTGCACAATTGCCACATCCCGGGCTGTGGGAAAGCCTACGCCAAGACATCGCACCTGAAGGCACACCTGCGCTGGCACAGCGGCGACCGCCCCTTCGTGTGCAACTGGCTCTTCTGCGGCAAGCGCTTCACGCGCTCCGACGAGCTGCAGCGCCACCTCCAAACCCACACCGGCACCAAGAAGTTCCCCTGCGCAGTCTGCAGCCGAGTCTTCATGCGCAGCGACCACCTGGCCAAACACATGAAAACCCACGAGGGCGCCAAAGAGGAGGCTGCCGGGGCGGCGGCGGGAGAGGGCAAGGCCGGCGGAGCGGAGCCCCCCGGGGGCAAAGGCAAGCGCGAGGCCGAGGGCAGCGCGGCTCCCTGCAACTGAGCTCCTCGTCCCGCCTCCCTGTCCCGCCTCCCCGTTGGTCTCCCCTGGGGCCATCAGCAGAGAGCCCTCTGGCCTGATGCCCTTGTGGGGGGGGGGGGTGGCTTGAGTAAGAGAAGGTGGTTATTTATGGAGAGGGAGGGAAAGTGGTGCGGGGGTCAGGGAGCCGGGTCGCTAGGGGTCTCTTAGTTTCTGGGGCTGGACAGGACGGACGCGTTTGACTGGGCGGGGAGGAGCTGCGCATGCCCATCAGTTCTCCCCTTCCTCGTTCTTTCACTTCACGCCCCTGGGCTGGGGGGCTGGGGGGTTGGGGTGGACTACCCCTACGGAGGCTGGAGGGCCGAGGGGATAGGTTGGAGGATACGGCGCGTCCCCGGAGCAGAGAGGAGTGGGGCCGCCCCGGGCGCTGGGGGTAGCTGTCTGGACACGTCGTTAGCGCCTGGGAACCCGGCCATAAAAGGGCCTCTGGAGCCGCGCTGCGGCCCGGGTCCCTTTCATCCCCCTTAGAGTGCTTTACCCCGGGGTTTCCGGAGGGAGCGCTGAGATGGGGTAGCAGAGGCTGGGGGTCCCCCTAAGGGAGGAGTTTCTATCTGGCTGGGAGAGTTGTCACCGCAGAAATAATGTCTCTGATGTGTCTCCTTATTAAGCCTTCCAGACCCAGTGTGATGGAGCCACGAGGGAAGAAGGGAAGAGGGCCAGAATGGGCGACAGCTTCCAGCCAGAAGTGTGGGGTGGAGGAGGGAGCCAGATGTGGAGGTTGAGCAAGGAAGTCTTCCTCTAAAATGAGAGAAAGGGATTTGGTCAGGGAGTGGAAGTAAGCCCCTCCCTCTCTAACTCTGATTCAGTCCTTAGCTCTTGGTCTTTATAAAGGTAAAGTTCAGTAGTCCACTCTCATCTGTCAGCCCAGGCAGGCCTTCAAGGCAGCCAAGAGCCCTTGCTCCAGAACTGATGTAGTTCCTCACCCTTGGTGCCTGGCCTTTGCCCTCCCCTGAGGGATGGAAGGAAGAGGGTCACCTCGGTTGGGTGAGGGTAGGTGGGGGTGTCCCAGCAGAGGGACCTCCAGCGGTTCCTGCTCAGAGTGGAGGACTGTGTCCCTTCCTGGCCATCTGCTTGCGGAGAAGCCAAGCCCCACTCTTTCTTTAGCTCGACCCTCCCCTTTCGTGCTGCCTACAAGCCTTGCCCCTCCTGTAGAGTGTGTTAGGAGGCTCTTCCCCATCTCATCTCTGGTGGGGCTCCCCTTCCGTACGAGGGAGTCGTCCTGTCACTGGAAGGGGCCTGCCTTCTGGGGTGATGTCCAGGAAGCTGTCCCTGTTCCCTTCTTTAGAGGCTAGAAGTACGTCCTGATGGTGGTCCTGGAGTGGGGAACGTGGGGAGGGGTGAAGCCAGAAGAGGCGGAGCCAGGCAAAAGGAAAAAAGCTGATGGGGGCAGGGTCTGACAGGCCGCAGGAGCCTGGAGCTAGTGGGCTTTCCCAGGCTCCAGGTAGCGGCCTTAAGATTCCCCCCGACCTCCCGTTTCCCTGCCTTTCTTTCTCCACCCAGAGCCCTGTGCAAGGATTAGTTGTGTATTGATTTTTTAAGTTATAAGCAAAGGGTATTTTATTTAATATTAGGACATGTGTGTTCATGTTGTGTGTACCTATGCATGTGTGTGTTTCTGTGTGTGTGTGTGTGTGTTTCTCTACTGAGCCTGGGGTCTCCAGCCAGGGAGACCCCATCTTGTTCACCCCAGCCGAGGTCCTGGAGCCTAGGCCCACAGCATCTCTTCCTTCCTTGGGGATATCAGTCCAAGGAGTGGGTGCTATTGGGAAGTGGGGCTGGGATCTGGGTGGGAATATGTTTGTGTAGAAGAGAGCCCTTCTTAAGAGGGATGGGGTGACTCTCCCTGAAGGACGCATGGGCCTGGGGTAGGTTAAGAAGTAATGTCCTTTCTTTATGCTCCCTCTTCCCCTACCTCCTGCTAATCCGACCAGAGGTCCCTTTCCTTGCTGAGAGGGCTGGGGGCAGAAGAGAGTTGGCAGTGCCTGCAGGTTGCCTGGCCAGGTGGATGAGGGGGAGAGAGGGAGGGCGCTGTGGGTGTGAGGTGCCGCTTTCCTCCAGCTGAGGAAACCAGCCACCTCTCCCTTTGCCACTAGGACAGCCTTGCCCAGTGACCGTCCTCAGGGGAACTCCCAAATGTGCGTTGGGGAGAGGACAGCACGGATATTCCCCCCATGGAGGCCCCGAGCTCTAAGGTGTGCTGGTGAGGGCTTTGGATAGGTTTTCTTTTGCTCCCCTCTTTTATAGATCTAGGTTGCTTGGCTGTCTGCCCCCTTCTAGGCAGCCGCCTAGAGGAGAAATGTAGGATTTTTTTTTCTTTAAGTGCTGTGAACCCATTTTGGGGGGGGGGGGAGGAGGAGGAAGAAGCAGCCTGTGTCTTTTATGCCATAATAAAGTCATCAAGCACACCACTGCTTCATTTGTCTTCCAGCTCCGGTTTCCTTTTTGACTCATGGTCTCTCAGCAGCAAGGACCAGGCTGGCTGCAGGGTGGGGTGGACACTTCTCTTTGATCCTGCAGCCCTGGGCAGCCTCACCTCCCTTTGTTTGGGGGCAGAGCTGAGGTGATTGTTGAAGGGTCTGATCCTGCCCGGAGGTTGTTGATGCAGAAGGAGGGTGGCGCTCCCTCGGGGTTGATAGCTGGGCTGACTGTCCCTCCCTGGTCTTCTCCTGTGGAGATGAAAAGGTTCTAGATATTTCCTTCCTCTTCCACATGGAAGTCCCCTCTTTCGCCTCCCCTGCCAAGAATGCCGGTTCCCTGCCTTCCCAGAGATGGCCAGCCCCTTGGCCCCCTCACCCCACCCCCGTGGGTGTGTGCCTGTCAATCAGGCCTTCTGGCTCTGAGAGGGGTGGGGGTGACTGACAGCGATTTCTTCACCCAGGATGATCCCTGTCAGGGGCAAGGTGATGAAAGGCAGCCGAGATATCTGATGGGCTCCCGCCCAGCTGAAAAGCATGAGGGAAAGGTTCCTAGTGCAACTCCCAGCTAGAGACCTGCCGCAGTTACACAACCACGGTGTGCACAGAAGTTCCTCACTGGACCCATCGGGCACCCCCGGATATGCACAAATGCACACCTTCCCAGGCTGCTCAAACGCCTGGTGCACAGTTGGTGCCTAACACACATCAGATGAGTAAAAGCCTCAGGGCTCCAGAGCCCCAAACCTAGGAAAGTTGACAGAGGATCAGTTTTTGGCTCCAAGGCGGCAGAGTAGGTTATTACGTTCTTTGACCTTTCCATCCTACATCTTGGCCAAAATTATCATCTACCCCAGTGGGATTCCTATTTCCCCCCACCCTAACCCTAACCCAGTTTCTCAGAGCCAAATCTGGTACCCAGGCTGGCCCATTCCACCACTTGTTTGGGAGAGTCTGGGGTCACAAAGTTTCTTAAATGGGGGCATCAGAATGATTTAGGGGTTACAGAGGAAAGCAGACCAGTTGAGGGGGCCAAACGTTTGTTTCTGTCTGCCTGGGTGGCGGAGGGACAGGCGTGTTACGGTGACCTCAGGCCCACCGCGCTCCCTGGGGCTCCCCTTTTGTCTTCCTGGTTCTGGGGGACTTAAGACACCAGGAGCCTGGCGAGTCCTCTCCTGCTCTCCCCCATTGCTGCCCCCAGGGAGAGAAGGGCAGCTGTGGGGGCGGCTGGGCCTGTCTGGGCAGGGCTGGGACTGCCCCTCCTCCCCTTGCAGCTCCTCCCGCTGACCTGCATTCTTATCGGGGGCCTTTGGTGGGGCTCTGATGCCTCTCACTCGCTCGCTCTGACGGCAATGCTGCCTGGCTGCCCCCACTCCCACCCCCACCCGCCTCCACGCCCCCCCCCCCGCCCCCCGCAATGGAGCCCGAGGCCACCTGTGACCCCTCAGTTCTGGCACCCCTGGCAGGACAGTCCTGGAGGGGCTGAGAGGGAGTTCGGGAAATCAAAACACCTGGGCTGGCCCCCTGGGCAACGTCTCTGAGCCACCCTCTCCTCTCCTGGGAAGTGGGAATAGAATCCCTCTAGGGTGGGTGAGTGAAGTCGGGAATGGGAAAGTGACCGAGGAACCTGCAGCCTGGGGACTGCAGCCTGGGGCTGTGCTGTTCTGCCCGCTCCTGCCCCCCAGCGGGCAGCTGGGGAAGTTCAGGGTGTGAACCGGCTTTCAGGCCAGCCACCTCGGGGACTCATGTTTATCACCACACAGTCCTGATGTTTGCTTCTGGAATGACGTCCAATGACAACCTCCCGACCCCCACCCCGTACATCACACCAGAAGCAGCCTTCACCTCCCATTAATCCTTGTGAGTCTGACTGCTCAGCATCTGAGCAGTGGAGGTTTGAAAGGAATCTCAGGCGCCAAACAGTATTTGGTATTTGGATAAGTATTCTCATTCTTTAAAAAAGGAATAAGTATTCTCATTCTTTAAAAAAAAATGCCAATCAATAAAAAAGCGAAAAAAGAATATGCTAATCAGCACTATGCCTAGTGTTGTAAACACAAAGATGGGTAAGACAGGACTCCTTTTAGCAACTCATGATCTCACAGGGAAAATAAACATATAAGCTCAAACCATAATGACAAAGTGCTGTGGAGGCACCATGAAGTCATAAAACTACCTTTCTTTTAAAACAGTCGTTCCCTCCTTCTATCCACTCCCCAGCTATTTGTTGATTTTATAAATATTTGAGTTTGCTTTATGTCCACGCGTTGGCTTTAAACATGATAGACGATGCACATAAGCAGGATCTAGTCCATACTTTGAAGGAGTTTATGCTCAGAGGAAATGGGTTGCAAAAACAGCTATATTTAAAGAAAGAAATGAATATGGGCAATGAGAGCTATAAGTTGGTATTGGAGCACAAAAGAAGGAAAAAAGACTTCAAGTTGGATCAGGGAAGATGTTCCTAGAGCAATGCTGTTTAAACGGGACCTCGAAGGGCCATTGGGTATCAATGACGGACATCTTGGGAAGAATAAGCTTGCAACAGGAAAGTGGGAGAAAGGCAAAACACAGGAAAAATACTCTGAGTACCTGTAGAGTACAAGTGGGAAGAGTAGGAGATTAGAGCCAGATCATCTAGGGCTTTGGAGGCCAAGCCAAGGATAACATGCCAAGCTACCATGTTACCACAGCAGTGCTTTAGGACAAGCTTTAGCCTGCAACAGAACCAACCACTTGGAGGGCTTGTGAAAACACAAGCTCCACTCCCATAGTTACTGATTCCAGAGGTCCAGAGTAGGGCTGAGTATTTGTATCTTCAAGAAGTTCACAAGTGATGCTGGTATTTGAAGCCCACTTCCGGAGAGTTAATCTGGTGATCGCGTGGAGGATGGCTTAGAAAGGGAGAGGGTAGAGATGGAAACACCAGTCAGAAGACAGTTATACCCATCCAGGTGAAATGAGAGACTAAGCTGGAATCAATGGAAATAAGATAGTCAGCTATAGTCAAGAGTAGGTATTTTCGAATAAAAGTCAATATGATAGAAAGTGTAATACTGAATTAAAGTTACATATTAATGAGAGGAGTAACTGCCTTTCAAGTTGTGTGAAAGGGTATCTTTTATTTCTTCTGGTAATGAATTGGCCTAGAAAAACAGAACTCTACTGGGAAGTGTGTAAATATAAGAATATTCCTTTTAATATTAGAAATTATAATGATATATAGAGATAAAAACTTTGAGCTCATAATCTAGAATTTGATGAAACCACAAAAGGTGGAATCTAATCAATGCTTCTGCTCTCAGGAAAGATTACCTCCAAAATCTATCAAGATCTATAGTTGTATATTTAATTTATGAAGATCCTGAAGGTGAGACTCTTAAGAGAGGTGAAGGCAGGGCTAGGGGCTCTGGAAGGTCCCAATAATAATTCCTAAGGTTTGGAGTTTAGACCAAAGCTTCTTATTTATTATTATCATTCTAACCTCTACTAGTTATTCCTACTAATTAGATATCTGATAGCTAATTGAGGCAATATTTTCCTTTTCCTTTTCCTAGAGATTTATCCTGCAATAAAATACAGTCTATCGAAAGATGTACGTTTGAACCACTACCTTTTTTGCAGTTTATCTAAGTTACAAATATAACTTCATTATATTTGGAATTTTTGTAAAGCTTAATTTTTTATAAAATTAATTTGTTACCCCTTTGGAAATATGATTAAAATTACTACTAAAATTTTGTAGCAAATCCTTTTTGTCTCTAGCAAAGATTAGTGTGCGAATTATTACACAGATCAGAGTGAATCATTATAGAGCAGTGGCTCTCAACCAGGGTGATTTTGCACGCAGGTGACATTTGGTAGCGTCTGGAGACAGTTTTGCTTGTCAGAACTGTATATGCTACTGGCATCTAGTGGACAGAGGCCAGAGATGCTACTAAACATCCAACAGTGTACAGGAGAGCCTCCCACAGCAAAGAGTTATCCAGCCCAAAATGTCAATAGTGCTGCCTTTCTAGAGAAATAAAGATCACTTAACACAAGTATTTAATGAGCATTTACTATTTTGTATCTAATGCACCGCATATATAATCATGAAAGTATAAATCATAATATCCTCCACAGTGAGATTTCTTCAGCGTACGGAGGGAGTAGTGTTGTTATGTTTCATCATATATAAATTAGAATTATTGCCAAAGGATAAATGTTCTGAGAGAATATATATTTTTCTTCTTCTTTTGCTTGTGTCTTTTTTTGTAGAAATCTTGGTTGCAATTTACTCACAGAACTGAGCTTTGGAACGTTTCAGGCCTGGCATGGAATGCAGTTTTTACACAAGTTGTAAGTGAAATAGAAGATGAATGCATGTAAAAAACGGTGTGTAAAAACATCATGCAGTTCTTGGTTAGCTGGGTGTAAGCCCAGTATGAATTCTGGAAAGTGTGTCCTGAGAGCCATTCATTTTTTTTTTCAAATGAGGAAACTAAGGTACAAAGAGGCCAAGAGACTTGTTTAACTCATATATATGAATCGCTCTGCTTTCCACAGTACTGATCTTTGGCACGGGCAATAAAAGGCACCAAGCAAAAACACTCAAATTAGCATTGTCATGGAATCCCACTGATGCCTCTCCAATATGCGAATGGTCCATGAAGTTCCACTTCTGAATTTCACTTTGATTCCTGCTCATGTGCAAAGTTCCTAACTGCTTAAAATGTATGCAACACAGAGCAGCAAAGAACGAAGTTTAGCACCGAATTCTTCAGGGAGCAAAAGGTGTGGGTGCTTCCCCAACCATTATTAGCTCTTTTAAATGGTAAAGCAGAAAGAATTCCTGAACACCCACCACAGGGCTCTCCCCAGCCACCCAGAACATTAGTTTTCAAAAAGCATATATCTCTGAAGTGAATGATCTGTGGCCAATAGGAAGCTTTGAGGTATGGAAAAAGACGTTGTTTGTGTTCAGCTGTAGTGTGAGAAATATAAAGAAAATACATTGCTGTAGCCTAATTCAATATACTTTCTCTGCTGACTACCCTTCAGTAAGAAGTGTGGGTTTTACACCCCTTCAGCTCAAAAATTCTGTGATTTCTCACGACACAAGCAAATGAGAGTGGGTACGTTCAATGGCCCGAAGGCGATTTTAGACTCAAGGTAAAGAGCTCTTCTACACCTGGCTTTGGAAAAGACTCCCTTACCTGTCTTGTGCTTCAGAAATCCAGTTTCACACAGTTCACTTTGGGTTAATGAAGGTGTTGAGGCTGTGTCTGGAGCTGGGTTAGCAATTCCTGCAGATGCCTATCTTTAGCGGCCTCCTTCCTTTCCCTTGTTAGTGTGCTGATGCCTACCTTGGGGAGAGAGCACCGAGGGTCAGTTTTTCTTTTGCCAGCACACCGGAGAGCAGGCTCATGAGGTCCCTTCACCAGGAGGTTTTAGTAGCGTCAATACAACGTCTTAAACTCACCGCCTTTCCTAAACATCCCATAACACCAAGAGTTCCTTATAAGAATCAGAGTTTCACTATAGTTATGTAGGCAACACAGGTAAATACATCGTGGAAGTAAATAAATAAATAAATAAATCAGAGTTTAAAAATTAATGAATTCATTCAAAAACATTCACTGAGTGCCATGCCCACTGTGTGTCAGCACTGTACTAAGTGCTGGCGATGCAAAGACGCATAGGGCAGGGAGTTTGTCCCCAAGAAGCTTACATTCTGGAAGGAGAAAGATGGATGTTGATGGGAAAACATATATGAGATCCATTCTAGCATCTATGCAGCAGGGTAACAAGGTGAGGGAGGGGTTGATGAAGTAGAAAATGGGTGGTAGGTTAGAAAATATTTGTAATGGAAGAGGCACCAACTTGTTCCTTTTGAATTTGTGTTCCTCTTAAATGACAGAAAAATGTAGTGAAAGAATCAGATCTATCTGGTCTTGGAAATAAATTAGTACTGTACTCCTAAAACTCATTCACAGTTACTTTCAAAAGATTGTCACAGTATAGTAAGTCTTTGTTTTGGGCTAAGTCTTTCTAATAGACAAAGCTAATTTGCTTCAGGAAACATTTGCCATGGTGAGATACAAACTTACTGCATCTCTTTCCAAAGGCAAGCCACCAAGGGAAGATGCCACCCTCGAATTAATCATTTTACTACCTATAATGACATATTACTGGGGTGTTTATAAGTTGCCTGCATTAAGTAAGTTTGGCTAAGGGCCCCATCTGAAGTCGATCTTTTATGAATTCAATGAAGCTTAGGCTTCAGGGCTCCTCACTTGCATAGGTCCCTTCCAAGGTCTTGAGAGGGGTCCTAGTGATTTTTGTATTCATAACTTTGCATGTTTTTATTAGATAGAATTTCCCAAAGTAGATGAGGTTCAGGCCCCACAAAACCTTGATTCATCACTGGGTTTCAGGTAATTATAAATCAGTAGATTTCTTGAATGAAGCCTCTATGTTATTGACAAATATCAGGTGACGTAGTTAGCAGTGTGGTAGTCTATTTTAAATTCGAAATCTACCTCAAAGATGAGCCAAGAGCTTATTAATTAATAAAGTACCACTTTTTGAATGGTCGTAGTAATCATGTCTCTTTCAGGTAAAATCAGGAATGAAATATATTATGGAAAACCAGCAGTGGTTGATAATCGTAAATGTTAAGTCTACTTTTTTTTCTGACTTTAAAGTGTTTCTCCTTCATTCACCTATGCAGGTCCAGACTGATGGCTTATTTTTAAAAATTCTTTTAGTCACTTCATTGGTTCTAACAATACAAGCTCCATGATTTTAGAAACTGAAGGACTCTACAATGTAGAAAGGCTATATAACTTAACCAGACAGAGGACATTCACATGCTGGCTTGTCTGTGGTACAGCAATATTGTACCAAGAACATAAGCACTAAGAGAGAATAAGAGGAAAATCAAAGCCTTATCCCTATTGAATTATTTACCCCATTGTTGAGAATATCAATGAGGTAGGTGTGGCCACACTATGAAGGCAAATTGAGCTGAGGTCACAGAGCCGCCCTAATGCTGCCCCAGTCAACTAGCATTGGTTTCCTTTAGATAGCTATGTACACACAAAAGCTTGCACACTTCAGGGTGTTGTCATCACTTTCTGCTATGTACTAAAATCCTGGCAGCTTCTCAGACTTAGAAAAGCATAAATGCTAAAAACAAAAATAACTTGGGTCTGTCCTTTGGGGTGATTTAGGGTGGCTGTTTTATTTGTAATAGTTCAAAATTTTGAGATTGTCACACCTAGCAACTACTATACTTTTCTTCCCCAACTGTATCTTATTCTTCCCACCTGTAGTATTTTCTCCCATTCTATATGTTTTTTCACTTTCTTGATAGTGTCCTTTGATGCACAAACTTTTTAATTTTTATAAAATCCAATTTATCTATTTTTCCTTTGTGCTTCTGGTTTCATATCTAAGAAACTGTTGTCTAATGCAAGGTCATAAAGATTTACTCCTGTGTTTTCTTCTAAGAGTTTTATAGCCTCAGCTCTTACATTTGGATATTTGATCCATTTGGAGTTAATTTTCATATATGGTGTGAAGTGTAGGAGTCTAGCTTCATTATTTTGTGTATGGATGTACAGTTGTCCCAGCATCATCTGAAAAGACTGTTCTTTCCACACTGAATTGTTTTGGCACCCTTGTTGAAAATCAATAGACCATAAATATGAGGGTTTATTTCTATACTGTCAATTCTGTTCCATTGATTTACATGTCTGTTCTTATTCCAGTACCACACTGGGATTGCAGTCGCTTTGAACTGAGTTTGAAACCAGGATGTGTGAGTCCTCCCACTTTGTTCTTTACCCACGTTGTTTTGGTTATTCTGTTTCCTTGAATTGCCATATGCACTTTAGAATTAGCTTGGCAATTTCTGGAAGGAAGTCAGCTGGGATTTTGACAGGAATTGCAATGGAACCATAGGTCGATTTGGGAAGTAGTGAAATTTTAATAAGATTATCTTCCAGTCCATGAATCCAGCATGTCTTTCTATTTATTTAGATCTTCTTCAATTTCTTTCAACAGTTTTGTACTTTTCAGTGTGAATCTTGCATTTACTTGGTTAAATTTTTCCCTAAGTATTTTATTTGTTTTGATGCTGTTACACATAGAATTGTTTTCTTAATTTCGTTTTTGGATTACTCATTGCTGGTGTGTAGAAATAATATTGATCTTATATCCTACAACCTTGCTGAACTCATTTATTAATGCTAACAGTTATTTTCCTAGATTCCCAGGAATATGTCTTGTGGTCTTCCAGTTTCCCAGGAATACATTGGAACATTTCAAAGTCTCTGTGGACATCTCATTCCTCAGCTTTTTTCTTTTTTAAGCTTTTTGGTTTGGCTGTTTTTTGCCCCAAACTGTTATCCATTGCCTCATGCAACCTCCATGTTAAAATATTTGCTTGAAAATGTTTTCCAAAAATGCCACGTGAGGAGAGTCTTTTCCCCCTAGACAGCTCTCAGTCAGGTCAAAGGCAAGCCTTTCAAGTGAGGTCTTCCAGGGGACCTCCAGACATGTAAAACAATGACAGTTCTTTGGGAATGAGGCTTTGAAGGACCTCCCAGTCCATGCTGCTCCTTCTGGTACCAGGGATGTGGGCTGTTTTTCAAGGCTACCACTGGCATGGAGAGCAAAGGTCAAGGACAATTAAAACAACAGAGATCTCATTGTTCTTACAGAAATTAATTTGTTTTCCTTGAATAAATTGCTCCCCAATTTGCTGCAAGCCTGTTGGTTAAATTTCCAGAGTTCAGAAAAAGTTGATTCTGACCTTTTTTGCCAGTTTTCATGTTGTTATTGTTGCTTCTATGGAGGGATGAATTTTCAGATGTCCTTCCTCCATCATTTTTACTGATTTTCCTGCAATATTTTTTAAAATCTCTAAAGTCTCAATGACCATAGGCTAATTAAATATTTATCATGGGAGATGATTAAGGAAAAAATAAATAAAAAGAGAAATAAATAAATAAATAAAAAGAGGAAAATATCATTTTCATAGACACTTTCCCAGATGAGTAGATGAAGTTTGAAAAGGTATTTCTATATTTAGTGCTCTCAAAATTAAGGTTAAAGTAACAGATGTTTTAAACACCCCCCCGCTTTTTTTTCATTCAGGTTAAATAGAGGCTTTAGAGTCAGAACTGAGTTCAAATTCCAGCTCTGCTTCTTACTAGCTTGATGACTTAGGACAAGTTATATAACTTCTCGGTGCCTCAGTTTCCTCATTTGTACAATGGGGTAATATATCTATCACATAAGGTTACTGTGAGGATTAAATGTTAAATGCTGATCACAGATGCCTGGCAACCCAAAAGATATCAGTTTTGATAATTATCTTTATAATATTCTCAAATATACGCTAATAATTCTTGAGTAGAGTTAACCTAAAGTCAGATATTCTTTTCTTTCTTACTGTTTCTTTTGGGGTTTTTTGTTTCCCCCTTATTTGTTTTAAAGAACTAAGAAAAAAAAAAAAAGAAAGAAAGAAAGAACTAAGAAGAAAATCTATTCCAACATTTTAGAATAAAATTTTGTTCCCCAAAATTAATTTGTTTATTTCATTGATATATAAACAAAATGTTGTTTATTTATTCAGCAAACATTTATTAAATACCTAGTAAATATTAGACACTATGTCAGGCACAGGAATAATAATGACAATAAAGTGTGGTCCCTGCTCTCAAGTTGCTGACAATCTAGGAGACTGACAAGTAAACAGGTGATTACATACACAGTAACAAAGGCTATGATACAAGAATACACATGGGACTATGTGATGGGAGTATGGCTTTCACCAGTTCCTCTTGGATATATCTCTTCTTCTTTGGCTCCAGAACCAAGGAATTAGCCCTATTTTTGTCTTTAACTGGGTAGTTTAAATCATGAAATTTTAAAAAATTTGTAGAGATGAAGGAAAAACACCTTGAATTATGGAGGACACTAGAAATAGTACTTTTTTACCGAGCAAGGGCTTCCTACCAGCATAGTCACTTCTAGGGTTTTTAACCTGAAAAGTTCTTTGGCATATTTTTTCTTTGCTAGCCACTTTTTTTCTATATTTTTGTTTGTTTGTTTGTTTCTCTTCTCCACTTAGTCATCTAGAAACCTGGGTAGTTCCCAATGAAAAAGTGTTTTACGGATGCTAAGGGTGATTTATAGGTAAAGACAGAAAATGACTCTTTTTTTAAACCTTCAAGTTCCATACCAAAAAAACTAAATATAAGCTTTCATGGAAGTAATTGAAAATTCAGATAATTTAAATTCCATTCCATTTTTCAGAATTCTCAATCATAATCCTTTGACAACAGTTGAAGATTCTTATCTTTTTAAATTGCCAGCATTAAAATATTTGTAAGTATTGCAACAGTTTCATGGCTCATGAGATAATTTCTGCTCTTTTTTAATTTCGTCAAAGATTGAGTACTTTGGCTAAAAAGTCATAATTTATATTTTAACTGGGTTATTGAAAATAAGAGTTATTGGCAAAGAAAAGGATTAAGAAAGAATATATATAAGTAAGACAGCCAGCAGAGAATGAGAACAATGTTAAAGAACACATATAGATATGGAACATGTAGATGCATGTAGGAATATTATTTATCCCAGAAAGCAAAAAGGAATAAGGGGTACATTATTTTTTAAAAAAAGAGTGATCAAAAGAGGTAGATGCAATTGAAAGTGGGAAGTTAGGATAATAAAAAATGATTGTACTGTTCAGCACCAAGGTCATTAATTTGATGATGCAAATTTAAATTTCTTCAATAAGAGCTCTTTGGAATTATCATGTATGGCAAGTAAGAAGCCAGAAATGAAGTAATCACATGTTAAGTATCTTTTTAAGTTTAGAATTTTTGTCTTTGGGTTTTATATCATGCATGTTTGGGCTTCTCCTTCAGAGAGATGGGAACAACACAAGTGTCACTTACAACAATTGAAAGCATCCTCATGATGACCCTTGAATTGGAAAAACTGTAAGTTGATTTTTCTTACATTTGTTTTCACACAATTGTTTTTTTAGGTTTGTTTTATTATTTTCTTAAGTCAGGTTTATTAATGTATAATTTTCATTTAACAAAATTCACTATTTTAAAATATACAGTGTGATGTGTTTTGACAAACGTATAGTTCTGTAGCCACCACCACATTTGAGGTAAAGAAAACTTCTGCACTCCCAAAGGACCCCTCATGTCCCTTTGTAGTCAATCCGTCCTCCTCCCACTACCAGCCCCTGGCAACCAGCAATCTGAATTTTGTCCGTATAATGTTGCCTTTTCCAGAATACCTTATAAATGAAATCATGTGGTATGTAGCCTGTTGTTTTTGGCTTCTTTCACTTAGCCAGTCTCTTTGGAGATTCATCTGTTTTGTTGCATCTGTCAGTAGTTCATTCCTTTTTATTGCTGAGTAGTATTCTAGTTGTGTGGATACACAGTTTGTTTACGCATTCATCATTTGATGAACATTTGAGTTGTTTCTAGCTTTTTGGCTATTATGAACAAAGCCTCTGAAAACACTCACATGTGTGTGTGAACATATGTTTTGTGCGAGCATATGTTTTCATTTCTTTGGGGTAAAATACCTAAGGGTGGGATTACTTCATCATATGCTAAGTGCATATTTAACTTTTTAAGAAACTGCTAAACTGTGTTCTAAAGTGCCTGTGCCATTTTGCTTTCCCACTAGCAGTCTATGAGAGTTGTAGTGGCTCCACATCTTCACCTGATCCTTATATTTGATTTTTAAAAACTTTTAGCCTTTCCAGTAGGTGTGTAGTTGCATCTCGTGGTTTTTGCCACATTTTGCATTTCTGTAATAGCTGATGATGTTGAGTGTCTATTCATGTGCAAATATCTTTTGAAATGAAGTGTCTGTTCAAATTCATTTTTTAATTGGGTATTTATATTGAGTTTTAAGAGTGCTTTATATAAAAAGCAATGGAAAATGTCCTTTCTCCCAGATATGTGTTTAGTAAATATCTTCTCCCAGTTTGTGACTTATCTTCATTGTATTAAAGTGTCTCTGAAGACTAAAAGTTTTAAATTTTTGATGAACTCTAATTTAGCAATTTTTCTTTTTTTTTCATATTTATTTAATTTACTTATTTAGTTGTGCTGGGTCTTAGTTGTGGCAGATGGGCTCCTTAATTGTGGCTCATGGGCTTCTTAGTTGTGGCATGCTATCTCTTAGTTGTGGCAGGCATGTGGGATCTAGTTCCCTGACCAGGGATCGAACCCAGGCCCCCTGCATTGGGAACTAGGAGTCTTAACAACCAGGGAAGTCCCTTAGCAATTTTTCTTAGATGGTTTGTGCTTTTTTGTGTCTTATCTAAGAAATCTTTGTGTGAAACCCCATTGTCTAACCCAAAATCACAAAGATTTTTCCTATGTTTTCTTCCAGAAGTTGTATAGTTACATTTAGGCCTATGATTCATTTTGAGTTAATTTTCATATATGTTGTGAGGGAAGGGTCAAGTTTCATTTTTTTGCAGTTTAAAAAACTATTTCTGTAGGACCCTATTGTGACAGTTTATTACACAACGTACTGTACCTAAAATTGTGCCATCCCCCCTTCAATATGGCAAGCTAATAGAAACTTTCTGTTATGCCAAGGCTAGTTGACGGGATTGCATGAGATTAGTAGGCAGAAAGGGCCCTGCATTTAGCAGTCTGTTCCAACCGTCTTTGTCAGGTCAGCTGACAAGTGACTGTCTTCACCACGCAGTCACACACTGGTCACTGCTCTAGCCTCATCTTCCTCAGCCTCCCACAGCATCTGCTGCAATTGTGATCCCTCTCTTGTTAGCTAGATGCCCTCCTCTCTGGATATTAAAAATTATTTTCCTATGTAACTACAATACTGTTAACACAGAGTATTGAATAAATTAAATTCCTACACAATAATATTACCTAATAAAGAGTTGCTATTCAAATTTCCCCAATTGTCTCTCTCATATAATATCATTTCTTTTAACAGCATTTTGAGGTATAATTGACATACAATAATCTGTGTTCACACACACACATACATACACACCATGACGACATCACCAAAATCAAAATGTCCATCACCTCAGAAAGTTTCTTAATGTCAATGTGTAATTCTTCCTTCCTATCGTTCCTTGTCCTTCCCAGTCACCATGCAACCATTGATCTGCTTTCTGTTCGCATTTTCTAGAATTTTATGTAAATAGAATCATACGGTGTATACTTTTTTCTAACTGGCTTCTAACTCAGCATGATTATTTTAATCTTCATCCATATTGTTGTATATATCAGTACTTCATTTCTGTTTATTGCTGAATAGTATTCCATTATATGGATGTACCACCATTTATCTATTCACCATTGATGGACATTTGAGTTGTTTCAGTCTTTGTCTATTACAGATAAAGTTGCTATGAATATTTGTGTACAAGTCTTTGTATGGATGTATACTTCCATTTCTTTTGGGTAAATACCTGCAAGTAGAATGGCTCGATCATTGGAAAGTTTATGTTTAAGTTTTTTAAAAATACCTATTTTCCATAGTGGTTTGATCATTTTACATCTCGACCAGCAGTGTATGAGAGTTGCATTTTCTTCACATTGCGGCCAACACTTGCTTTGCTCAGTATTTTTAATTTTAGATAGTTTAATAGGTGTGTAGTTGTATCTCACTGTAGCATCCCTAATGATTAATCATGTCAAACATCTTTTCATAAGTTACTTTCCATCTGTATATCTTTGAATCTTTTATCTATATTTTTCTGGAGTTTCGAGAGTTCTTTAAAGGGAAATTAGTCCTCTACCCAATATGGAAATTAGTCCTTTATCCAATATGGAACTTAGTCCTTTATCCAATATGTAAGTTGTTAAGTGTTTTCTCCCATTCTGTGACTCATCTTTTCATTCTCTCAGGAGTGTCTTTTGCAGTGCAGAAATTCCTAATTTTGATGGTGTCTAATTTATCTATGTTTTTCTTTTATGGATTATGCTTTTGGTGTTGTATCTAAGAAATCCTGCCTAACTCAAGGTCATAAAATTTTTCACCTGTTTTGCTCTAGATGTTTTATAGTTTTATGTTTTATAGTTTTATGTTGTACATTTAGATCTTTAAACCAATTTGAGTTCATTTCTGTATATGGTTTGGATGGAAGTTCATTTTTTTTTTTGCACCTGGATATTCAATTGTTCCAGCATCATTTGTTGAAAAGACTATCGTTTCTCCACTTAAATTCCTTTGAACCTGAAAGTCAGTTGTCCACATCTCTCTACTTCTGAAATTTCTATTCTGTTCCTTTGATTTTTTGTCTATCTTTACACTACTATCATAATGTCCTTAAAGTGTAGCTTCATAGGCCTTGAAATCAGTTACTGTTACTTCTTCAACTTTGTTCTTTTTCAAAGTTGTTTTAGTTATTCTAAATTTTATTTCCATATGAGTTTTAGAATTAGCTTGTCAATTTCTATAGAAAAGCCTACTGGGATGTTGATCTATAAATCAATTTGGGGAGAATTGATGTCTTAACAATATTGAATCTTCTGATCCATGAATACATTATATCTCTCCATTTATTTAGGTCTTCCTTAATTTCCCCCAGCAATATTTTACAGTTTTCAGCGTGCAAGTCTTTTACAACTTTTGTCAGATTTATTCTAAGTATTTTATATGATTGATTTTATTATAAGTAGTATTTTAAAACTTTGATCTCTGCTTGTTTGTTGAGATATATTAATCTTTGTGTATATTGATCTTGTACCCTGCAAACTTGATAAACTCATTTATTAGTTCCAGTAGCAATTTTGTAGATTCTGTCAGGTTTTCTACATAATCATGTTATCCACAAATAAAGATAGTTTTACTTCTTCCTTTCTATTCTGAATATCTCTTTTATTTTTGTTGCCCTTTTGCAGTGGCTAGAACTTTCAGTGCAATGCCAAATAGAAGTAATGAGAGCAGACATCCGTGCCTTTGTCCTGATCCTGGAGAGAAAGTACTTTGTCCTTCACCATTAAATATGATGTTAGGTTTTTTTGTCGAAGTCATTTATCAAGTTGAGGAAGTCTCCTTCCATTCCTAGTGTACTGAGGGCTGTTCTTTTCTTTAATCAGGAATGGATGTTAGATTTTTTCATTTTTTCCTGCATCCATTGCAATGATTATGTGATTTTTCTCTTCTTTTCTTTTCTTAATTTGTTTATTTATTTTTGGCTGCATTGGGTCTTCATTGCTGCACGCAGGCTTTCTCTAGCTGTGGTGAGCAAGGACTACTCTTCGTTGCAGTATGCTGGCTCCTCATTGTGGTGGCTTCTTTTGTGGCAGAGCACGGGCTCTAGGTGCACGGGCTTCACTAATTGTGGCACATGACCTCAGTAGTTGTGGCTCACGGGCTCTAGAGTGCAGGCTCAGTAGTTGTGGTGCATGGACTTAGTTGCTCCGTGGCATGTGGGATCTTCCCGGACCAGGGCTCAAAGCCATGTCCCCTGCACTGGCAGGTGGATTCTTAACCACTGCCCCACCAGAGATGTCCTGATTTTTCTTTTTTAGTGTACTAAGTTGGGTAAATTGATTTTCAAATATTAAACCAACCTTTCATTCTTGAGATAAACCCCACTTGGTCATGATGTATCATCTTTTTATATATTATTGGATTTGATATGCTAAAATTTTGTTAAGAATTTTTGCCTCTGTGTTCAAGAGAGATATTGGTCTATAGTTTTCTTGTAATGTCGTTGTCTAATCTTGATATGGTGAAAGTTGGCCTTATAAATAAGTTGGGAAGTATTCCCTTCTCTTCAACTTTCTGGTAGAGTTTGTGTACAATTGGCATTATTTTATTCCTTAAGTGTTTGGTAGAATTTATCAGTTAAGCCACCTGGACTTGAAGTTTCTTTGTTGGAAGGTTTTAAACTGCACATCCAATTTCTTTAATATCTTTATTCTTGAATAAATTTTTTTAAATGAATATTTTATTATCAATGTAAAGTAGAAAAACTGAATTCCAAGTTATACATACTATACACAACTATGTAAACAAATAAGAAATACAGAGGAAAGACCTGTAGAAATACATTGAAATATTAATAATAGTTATCTTTGAGTGGTAAGACTTTGTCTTTTTTATTTCCATGTATTATTTTAATATTGAGAATTTATACTTTTTTTAAACATCTTTATTGGAGTATAATTGCTTTACAATGGTGTGTTAGTTTCTGCTTTATAACAAAGTGAATCAGTTATACATATACATATGTTCCCATATATCTTCCCTCTTGCATCTCCCTCCCTCCCACCCTCCCTATCCCACCCCTCTAGGTGGTCACAAAGCACAGAGCTGATCTCCCTGTGCTACGCAGTTGCTTCCCACTAGCTATCTATTTTATGTTTGGGAGTGTATATATGTCCATGCCACTCTCTCACTTTGTCACTTCTTACCCTTCTCCCTCCCCATATCCTCAAGTCCATTCTCTAGTAGGTCTGTGTCTTTATTCCCATCTTGCCACTAGGTTCCTCATGACCTTTTTTTCCCCCCTTAGATTCCATATATATGTGTTAGCATACTGTATTTGTTTTTCTCTTTCTGACTTACTTCACTCTGTATGACAGACTATAACTCCATCCACCTCACTACAAATAACTCCATTTCGTTTCTTTTTATGGCTGAGTAACATTCCATTGTATACATGTGTCACATCTTTTTATCCATTCATCCGATGATGGACATTTAGGTTGCATCCATGTCCTGGCTATTGTAAGTAGAGCTGCAATGAACATTTTGGTACATGACTCTTTTTGAATTATGGTTTTCTCAGGGTATATGCCCAGTAGTGGGATTGCTGGGTCGTATGGTAGTTCTATTTGTAGCTATTTAAGGAACCTCCATACTGTTCTCCATAGTGGCTGTATCAATTTACATTCCCACCAACAGTGCAAGAGTATTCCCTTTTCTCCACACCCTCTCCAGCATTTATTGTCTCTAGATTTTTTGATGATGGCCATTCTGACCGGTGTGAGATGATATCTCATTGTAGTTTTGATTTGCATTTCTCTAATGATTAATGATGTTGAGCATTCTTTCATATGTTTGTTGGAAATCTGTATATCTTCTTTGGAGAAATGTCTATTTAGGTCTTTGGCCCATTTTTGGATTGGGTTGTTTGTTTTTTTGTTATTGAGCTGCATGAGCTGCCTGTAAATTTTGGAGATTAATCTTTTGTCAGTTGCTTCATTTGCAAATATCTTCTCCCATCCTGAGGGTTGTCTTTTCGTCTTGTTTATTGTTTCCTTTGCTGTGCAAAAGCTTTGAAGTTTCATTAGGTCCCATTTGCTTATTTTTCTTTTTATTTCCATTTCTCTAGGAGCTGGGTCAAAAAGGATCTTGCTGTGAATTATGTCATAGAGTGTTCTGCCTATGTTTTCCTCTAAGAGTTTTATAGTGTCTGACCTTACATTTAGGTTTTTAATCCGTTCTGAGTTTATTTTTTTGTATGGTGTTAGGGACTGTTCTAATTTCATACTTTTACATGTACCTGTCCAATTTTCCCAGCACCACTTATTGAAGAGGTTGTCTTTTCTCCACTGTATATGCTTGCCTCCTTTATCAAAGATAAGGTGACCATATGTGCACGAGTTTATCTCTGGGCTTTCTATCCTGTTCCACTGATATATATTTCTGTTTTTGTGCCAGTACCATACTGTGTTGATTACTGTAGTTTTGTAGTATAGTCTGAAGTCAGGGAGCCTGATTCCTCTAGGTCCATTTTTTGTTCTCAAGATTGCTTTGGCTATTCGGGGTCTTTTGTGTTTCCATACAAATTGTGAAATTTTTTGTTCTAGTTCTGTGGAAAATTCCAGTGGTAGTTTGTTAGGGATTGCATTGACTCTGTAGATTGTTTTGGGTAGTAGAGTCATTTTCATAATGTTGATTCTTCCAATCCAAGAACATGGTATATCTCTCCATCTATTTGTATCATCTTTAATTTCTTTCTTCGGTGTCTTACAATTTTCTGCATACAGGTCTTTTGTCTCCTTAGGTAGGTTTATTCCTAGATATTTTATTCTTTATGTTGCAATGGTAAATGGGAGTGTTTTCTTAATTTCACTTTCAGATTTTTCATCATTAATGTATAGGAATGCCAGAGATTTCTGTGCATTAATTTTGTATCCTGCTACTTTACCAAATTCATTGATTAGCTCTAATAGTTTTCTGGTAGCATCTTTAGGATTCTCTATGGAGAGTATCATGTCATCTGCAAGCAGTGACAGCTTTACTTCTTCTTTTCCGATTTGGATTCCTTTTATTTCTTTTTCTTCTCTGATTGCTGTGGTTAAAACTTCCAAAACTATGTTGAATAATAGTGGTGAGAGTGGGCAACCTTGTCTTGTTCCTCATCTTAGTGGAAATGGTTTCAGTTGTTCACCATTGAGAATAATGTTGGCTGTTGGTTTGTCATATATAACCTTTATTATGTTGAGGAAAGTTCCCTCTATGCCTACTTTCTAGAGGGTTTTTATCATAAATTGGTGTTGAATTTTGTCAAAAGTTTTCCCTGCAACTATTGAGATAATCATAAAGTTTTTCTCCTTCAATTTGTTTATATGGTGTATCACGTTGATTGATTTGTATATATTGAAGAATCCTTGCATTCCTGGAATAAACCACACTTGATCATGGTGTATGATCCTTTTCATGTGCTGTTGGATTCTGTTTCCTAGTATTTTGTTGAGGATTTTTGCATCTATGTTCATCAGTGATATTGGCCTGTAGTTTTCTTTCTTTGTGACATCTTTGTCTAGTTTTGGTATCAGGGTGATGGTGGCCTCGTAGGATGAGTTGAGGAGTTTTCCTTCCTCTGCAATATTTTGGAAGAGTTTGAGAAGGATAGGTGTTAGCTCTTCTCTAGATGTTTGATAGAATTCACCTGTGAAGCCATCTGGTCCTGGGCTTTTGTTTGTTGGAAGATTTTTAATCACAGTTTCAATTTCAGTGCTTGTGATTGGTCTGTTTATATTTTCTATTTCTTCCTGGTTCAGTCTCGGCAGGTTGTGCATTTCTAAGAGATTGTCCATTACTTCTAGGTTGTCCATTGTATTGGCATAGAGTTGCTTGTAGTAATCTCTAATGATCGTTTGTATTTCTGCAGTGTCAGTTGTTACTTCTTCTTTTTCATTTCTAATTCTATTGATTTGTGTCTTCTCCGTTTTCTTCTTGATGAGTCTGGCTAATGGTTTATCAATTTTGTTTATCTTCTCAAAGAACCAGCTTTTAGTTTGATTGATCTTTGCTATTGTTTTCTTCATTTCTTTATCATTTATTTCTGATTTGATATTTATGATTTCTGTCCTTCTGCTAACTTTGGGTTTTTTTGTTCTTCTTTCTCTAATTGCTTTAGGTGCAAGGTTAGGTTGTTTATTCGAGATGTTTCCTGTTTCTTGAGGTAGGCTTGTATTGCTATAAACTTCCCTCTTAGAACTGCTTTTGCTGCATCCCATAGGTTTTGGGTCGTTGTGTCTCCATTGTCATTTGTTTCTAGGTATTTTTAAATTTCCCCTTTGATTTCTTCAGTGATCACAAAAAAGACAATGGTTAATCTTGCCTCACTGTAAACACACTGGCACAGAGCTCTTTGCACTTCCTTCTCCTCCCCCTGACCTTGAACCAGTGCACAAACACAGTTCATACTGCGTACTGTTCAAAAAGGTGGTTTGGCCACCCCTCCCCCCCCAAAACAACATTTCAGACGAATTTTGACAAAAAGATATTTACAAAATGTCTTTTTACTACCTCTACTTTGAACGTGTATCAGGCACTTCAGAACCTCTAGAAAGACTAGATATTAGTCTTTCTAATAATATATGTAAGACTAGATATATCTTTGTGACCAGTCTGGCATAGAACTTTCTTTTCTTCCTCCTCAACGTCTGCCATTCCATGTCCTCTAACCCACTGAACAAACATGGACCTCTGTGGCTCCTGATGTCCCCTCTAGAGGTGGTCAAACAACTCCATTTCGAAAAGTCATTTCCAGAAGACGTTTCTTTTCTACGGTTTTTTAAAAGAAACAAATGGGCATTTACAAGACATGTGACTTTAACGCTATTATACGTCGGCAACCTCTTCCCATCTAGGCTTATGTGTAGTGAAAACTTTTTGAAAGGTTGGGGGGAAAGTTGAGAGCAGCTTTTTCATATTATATACACAGTCCTTCTATAAACGCCCAGTAAATCTTCCCAAAGGGTGGCAGGCACTTCATATTGGCCGCATGTGGTATGTTATTCTACCATTTGTATCTCCCGACATCGAGTTCTTGGTAGAACAATGACCAACCACCCAATGACCCGCTAACGTTCCACCTGCCATCGACCGGGGCTCCGCTCACCTTCTGGGCCCGTTAAGGACTTTGTCCGTTGTTGTCCCGACGAGGTGAGGTCTCGTCCAACTGGGACAGAGAAGTCACCTCAGGTCCCGGATCTGCGTGGGCACCAAGGCCTAAGGGTGGCTGAGCTGGTGTCCACGTAGACCCCCCTTCCCGGGCTCTCGAGGCTCTAACGGCCCTCTGCAGCATTCCAGTGGCCATTATTCTTCTCGCCCTGCCACGCCCGATTCCCAAATGCACCACATCCTAGGTGGCCTGCCAGAGGCTTTGCTTAAACCTTGCAGCGTGGGGTAAAGAGACCTGGCGGTGGGTGGGATCTGGGCTCCAAGGGGCCACCACCATTAGGTCACGGAGGTGGGGGTGGGGGAGCAGTTCGTTGCTGCTTCCAGGCTCGGGCCCTGCCAGTGGGCGGCGGTGGCGACGGCTCTGGGGCTTGGCAAAACACAGCCTGAGCCTTTCCCAGGGGCCCCCAGTTCATCTGCTGACCGGAGGCCGGAGGGCCTGGAGGGCCCCGGGCTAGAAGGCCACGATCCGCTTCTCACCGTGCTCTCTGCCGGAACTGTGGCACAACTTTTTTGAGGACAATTAAAATTTTATATCTAACATCCCAACAATCCCATTTCTAGATAATATTCTATAGAAATAAAGGACCAGGCTCACAAAAATGCAAGTACAAGGATATTCATTGCAGCAATGCAAGTAACAAGAAAACTGGTCATAATCTAAACATCCTTCAATAGGGGCATTTTTAAACTGTGATACCTTCATACTATGGAATATTATGCAGGAGTTTAAATGAATGGGGTAACCCTCTATGTACTGGGAAGGAAAGAAATCTAAGACATATCATGAAATGAAGGAATCAAGTTGCAGGATGTTACTTAGTAAAAAAAAGATAAGAAAAACACACAAAACTATTTTGCTATCTGTAAATATGTATGTACTCAAACGTATGGAAAAGAATCTGGAAGGATTAATACTAAACTCAAAGTACTGGGTGGGGGATTAGGGCACAAGGAGGGTTTTCACTATACCTGTTATTTCATTGTTATCTATTGAGAATATAGACATGTATTACTGGTATAATGGAAAATAAGTTTAAATTGTCTCTTATTGATTTTAAAGAGGTCCTGCCAAATTTAATTTTAAAAATAAACACAGAATTTCAATCATTGGGTTGCTTTGGGATATGGAAGGGGAAATACCTTTTCTCACAGTTATTGACCTCAAAATTCTGGACCAAGAAGGATATTACAATGCAGTTAGCTTTTTTTTTTTTTTAACATCTTTATTGGAGTATAATTGCTTTACAATGGTGTGTTAATTTCTGCTTTATAACAAAATGAATCAGTTATACATATACATGTTCCCATATCTCTTCCCTCTTGCGTCTCCCTCCCTCCCACCCTCCCTATCCCACCCCTCTAGGTGGTCACAAACAACCGAGCTGATCTCCCTGTGCTATGCGGCTGCTTCCCACTAGCTATCTATTTTACGTTTGGCAGTTTATATATGTCCATGCCACTCTCTCACTTTGTCACAGCTTACCCTTCCCCCTCCCCATATCCTCAAATCCATTCTCTAGTAGTTCTGTGTCTTTATTCCCATCTTACCCCTAGGTTCTTCATGACCTTTTTTTTTTTTCTTAGATTCCATATATATGTGTTAGTATAGAGTATTTGTTTTTCTCTTTCTGACTTACTTCACTCTGTATGACAGACTCTAGGTCCATCCACCTCACTACAAATAACTCAACTTCGTTTCTTTTTATGGTTGAGTACTATTCCATTGTATATATATGCCACATCTTTTTTTTTTAACATGTTTATTGGAGTATAATTGCTTTACAATGGTGTGTTAGTTCCTGCTTTATAACAAAGTGAATCAGTTATACATATATATATGTTTCCATACCTCTTCCATCTTGCATCTCCCTCCCTCCCACCCTCCCTACCCCACCCCTCTAGGTGGTCACAAAGCACCGAGCTGATCTCCCTGTGCTATACGGCTGCTTCCCACTAGCTACCTATTTTACGTTTGGGAGTATATATATGTCCATGCCACTCTCTCACTTTGTCACAGCTTACCCTTCCCCCTCCCCATATCCTCAAGTCCATTCTCTAGTAGGTCTGTGTCTTAATTCCTGTCTTACCGCTAGGTTCTTCATGACCTTTTTTTTTTTTCCCCTTAGATTCCATATATATGTGTTAGCATACTGTATTGGTTTTTCTCTTTCTGACTTACTTCACTCTGTATGACAGACTATAACTCCATCCACCTCACTACAAATAACTCAATTTCGTTTCTTTTTATGGCTGAGTAATATTACATTGGATATATGTGCCACATCTTCTTTATCCATTCATCTGATGATGGACACTTAGGTTGCTTCCATGTCCTGGCTATTGTAAATAGAGCTGCAATGAACATTTTGGTACATGACTCTTTTTGAATTATGGTTTTCTCAGGGTATATGCCCAGTAGTGGGATTGCTGGGTCATATGGTAGTTCTATTTGTAGTTTTTTAAGGAACCTCCATACTGTTCTCCATAGTGGCTGTATCAATTTACATTCCCACCAACAATGCAAGAGTGTTCCCTTTTCTCCACACGCTCTCCAGCATTTATTGTTTCTAGATTTTTTTTTCCATGCCAATATCCAATCAAGGCTTTTATAGAATCTCAGAGTTGGAAAACAGTACAGATGTGTTCTAGTCCCTTCTGACGAATGATTTGTCTCTACATCTTCTCTGTCAGTAATTATTCTTTCCAGCCCCTCAGGTGTGAATATTTCCAAATACAGAAGAATTGCCGCTTCATCAATCGGCCATGTAATGGTGAAAAATCAACCATTTTTAGGATCAACTGTGCAACCAGCACTAGACTGATATTATACTTAGTCATATGACTACTCTGTAAGGTAGGTATTATCCCAGTTTTACAGACTAGGAAACTGAGGCTCAGAGGATAAATAATTTCACAAGCTCCCACAGCTGTATTTAAACAGCAGTGATCACACATATATATGGAATCTAAAAAAAAAAAAAGAGGTCCTGAAGAACCTATGGGCAGGACAGGAACAAAGACGCAGACGTAGAGAATGGACCTGAGGACATGGGGAGGGGGAAGGGCAAACCAGGACGAAGTGGGAGAGTGGCACAGACACATACACACCACCAAATGCAAAATAGATAGCTAGTGGGAAGCAGCTGCACAGCACAGGGAGATCAGCTCGGCGCCCGGCGACCACCCAGAGGGGCGGGACACGGAGGGCGAGAGGGAGACGCAAGAGGGAGGGGACACGGGGACATAAACACACGCATAGCTGATTCAGCCCGTCAGAGAGCAGAAACCAACACAACAATGCAAAGCAACCATACTCCAAAAAAGATGCCAAAAAAAAAGCAATGATCTCCAAAGGTGATATACTCACTCTAAAATGTAAGAGACCAGTGAAGTTTAGTAGAACTGTTCTTACCATTTGCACAATTCCAACATGTCTGTGTTTTTAATGGAGATGGATAGAGGCATATGTTTCATCTTTTTATAACTCAGACCTTCTCTCCAAGTATAACATTCATGATTAGGTCAGATCCCAGACGCACACTACCCGAAATTTGGAGCTATACTTTCTACAGATTCTGAAATGAGAGCTAAATCCATGTCATTCTCAAAGATTCTGTTGCTAATTGGGAGATAACTACAAGTTAGGAAAGCAGAGATGATGTTCTTTCTTGTTTGCCCTAGTATCCCCTGTGCCTCATACAGTGCCTGAGACATAGTGGATAGTCAGCAAATAATTAATATTATTATTTTTTAACATCCCCACTGGAGTACAATTGCTCCACAATGGTGCACCATCCCCCGCCCTATAACAAAGTGAACCAGCCATACATATACATACGTTCCCACATCTCCTCCCTCCCGCATCCCCACCCTCCCACCCTCCCCATCCCACCCTTCCAGGCAACCACAAAGCACAGAGCTGACTCCCCACGCCACAAGGCCGCCCCCCACCAGCCACCCACTCCACATCTGGCAGCACATATATGTCCATGCCACTACCCCACCCTGCCACAGCTCACCACCCCCACATCCCCAAGTCCATGCCCCAGTAGGTCTGCGTCTCCATTCCTGTCCCACCACCGGGCCCCTCATGACCCCTTCTTTTTTTTCCCTTTTCCTTAGATTCCGCATACATGTGTTAGCATACTGTATTTGATTTTCTCTTTCTGACTTACTTCACTCTGTATGACAGACTCTAACTCCACCCACCTCACTACAAATAACTCCATTTTGTTTCTTTTTATGGCTGAGTAATATTCCATTGTATATATGTGCCACATCTTCTTTATCCATTCATCCAATGATGGACACTTAGGTTGCTTCCATGTCCTGGCAATTGTAAATAGATCTGCAATGAATATTTTGGTACATGACTCTTTTTGAATTATGGCTTTCTCAGGGTATATGCCCAGCAGTGGGATTGCTGGGTCGTATGGTAGTTCTATTTTTAGTTTTTTAAGGAACCTCCATACTGTTCTCCATAGTGGTTGTATCAATGTACATTCCCACCAACAGTGCAAGAGTGTTCCCTTTTCTCCACACTCTCTCCAGCATTTTGTTTCTAGCTTTTTTGATGATGCCCATTCTGACCTGTGTGAGATGATATCTCATTGTAGTTTTCATTTGCATTTCTCTAATGATTAATGATGTTGAGCATTCTTTTATGTGTTTGTTGGCAATCTGTATATCTTCTTTGGAAAAGAGTCTATTTAGGTCTTCTGCCCAATTTTGGATTGGGTTGTTTATTTTTTTGTTATTGAGCTGCATGAGCTGCTTGTAAATTTTGGAGATTAATCCTTTGTCAGTTGCTTCATTTGCAAATATTTTCTCCCATTCTGAGGGTTGTCTTTTGGCCTTGTTTATGGTTTCCTTTGCTGTGCATAAGCTTTTAAGTTTCATTAGGTTCCATTTGTTTATTTTTGTTTTTATTTCCATTTCTCCAGGAGGTGGGTCAAAAAGGATCTTGCTGTGATTCATGAATTAGAGTATTCTGTGTACAAATTGAAGGAGAAAAACCATATGATCATCTCAATAGATGCAGAGAAAGCATTCGACAAAATTCAACTCCCATCTATGATAAAAACCCTGCAGAAAGTAGGCATAGAGGGAACTTTCCTCAACATAATAAAGGCCATATATGACAAACCCACAGCCAACATCGTCCTCAATGGTGAAAAACTGAAACCATTTCCACTAAGATCAGGAACAAGACAAGGTTGCCCACTCTCACCACTATTATTCAACATAGTTTTGGAAGTGTTAGCCACAGCAATCAGAGAAGAAAAAGAAATAAAAGGAATCCAAATCAGAAAAGAAGAAGTAAAGCTGTCATTGTTTTCAGATGACATGATACTCTCCATAGAGAATCCTAAAGATGCTACCAGAAAACTACTAGAGCTAATCAATGAATTTGGTAAAGTAGCAGGATACAAAATTAATGCACAGAAATCTCTTGCATTCCTATACACTAATGATGAAAAATATGAAAGTGAAATTTAGAAAACACTCCCATTTACCATTGCAACAAAAAGAATAAAATATCTAGGAATAAACCTACCTAAGGAGACAAAAGACCTGTATGCAGAAAATTATAAGACACTGATGAAAGAAATTAAAGATGATACAAATAGATGGAGAGATATACCATGTTCTTGGATTGGAAGAATCAACATTATGAAAATGACTCTACTACCCAAAGCAATCTACAGATTCAATGCAATCCCTATCAAACTACCACTGGCATTTTCCACAGAACTAGAACAAAAAATTTCACAATTTGTAAGGAAACACAAAAGACCCTGAATAGCCAAAGCAATCTTGAGAATGAAAAATGGAGCTGGAGGAATCGGGCTCCCTGATTTTACTTGCAGTGTTTTAATGGAACCTATCTACACAATTCATAATACACCGGAGAAGAAAGCTGCTAAGTAAACCTAAGGAATTGACGAGATCACACTTTTATCTTTTAGGCATATCCTTTTAGCCCTCCCAGGGTGACTGATAGCTCCATGAGTATGGAGATCGTATATCTCTCATCACTTCAGCCAACAAGGAAAGAAATCAACAATAGCATGAGAGTGACTGGTGAGTACATCAAATCAGCATAGTTTTTTGAGTTGAAGAAATTTTACTATCATGTCAACTCTGGCCTTCTTATAAACTTAACTTGTCAAAATAGTCCAATGCCTTGTTATCATGGATCCAATTCCATAGAGATCTCCTGGGAGTGGAGTTCCTTTAAAAATCCTCTGTACCATTTTTCTAGGTTCCACATACATGTGTTAACATACGATATTTGTTTTCTCTTTCTGACTTACTTCACTCTGTATGACAGTCTCTAGGTCCATCCACGTCTCAACAAATGACTCAATTTTGTTCCTTTTTATGGCTGAGTAATATTCCATTGTATATATGTACCACAACTTCTTTATGCATTTGTCTGTCGATGGGCATTTAGGTTGCTTCCATGACATGGCTATTGTAAATAGTGCTGCAATGAACATTGGGGTGCATGTGTCTGGTTGAATTATGGTTTCCTCTGGGTATATGCCCAGTAGTGGGATTGCTGGATTATATGGGAATTCTATTATTAGTTTTTTAAGGAACCTCCATATTGTTCTCCATAGTGGCTGTATCAATTTACATTCCCACCAACAGTGCAGGAGGGTTCCCTTTTCTCCACACCCTCTCCAGCATTTGTTGTTTGTAGATTTTCTGATGATGCCCATTCTAACTGGTGTGACGTGATACGTCATTGTAGTTTTGATTTGCATTTCTTTAATAATTAGTAATGTTGAGCATCTTTTCATGTGCTTCTTGGCCATCTGTATGTCTTCTTTGGAGAAATGTCTATTTAGGTCTTCTGCCCATTTTTGGATTGGGTTGTTTGTTTCTTTAATATTGAGCTGAATGACCTGGTTATATATTTTGGATATTAATTCTTCTTCCGTTGATTCGTTAGCAAATATTTTCTCCCATTCTAAAGGTTATCTTTTCGTCTTGTTTATGGTTTCCTTTGTTGTGCAAAAGCTTTGAAGTTTCATTAGGTCCCATTTGTTTATTTTTCTTTTTATTTCCATTTCTCTAGGAGCTGGGTCAAAAAGGATCTTGCTGTGATTTATGTCATAGAGTGTTCTGCCTATGTTTTCCTCTAAGAGTTTTATACTGTCTGGCCTTACATTTAGGTCTTTAATCCATTTTGAGTTTATTTTCGTGTATGGTGTTAGGGACTGTTCTAATTTCATACTTTTACATGTACCTGTCCAGTTTTCCCAGCACCACTTATTGAAGAGGCTGTCTTTTCTCCACTGTATATGCTTGCTTCCTTTATCAAAGATTAGGTGACCATATGTGCACGAGTTTATCTCTGGGCTTTCTATCCTGTTCCATTGATTTATATTTCTGTTTTTGTGCCAGCACCATACTGTCTTGATTACTGTAGCTTTGTAGTATAGTCTAAAGTCAGGGAGCCTGATTCCTCCAGCTCCATTTTTCGTTCTCAAGATTGCTTTGGCTATTCGGGGTCTTTTGTGTTTCCATACAAATTGTGAAATTTTTTGTTCTAGTTCGGTGAAAAATGCCAGTGGTAGTTGGATAGAGATTGCACTGAATCTGTAGATTGCTTTGGGTAGTAGAGTCATTTTCACAATGTTGATTCTTCCAATCCAAGAATATGGTATATCTCTCCATTTATTTGTATCATCTTTAATTTCTTTCATCAGTGTCTTACAATTTTCTGCATACAGGTCTTTTGTCTCCTTAGGTAGGTTTATTCCTAGATATTTTATTCTTTATGTTGCAATGGTAAATGGGAGTGTTTTCTTAATTTCACTTTCATATTTTTCATCATTAGTGTATAGGAATGCAAGAGATTTCTGTGCATTAATTTTGTATCCTGCTACTTTACCAAATTCATTGATTAGCTCTAGTAGTTTTCTGGTAGCATCTTTAGGATTCTCTATGGAGAGTATCATGTCATCTGAAAACAGTGACAGCTTTACTTCTTCTTTTCCGATTTGGATTCCTTTTATTTCTTTTCTTCTCTGATTGCTGTGGCTAAAACTTCCCAAACTATGTTGAATAATAGTGGTGAGAGTGGGCAACCTTGTCTTGTTCCTGATCTTAGTGGAAATGGTTTCAGTTTTTCGCCATTGAGGACGATGTTGGCTGTGGGTTTGTCATATATGGCCTTTATTATGTTGAGGAAAGTTCCCTCTATGCCTACTTTCTGCCGGGCTTTTATCATAAATGGGTGTTGAATTTTGTCGAAAGCTTTCTCTGCATCTATTGAGATGATCATATGGTTTTTCTCCTTCAATTTGTTAATATCGTGTATCACGTTGATTGATTTGCATATATTGAAGAAGTCTTGCATTTCTGGAATAAACCGCACTTGGTTATGGTGTATGATCCTTTTCATGTGCTGTTAGATTCTGTTTGCTAGTATTTTGTTGAGGATTTTACCATCTATGTTCATCAGTGATATTGGCCTGTAGTTTTCTTTCTTGTGACATCTTTGTCTGGTTTTGGTATCAGGGTGATGGTGGCCTCGTAGAATGAGTTTGGGAGTGTTCCTCCCTCTGCAATATTTTGGAAGACTTTGAGAAGGATAGGTGTTAGCTCTTCTCTAGATGTTTGATAGAATTCGCCTGTGAAGCCATCTGGTCCTGGGCTTTTGTTTGTTGGAAGATTTTTAAATCACAGTTTCAATTTCATTGCTTGTGATTGGTCTGTTCATATTTTCTATTTCTTCTTCGTTCAGTCTCGGCAGGTTGTGCATTTCTAAGAATTTGTCCATTTCTTCCAGGTTGTCCATTGTATTGGCATAGAACTGCTTGTAGTAATCTCTCATGATCATTTGTATTTCTGCAGTGTCAGTGGTTACTTCTCCTTTTTCATTTCTAATTCTATTGATTTGAGTCTTCTCCCTTTTTTTTTGATGACTATGGCTAATGGTTTCTCAATTTTGTTTATCTTCTCAAAGAACCAGCCTTTAGTTTTATTCATCTTTGCTACTGTTTCCTTCATTTCTTTTTCATTTATTTCTGATGTGATCTTTATGATTCCTTTCCTTCTGCTAACTTTGGGGTTTTTGTGTTCTTCTTTCTCTAATTGCTTTAGGTGCAAATTTAAGTTGTTCATTTTAGATGTTTCCTGTTTTTTGTTTTTGTTTTTTTTTTTTAGAACATCACTTTCTGGCCAATTGTTTTGTTTTGTTTTTAATTTTTATTTATTTATTTATCTTAAGGCTGTGTTGGGTTTTCACTTCTGTGCGAGGGCTTTCTGCAGTTGTGGCAAGCGGGGGCCACTCTTCATCGTGGTGCACGGGCCTCTCACTATCACAGACTCTTTTGTTGCGGAGCACAGGCTCCAGATGCGCAGGCTCAGTAATTGTGGCTCACGGGCCCCGTTACTCTGTGCCATGTGGGATCCTCCCAGACTAGGCCTCGAACCCATGTCCCCTGCATCGGCAGGCAGATTCTCAACCACTGTGCCAGCAGGGAATCCCTGTTTCCTGTTTCTTAAGGTAGGATTGTATTGCTATAAACTTCCCTCTTAGAACTGCTTTTGCAGCATCCTATAGGTTTTAGGTCGTCGTGTCTCCATTGTCATTTGTTTCTATATATTTTTTGATTTCCCCTTTGATTTCTTCAGTGATCACTTCGTTATTAAGTAGTGTATTGTTTAGCCTCCATGTGTTTGTATTTTTTACAGATCTTTTCCTGTAATTGATATCTAGTCTCATAGCGTTGTGGTTGGAAAAGATATTTGATACGATTTCAGTTTTCTTAAATTTGCCGAGGCTTGATTTGTGACCCAAGATATGATCTATCCTGGAGAATGTTCCATGAGCACTTGAGAAAAATGTGTATTCTGCTCTTTTTGGGTGGAATGTCCTATAAATATCAGATACGTCCATCTTGTTTAATGTATCAATTAAAGCTTGTGTTTCCTCATTTATTTTCATTTTGGATGATCTGCCCATTGGTGAAAGTGGGGTGTTAAAGTCCCCTACTATGATTGTGTTACTGTCGATTTCCCCTTTTATGGCTGTTAGTATTTGCCTTATGGATTGAGGTGCTCCTATGTTGGGTGTGTAAATATTTACAATTGTTATATCTTCTTCTTGGATTGATCCCTTGATCATTATGTAGGGTCCTTCTTTGTCTCTTGTAATAGTCTTTATTTTAAAGTCTATTTTGCCTGATATGGGAATTGCTACTCCAGCTTTCTTTTGATTTGCATTTGCATGGAATATCTTTTTCCATCCCCTCACTTTCAGTCTGTATGTGTCCCTAGGTCTGAAGTGGGTCTCTTGTAGACAGCATATATATGGGTCTTGTTTTTGTATCCATTCGGCCAGTCTGTGTCTTTTGGTGGGAGCATTTAATCCATTTACATTTAAGGTAATTATCGATATGTATGTTCCTATTCCCATTTTCTTACATGTTTTGGGTTTGTTATTGTAGGTGTTTTCCTTATCTTGTGTTTCTTGCCTAGAGAAGTTCCTTTAGCATTTATTGTAAAGCTGGTTTTGTGGTGCTGAACTCTCTCAGCTTTTGCTTGTCTGTAAAAGTTTTAATTTCTCCATCAAATCTGAATGAGATCCTTGCTGGGTAGAGTAATCTTGGCTGTAGGTTTTTCTCCTTCATAACTTTAAATATGTCCTGCCACTCCCTTCTGGCTTGCAGAGTTTCTGCTGAAAGATCAGCTGTTAACCTTATGGGGATTCCCTTGTGTGTTATTTATTCTTTCTCCCTTGCTCTTTTAATATGTTTTCTTTTTATTTAATTTTTGATAGTTTGATTAATATGTGTCTTGGCGTGTTTCTCCTTGGATTTATCCTGTATGAGACTCTCTGTGCTTCCAGGACTTGATTAACTATTTCCTTTCCCATATTAGGGAAGTTTTCAACTATAATCTCTTCAACTATGTTCTCAGTCCCTTTCTTTTTCTCTTCTTCTTCTGGGACCCCTATAATTTGAATGTTGGTGCGTTTAATGTTGTCTCAGAGGTCTCTGAGACTGTCTCCAGTTCTTTTCATTTTTTTTTTCTTTATTCTGCTCTGCAGTAGTTATTTCCACTATTTTATCTTCCAGGTCACTTATCCGGTTTTCTGCCTCAGTTATTCTGCTATTGATCCCTTCTAGAGTATTTTTAATTTCATTTATTGTGTTGTTCATCCTTGCTTGTTTCCTTCTTAGTTCTTCTAGGTCCTTGTTAAATGTTTCTAGCATTTTGTATATTCTATTTCCAAGATTTTGGATCATCTTTACTATCATTATTCTGAATTCTTTTTCAGGTAGACTTCCTACTTCCTCTTCATTTGTTAGGTCTGGTGTGTTTTTACCTTGCTCCTTCATCTGCTGTGTGTTTTTCTGTCTTCTCATTTTGCTTATCTTACTGTGTTTGGGGTCTCCTTTTCTCAGGCTGCAGGTTCGTAGTGCCTGTTGTTTTTGATATCTGTCCACAGTGGCTAAGGTTGGTTCAGTGTGTTGTGTAGGCTTTCTGGTGGAGGGGACTAGTGCCTGTGTTCTGGTGGATAAGGCTGGATCTTGTCTTTCTGGTGGGCAAGTCCACGTCTGGTGGTGTGTTTTGGGGTATCTGTGGCCTTATTATGATTTTAAGCAGCCTCTCTGCTAATGGATGGGTCTGTGTTCCTGTCTTGCTAGCTGTTTGGCATAGGGTGTCCAGCACTGTAGCTTGCTGGTCATTGAGTGAAGCTGGGTCTTGGTGTTGTGATGGAGATCTCTGGGAGGTTTTCACCATTTGGTATTACGTGGAGCTGGGACGTCTCTTGTGGCCCAGTGTCCTGCAGTTGGCTCTCCCACCTCAGAGGCACAGCCTTGATGCCTGGCTGGAGCACCAAGAGCCTTTCATCTACATGGCTCAGAATAAAAGGGAGAAAAAATAGAAAGAAAGAAAGAAAGAAAGAGGATAAAATAAAATAAAATAAAGTAAGATAAAATAAAATAAAGTTATTAAAATAAAAAATAATTATTAAGAAAAAATTTTTTAAAAAAAGGACGGACAGAACCCTAGGACAAATGGTGAAAGCAACGCTATACAGACAAAATCTCACACAGAAGCATACACATATACACTCACAAAAAGAGGAAAAGGGGGACAAAATAATATATCTTCCTCTCAAAGTCCACCTCCTCATTTTGGGATGATTCATTGTCTATTCAGGTATTCCACAGATGCAGGGTACGTCAAGTTGATTGTGGAGCTTTAATCCACTGCTTCTGAGGCTGCTGGGTGAAATTTCTCTTTTTCTTCTTTGTTCGCACAGCTCCCGGGGTTCAGCTTTGGATTTGAACCCGCCTCTGCATGTAGGTCACCTGATGGTGTCTGTACTTCGCTCAGATAGCATGGGGTTAAAGGAGCAGCTGCTTCGGTGCCTCTGGCTCACTCAGGCCGGGGGGGAGAGAGGGGTACGGAGTGCGGGGCGAGCTTGGGGCGGCAGAGGCCTGCGTGATGTTGCACCAGTCTGAGGCCCGCAGTGCGTTGTCCTGGAGAAGTTGTCCCTGGATCACGGGACCCTGGCAATGGCGGGCTGCACAGGCTTCCAGGAGGTGAGGTGTGGAGCGTGACCTGTGCTCGCACAGAGGCTTTTTGGTGGCTGCAGCAGCCTCTTTGGCGTCTCATGCCCATCTCTGGGGTCCGCGCTGATAGCCACGTCTCGCGACTGTCTCTAGAGCTCCTTTAAGCAGCGCTCTTAATCCCCTCTCCTCGCGCACCAGGAAACAAAGAGGGAAGAAAAAGTCTCTTGCTTCTTCAGTCGGTCCAGACTTTTTCCCAGACTCCCTCCCAGCTAGCTGTGGTGCACTAACCCCTTCAGGCTGTGTTCACACTGCCAACCCCAGTCCTCTCCCTGGGATCCGACCTCCGAAGCCTGAGCCTCAGCTCCCAGCCCGCACCCACCCTGGCAGGTGAGCAGACAAGCCTCTCGGGCTGGTGAGTGCTGGTCGGCACTGCTCTCTGTGCGGGAATCTCTCCACTTTGTGCTCTACACCCCTGTTGCTGCGTTCTCCTCCATGGCTCCGAAGCTTCCCCCCTCCACCACCCGCAGTCTCTGCCCACGGAGGGGCATCCTAGTGTGTGGAAACCTTTCTTCCTTCACAGCCCCCTCCCACTGGTGCAGGTCCCGTCCCTATTCTTTTGTCTCTGTTTTTTTTTTTTTCTTTTGACCTACCCAGGGATGTGGCGAGTTTCTTGCCTTTTTGGAGGCCTGAGATCTTCTGCCAGCATTCAGTGGGTGTTCTATAGGAGCAGTTCCACGTGTAGATGTATTTCTGATGTATCTGTGGGGAGGAAGGTGATCTCCGCTTCTTACTCTTCTGCCATCTTCTCCTCTCTCTGCAACAACTTCTTTATCCATTCATCTGTCGATGGACACTTAGGTTGCTTCCATGTCCTGGCTATTGTAAATAGAGCTGCAATGAACATATTGGTACATGACTCTTTTTGAATTATGGTTTGCTTAGGGTATACGCCCAGTAGTGGGATTGCTGGGTCGTATGGTAGTTCTATTTGTAGTTGTTTAAGGAACCTTCATACTGTTCTCCATAGTGGCTGTATCAATTTACATTCGCACCAACAATGCAAGAGGGTGCCCTTTTCTCCACACCGTCTCCAGCATTTATTGTTTCTAGATTTTTTGATGATGGCCATTCTGACCGGTGTGAGATGATATCTCATTGTAGTTTTGATTTGCATTTCTCTAATGATTAATGATGTTGAGCATTCTTTCATGTGTTTGTTGGTAATCTATATATCTCCTTTGGAGAAGTGTCTATTTAGGTCTTCAGCCCATTTTTGCATTGGGTTGTTTGTTTTTTTTTTGTTATTGAGCTGCATGAGCTGCTTGTAAATTTTGGAGATTAATCCTTTGTCAGTTGCTTCATTTGCAAATATTTTCTTCCATTCTAAGGGTTGTCTTTTGGTCTTGTTTATGGTTTCCTTTGCTGTGCAAAAGCTTTTAAGTTTCATTAGGTCACATTTGTTTATTTTTGTTTTTATTTCCATTTCTCTAGGAGGTGGGGCAAAAAGGATCTTGCTGTGATTTATGTCATAGAGTGTTCTGCCTACAAATTGAAGGAGAAAAACCATATCATCATCTCAATAGATGCAAAGAAAGCTTTTGACAAAATTCAACACCCATTTATGATAAAAGCCCTGCAGAAAGTAGGCATAGAGGGAACTTTCCTCAACATAATAAAGGCCATATATGACAAACCCACAACCAACATTGTCCTCAATGGTGAAAAACTGAAACCATTTCCACTAAGATCAGGAACAAGACAAGGTTGCCCACTCCCACCACTATTATTCAACATAGTTTTGGAAGTGTTAGCCACAGGAATCAGAGAAGAAAAAGAAATAAAAGGAATCCAAATCGGAAAAGAAGAAGTAAAGCTGTCATTGTTTGCAGATGACATGATACTCTACATAGAGAATCCTTAAGATTAGAGTCATTGGGAGATTTAGGAGTCATAGGAGTCATCCTATGCGATGATGACTACCATAATCCCCATTTTACAGATGAGGAAATTGAGTCATAAAGCTAATAAATGACAGACCTGGGTTAAAACCCAGGTAGTCTGGCTCCAGAATCTCTATTCTTAACCACTTTGCTGTATTACCGCCAATGAGATGGGGAGAGGGACATGTTGATGTAAAGAAGATGGAATAAAGATGGGAGAAGAGTAGATGTTAAGAAATTAAATAATGGGGTAAAAAATGGAGAAGGAAAAAATAAGGGCAATTAAAAGTAAAAGACTGGAGGAGAGGGAAAAATAGTAAGAAGGAGAATGAAGATAAGGAATCATGGACAAACAAAAGGTGGAAACAGAAAGTCAGTCTATGTGGATTGGGAGATAAGGAGGACCCAGGAAGACCTGAAGAAAGGCTGCCATGTCAGGCAGGATGCAGAGAACAAATGAGGAAAGGCGATTCTTACATGATGGTGAAGGCGCCATTGTAGGTGTTAGGCTCTGGCTCAGGCACTCTGTGGAGCTTTTTCTTTGGGCTGAGAACAACACACGACAGTGTCTCATTTTTGCAGGTACAGAGCTCACATATGCTAATGTTTGTGGTGGCATTCTGTTCTGGCTGCTTCTTTTCTGGGGTATATTTTACATCAGGAATACCTGTGGATACTGAATACTGAGTCAAAGGAAAAAGAACTGTCTCAGATGGCCTTGGTTGCTGAGATATGTTAACTGCTAGGTCCACAGGTGGAACTGTGTCTTGAGTCAGGTGTAGTTGTGCAAGTGTCACCTCAGGGTGTTTTGGAGGGGGAGCTGTAGTCTGCCGTAGGGATGTAGAATGTCCAACCTCCATAGTGGGTTCTGGAGTTGTGGTTTGCTCTAGGTCCACATGATGAACTGTGACACTGGATGATGTTGAATGCTGACCTTGATCCTTAGTTGGGGTTGGAACTGTCACCTCCTGCTGGAATGGAGATTGAACTACAACCTCCTGAGGTGCCTCTGGAGGCTGAGTTGGGGTCTCCTGCATGATTGCAGAAGGTACAGTCTCCATATTGGATCCTGCAGTAACGGTAAGTTCCACATGCATAGGTTGAATTGTGACTTGAGTCAGGCTTGGCTGTGCAAGTGTCACCTTAGGGTATTTGGAGGGGGAGCTGTAGTCTGCTGCTGGGCTGTAGAATATTCAGACTCTGTAGTAGGTTCTGGAGTTGTGGTAAGCTCCAGGTCCAAAGGTTTAACTGTGATACTGGGTGATGTTGGCTGCTCAGCATGATCCTGATCTGGTGCTGGAACTGTCACCTCGGGATACAATGGAGACTGAGCTACAACTTCCTTAATGAGCTCTGGAGGCTGAGCTTGGGTCTGCTGCATGGTTGGAGAAGGTTCAACCTCCATACTGGATTCCAGAGTTAACATAAGTAAGAGGTTCAAAGGTTGAACTGTGACCTCAGTCAAGGTTGGATGCTGAGCCTGAACTTGCTCTGGATTTGGAAGTGTCACCTCGGGGTATGTTGGAGGGACATAGTCTCCTGCAGGGGTGTGGAATGTTCAGCCTCCATAGTAGGTTCTGGAGTTGTGGTAAGCCCCTCGTCTAAAGGTTGAACTGTGACACTGGGTGATGTTGGAGGCTCAGTGTGATCCTGATCTTGTGTTGGAACAATTGGGTTCTGATATACTGGAGGCTGAGCTACAAAAACCTCCTTAGGTGGTTCTGGAGGCTGGGTTAAGGTCTCCTGCATGGTTGGAGAAGCTTCATCCTCCTTAGTGGGTTCTGGCATTATGGTCAATTGAAGGTCCAAAGGTTGAACTGTGACCTCAGTAAAGGTGGGATGCTGAGCCTGAACTTGCTCTGGATTTGGAAATGTCACCTCGGGGTATGTTGGAGGAACTGCAGTCTGCTGCAGGACTGCGGAATGTTCAGCCTCCGTTGTAGGTTCTGGAGCTGTGGGAAGCCCCTGGTCCAAAGGTTGAACTGTGACACTGGGCAAGTTTGAATGCTGAGCTTGATCCTGTCCTAGTGTTGGAACTGGCATCTCATAATGCACTGGAGTTTGTGCTACAACCTCCTTAGGTGGCGCTGGAGGCTAAGATGGGGCCTCCTGCTGGGCTGGAGAAGTTTCTGTCTCTTTCAGGGGTTCCAGAGGTAGGTCTGGGAACTCCTGTTGGACTGGAGAAGACTCCATATTCTCAGGGGGCTGTAGAAGCTGAGGAAGGGTCCCTTGAGGGATTGAAAATAGTTCCACCTTTGCAGGGATCTCTGATGACTGAGCCTGAAGCTCCTGCTGTGTGGGAGAAGGTACCACCTCCTTAGGGGGCTCAGGAGATATAGCTGAGCGCCCCTGTGGAACTGGAGACTGGGCTGGGGCCTCCGCCTGGACTAAAGAAAGCTCTATCCCTCCAGGGGGATCTGGAGTCTGAGTAGGGTCCTCCTGCTGCACTGGAGGAGGTTCAACCTCTTTAGTGGGCTTTAGAGTTAAAGCAACCGCCAGATCCACGTGTTTACCTGTGATATTAGGCAACACTGGATGTTCAACTTCACCTGGACCTAGAGGTGAGAATGTCACTTCATTATGTACTGAAGGTTGATCTGCACCATCTGTAGAGGCCCCTGGAGGCTGAGTTGGGTGCTGATGCTGGACTGGAGAAGGTCCAACCCATTCAGTGTGCTTCGGATGCTGAGCTGAGCTCTCCTGCTGCCTTGGAGAAGGTTCAGTTTCCTCAGGAAGCTCTTCAGGTTGCGTTGGAGCTCCCTGCTGAACTGGAGAGGTTCAACATTTTCAGAGGGGGTTGGATGCTGATTTGAAAACTCTTGCTGGACTGACAAAGGTTCCAACTACTCAGGGGACACTGTAGACTGAGCTGAGGTTTCTTGTTGGGGTGGGGAAGTTTCAACATCATTAGTGAACACTGCAGTTAAGGTAAGTGCAAGATCCACAGGTTTAACAGTGACATCGGGCCGCTGCAGAAGCTGAGCTTGATCCTGACCTAGAGGAGAAACTGTTATCACATGATGCTCTGGAGAGAAAACTACAGTCACATTAGAGAGCTCTGGAGACTGGGTTGGAGAGGAGTCAACCTCACCAGGAGACTGTGGAGGCTGAGCTGTGGCTTCCTGCTGAGGTGGAGAAGGTACAAGCTCAGGAGCCTGTGGATGCTGATCTGGAGTCTCCTGTTGGGTTGTGGCAGGTATAACTTCTTCTCCAGGATGCTCTGGATACTGAGCTGGGGTCTCCTCTTGTACTGAAGGTTTAATATGTGTACTGGCTTCTGGAGATTGGGCTGGCGCATCCTGTTGAACTGGCAAACGTTCAACCTCCTCAGGTGGCTGTGAAGGCAGCGTGGGGGCCTCATGCTGGGTTGTAGAAAATTCTGCATTAGTAAGGGGCACTGAGGGCTGAGCTGAAGGCTTGTGCTGATTTGGAGAAGGTCCCACCTCTGGAGTGGGTTCTTTTTTTATGGTAAGCTCCACATCTGCAGGTTTGACAGCGACACTGGATAAGTTTGAATCCTGAGCGAGATGGTGACTTGGAGGTGAAACTGTCATTTCATGATGCTCTGGAGGTTGAGCTGGCTGTTCCTGTTGAGTTGGAGAAAGTTCCACCTCCCCTCAAGAAGGCTCTGGAGGCTGAGCTGATTGCTCCTGCAGGGTTGCAGAAGGTTCTGTCTCCACTGGAGACAGAGCTGGGATCTCCTGCTGGGTTGGAGAAGATGCTGCCTCATTAGGGGGCTCTGGAGACTGAGCTGAGGCTTTCTCCTGGGTTGCAGAAGTTTCAGCTTCTCCAAAAGACTGAAAGCTGAGCTGGGGTCTCCTGCTGGGTTGCTCGCTTCACCTCCTCAGGAGGCTCTGTAGGCTCAGAAGGCTGAGTCGGTTGTTCCTCTTCACTTGGAGCAGGCTCAGCTTCCACAAGAGGCTCTGGAGGCTGACCTGTGGACTCCTGCTTGGTTGGAGAAGGTTCAACTTCCCCGGGAGGCTCAGAAGGCGGAGCTGGTTGCTCCCGCTCACGTGAAGGCTCAACCTCTCCAGGAGGCTCTGGAGGCTTAGCTGACGTCTCTTGTTGGATTGGAGAAGATTCTGTCTCCTCAAGATGCTCAAGAGGAGGAGCCAGGTCCTCCTGCTGAGCTGTAGGAAATTCAGCTTCCGGAATGGGCTCTGGAGTGATGCTAAGTTCCAAATCCAGAGGTTGAAGTGTAACACTGGGCAAGTTTGAATGAGCGTGACGCTGAACGCCAGGGAGAGATGCTACCTCATCACTCACTGGAATTTGGAGTACATACTCAGTAGGGAACTCTGGAGCCTGAGTTGGGGCCTCTTGATGGAGTAGAGAAGGTTCAACCTCCTCAGGGAGCTCTGGAGGCTGAGATGGGGCCCGCTGCTGGACTGGCGGAGGTTCAACCTCCTCAGGGCTCTCTGGAGGCTGAGATGGGGTCTCCTGCTGGACTGGAGAAGGTTCAACCTCTTTAGTTACCTGTGAGTTATGGAAAGTGCCAGATCCAGAGGTTTAACAGTGACATTGTACAAGTTTGACTGCTGAGCTTCATTTACCCCATGATGTGCTACTGGTTGAACTACAACCTCCTTAAGTGTCTCCAAAGGCTTGGCTAGGGCCTCCTGAGGACTTGAAGTTTCTAGTTCCTCAGGGGCCTCTGAAGGCTGAGATGGAGCCTCCTGCTGAACTGGAGGTGGTTCTACCTCTTCAGTGGGCTCTGGATGCTGAGCCCGGGCCTCTGCCTGGGGTGAAAAAGATTCAACCTCCTCAGGGGTCTGTGGATGCTGAGCAGGGGCCTCTTGCTGGGGTAAAGATTCAGCCTCCTCAGAGAGCTCTAGATGATGAGTTTGGGCCTCCTGCTGGGATGGAGAAATTTCAGCTTCCTCAGGGGGCTCTGGAGGTTCATCTGGGCTCCCTAGAAAATCTGTAGGTAGGCTGTCCTCAGGATAAAAGGCATGCATACTGGGATCTAAATAATCACCCTGCAACTGTTGTTCTAGACCCTGAGTTTTTTTTCAAATTGGCCTGTAGTTTCAACAACTTTGGCAAGCCATCAATGCTGAACTAGATCTTTCTTCAGGCTTGGGGGTGAAACAAGAAACTTCATTGGTTTTGAGCTCTTACTACCTAGAGGTGGAACAAGTATTTCAAATGATTGGTGACCTTCAGCCTGATCTAGACCTATGTTTTTCGTCTTATATTTGCATTGAGAAGGCAGAACCAAGGCCTGATTCTGATTCCAATCCAGCACTGGCACTTCCTCTGGGAGCTTTTGATGTTGGGTTTGCTTGTTATTCAGATCCTGATGTGGAAAACCAAACTGAACTGGCCCTGTAGGCAGCTCTCCAACCGAATCCGTGTCTGGGTATGGAACCTCAGTCTCAGTCAACTCCTGATGAGGCGGGGCCAACATCTGGACTGGAGACGAGGACGTCCAGTAATTATAGCCCCCGGCTGCTGCCAGGCGTGTAAGGGCATGGGGCAATTTGTGAGGGGGGTCTGAGGCGTATAAAGACCAAGCCTCGGTCAGGCGCGCAGGGTTGGGGATCACCTGGATGGGGTCTAAGGCCCACTCCGGAGGCTGAACTGCCTGGACTAGAAACCACAGTAGTTGCCACGTGAGGAAGAGCTGTGGCAACCAAAGGCGCAGCCGGGACATAACACGCGGCGGCTCCCAGGCGCAGTGACACAGGCCACTGAGGAGCCAGAGCCATATCCTGCATCTGAGCTGAACTGCTATGCCAGCGCCGATGCTAGAGCTCACATTAGCAACTGCATGCCCCTCCCCCATCTAACGTCCAACCCATTATTTACGACATCTTTAGTTCTGCCACCTTTATTAGGTTCGTGCGGAGATCCAATCCACGCCACCAGAGTGGGCCTTTTTCCCAGAGACCCCAGGGCGCAAGCCATCCTTCCCCTTGCAAAGGCGACAATTACCTCTTGCTGGGCCCTCTTCCCAAGCACTCCCTGCCCTCCCTGGCCCCAAACAATGAGGCGGGATTTGGGCTGCAGACCCGAGTGGCCCCAAACTCCGGCAGCCCAGGGGTGGAGGGGGGTTTGTGAGGATGCTGAGCTTCCCAAGGAAACCACAGGACCTGGCATTCTGGGAAATTCAAAAGTGCTAGTCCAGTTCTGGCAATCTGAACTCTTCCTCCTCAAAGCTGAAGTCTGAGAGACATTCTTCCTCCCTTTGGCCACACGGCTGACAAGAAAAGTAGCTGACCTGCAAAATGAGCACGAGTTATGGTGGCGGGAGGGGAACACACCTTACAATTATTGTAAAATGTTGCCTATATATGTCCATGCCACTCTCTCACTTTGTCACAGCAGCTCGGTGGTTTGTGAGCACCGAGAGGGGTGGGATACGGAGGGAGACGCAAGAGGGAAGAGATATGGGAACATATGTATATGTATAACTGACTTACTTTGTTATAAAGCAGAAACTAACACACCAGTGTAAAGCAATTATACTTCAATAAAGATGTTAAAAAATAAAAACAAAATAAAAAAGTAAAAATAAAATGGTGCCATTTCCTCCAAACTCTCAGTATTCACGTCTCATTATTAATTCACCACTCTATTATTAGCCGTTACCACTGAATCAGTGATGACTCCAGAACTTCTGTAGGAGGGCTTTGGGGCAGGTGAGCAATTCATTCTGGGAAAGAGAGTCTAAAACCAAGTGTATGGCCCTTTACATTAGCATGGAAAACTTCCCCTATCCCACCTTGTCTCAACAGAGCCATTAATCTAGAAAAAAACTACAGTGTCGCTTTGCAGAGGTCTACCCTGTGTTCAAACATGGAGAAGACACTTAGAATGTTAAAGTCAGCATGGTAAGTAATTTTCTTCAAATACTGTAACTAGCTCCCAGTTTAATTTCTTCACAGTCCTTTTCATAATCTATTTAATTTTAGTCCTTTTTAATTGTCTGGTACACCTTTAACACCTAAACTCCAAGAGAGAATGAGCTTCATCTTATTTCCAGTGCCTAACACATAATGGTTTCTAAATGGAACTGATTCCAAGATTGGCCTCATTTAGGAATGGATCTGTTGTTATAATCAGGTTTCCGAAATCTTTAGTATCAATACGGAATCCTTTCCTCTCACATTTCACAGGAAGCTAGACTTCTTAAAGCCCAAACATGGATACGTTTGAAGTTTCCTTGACTGATTTAAATTGAATTAAAATAATTATTTTGTACAGGAAAAACTTTCAAAATTTTTACATTTTTCAGAACATAACCACCTTTTCTTTCTCTACTTTCTTCCCTTCAAAACAAACTCTGCAACATTGGGGTGAGTTAAATAATCAGAAATCTAGCCCCAAATTAAGCTCTCAATGACATGAAACACATTTTTTGCTCCTTTTTTAATAAAAATCCTATATGCAGTACATTAATGTTTCCTTTTAGAAATTACGTTGACAACTTAATCCCTAATTCGAGGCATCCATATAATTGATTTACAGAAAGGTTCTTCGGCAAAATATTTAACGCAAGATATATATGAGATGCTGAGACCTGGGTAATATACCTTACTTGAAAGGCATGAATACTTTTTAAACACTGTAGCATAATCACACTTAAGGCCATAGTTACTTTGTTCCCAAATCCCTGCAATTCTATTTGAGGGGAGTTCTAAAAGGCCTGTGTCTTCTCCTGTGTCCACAACTGTAGACGTACACTGATGGCCCTCAATCCTGCTCTCCAAACTTCAAATAAGGGGCCAGAGATAAGGCTCGGGACTTGGAAAAGCCCTAGAAATTCCCTGCCTCAAAAGCAGTTTCAGAGTTTCACATTTTCCGAAGGTTGACAGAGCTGAGTAGACATGCCAAAGTTTTCCACATCCTGCTGGTTGTTTTGAATTATGGCTACACTGGCTGTGTACCCCTTGAGTTTTTATCTCCACATACTTGAATTAAATCCTGTAGTTCCTCTTTGGTTCTAGCATCTGTGACCTCTTCACAGGGTCTATATGCCACAGCTATTTTACCACTTTCTGAAATAAAGTTAACAAGGATCAATTCAGAAGTTTTCTTGTTCTAACACTTCCTGTATACAATGGTAGCACCCAATAATTAGACATTCTTTTGATTTCTAAAAGCAGAAAATAAGAGCATTTTCCTAGAAGTTCCCTCATCTGACACTTCAGTTTTTATCATAATTATTTGTGAAAAAATATATGAGAAGTGTCAACTTTGGTTCAAAAACATTTATGATCTTAGAAATAAGAACTAAAGAATAATGACACAGGAATTCAAAGCTGTGGAAACAAAAATGTTCAATCACAATACAATTAAATAGGAAGGCATTAGGTGGGGGTCAAAGTGAGTTCAAACCTGGGATAGATACCACTGGACTATAATAGATATTTCATATTAGAAACAAGGCAAGGGCCTACTCCTTGGGACCAAAATTCTACCAGATACAATGAACAAAGCTTTGGAGACAGAGACAGAGAGAGAGAGCATTTGAACACTCTACTGGCAGAAACTGGCCCATGTATCTTTTGGACAATACAGCTTTCCTCAAGGCAAGCTAGAGCCACCAGGCTTTTTGGTTTAAGGAGTTTTGAGTACCTATAAGCAATACCTTTGCATATTAGGGACAAACAACCCAGACATTTAGTTTGGTTCTTAAAGGTTGTTACCCAGAGTTGACAGCTGATGGAGATTCTGCCTGATGACCAGGGAAGTCAAACTTCACTGGAAAGACTGCCCAGGCTGGAAGGCCAAGACCAATCCAGGGTCAACTCTTACAAGCAAATAAGGTCTCTGACAACTTAGCTAGGATTTCTCAGTCTCTAAGCCTGCAGGGCTGTGAAGCAGGGGAGCAATTCTGTTCCGGGAATCTACTAATCATAAAGTTTCCTTTGGGCACAGCCTGTGACATTCTCACCGCTGTATAACTCGATAGGGAACACAATCAACGCTATTCAGTAACATGACCACTTTCAAGGCTCACAAAAACGTAGCCGATTATTATATAAGAATCATATTCACCCAATATATCAGAAATGAAAACTGAAATTAAATGGATTCCAAAAACATAATCTAATAAACTCTTCAACAAGAAAACAATGATAATAATAATAGTCAATATATTTTGTCTGCTTACTATGTTTCAGGCATAGTTCTAAATTTTGACATTCATCATCTCATTTCCTCTTACAATATCCCCCATTAGGTGATAAGCTGAATTACTAACCCTATTTGCAGATAAAAAAATTGCAGCTTAGAGATATTAAATACCTTCAAATGTCTCTGGCTAGGAAAACCTAAAATTGCAACAACAACAACAAAAAAATCTGAGAGACAAAGGTAGGACTCAAACACAGGTGTCCAAGGCTTATAATCACTACACTATTCTGTATGGTAAGCAAGCAATTGAGGAAGAACTGGATCAAACACTTTCTGTATGAACTGAGGCAAGTCATTCTACATCTAAACACCGGGGACAATAATAGTTGCTGTCGTTTTTCTCATAAATGCCACAAAGAACAAATTTAAGACTGCTGCTGTGAAAGCATCTGGTGAATGAAAGAATACGTAATGTTTTAGATAACCATTATTTTCATCCAATTAACTTTTCAAATAAGTTGATTTGCTCACTGAAACTGAAGCACTTCAAGGACAGTCAAAAAGGTCTTACCTAAAACCACAATCAGCAGTTTCTGGAATGCATCTGTCATAGCCTTCTGAATAGTAAGCTTCTGGGTTACCTTCCTTTTCATAAGGAATGATAATAACCCTAAATCCAACCAAAACAGATGAATTTAAAATGCCTGTCTGAATAACTGATTTCTAGGTTATATGGTTAAAACTAAAAATGCATCTGTGATTCTTAGATCATTATCTTAGTGATTAAGGGCAGGCACAGCACTGGGCTACGGTTGAATGTCTCTGTTGTAGGTATACCCTGCCATGGCACATTTTTACTGCTCAGATCTATTCTGGAAGTTCCTAAAATACTCGATGGGAAATGCAAACCAAGAACGTGGCACAAATCTCATATTACTCACAGATTTCAAATGGACAAGCTGAGGCTACACTGCTACAGACCCTGCTCTCCTGTGCGTAAAGGGCTGGATTCATACAGTGAGATAGACTTGGTGGTAGTGCAGATGATCTGGCCTCTCCTCAACCATCACCCACTCAGGTGGATGGTGGAGCCTCCTCCACTCCATTCGCGAACAGTTCTGCCTCTGACTTAAAACCCTAAGCTCAAGTGCCATGGATTCTAGGAAAAAACTCAGTACCAATGGAAATCCCCTTTCTAGGGATCTACATTTGCTTTTTCCGCTCAGGCCCTTCTATAGGAGGCAAAGGACTAAACATTTACACAAGAGTTTATTGTACTGAACCCCGAGTGATACAAATACCTCCTGGGTTTGCTCTAAGAATTCAGGGAGGTCACGAGAGGACTAAGCAGCAGGGCCTGGCATGGGGTTAGTTTAGTCAACACTTAATAAACATTGTTATCATCATCATTGCTGTCACCATTGTTCCATTCCAAATGTGTGTCCATCTTGGCCCTTGGGATGCAGCTGAAAATGATAGACAGGCTTCATTCTCCAAAAGATCTTATGATCCAGAGGACTTAAAATGAGATTCATTTTTATGGTTGATTTTTAATGATCAATGATAGTTCTTTTAAAATAGTACTCTATTGCTTTTTTCGGAAAAATTAAAAGCTGGTCAACCAACACCACCAGTTCCCTCATTTTAATTTTTTTATATCTATGAATACCAAAGCCTGGGAATCTCTGTTCTAGATGGCATCCCCAGTCCCCTGACATGATAGCCTTGTTCTCAGAGGCCAGGCCTCACGGCTCTGGGAGCAGACCCTGAGCTTCGTGAACCAGGAGAGCATAACTCCTTTTTCTATTACTCGCCCTTGACCCAGTGACTGGCAGGACCTGGTCTCAGGGAAGCAGGATGAATGAATGAACAACGAGGTGCCTTGCCTGACACTGTTTTCCCGGCCCTGCATCTAGGCCAGTATTTTTCAACCATGCCTGGCATTAGAATCATCTGGGAGCTTTAAAAAATTCTGATGCCCAGGATTCAACTCCAGAGGTCATGATTTAATTAGTCAGGGGAGTACTCCTGACCTTTGTATTTTTTAAAGTCCCTTTGATCCCCTGTCATTGGCCTTAATAATCACTTCCTGCAGGACTCAACGCTCTAACGATTAGCTACACGTATGTACAGCTACTAGAATGAATTGCTTGTCCCAGTCATTGGCCGAGAGGCAGCAACATCAACTAGTCTAAGTTTAGTCTTCCTTTTTTGTCTTTCCCACCCTTGGAGGGGCAGGAATCACAAGGTGTTGGGTGAAGACCCAGTGACCCAATGAGTTCTCAGAGGTTCCTCTTTTCCCCCTTTATTTCCAGGATCTGCCTCTTGGGCTTCACTGAAGCTGTCCCCCTGGCACTTGACAAAAAGCTTGGTTCATTCTGACTTGTTGGGAGTGGCGGGAGTGAAATCCTTGGGAAAGACAGCCTCTGTGCAATCCCCTGCTCTTCAAGAACAGGTAGACATGTTGCTATTATTGTTTAAAAAATGTTTATTGCTGGAGCCTTTCATGTGTTCCTAATGTAGAGAGAGGAGTTCTGCATATTTCCATTTTGCTTCAGCAGGAGTCTCGGGTTATGGGAGCTGACTCCTTCCTGTCCCAGACAGCTTGGTGGCAGCAGATGGAATCAACTCCAGTCACTGTAGTCAAGGTTTCACACCTGGGCTGGGGAATCAGAGATGGAAAAGAGCCAGGTCCTGCCTTCCAAGTGTTCACAGCGTAGTCCAACAGGGCAATAATTACAGGGCAGCAAAGGTAACTGCAAGCCCAGAAGCATTAACAGGGCAAAGGCAGATGGTGGGGAGAACCGACTCACTCTTTCCAGGTTGAGTAACACTGGAGTCTTCAATGGAGAATGGACATTTGCCAAGTGGAGAAGGAGGGGAAGGGCATGCCTGACAGAGGGTACAGTATTGGCAAAAGCACAGAAGCAGGTTGTGGGGCACACAGGGGGAGGGACAGCAGCAGAAGTCAGAAGAGGCCAGGTTGTGAAGGTCCGCCCAGCCAGGCTCAGGAACTGGAATTTGGTTCTGGGGGTATGAGAAGCCATGAAGTGTTTTTTAAAAGAATTAAAAAAAACTTTTTATTGAAATATAGTTGATTTACAGTGTTGTGTTAGTTTCAGGTGTACAGCAAAGTGATTCAGTTATATATATATATATTCTTTTTTAGATTCCTTCTAAAAAAATTATTTATTTATTTGGCTGCACTGGATCTTCGTTGCATCATGTGGGATCTTTAGTTGCTGCATGCGAGCTCTTAGTTGCGGCATGTGGGATCTTCTAGTTCCCTGACCAGGCATTGAACCTGGGCCCCCTGCATTGGGGGTCTTAGCCACTGGACCACCAAGGAAGTCCCTAGATTTTTTTCCATTATAGGTTATTACAAGATATTGAGTATAGTCCCCTGTGCTATACAGTAGGTCCTTGTTGTTTATCTATTTTATATATAGTAGTGTGTTAGTCCCAAACTCCTAATTTATCCCCCACCCCCCTTCCCCTTTGGTACCATAAGTTTGTTTTTGAGTTTGTGAGTCTATTTCTGTTTTGCAAATAAGTTCATTTGTATCATTTTTTTAGATTCCACATATAAGTGATATCATATAATATTTGTCTTTGTCTGACTTACTTCACTTAGTATGATAATCTCTAGGTCCATCCATGCCAAATGGCATTATTTCATTCTTCTTTTATGGCTGACTAATATTCCATTGTGTATACACACCACACCTTCTTTATCCATTCATCTGATGATGGACACTTAGGTTGTTTCCATGTCTTGGCTATTGTAAATAGAGCTGCTATGAACATTAGGGTGCATGTATCTTTTTGAATTATGGTTTTCTCCAGATATGTGCCGAAGATTGGGATCACTGGGTCATGTGGTAAGTCTATTTTTAGTTGTCTGAGGACCCTCCATACTGTTCTCCACAGTGGCTGCACCAATTTACATCCCCACCAACAGTGCAAGAGACTCCTTTTTTGCCATGGAGGGTTTTAAGCAAGGCAATAAATTACTAGGATTTGCCTTGTGGTGGGATTGCAGGAAGGACCGGCATGGCGGAGGGCACAGGTGTGGATTCAGATGGCCCAGAGTCTGGGACTTCCCTGGTGGTCCAGTGGTTAAGACTCCTGGCTTCCATTGCAGGGGGAGTGGGTTCAATCCCTGTTTGGGGAAGATCCTGAATGCCTCACAGTGAGGCAAAAAAAAAAAAAAAAAAAAGTAGGTCAGATGGCCCAGATTCTTTTTTTTTTTTTTAACATTTTTATTGGAGTATAATTGCTTTACAATGTTATGTTAGTTTCTGCTTTGGCCCAGATTCTTATCCCAGCTGTGCTGCGTGAATGACCAACTATCCTTGGACTTGTCTCACTTCTTTGACCCTCATTGTCTTATAAAATGTGTATGATGATAAGTTATAATACTGTCCCAAGACTGTCCAGAGGCACAGATAGAGCAGGGGATATAAAGGAAATGTGAGAAATTGTGCTTGAGCAATTGTGCCTATTTTTGGTACTGGGGTACAGGGTTTAGAATCCTTCTAAGTGCCAGAAAGGAAGAGGGGAAATATGAAGGAGGCTGGCTGTGCTCAGCGTGGCAGCAGATGTGAGGCTTTCTAACCCCCTGTAAAATCTGTGCTTCCCCCCATCCCTCTCTTGCAAGGCTTCTGTGCCCACTGTAGGTGGCTTGTCTAGGGTATTTTCCAGGCAGAGTCCACTTCTAGGGGACACATTGACTCCTCAGACTAACTGGACATTTCTCTTTCCTTCCCAGAGAGGGATGGGGGATAGGCAGTCTGCTCTTGGGAGCTACCAATGATGTGACTGCCTGTCCTGGTGCAAGGGAGATGTAAAAGTGACATGCATGTGCCCCGAAGAACTTCATGGCTCCAAGGACTCTCAGGCCAAAATCAAGGGAAGTTAAGAAATATAGCCAGGCTTCTTGCTGAGGTCAGTGGTTTAGATTGTCACAAATGGGTTAGGGTAGGGTGGGTATGCCTAGTGGGCAGCTCTAAGGATAGGGTAAGAGGGGTGACCACCATCTCAGTCACTTGTCCCTGCACGAGGCACTTAAGACTTTCTTCATTTCAAATTCCTGTCCTGCCACATACTTGCTGTGTGACCTTAGGAAAGTCCCACAACCTTTCTGGGCTTTATTTTCTTCATTTGCAAATGGAGGTTTTGAGATCCTTTATAGGTCTAAATTTTTGTGATATTAATAACTACGCCTAATAATTGGAAATAAAATTGGACTTTGGTAATAAGAAATTATACTTGGATCAAGCAACTGGATATGGAACAATTTATTTTAATGTGTTTTAGGGTCCTCATTCTTCTCAAAGGCTTCTAGTTAGCGCATAGGCCTATGGTATGACTGGTGATTTGAACACAACTTGTGTGGGCCCAAGATGGAGGGAGTCTTAGCCTAGTGGTTTTCCAACTCTAGCAAGCATCGAAATAATAAATGCCCCAAACTTGAGGGAGCTGAGTGAGACTCTTCCTTATTGTGTTAGTTTGCTAGGTATGCCATAACAAAATACTACAGACTGGGTGGCTTAAACAACAGACATTAGTTTTCTCATAGTTCTGGAATCTGGAAGTTTAAGATTAAGGTGCCAGCAGGATTGGTTTCTCCTGAGGCCTCTCTCCTTGATTTGTCTCTGCCTTCTTGCTGTGTCTCCTCAGTGGCCCTTCCTCTGTGCATGCCCTCTCCTGGTGTCAATCCCTCTTCTTATAAGAATATCAGTCCTATTGAACTAGGACCCCACCCTAATGACCTCATTTAACCTTAATTACCTCCTTAGAGGCCTTCTCTCCAGCTATAATCACATTGGGAGTTAAAGCTTCAATCTATACAGTCTATCATACACATTCAGACCGTAACACTTACAACCAAAAAATCCTAGCATTGTGTGGAGGTAGAATTAATGCCAGAAGACCTGAGTTCAAGTTGACTCCTTCCCTGACTCAGCACTTCTCTTAGACTAGCTCCTTCCTTTTCTGGGCCTGGCTTTTAGAGTGCAATGAGGGGGTTTGAGCAGAACACCCCCAAAGGCCCCTTCCAGCTGAGTCATTCTAGGGTCCTAAGGGTCAGGACACAATCTCGGGTAAGAGGAGCCCAGTGGGTCCTGTGTCTGTGCCTTGAAGATTCCCGGGGCAGGGTTCACAGGTGGACTTAGGTGAGTGCGGTCTAGAGTTGCTGCACTGCACAGTTTCTGGGTCTGATTTTTTATGACAAATCAAAAATTTTCTCTTTGCAATGACTTCAGTGGCAGAATCCCTACTGCCACACTCTTATGGGGTTTCTTTCACACACTCATGCCTTAATGGCTTTAGAAAACCACTCCCAATCAACCATCTTGGATGTTGTAATCTTGCACAGACAAAAGAATGAGGCATTGGGCTTCCCTGGTGGCACGGTGGTTGAGAATCTGCCTGCCAATGCAGGGGACACGGGTTCGAGCCCTGGCCTGGGAGGATCCCACAAGCCGCGGAGCAACTAGGCCCGTGAGCCACAACTACTGAGCCTGCACGTCTGGAGCCTGTGCTCCGTAACCAGAGAGGCCGCGATAGTGAGAGGCCCGCGCACCGCGATGAAGAGTGGCCCCCGCTCGCCGCAACTAGAGAAAGCCCTCGCACAGAAACGAAGACCCAACACGGCCAAAAATAAATAAATAAATAAATAAATAATTAAAAAAAAAAAAAAAAAGAATGAGGCATTTCCCCAGGAATCCCAGTGTGGGGAGAAAAGCACGAGGCTGGGGGACAGGAGTCTCAGGTCCCAGCTCTGTTACATACTTACCTATATAGCCTTGGACAGACCTTCCTGGCTTTGGACCTCAGTCTCCCTCTCTGTAAAATGGATTAGGGTAAGCTCATTGTCCTCTGGGCAGCAGGGATGGGAGATGTCCCCCTCTCCCCAGCTCTATTGAGATATAATTGATATATATAGCACTTGTGTAAGTTCAAGGTCTACAATGTGCAGATTTGATACACTTATATTGCAATAAGATTACCACCACAGCGTTCGTAACACCTCCATCACATCACATGACTACTATTTCTTTGTTTTTGGTGAGAACATTTAAGACCAACTCTCTTAGCAACTTTCAAGTATATAATACATTATTATTAACTATAATCACCGTGCTGTACATCAGATCCCCAGAACTTATCCTTTTTATAACTAGGAGTTTATACCCTTTGACCAACATCTACCCATTTCCCCCACCCCCTGGCCCCTGGTAACCACCATTCTAGTCTCTGTTTCTTTGAGTTTGACTATCTTAGATTCCACATATAAGTGAGATCATACAGTATTTGTCTGTCTCTGTCTGGTTTATTTCACTTAGCATAATGTTCTGAGGTCCATCCATGTTGCAAACGGCAGGATTTCCTTCTTTCTTATGGCTGGATGATAGTCCACTATGTGTATATAAATACCATAACTTCTTTATCCATTCATCTGTTGACAGACACTTAGGTTGTTTCCATATCTTGGCTATTGTGAATAATGCTGCAGTGAACATGGGGGTGCAGATAGGGAGATAGTCGAGTCCTCTTTGACATGGATGTCTTATGATTCTTCACTCACTCTAAGAGCAACTCTTTTCTTTTCATATTCAAATAGCTTGCCCCTTGCATCTCTTTTCTCTTTTACCCCATCAAGTGGACATCACTCAAAGTTCTTTTTAAGATTTTATGACTTTTCTGAAATTTTTTTCCAAGTCTGACTTGCTCTTTGATCCAGCCTTTGTGTTTTTCTTTGGTGGTGTGGGTAGGAGGGGAGCGGACCGCTCGGGGTGAAGGCTTCCTTCTGGGCCACTGACAGCTGCTGTGGCCACACAGGGGTAGCACTGCTGCTGCTGTTTCTGCAGAGGCAGAGTTAGGTTTTGATCATATTACTCTGGTTTGAGAGCTGTTGTCTGGCTGCTCATGGGACAAGGACTTTGAGTTTCTTTGTGTATCACCCTGTAAAGAATTTTCCTTGCCACTTCACACTGGACCCTAAACTCTTTGAAGGGATGGGCAGCTGCAATGCTGTTGAGTTTGAGTGCTGACAAATGACTAGAAGATCAGAAACTGGGGTATAGGAGATGGGAACCCTCCTTTATTCATACATACTCTTTGTAGGAACTCTCACATTAGTGCCCTAATCCTTGAACCTTAATTTGTACTTATTTCCCAGGGCTGCTGTAACAAAGCACCTCAAACTAGGTGACTTCAAACAACAGATATCAAGGTGTCACAGGGCCATACTCTCTCTGAAACCTGTAGGGAAGAATCCTTCCTTGCCTCTTCCCAGCTTCTGGCAGTTGCTGGCGATCCTTGGTGTTCCTCAATTTGCAGCTGCATCACTTCCATCTCTGTCTCTGCCATTACATGGCATTTTTAGTTCATGTGTCTGTGTGTTTTCTTATAAGGACACCAATCATATTGGATTCAGGGCTCGCCCTGCTCCAGTATGACCTCATTTTAACTAATTGTATCAGCTATGACCCTGTTTCCAAATAAGGTCACATTTTCTGGTTCTGGGGGTTAGGACTGAAACATGTTTTTTAGCAGGGGAACACAGTTTAATGCATATCATCACTATAAGTGAGATCCTGATTTTTAAATTAAATTTAATTTTTTTTTTTATTTTGGGCTGCATTGGGTCTTCATTGCTGTGTGTGGGCTTTCTCTAGTTGTGGCGAGTGGGGGCTACACTTCATTGTGATGCACGGGCTTCTCCTTGTGGTGGCTTCTCTTGTTCTGTATCATGGGTTCTAGGCATACGGGCTTCAGTAGTTGTGGCTCGCGGGCTCTATAGTGCAGGCTCAGTAGTTGTGGCACACGGGCTTAGTTGCTCCACAGCATGTGGGATCTTCCCAGACCAGGGCTCGAACCCGTGTCCCCTGCATTTGCAGTTGGATTCTTAACCACTGTGCCACCAAGGTAGTCCCAGATATCCTGATTTTTATAGATGAGAAAACAGGTTCAGAGGAGTTTGTGACTCCTATAAATTCATATATATGGCAAGTGGCAGAGTCAGAATTTAGGGTGTAATTCTGGTTCTGATACCCATGCACGCTCCACTGTGACAGAACATTTCCATTCACAGCCTGTGGACCAACTGGATCAGAAGCACTTGGGGTTGGGAAGGCTGGTAAAACACACCTGGGACTGGGGAATCTGCATTTTTTTTACAGCTGTTTTATTTTATTTATTTATTTAAAAAAATTTTTTAGCTTTGTTGTAGTTCACCTTTTTTTCCAATGTTTTATTTTATTTTATTTTTTAACAACTTTATTGGAGTATAATTGCTTTACAATGGTGTGTTAGTTTCTGCTTTATAACAAAGTGAATCAGCTATACATATACATATATCCCCATATCTCCTCCCTCTTGCGTCTCCCTCCCACCCTCCCTATCCCACCCCTCAAGTGGTCACAAAGCACTGAGCTGTTCTCCCTGTGCTGTGCGGCTGCTTCCCACTAGCTATCTATTTTATATTTGGTAGTATATATAAGTCAATGCTAGTCTCTCACTTTGTCCCAGCTTACCTGTCTGCCTCCCCATGTCTTCAAGTCCATTCTCCACATCTGTGTCCTTATTCCTGTCCTGCCCCTAGGTTCATCAGAACCATTTATTTATTTATTTTTTTAGATTCCATATATATGTGTTACCATACGGTATTTGTTTTTCTTTTCTGACTTACTTCACTCAGTATGACAGACTCTAGTTCCCTCCACATCACTGCAAACAACTCAATTTCGTTTTTTTTATGGCTGAATATTAGTCCATTGTATATATGTGTCACATCTTCTTTATCCTTTCATCTGTCGATGGACACTTAGGTTGCTTCCATGTCCTGGCTATTGTGAATAGAGCTGCAATGAACATGGTGGTAAATGACTCTTTTTGATTTATGGTTTTCTCAGGGTATATGCCCAGTAGCAGGATTCCTGGGTCATATGGTAGTTCTATTTTTAGTTTTTTAAGGAACGTCCATACTGTTCTCCATAGTGGCTGCATCAATTTACATTCCCACCAACAGTGCAAGAGGGTTCCCTTTTCTCCACACCCTCTTCAGCATTTTTTGTTTGTAAATATTTTTTTTAACATCTTTATTGAAGTATAATTGCTTTACAATGGTGTGTTAGTTTCTGCTTTAAAACAAAGTGAATCAGTTATACATATACATATGTTCCCATATCTCTTCCCTCTTGCATCTCCCTCCCTCCCACCCTCCCTATCCCACCCCTCTAGGTGGTCAAAAAGCACCGAGCTGATCTCCCTGTGCTATGCGGCTGCTTCCCACTAGCTATCTATTTTACATTTGGTAGTGTATATATGTCCATGACACTCTCTCACCCTGTCACATCTCACCCCTCCCCCTCCCCATATCCTCAAGTCCATTCTTTAGTAGGTCTGTGTCTTTATTCCCATCTTGCCACTAGGTTCTTCATGTCCTTTTTTTTTTTTTTCCTTAGATTCCATATATATGTGTTAGCATACTGTATTTGTTTTTCTCTTTCTGACTTACTTCACTCTGTATGACAGACTCTAACTCCATCCACCTCATTACAAATACCTCCATTTCATTTCTTTTTATGGCTGAGTAATATTCCATTGTATATATGTGCCACATCTTCTTTATCCATTCATCCGATGATGGACACTTTGGTTGCTTCCATGTCCTGGCTATTGTAAATAGAGCTGCAATGAACATTTTGGTACATGACTCTTTTTGAATTATGGTTTTCTCAGGGTATATGCCCAGTAGTGGGATTGCTGGGTCATATGGTAGTTCTAGTTTTAGTTTTTTAAGGAACCTCCATACTGTTCTCCATAGTGGCTGTATCAATTTACATTCCCACCAACAGTGCAAGAGGGTTCCCTTTTCTCCACACCCTCTCCAGCATATATTGTTTCTAGATTTTTTGATGATGGCCATTCTGACCGGTGTGAGATGATATCTCATTGTACTTTTGATGTGCATTTCTCTAATGATTAATGATGTTGAGCATTCTTTCATGTGTCTGTTGGCCATCTGTATATCTTCTTTGGAGAAATGTCTGTTTAGGTCTTCTGCCCATTTTTGGATTGGGTTGTTTGTTTTTTTGTTATTGAGCTTCATGAGCTGCTTGTAAATCTTGGAGATTAATCCTTTGTCAGTTGCTTCATTTGCAAATATTTTCTCCCATTCTGAGGGTTGTCTTTTGGTCTTCTTTATGGTTTCCTTTGCTGTGCAAAATCTTTTAAGTTTCATTAGGTCCCATTTGTTTATTTGTCTTTTTATTTCCATTTCTCTAGGAGCTGGGTCAAAAAGGATCTTGCTGTGATTTATGTCATAGAGTGTTCTGCCTATGTTTTCCTCTAAGAGTTTGATAGTGTCTGGCTTAACATTTAGGTCTTTAATCCATTTTGAGTTTATTTTTGTGTATGGTGTCAGGGAGTGTTCTAGTTTCATACTTTTACATGTACCTGTCCAATTTTCCCAGCACCACTTATTGAAGAGACTGTCTTTTCTCCACTGTATATGCTTGCTTCCTTTATCAAAGATAAGGTGACCATATGTGCGTGGGTTTATCTCTGGGCTTTCTATCCTGTTCCATTGATCTATATTTCTGTTTTTGTGCCAGTACCAAACTGTCTTGATTACTGTAGCTTTGAAATATAGTCTGAAGTCAGGGAGCCTGATTCCTCCAGCTCCATTTTTCGTTCTCAAGATTGCTTTGGCTATTCGGGGTCTTTTGTGTTTCCATACAAATTGTGAATTTTTTTGTTCTAGTTCTGTGAAAAATGCCTGTGGTAGTTTGATAGGGATTGCATTGAATCTGTAGATTGCTTTGGGTAGTAGAGTCATTTTCACAATGTTGATTCTTCCAATCCAAGAACATGGTATATCTCTCCATCTGTTTGTATCATCTTTAATTTCTTTCATCAGTGTCCTATAATTTTCTGCATACAGGTCTTTTGTCTCCTTAGGTAGGTTTATTCCTAGATATTTTATTCTTTTTGTTGCAATGGTAAACGGGAGTGTTTTCTGAATTTCACTTTCAGATTTTTCATCATTAGTGTATAGGAATGCAAGAGATTTCTGTGCATTAATTTTGTATCCTGCTACTTTACCAAATTCATTGATTAGCTCTAGTAGTTTTCTAGTTGCAGTTTTAGGATTCTCTATGTATACTATCATGTCATCTGCAAACAGTGACAGCTTTACTTCTTCTTTTCCGATTTGGATTCCTTTTATTTCTTTTTCTTCTCTGATTGCTGTGGCTAACACTTCCAAACCTATGTTGAATAATAGTGGTGAGAGTGGGAAACCTTGTCTTGTTCCTGATCTTAGTGGAAATGGTTTCAGTTTTTCACCATTGAGGACAATGTTGGCTGTGGGTTTGTCATATATGGCCTTTATTATGTTGAGGAAAGTTCCCTCTATGCCTACTTTCTGCAGGGCTTTTATCATAAATGGGTGTTGTATTTTGTCGAAAGCTTTCTCTACATCTATTGAGATGATCATATGGTTTTTCTCCTTTAATTTGTTAATATGATGTATCACGTTGATTGATTTGTGTATATTGAAGAATCCTTGTATTCCTGGAATAAACCCCACTTGATCATGGTGTATAATCCTTTTAATGTGCTGTTGGATTCTGTTTGCTAGTATTTTGTTGAAGATTTTTGCATCTATGTTCATCAGTGATATTGGCCTGTAATTTCTTTCTTTGTGACATCTTTGTCTGGTTTTGGTATCAGGGTGATGGTGGCCTCGTAGAATGAGTTGGGAAGTGTTCCTCCCTCTGCAATATTTTGGAAGAGTTTGAGAAGGATAGGTGTTAGCTCTTCTCTAAATGTTTGATAGAATTCGCCAGTGAAGCCATCTGGTCCTGGGCTCTTGTTTGTTGGAAGGTTTTTAATCACAGTTTCAATTTCAGTGCTTGTGATTGGTCTGTTCATATTTTCTATTTCTTCCTCGTTCAGTCTCGGTAGGTTGTGCATTTCTAAGAATCTGTCCATTTCTTCCACGTTGTCCATTTTATTGGCATAGAGTTGCTTGTAGTAATCTCTCATGATCGTTTGTATTTCTGCAGTGTCGGTGGTTACTTCTCCTTTTTCATTTCTACTTCTATTGATTTGAGTCTTCTCCCTTTTTCTCTTGATGAGTCTGGCTAATGGTTTGTCAATTTTGTTTATCTTCTCGAAGAACCAGCTTTTAGTTTCATTGATTTTTGCTATTGTTTCCTTCATTTCTTTTTCATTTATTTCTGATCTGATCTTTATGATTTCTTTCCTTCTCCTAGCTTTGGGGTTTTTTTGCTCTTCTTTCTCTAATTGCTTTAGGTGCAAGGTTAGGTTGTTTATTCGAGATGTTTCCTGTTTCTTGATGTAGGCTTGTATTGCTATAAACTTCCCTCTTAGAACTGCTTTTGCTGCATCCCATAGGTTTTGGGTCGTCGTGTCTCCATTGTCATTTGTTTCTAGGTATTTTTTGATTTCCCCTTTGATTTCTTCAGTGATCACTTCGTTATTAAGTAGTGTATTGTGTAGCCTCCATGTGTTTGTATTTTTTACAGATCTTTTCCTGTAATTGAAATCTAGTCTCATAGTGTTGTGGTTGGAAAAGATACTTGATACGATTTCAATTTTCTTAAATTTACCAAGGCTTGATTTGTGACCCAATATATGATCTATCCTGGAGAATGTTCCATGAGCACTTGAGAAAAATGTGTATTCTCTTGTTTTTGGGTGGAATGTCCTATAAATATCAATTAAGTCCATCTTGTTTAATGTATCATTTAAAGCTTGTGTTTCTTATTTATTTTCATTTTGGATGATCTGTCCATTGGTGAAAGTGGGGTGTTAAAGTCCCCTACTATGATTGTGTTGCTGTCGATTTCCCCTTTTATGGCTGTTAGTTTTTGCCTTATGTATTGAGGTGCTCTTATGTTGGGTGCATAAATATTTACAATTGTTATATCTTCCTCTTGGATTGATCCCTTCATCATTATATAGTGTCCTTCTTTGTCTCTTGTAATAATCTTTATTTGAAAGTCTATTTTGTCTGATATGAGAATTGCTACTTCCAGCTTTCTTTTGATTTCCATTTGCATGGAATATCTTTTTCCATCCCCTCACTTTCAGTCTGTATGTGTCTCTAGGTCTGAAGTGGGTCTCTTGTAGACAGCATATATATGGGTCTTGTTTTTGTATCCATTCAGCCAGTCTGTGTCTTTTGGTGGGAGCATTTAATCCATTTACATTTAAGGTAATTATTGATATGTATGTTCCTATTCCCATTTTCTTAAATGTTTTGGGCTTGTTGTTGTAGGTGTTTTCCTTCTCTTGTGTTTCTTGCCTAGAGAAGTTCCTTTAGCATTTGTTGTAAAGCTGGTTTGGTGGTGCTGAACTCTCTCAGCTTTTGCTTGTCTGTTAAAGTTTTAATTTCTCCATCAAATCTGAATGAGATCCTTGCTGGGTAGAGTAACCTTGGGTGTAGGTTTTTCTCCTTCATCACTTTAAGTATATCCTGACACTCCCTTCTGGCTTTCAGAGTTTCTGCTGAAAGATCAGCTGTTAACCTTATGGGGATTCCCTTGTGTGTTATTTGTTGTTTTTCCCTTGCTGCTTTTAATATTTTTTCTTTATATTTAATTTTTTATAGTTTGATTAATATGTGTCTTGGCGTGTTTCTCCTTGGATTTATCCTGTATGGGACTCTCTGTGCTTCCAGGACTTGATTAACTATTTCCTTTCCCATATTAGGGAAGTTTTCAACTATAATCTCTTCAACTATGTTCTCAGTCCCTTTCTTTTTCTCTTCTTCTTCTGGGACCCCTATAATTCGAATGTTGGTGCATTTAATGTTGTCCCAGAGGTCTCTGAGACTGTCCTCAGTTCTTTACATTCTTTTTTCTTTATCCTGCTCTGCAGTAGTTATTTCCACTATTTTATCTTCCAGGTCACTTATCAGTTCTTCTGCTTCAGTTATTCTGCTATTGATCCCGTCTAGAGTATTTTTAATTTCATTTATTGTGTTTTTCATCGTTGCTTGGCTCCTCTTTAGTTCTTCTACATCCTTGTTAAATTTTTCTTGCATTTTGTCTATTCTATTTCCAAGATTTTGGATCATCTTTACTATCATTATTCTGAATTCTTTTTCAGGTAGATTGCCTATTTCCTCTTCATTTGTTAGGTCTGGTGTGTTTTGACCCTGTTCCTTCACCTGCTGTGTGTTTTTTTGTCTTCTCATTTTGCTTATCTTATTGTGTTTGGGGTCTCCTTTTCACAGGCTGCAGGTTCGTAGTTCCCGTTGTTTTTGGTATCTGTCCCCAGTGGCTAAGGTTGGTTCAGTGGGTTGCGTAGGTTTCCTGGTGGAGGGGACTAGTGCCTGTGTTCTGTTGGATGAGGTTGGATCTTGTCTTTCTGGTGGGCACGTCCACGTCTGGTGGTGTGTTTTGGGGTATCTGTGGCCTTATTATGATTTTAGGCAGCCTCTCTGCTAATGGATGGGGCTATGTTCCTGTCTTGCTAGTTGTTTGTCATAGGGTATCCAGCACTGTAGCTTGCTGGTCGTTGCATGAAGCTGGGTCTTGATGTTGAGATGGAGATCTCTGAGAGATTTTCACCGTTTGGTATTACGTGGAGCTGGGAGGTCTCTTGTGGACCAGTGCCCTGAAGTTGGCTCTCCCACCTCAGAGGCAGAGCCCTGATGCCTGGCTGGAGCACCAAGAGCCTTTCATCCACACAGCTCAGAGTATAAGGGAGAAAAAAATAGAAAGAAAGAAAGAAAGAGGATAAAATAAAATAAATTAAAGGTATTATAATAAAAAATAAGAAAAAAAATTATTAAGAGTAAATGTATTCAGAAAAAATTTTTTTTAATTTTTAAAGATAGATTTATTAATTTTTTATAATAAAAAATAAGAAAAAAATTATTAAGAAAAAAATTTACTGAGAAAAATATTTTTAAATTTTTTTTAAATAAAAAATATGAAAAAACTTATTAAAATTTTTTTTTAATTTCTAAAAGTAGAAAATAAGGAAAAAATTATTAAGAAAACATTTATTAGGAAAAAAAAGTTTTTTTAAGTAAAAAAAAAACAAAAAACAAAAAACAAAAACAAAAAACCCAAAAAACGGACGGACCTAACCCTAGGACTAATGGTGAAAGCAAACGTATACAGACAAAATCTCTCCGAGAAGCATACACATATCCACTCACAAAAAAAGGAAAAGGGGAAAAATTAATATATCCTGCTCCCAAAGTCCACCTCTTGAATTTGGGATGATTCATTGTCTATTCAGGTATTCAACAGATGCAGGCACATCAAGTTGTTTGTGGAGCTTTAATCCGCTGCTTCTGAGGCTGCTGGGAGAGATTTCCCTTTCTCTTCTTTGTTTGCACAGCTCCCAGGGTTCAGCTTTGGATTTGGACCCGCCTCTGCATGTAGGTCGCCTGAGGGCGTCCGTTCCCCGCCCAGACAGAACGGGGTTAAAGGAGCAGCTGCTTCGGGGGCTCTGACTCACTCAGGCCGTGGGGAGGGAGGGGTACGGAGGAGGCGGTGCGAGCCTGTGGTGGCAGAGGCCGGCGTGACATTGCAGCAGGCTGAGGCGCGCCATGCATTCTCCCGGGGAAGTTGTCCCCGGACCATGGGAGCCCGGCAGCAGCAAGCTGCACCGGCTCCCAGGAGGGGCGGTGTGGAGAGTGACCTGCGCTCGCACACAGGCTTCTTGGTGGCAGCAGCAGCAGCCCTAGCGTCTCCTGCCCGTCTCTGGGGCCCGCGCTGTTAGCCGCGGCTCGCGCCAGTCTCTGGAGTTCGTTTAGGCGGCGCTCTGAATCCCCTCTCCTTGCACGCCGCAAAACAAAGAGGCAAGAAAAAGTCTCTTGCCTCTTCGGCGGCTGCAGACTTTTTCTCGGGCTCCCTCCCGGCTAGCTGTGGCGCACTAGCCCCCCTCAGGCTGTGTCACGCCGCCAGCCCCAGTCCTCTCCCTGCTATCCGACTGAAGCCCGAGCCTCAGCTCCCAGCCCCCGCCCGCCCTGGCGGGTGAGCAGACAAGCCTCTCGGGCTGGTGAGTGCTGCTCGGCGCCAAGCCTCTGTGCGGGAATCTCTCCGTTTTTCCCTCTGCGCCCCTGTTGCTTTGGGATCTGCGCTGATAGCCGCGGCTCACTCCCGTCTCTGGAGTTTGTTAAGGCGGCGCTCTGAATCCCCTCTCCTTGCGCACCGTGAAACAAAGAGCAAGAAAAAGTCTCTTGCCTCTTCAGCAGCTGCAGGCTTTTTCCCGGACTCCCTCCCGGCTAGCACCGAAGCCCGAGCCTCAGCTACCAGCCCCGCCCACCCCGGTGGCTGAGCAGACAAGCCTCTCGGGCTGGTGAGTGCTACTCAGCACTGATCCTCCATGCGGGAATCTCTCCACTTTGCCCTCCACACCCCTGTGGCTGTGCTCTCCTCCGTGGCTCCGAAGCTTCCCCCCTCTGCCAACCGCAGTCTCTGCCCACGAAGGGGCTTCCTAGTGTGTGGAAACCTTTCCTCCTTCACGGCTCCCTCTCACTGGCACAGGTCCCGTCCCTATTCTTTTGTCTCTGTTATTTCTTTTTTCTTTTGCCCTACCCTAGTACGTGGGGATTTTCTTGCCTTTTGGGAGGTCTGACGTCTTCTGCCAGCGTTCAGTAGGTGTTCTGTAGGAGCAGTTCCACGTGTAGATGTGTTTCTACTGTATCTGTGGGAAGGAAGGTGATCTCCGCGTCTTACTCTTCCGCCATCTTGCCCCTCCCTCGATTGTTCTGTAGATTTTTTGATGATGGCCATTCCGACGGGTGAGAGGTGATACCTCATTGTAGCTTTGATTTGCCTTTCTCTGATTAGTGATGTTGAGCATTCTTTCACGTGTTTGTTGGCAATCTGTATATCTTCTTTGGAGAAATGTCTATTTAGGTCTTCTGCCCATTTTTGGATTGGGTTGTTTGTTTTTTTTGATATTCAACTGCATGAGCTGCTTGTAAATTTTGGAGATTAATCCTTTGTCAGTTGCATCATTTGCAAATATTTTCTCCTATTCTGAGGGTTGTCTTTTCATCTTTTTTAAGCTTTTGAGTTTCATTAGGTCCGATTTGCTTATTTTTGTTCTTATTTCCATTTCTCTAGGAGTAGGGTCAAAAAGGATGTTGCTGTGATTTTTGTCATAGAGTGTTCTGCCTATGTTTTCCTCTAAGAGTTTTATAGTGTCTAGCATTACATTTAGGTCTTTAATCCATTTTGAGTTTATGTTTGTATACGGTGTTAGGGAGTGTTCTAATTTCATTCTTTTACATGTAGCTGTTCAGTTTTCCCAGCATCACTTATTGAAGAGGCTGTCTTTTCTCCATTCTAAAATCTTGCCTCCTTTATCAAAATAAGGTGACCATAAGTGCATGGGTTTACCTCTGGGCTTTCTATCCTGTTCCATTGATCTATATTTCTGTTTTGTGCCAGTACCATACTGTTTTGATTACTGTAGCTTTGTAGTATACTCTGAAGTCTGGGAGCCTATTCCTCCAGCTCCGTTTTTCTTTCTCAAGATTGCTTTGGCTATTCGGGGTCTTTTGTGTTTCCATACAAATTGTGAAATTTTTTCTTTTAGTTCTGTGAAAAATGCCAGTGGTAGTTTGATAGGGATTGCATTGAATCTGTAGATTGCTTTGGGTAGTAGAGTCATTTTCAGAATGTTGATTATTCCAATCTAAGAACATGGTCTGTCTCTCCATCTGTTTATATCATCTTTACTTCCTTTCATCTGTGTCTTATAGTTTTCTGCATACAGGTCTTTTCTCTCCTCAGGTAGGTTTATTCCAAGGTATTTTATTCTTTTTGTTGCAATGGTAAATGGAAGTGTTTCTTTAATTTGTTTTCAGATTTTTCATCATTAGTGTATAGGAATGCAAAAGACTTCTGTGCATTAATTTTGTATCTTGCTTTTTTACCATATTCATTGATTACCTCTAGTAGTTTTCTGGTAGCATCTTTGGGATTCTCTATGTATAGTATCATGTCATCTGCAAACAGTGACAGCTTTACTTCTTCATTTCTGATTTGGATTCCTTTTATTTCTTTTTCTTCTCTGATTGCTGTGGCTAAAACTTCCAAAATTATGTTGAATAATAGTGGTGATAGTGGGCAACCTTGTCTTGTTCCTGATCTTAGTGGAAATGGTTTCAGTTGTTCACCATTGAGAATGATGTTGGCTGTTGGCTTGTCATATATAACCTTTATTATGTTGAGGTAAGTTCCCTCTATGCCTACTTTCTAGAGGGTTTTTATCATAAATGGGTGTTGAATTTTGTCAAAAGGTTTTTCTGCAACTATTGAGATAATCATATAGTTTTTCTCCTTCAACTTGTTTATATGGTGTATCACATTGATTGATTTGTGTATATTGAAGAACCTTTGCATTCCTGGATAAACCCCACTTGATCATGGTGTATGATCCTTTTAATGTGCTGCTGGATTCTGTTTGCTAGTATTTTGTTGAGGACTTTTGCACCTATGTTGATCAGTGATATTGGCCTGTAGTTTTTTCTCTGTCACATGTTTGTCTGGTTTTGGTATCAGGGTGATGGTGGTCTCGCAGAATGAGTTTGGGAGTTTTCCTCCTTCTGCTATATTTTGGAAGAGCTTGAGAAGGATAAGTGTTAGCTCTTCTCTAAATGTTTGATAGAATTTGCCTTTGAAGCCATCTGGTCCTGGGCTTTTGTTTGTTGGAAGATTTTTAATCACAGTTTCAATTTCAGTGCTTGTGATTGGTCTGTTCATATTTTCTATTTCTTCCTGGTTCAGTCTTGGCAGGTTGTGCATTTCTAGGAATTTGTCCATTTCTTCCATGTTGTCCATTTTATTGGCATAGAGTTGCTTGTAGTAATCCCTCATGATCGTTTGTATTTCTGCAGTGTCAGTTGTTACTTCTCCTTTTTCATTTCTAATTCTATTGATTTGAGTCTTCTCCCTTTTTTTATTGATCAGTCTGGCTAATGGTTTATCAATTTTGTTTATCTTCTCAAAGAACCAGCTGTTAGTTTTATTGATCTTTGCTATTGTTTCCTTCATTTCTTTTTCATTTATTTCTGATCTGATCTTTATGATTTCTTTTCTTCTGCTAACTTGAGGGTTTTTTTGTTCTTCTTTCTCTAATTGCTTATGTGTAAGGTTAGGTTGTTTATTTGTGATGTTTCTTGTTTCTTGAGGTAGGATTGTATTGCTATAAACTTCCCTCTTAGAACTGCTTTTGCTGCATCCCATATGTTTTGGGTCATTATGTTTTCATTGTCATTTGTTTTGAGGTATTTTTTTATTTCCTCTTTGATTTCTTCAGTGATCTCCTGTTTATTAAGTAGTGTATTGTTTAGTCTCCATGTGTTTGTATTTTTTAAAGATTTTTTCCTGTAATTGATATCTAGTCTCATAGCATTGTTGTTGGAAAAGATACTTGATAAGATTTCCATTTTCTTAAATTTACCAAGGGTTGATTTGTGACCAAGGATATGAATTTTCCTGGAGAATGTTCCATGAGCAGTTGAGAAGTGTATCCTCTTGTTTTTGGATGCAATGTCCTACAAATATCAAATAAATCCATCTTGTTTAATGTATCATTTAAAGCTTGTGTTTCCTTATTTATTTTCATTTTGGATGATCTGTCCATTGGTGAAAGTGGGGTGTTAAAGTCCCCTACTATGATTGTGTTACTTTCGATTTTCCCTTTTATGGCTGTTAGCATTTGCCTTATGGATTGAGGTGTTCCTATGTTGGGTGCATAAAGATTTACAATTGTTATATCTTCTTCTTGGATTGATCCCTTGATCATTATGTAGGGTCCTTCTTTGTCTCTTGTAATAGTCTTTATTTTAAAGTCTATTTTGTCTGATATGAGAATTGCTATTCCAGCTTTCTTTTGATTTCCATTTGCATGGAATATCTTTTTCCATCCCCCTCACTTTCAGTCTGTATGTGTCCCTAGGTCTGAAGTGGGTCTCTTGTAGACAGCATATATACGGGTATTGTTTTTGTGTCCATTCAGCCAGTCTATGCCTTTTGGATGGAGCATTTAATCCAGTTACATTTAAGGTAATTATCAATATGTATGTTCCTATTACCATATTCTTAATTGTTTTTGGTTTGTTATTGTAGGTCTTTTCCTTCTCTTGTGTTTCCTGCCTAGAGAAGTTCCTTTAGTATTTGTTGTAAAGCTAGTTTTGTGGTGCTGAATTGTCTTAAATTTTGCTTGTCTGTATAGGTTTTAATTTCTCCATTGAATCTGAATGAGATCCTTGCTGGGTAGAGTAATCTTGGTTGCAGGTTTTTCCCTTTCATCACTTTAAATATGTCCTGCCACTCCCTTATGTCCTGCAGAGTTTCTGCTGGAAGATCAACTGTTAACCTTATGGGGATTCCCTTGTATGTTATTTGTTGTTTTTCCCTTGCTGCTTTTAATATTTTTTCTTTGTGTTTAATTTTTGATAGTGTGATTAATATGTGTCTTGGTGTGTTTTTCCTTGGATTTATGCTGTATGGGACTCTCTGTGCTTCCAGGACTTGATTAACTATTTCCTTTCCCATAATAGGGAAGTTTTCAACTATAATCTCTTCAAATATTTTCTCAGTCCCTTTCTTTTTCTCTTCTTCTTCTGGGACCGCTATAATTCGAATGTTGGTGCATTTAATGTTGTCCCATAGGTCTCTGAGACTGTCCTCAGTTCTTTTCATTCTTTTTTCTTTATTCTGCTTTGCAGTAGTTATTTCCACTATTTTATCTTCCAGGTCCCTTATCCATTTTTCTACCTCAGTTATTCTGCTATTGATTCCTTGTAGAGAATTTTAAATTTCATTTATTGTGTTGTTCATCATTGTTTGCTCCTTATTTCTTCTAGATCCTTGTTAAACGTTTCTTCTATTTTCTCCATTCTGTTTCCAAGATTTTGGATCATCTTTACTATCATTACTCTGAATTCTTTTTCGGGTAGACTGCCCATTTCCTCTTCATTTGTTTGGTCTAGTGGGTTTTTACCTTGCTCCTTCATCTGCTGTGTTTCTCTGTCTTCTCATTTTGGTTAACTTACTGTGTTTGGAGTCTCCTTTTCACAGGCTGCAGTTTTGTAGTTCCCGTGGTTTTTGGTGTCTTCTCTCAGTGGGTAAGTTTGGTTCAGTGGGTTGTGTAGGATTCCTGGTGGAGGGACTAGTGCTTGTGTTCCGGTGGATGAGGCTGGATCTTGTCTTTCTGGTGGGTAGGACCATGTTCGGTGGTGTGTTTTGAGGTGTCTGTGACCATATTATGAGTTTAGGCAGCCTCTCTGCTAATGGGTGTGTTTGTGTTCCTGTCTTGCTAGTTGTTTGGCATAGGGTGTCCAGCACTGTATCTTGCTGGTTGTTGAGTGGAGCTGGGTCTTCTTAACATTGAGATGGAGCTCTCTGGGAGAGCTTTCGCTGTTTGATATTATGTGGAGCCGGAAGGTGTCTGGTGGACCAATGTCCTGAAAGCTCTCCCACCTCAGAGGCACAAACATGACACCAGTCAGAGCCCCAAGACCCTGTCAGCCACACGGCTCAGAAGAAAAGGGAGAAAAAAAGAAAGAAAGACAGAAAAAAATAAAATAGACTAAAATAAAGTTATTCAAATAAAAAATAATTATTAAAAATAAAAAATGTTAATAAGTAATAAAAGAAAAAAAAATGGACAGACTGAACCCTAAGACAAATGGTAAAAGCAAAGCTATACAGACAAAATTACACAAAGAAGTATACACATACACACTCACAAAAAGAGAAAAAGGAAAAAAAAATACATATATCCTTGCTCCCAAATTCCACTGCCTCAATTTTGGGTTGACTCGTTGTCTATTCAGGTATTCCACAGATACAGGGTACATCAAGTTGATTGTGGAGATTTAATCCACTGCTTCCGAGGCTGCTGGGAGAGATTTCCCTTTCTCTTCTTTGTTTGCACAGCTCCTGGGGTTCAGCTTTGGATTTGGCCCTGCCTCTGCGTGTAGGTTGACTGAGGGCGTCTGTTCCCATCCAGACAGGAAGGGGTTACAGGAGCGGCTGATTAGGGGGCTCTGGCTCACTCAGGCTCATTGGAGGGAGGAGTATGGAATGCGGGGCAAGCCTGCGGTGGCAGAGGCCGGCATGACGTTGCAGCAGCCTGAGGCGTGCCGTGTGTTCTCCTGGAGAAGTTGTCCCTGGACAGGGGACCCTGGCAGTGGCGGGCTGAACAGGCTCCATGGAGGGGAGGTGTGGATAGTGACCTGTGCTTGCACACAGGCTTCTTGGTGGCTGCAGCAGCAGCCTTAGCGTTTTATGCCTGTATCTGGTGTCTGTGCTGATACCTGCGGCTCGCGCCTGTCTCTGGAGCTCGTTTAGGTGGTGCTCTGAATCCCCTCTCTTCACGCACCTCAAAACAACTGTCTCTTGCCCCTTAGGCAGGTCCAGACTTTTTCCCGGACTCCCTCCCGGCTAGCTGTGGTGCACTACCCCCCTTCAGGCTGTGTTCACGCAGTCAACCCCAGTCCTCTCCCTGGGATCTGACCTCCGAAGTCTGAGCCTCAGCCCCCAGCCCCCACCCGCCCCAGCACATGAGCAGACAAGCCTCTCAGGCTGGTGAGTGCTGGTTGGCACTGATCCTCTGTGCGGGAATCTCTCCACTTTGCCCTCTGCACCCCTGTTGCTGCGCTCTCCTCCGTGGCTTTGAAGCTTCCCCCCCAACCGCCCATCTCCGCCAGTGAGGGGGCTTCCTAGTGTGTGGAAACCTTACCTCCTTCACAGCTCCCTCCCAGAGGTGCAGGTCCTGTCCCTATTCTTTTGTCTGTTTTTTCTTTTGACTTACCCAGGTATGTGGGGAGTTTCCTGCCTTTTGGGAAGTCTGAGGTCTTCTGCTAGCATTCAGTAGGTGTTCTGTAGGAGTTTTTCCACATGTAGATGTATTTCTGATGTATTTGTGGGGAGAAAGGTGATCTCTACATCTTACTCTTCCGCCATCTTGAAGGTCTCCCTGGAATCTGTATTTTTAATGAGCTGTCTAGATCCTTCTGAGGCATGTTAAAATTTGGGAACTCTTGCATTACATCTTGGTTCCTCTCTTGGGCTGAGGGAGGTGCTGAGATGAACAGCTGCTGGTTGTGCAGATGGGAAGTGTTGGGTGGGTGAGTGGGTAGGTAGTAAGAGCCAAAGGCTAAACCAGTGGTTCTCCAATTATGCTGTGCATATACACTATCTGGGGATCTTGTTAAAATCCAGATTCAGATTTAATAGGTGTAGGGTGGGAGGTGTAATTCTGCATTTCTTTTTTTTTTCTTCCAGTTTCATTGAGATATGATTGACATACAGCACTATATAAATATTTGGTGTACAACATAATGATTTGACTTATATACACCATGAAATAATTATCACAGTAAGTTTAGTGAATATCCGTCATCTCATATAGATATGAAACTAAAGAAACAGAAAATTTTTAAAATTTTTATTTTTGGCTGTGTTGGGTCTTCGTTGCTGTGCGTGGGCTTTCTCTAGTTGCGGCGAGCGGGGGCTACTCTTCATTGTGGTGTGCGGGCTTCTCATTGTGGTGGCTTCCTTTGTTGTGGAGCATGGCCTTTAGGCACACGGGCTTCAGTAGTTGTGGCACGTGGGCTCAGTAGTTGTGGCTCACGGGCTCTAGAGTGCAGGCTCAGTAGTTGTGGTGCACGAGCTTAGTTGCTCTGCGGCATGTGGGATCTTCCCGGACCAGGGATCAAAACCGTGTCCCCTGCATTGGCAGGCGGATTCTTAATCACTGTGCCACCAGGGAAGTCCCTAGAAAAATTTTTCCCTAGAACTCTTAGGATTTACTCTCTTAACAACTTTCACATATAACATAGAACAGTGTTAATTATTTTGACCATGTTGTACATTACTTCCCTAACACTTATTTCTCTTATAACTGGAAGTCTGTTTCTGCATTCCTAACAAGCTCACAGGTGATGCCAATGCTGATGCTGAGGTTCCATGGACCTCACTTTGAGGGATCTCAGGGGCTGTCCTAGATGAGACACAGTGGATGGATTCTCAATTCTGGCTGCACATTCAGACCCTTGGTGAATTTTTGATATACCAATCTTCAGGTCCCATCCCGAGAGAATACTGATATTTTGTAAAAGCTCCTCTGGTAATTCCATTGTGTGGCCAAGGTTAAGAACCACTATTTTAAAGCAGGGTGAGGGGCAAAAGAATGTACATGCAGAAGGCTTGTCAGCTTTTTTGTTGCCCTGTACTTCTTCCTTTGGAAAGTTTCTGTCTCACGCCACTGACTTGCCACTGCTGATCTTGAGGCCGACTTCAGAGCCAAGAAAACAGTCTGATTCACCTGTCTGAAGGGGCTGGGACGAGGGGCTGTTCCTGTGCCCTGATGGTGTTTACCCCGTACAACAAGGTGCTGGGTTGCTGGCTGATGGGTGTGAGAGTTTTCTCAGGGGCTCTGGAACTCAGAACATTGTTATTTTCTAGCTGGAGATCAGATCCCTGATTTTCTCATTTAAAGTATCACCTGCCCCGCCCACCAGCCCTCTGCTCTCATATTCACTAGCTCACCTCCACCACTCCTAGCTTTGGGCGGCTTCTCTGATGAACACCCATATCCAAGCAGTTCACACTGGCTAGAGGCAGCTCCAGGTGCAAGACATGGATTGTGCTTATTTAAACCCTCTCCCAAACATCTCCCCCACTTTTTACCTGGATTTGCCCCCAAAGCCTCTGATCTCAACCATCATACTATACTAAAACTGTTTACTGGACCCTGTGGTGGGAAGTAATTTAGAGTGGCAGTTAAGAGCTTTGACCTCAGACCAATCACCTTATCTTTGATAAAGGAAGCAAGAATATACAATGGAGAAAAGAGAGCCTCTTCAGTAAGTGGTGCTGGGAAAACTGGACAGCTACATGTAGAAGAATGAAATTAGAACATTCCCTAACACCATACACAAAATTAAACTCAAAATGGATTAAATATTTAAATGTAAGGTCAGACACTATAAAACTCTTTCAGGAAAACATAGGAAGAACACTCTATGACATAAATCACAGCAATATCCTTTTTGACCCACCTCTTAGATAAATGGAAATAAAAACAAAAATAAACAAATGGGACCTAATGAAACTTCAAAGCTTTTGCACAGCAAAGGAAACCATAAACAAGACCAAAAGAAAACCCTCAGAATGGAAGAAAATATTTGCAAATGAAGCAACTGACAAAGGAATAATCTCCAAAATATACAAGCAGTGCATGCAGCTCAATATCAAAAAAACAAACAACCCAATCTAAAAATGGGCAGAAGACCTAAATAGACATTTCTCCAAAGAAAATATACAGATTGCCGACAAACACATGAAAGGATGATCAACATCATTAATCATTAGAGAAATGCAAATCAAAACTACAATGTGATATCATCTCACACCGGTCAGAATGGCCATCATCAAAAAATCTACTAACAATAAATGCCGGAGAGGGTGTGGAGAAAAGGGAACCCTCTTGCACTGTTGGTGGGAAAGTAAATTGATGCAGCCACTATGGAGAACAGTATGGAGGTTTCTTAAAAAACTAAAAATAGAACTACCATATGACCCAGGAATCCTGCTACTGGGCATATACCCTGAGAAAACCATAATTCAAAAAGAGTTATGCGGTGAAAAGGAGGACCTCTGGAGTGTGGAGATCTGGAGTTTGGAGATCCTGACATCCTGATGATACCCTGACAGACTCAGAATCACAAAGAAGAGTCTTCTGATCATCACCATGTGAATGAAAGGCTCTTGGTGCTCCAGCCAGACGTCAAGGCTGTGCCTCTGAGGTGGGAGAGCCAACTGCAGGACACTGGTCCACAAGAGACCTCCCAGCTCCATGTAATACCAAATGGCCAAAATCTCCCAGAGATCTCCATCTCAATGCCAAGACCCAGCTTCACTCAACGACCAGCAAGCTACAGTGCAGGACACCCTATGCCAAACAACTAGCAAGACAGAAACACAACCCCATCCATTAGCAGAGAGGCTGCCTAAAATCATAATAAGGCCATAGACACCCCAAAACACACCACCAGACGTGGACCTGCCCACCAGAAAGACAAGATCCAGCCTCATCCACCAGAACACAGGCACTAGTCCCCTCCACCAGGAATCCTACACAACCCACTGAACAAACCTTAGCCACTGGGGACAGACACTAAAAACAACGGGAACTACGAACCTGCAGCCTGTGAAAAGGAGACCGCGAACACAGTAAGTTAAGCAAAATGAGAAGACAGAAAAACACACAGCAGATGAAGGACCAAGGCAAAAACCCACCAGACCTAACAAATGAAAAGGAAATAGGCAGTCTATCTGAAAAAGAATTCAGAATAATGTTAGTAAAGATGATCCAAAATCTTGGAAATAGAATAGAGAAAATACAAGAAATGTTTAACAAAGATCTAGAAGAACTAAAGAGTAGACAAACAGTGATGAACAACACAATAAATGAAATTAAAAATTCTCTAGAAGAGATCAATGGCAGAATAACTGAGGCAGAAGAATGGATAAGTGACCTGGAAGATAAAATAGTGGAAATAACTACTGCAGAGCAGAATAAAGAAAAAAGAATGCAAAGAATTGAGGACAGTCTCAGAGACCTATGGGACAACATTAAACACACCAACATTCGAATTACAGGGGTCCCAGAAGAAGAAGAGAAAAAGAAAGGGACTGAGAACATAGTTGAAGAGATTATAGTTGCTAATTTTCCTAATTTGGGAAAGGAAATAATTAATCAAGTCCAGGAAGCACAGAGAATCCCATACAGGATAAATCCAAGGAGAAACACACCAAGACACATATTAATCAAACTATCAAAAATTAAATACAAAGAAAAAATATTAAAAGCAGCAAGGGATAAACAACAAATAACACACAAGGGACTCCCCATAAGATTAACAGCTGATCTTTCAGCAGAAACTCTGCAAGTCAGAAGGGAGTGGCAGAACATATTTAAAGTGATGAAGGAGAAAAACCTACAACCAAGATTACTCTACCCAGCAAGGATCTCATTCAGATTCAATGGAGAAATTAAAACCTATACAGACAAGCAAAAGGTAAGGGAATTCAGCACCACCAAACCAGCTTTACAACAAATGCTAAAGGAACTACTCTAGGCAGGAAACACAAGAGAAGGAAAAGACCTACAATAAAAACGCCAAAACAATTAAGAATATGGTAACAGGAACATACATATCGATAATTACCTTAAATGTAAATGGATTAAATGCTCCAACCAAAAGACATAGACTGGCTGAATGGATATAAAAACAAGACCCATATATATGCTGTCTACAGGAGACCCACTTCAGACCTAGGGACACATACAGACTGAAAGTGAGAGGATGGAAAAAGATATTCCATGCAAATGGAAATCAAAGAAAGCTGGAGTAGCAATTCTCATATCAGACAAAATAGACTTTAAAATAAAGACTATTACAAGAGAAAAAGAAGGACCCTACATAATGATCAAGGGATCAATCCAAGAAGAAGATATGACAATTGTAAATCTTTATGCACCCAACATAGGAGCACCTCAATCCATAAGACAAATACTAACAGCCATAAAAGGGAAAATCAAAAGTAACACAATCATAGTAGGGGACTTTAACACCCCACTTTCACCAATGGACAGATCATCCAAAATGAAAATAAGTAAGGAAACACAAGCTTTAAATGATACATTAAACAAGGTGGACTTATATGATATTTATAGGACATCCATCCAAAAAGAAGAGAATACACACTCTTCTCAAGTGCTCATGGAACATTCTCCAGGATAGATCATATCTTAGGTCACAAATCAAGCCTTGGTAAATTTAAGAAAATTGAAATCATATCAAGTATCTTTTCTGACCACAGCACTATGAGACTAGATATCAATTACAGGAAAAGATCTGTAAAAAATACAAACACATGGAGACTAAACAATACATTACTTAATAACCAAGACATCACTGAAGAAATCAAAGAGGAAATTAAAAAATACCTAAAAACAAATGACAATGAAAACACGATGACCCAGAACCTATGGGATGCAGCAAAAGCAGTTCTAAGAGGGAAGTTTATAGCAATACAATCCTACCTTAAGAAACAAGAAACATCTTAAATGAACAACCTAACCTTACACCTAAAGCAATTAGAGAAAGAAGAACGAAAATACCCCAAAGTTAGCAGAAGGAAAGTATTCATAAAGATCAGATCAGAAATAAATGAAAAAGAAATGAAGGAAACAATAGCAAAGATCAATCAAACTAAAAGCTGGTTCTTTGAGAAGATAAACAAAATTGATAAACCATTAGCCAGACTGATCAATAAAAAAAGGGAGAAGACTCAAATCAAAAGAATTATAAATGAAAAAGGAGAAGTAACAACTGACACTGCAGAAATACAAGAAAAGGACAAATTCTTAGAAATGCACAACATTCCGAGACTGAACCAGGAAGAAATAGAAAATATAAACAGAACAATCACAAGCACTGAAATTGAGACTGTGATTAAATATCTTCCAACAAACAAAAGCCCAGGACCAGATGGCTTCAGAGGAGAATTTTATCAAACATTGAGAGAAGAGCTAATGCCTATCCTTCTCAAACTCTTCCAAAATATAGCAGAGGGAGGAACACTCCCAAACTCATTCTACGAGGGCATCATCACCCTGATACCAAAACCAGAAAAACATGTCACAGAGAAAGAAAACTACAGGCCAATATCACTGATCAACATAGATGCAAAAATCCTCAACAAAATACTAAGAAACAGAATCCAACAGCACATTAAAAGGATCATACACCATGATCAAGTGGGGTTTATCCCAGGTATGCAAGGATTCTTCAATATACGCAAATCAATCAATGTGATACACCATATTAACAAATTGAAGGAGAAAAACCATATGATCATCTCCATAGATGCAGAGAAAGCTTTCGACAAAATTCAACACCCATTTATGGTAAACACCCTCCAGCAAGCAGGCATAGAAGGAACTTTCCTCAACATAATAAAGGCCATATATGACAAACCCACAGCCAACATTGTCCTCAATGGTGAAAAACTGAAACCATTTCCACTAAGATCAAGAGCAAGACAAGGTTGCCCACTCTCACCACTATTATTCAACATAGTTTTGGAAGTTTCAGCCACAGCAATCAGAGAAGAAAAAGAAATAAAAGGAATCCAAATCGGAAAAGAAGAAGTAAAGCTGTCACTGTTTGCAGATGACATGATACTATACATAGGGATTCTTAAAGATGTTACCAGAAAACTACTAGAGCTAATCAATGAATTTGGTAAAGTAGCAGGATACAAAATTAATGCACAGAAATCTCTAACATTCCTATATACTAATGATGAAAAATCTGAAAGTGAAATTAAGGATACACTCCCATTTACCACTGTAACAAAAAAAATAAAATACCTAGGAATAAACCTACCTAAGGAGACAAAAGACCGGTATGCAGAAAATTATAAGACACTGATGAAAGAAATTAAAAATGATACAAATAGATGGAGAGATATAACACATACTTGGAGTGGAAGAATTAACATTGTGAAAATGACTCTACTACCCAAAGCAATCTACAGATTCAATGCAATCCCTATCAAACTACCACTGGCATTTTTCACAGAACTAGAACAAAAAAATTCACAATTTGTATGGAAACACAAAAGAACCCAAATAGCCAAAGCAGTCTTGAGAAAGAAAAACAGAGTTGGAGGAATCAGGCTCCCTGACTTCAGACTATACTACAAAGCTACAGTAATCAAGACAGTATGGTACTGGCACAAAAACAAAAATATAGATCAATGGAACAGGAGAGAAAGCCCAGAGATAAACCCACACACATATGGTCGCCTTATCTTTGATAAAGGAGGCAAGCATATACAGTGGAGAAAAGACAGCCTCTTCAATAAGTGGTGCTGGGAAAACTGGGCAGGTATATATAAAAGTATGAAATTAGAACACTCCCTAACACCATACACAAAAATAAACTCAGAATGGATTAAAGACCTAAATATAAGGACAGACACTCTAAAACTCTTAGAGGAAAACATAGGCAGAACACTCTATGACATAAATCACAGCAAGATCCTTTTTGACCCACCTCCTAGAGAAATGGAAATAAAACCAAAAATAAACAAATGGGACCTAATGAAACTTAAAAGCTTTTGCACAGCAAAGGAAACCATAAACAAGACGAAAAGACAACCCTCAGAATGGAAGAAAATATTTGCAAATGAAGTAACTGACAAAGGATTAATCTCCAAAATTTACAAGCAGCTCATGCAGCTCAATATCAAAAAAACAAACAATCCAATCCAAAAATGGGCAGAAGACCTAAATAGACATTTCTCCAAAGAATATATACAGATTGCCAACAGACACATGAAAGAATGCTCAGCATCATTAATCATTAGAGAAATGCAAATCAAAACTACAATGAGATATCTCACACCAGTCAGAATGGCCATCATCAAAAAATCTAGAAACAATAAATGCTGGAGAGGGTGTGGAGGAAAAAGAAACCTCTTGCACTGTTGGTGGGAATGTAAATTGATACAGCCACTATGGAGAACAGTATGGAGCTTCCTTAGAAAACTAAAAATAGAACTACCATATGACCCAGCAATCCCACTACTGGGCATATACCCTGAGAAAACCATAACTCAAAAAGAGTCATGTACCAAAATGTTCATTGCAGCTCTATTTACAATAGCCAGGACATGGAAGCAACCTAAGTGTCCATCAGATGAATGGATAGAGAAGATGTGGCACATATATACAATGGAATATTACTCAGCCATAAAACGAAATGAAATTGAGTTATTTGTAGTGAGGTGGATGGAGTTAGAGTCTGTCAAACAGAGTGAAGTAAGTCAGAAAGAGAAAAACAAATACAGTATGCTAACACATATATATGGAATCTAAGGAAAAAGAAAAAAGAGGTCATGAAGAACCTAGTGGCAAGACAGGAATAAAGACACAGACCTACTAGAGAATGGACTTGAGGATATGGGGGGGGGGAAGGGTAAGATGTGACAAAGTGAGAGAGTGGCATGGACATATATTCACTACCAAACGTAAAATAGATAGCTAGTGGGAAGCAACCGCATAGCACAGGTAGATCAGCTCTGTGCTTTGTGACCACCTAGAGGGGTGGGATAGGGAGGGTGGGAGGGAGGGAGATGAAAGAGGGAAGAGATATGGGAACATATATATATGTATAACTGATTCACTTTGTTATAAAGCAGAAACTAACACCATTGTAATGCAATTATACTCCAATAAAGATGTTAAAAAAAAATTGGGTATTTGTGATTTTGGGACAGAGTCCATTGCTTTCTTTAGGTTCATAGGATGAACGATTGCATTACTGCTGACTTTCTTATAAGAGGGAAAATTGTTTAATAAACTCCAAATATTTGAAACTGCCATTGTTGAGATCATGCAAATAATTGGGCTCTAACGCAGCTGGATTCCTAGAATTAATAATTTCCATGTTCAGGGACTTCCCTGGTGGTCCAGTGGGTGGAACTCCGTGCTCCCAAAGCAGGGGGGCCAGGTTAAGTCCCTGGTTAGGGAACTAGATCCCACATGCCCCAACGAAGAAGTCCGCATACCACAACTAAATTATCCCAAAACGAAGATCCCGCGTGCCACAATTAAGACCCAGCGCAGCCAAATAAATAAATAAATAAATATTAAAAAATTTTTTTTCATGTTTATACTCTGTGCACACCACACTAGCCCCTCTAGTGCCATTTTGGCCCCAATGGTTCTGGGTGCTGTGAGTCAGAAGGATAGGATGACCCAGAAATCCTGCAGTCACTGGGTGGTGGTAGTCCTGGGCTCTGCTTCCGCCTCCAGGGCTTTATCTCCCTTGCCTGGAAAACGTGGGTATTGCCCAGATGGTCTCTGAGTCTCCCCTAAACTTCATTTTGCTTACATCTTTTTTTTTTTTTTGGCCGTGCCACACGGCATGTGGGATCGTAGTTCCCTAACCAGGGATCGAATCCATGCTTCCTGTATTGGAAGTGTGGAGTCTTAACCACTGGACCACCAGGGAAGTCCTGCTTATATCTTTCTTATATGAAGTCAAGTTGAAAATTAGGAATCTCCTTCCTTAATCAAGGTGCGGTCACATTTTGAATAGAGAGGGTAAGTGGAAACACAGCCAATTAGTCATCCATTTGCTACATCTGGGGATGAGCTAAGCTGAGCGGGAGCCTTCCATGGAACTCTTCTGCTCCTTTCACCCACTTTCACCACCACTGAGGACTGTAGAGTTAGACTTGGAAGAGGCCAAAAAGGCAGCTCTTAGTTTACCTTCTCTCGCTCCTGAGCAAACAGGCCAGAGATGGGGAGTGCCTTACATACGGTCATGTGGCTAGTAAGTAGCTGGATTTGGACTTGAACCCAGGCTTTCAGACTACAAATCCAATGTCTATTTACAAAGCCAAACTAGTACCATCAACAGATCTAGGGGCCCTCTCAGGACCACCCAAATGTGACAAATCTGTGGGCTAGTGGGATCCTGGGACACATTTCCGGGAATGCAGTGCTCCCCTTTCTCAGTTCCTTATCACGCACATGGGAGGAAGGGAAGAAAGGAAGGAGGGAGAATATTGGCCCCAGGGTATGTGCCTCTATCCTGCTCTCAGCCCTTTGGGACTCTGACCATTATTGACAGCACATTCCCAACCTGTCAACCTTTTTCCCCACAAGGCTCTGGGACTCCCAAGGGGAATTGGACATACCCTTTCATGCCCCATTACTAGGCGGCAGATCCCAGAGATAAGGGGGATAGACTTTACTAGGAACTTTCCTTCCAACACTGTGACTGTTCTCAGGGTCTCTGTTTCATGCTTTGGAAACTCTGGGTATATTCTTCAAATTCTGGATGGGAAAGCTAGGGAGTTGGAACGCATGCTGGTCAGCTCTGCCCCACTTGGCCGTCTCACCCACAGTTCAGAGTGGGAAATGGGTCCAACCACCTGCCTCTGGGTTCTTGGGTAGTCAGAGCCAGGGCAAGTTCACATTCTGCTTGGGTCTGCATTGTGCAGTGGATGGGGGCACTGAGGAGGTGTGGTACCTAGGGTGCAAGGACAAGAATGACCCTTGATTTCTTTCATCCTCCTCAGCGGCTTTGAAGCCCCTGGATGGAGCACTGATAGACCAGAGCATTACTCCATAAAGGCTTGTCTCCCATCATGTTGGTTATTCTGTATCTGTTCTGAACAATCAACAAATGTTTGTTGAGTAACTGCTGGGTGCCCATGAAGGGGACCCAAGCAGCACCAGTTGTTTTAGCTGAACACAAAGAAGGGATTGATCAATTTTGACTGAGGGATATTAGAGAGAGCTTTCCAGAGGTAATGATTTTGTTTCCTTTTTTTGTTGGGCTTTGGTGTTTCTCAAGGAATTCTTGTTGTAAAAAATGGAAAAGAATTTCCAGGTAGAGGGAACAGCTTGAATAGAGGCATGGGCTTTTTCAGAGGAGGAAGTACAGACTTGGTGGCTAAGGCCAGACCATGCAGGCCCCTGTATGTCATGCAAGGGAGTCAGGCTTTTTTCTTTGGTGATAGGGAGCCAGGCAAGGGTTTTAAGTGAGAGAGTAAGCAAGGTTGGCTCTGTTTTTGAGAAGATGCTGTCACTAGGGGCCTTCCCTAGGCTGAATGTTTGTGTCCTGCCCAAAACTCATATGTTGAAAGCGAATCCCCATTGTGATGGTATTTGGAAGTGGGGCCTTTGGGAGATAATTAGGTAATCTCATGAAAGGGATTAGTGCCCTTATAAAAGAGATCCCAGGAAGTTCCCTTGTCCCGTCAGCCATGTGAGGACACAGTAAGAAGACTGCTGTCTATGAACCAGAAAGTGAGTTCTCATCAGGACCTGACCATATTGACACCCTGATCTAGAACTTTCAGCCTCCAGAACTGTGAGAAATAAATTTCTGATGTTTATAAGCCGCCCAGTTTGTGGCACTTTGTTATAGCAGCCTGAACTGAATAAGACAGTGGCTGTGTTGGCAATGGCTTGTACAGAAGAGACAAGAAAGAGAGGATCACTTCTGCATCCATCACAGTTTTCTGGATGACCTGTGATGACTCTTTTTTAGTATGGCTTTTTGAAGAAGTTAGAGTTATATCTTTGAAATGAACCAACAAACCAGCCAACTAACCTCCTCTTCTCCACCCCACCCCAATTTCATAAGGATTCTATATGGCCAAGATTTTACTCCACTTGGTGCTTGTTAAAGGATTAAGGATTAAAAAACAAGCTTCTAATTACCTCTGGGATTCCTTGGCTAGACTAAATGTGGGTTGTGGACAGATGTGGAAACTTCCTGAAGTTTTTCAGAAGTAACAGGGAAATGGGTTGATGATTATTTCCCTTTGCTATAAGAACAGGATCAGTTGAAAGAGCTTTGGGGTCAGACACTTTGGATCCTGAATTTAAATCCCAGCTCTGCTACTTACTAGCAAATTGCTCCTAGATAAGTTTCTTTGTCTTTCTGACCCTCAGTTTACCTAACTGAGAAATGGAGATAATAATATCTAACCCAGAGGATGAAGTGACAGGTGTGTCTACGGTACCTTCTGGGGGTGTTGTGTAGGAACTCTCCATCATGGACCACGTCTGTTGATGGGGAGCAGGGATTCTGCCAGAATGACTTCTCTGTGTGTGGCATCTCTTGGGAGTGGCTCTAGGCCTGGCCTTCCAGGCCTACCTCCCAGTCCCTGTTCCTCCAGTGCATGTGACTGAGCATCGATGACAAGCCAGGTGCGGAAAGAAGAGCGGGGACAACTCGGTGTGTGAGAGCCAGTGTCCGCCCTCGGGGAACTCACAGGTTTGTACCACAGCAGGATGGGTTTTCTCTCTTAATTCTGTTTCTCCTGGTTGATTGCTAGCACTCCTTGTTCCTCCTGAGTGGGAACTGCTTAAGGGGAACTGTACTGCTAGGGGCAGCATCCCTGGGGGCATGCAGGCAGCAGGGGGTTAAGAACCAGCCAAGAGACACACGGTTGATCACCTGTGGACCCAGGGGGATTCATCTACTCAAGAAAGCCTCTCTTTCTTGTCTCTTCTGTACAATCCATTGCCAACAGAGCCACTGTCTTATTCAGTTCAGGCTGCTATAACAAAGTGCCACAGACTGGGTGGTTCCTAGTCTCTCCAATTGTGGATTCCCTATCCCTCCTCTTTTCATTGTCCATAACTTTTTAAAATTGAAGTATAATTGGTATGTAACATTATATTATTTTCAGGTATATCAAATAATGATTCAGTATTTGTATATATTGCAATCTGATCACAGGAAGTCTAGTTAACATCTGTCACCATAAATAGTTAAAATTTTTTTTATGTGTGTGATGAGAACTTTTAAGATCTACTCTGAGCGACTTTCAAATATGCCATACAGTATTATTAACTACATCATCCATCCCTATGACTTATTATTTATTTTATACCTGGAAGTTTGTACCTTTTGACCAGCTTCACCCATTTCACCCACCTTGTGCCTCTGGCAACCACCAATCTGTTCCTGTAAATATCAGCTTGACTTTGTTATTTATTTATTAATTTTTTTTTTTTTAAGATTCCACATATAAGTAAGATCATACTGTATTTGTCTTTCTCTGTCTGACTTATTTTACTTAACATGATGCCCTCGAGATCCATCCGTATTGTGGCAAATGGAAAGATTTCCTTCTTTTTTAATGGCTGAATAATATTACATGGCATATTTCTACCACATTTTCTTTATCCATTCATCTATTGATGGACACTTAGGTTGTTTCCATATCTTGGCTATTGTAAATAATGCTGCAGTGAACATGGGGGTGCAGATATCTTTTTGTTTTCTTTGGATAAATACCCAGAATTGGAACTGCTAGACTACATGGTAATTCTATATTTTAATGTAAAAAATAACATGCATAGTTTAATATTCTTCTCCTAAAAGTGCATCTTGTTCTCTGCCTGTTCATCCATCCATTATAATAAAGGCTAACACATGAAGGTTTTCCATGTGCCGGGCACTGTGCTGAGTAGTTCAGAATTAAGTCCTCATAGTCACATTGTGAGGGAAATACCACTATTATCCCTGTTTTTAAGATGAGAAAATGAGATATACAGAGGTTAAGTAACTTGCCCAGAGCCAGCCAGGAGCCCCTGCAGCCTGGTGCCAGAGCCTAAGCCCTGAGCCACTAGAAGCCAGGCTGCTTCTCTATCTGTAGGTGACACGGAGAGTTAGCTGCCTGCAGTGACTTGTCCCAAGTACTAATACTGGCTATTTCTGAGTGGTTTGATTTGGGGTGATTTGTGACAGTCTTTTTAAAAGTCTTCAGTAGTGTTTTAGTTTTTAAATGATGTGCATGTATCATTTTGATAATAATGAAATATAAGATTTGCAGATAATCCCCAAAGCATATGATTTACAGGAGGCTAAATAGGAAGCAGGGATTTGGCTTTTTTTGGTCAGGCAAAGGAAAGGGCTTTGAGAGGCAGTGTGAGGAAGCAACTTTGGTCTTAACTATCATCTTCCTATGCTCTTTGGAAGCTGTTTGTAGTCGAATGTGTCTTCTTGATGCCTACCAGGGACACTCCACAGCCTCATGCTTTCTCTGCCACAAGATGGCAATCATGGCACATGATGGACCAGCCTATAGCCTCCACAAGGGAACACTTGAGCATCTGTCTCCCAACTACAGAGACCCTTCCCCAGTGTACAGTGGGAGGAAGGGACTTTTAAAGGGGGACTGCAAAGGCAGCACCCCCCGTTGACCCAAACCCCAGGCAGCCGGGCAGTCATATTCAGATGCTTCCATTCCCAGTAACCCACAGCCCTCCCCAGAACAGGGCTGCATTATCCATTTTGCTTTCTGATGAAACAGACATAGAGACAAAATGACACAGAGGTTTCCCGACACAAAATAAGCGCCAGCGAGCCTGGAGAATGGTTTATTTGTGATCTGTTATTTGAATGAGTTATTTATCCTGTGACTTGTGTCGATTCTTTTTGCTCCTTGGAGAGGGATTGGTGCTAGCCTTTCAGGGATAGAGGCTACAAAGCAAGTCCCAGGACAGGAAGTTGGCAGCCTTCACTGGGGTCTTTCCAGGTGAGTGGCTGTGTAGGACAGCTTCAACTGAGGCCCAGCTTTAGGTCCAATCCCCAGGAAGGAAGACTGCCATGAACAAGATGGCCTCTGGTTCCTGTGGTGAAAATGAGGAGGTGCACAGTGACTGGAGGGGGGGAATTTGGAGTGGGACCACTGCATTTCTACTGCCTGAGATGCCCAATAGGAACTGGATTCAGGTGTGGGAAATGGGGGCAGGACTCCTGTATCAGGTAACACTAGCTGCTATAACAGATGCAACTTCAAATCTCAGAGGCTTAACACAAGAGAAGTTCATTTCCTCTTCGTGGAATGTTCAGAATGGGTGATTCCGTGACCAGGCTCCTTCTACCTTGTGGTGCTGCCGTTTTCAGTGCGCGTCTTCTAAGGACCCTGAAGAGTAGGGGAAAGAGCATGGAAGAGCGCGCATGGGAAGCTTTATGGGCCAGGCCAGCGCGGGTGGAGGCATCGCTCCTATCTCCATTCCATTGGCCAGAAATGCATCTCACAGCCATGCCTAACAACAAAGGGGCCTGGGAGATGTGGCCTAGTGTGCTCAGGGGGATGAGGAAGTGGGTTTTGTGTGTGATGAGACAGTCTCTGCCTAAGGCTCATTATTGAAATAATCGACTATAGAGTTTATCCCAAAGAAATAATCAGATTTGCACACATGGATATTTGTGCATGAAGATGCTCACTACTCTGTTATTATAAAAGTAAATATTTAGAATCAATTTAAATATTTAGCAATAAGGCATTAAAGTATTTATGATCTTTTCACACAAAGGAAGTCTATGCTGCCACTAAAAGCTGTGCTGTAGAGTGATGCGTTTTGGCCCCACAGTCATCACAGTGCTTTAGTAAGGAGTAATCCTAGGAAGCCCCAGGACCCAGGTGAGTCAAGAATAAAATGCAATCGGGCATTATCCATTTCATTAGGTTATTTTTAAAAGGGTAAGATTAAGGCAATTCGCTTATTTTTGATGTACAGATAATTGGGTGTTTACCTGGTTTTAGCATATGATGTATAGTTGTTGGTTTTGTGTATTTGTTTACTTGTTTTTCAAGAGAAAGCCTTGTTCTTAGCTTGGGAACAGTCATATCTCTTGTGTTTCATGTTTTACCTAGGTCATAAATAAAGGCGATACTGTAAAAAATAAAAGTATAACACTAAAATAAGCTACTTAAAAGTTTTTGAGTGACTAGGGAAAAAAAATAAAATGCAATCAGGCTTTATCTATTTCATTTAAATGTTCTACCACTTAAGAGTCATATACAAAATATTTAAATATAACTCTTTAAAATATTTCCTCTGTAGTTTTAGGAACATATTTCTTCAAAAGCAAAATTTACAGTTGGATTTTACTGCAAACTTTGTAGAAGACTTTCATTTGCTCTTTTCTCCCTCGTTCAATGTCTGACCTTTCCCCTCCCCCTAACCCTTCTGACCCCCCAGCCCCGAAGCCTCACAGGGCAGGGACTGTGTCAGGTTTGTTTACTGCTCTATACACAGTGTGGGCTGATAGTAGGCATTTGCTAAATATTTATTGACTAAAGTTGACTTGAACGTGATGACGTTAAAGGATAAAACAACTTGAGTGAAAAAAGCAAGTAAAAACCCTGAACATTTAATACGATGCCAGCTATGTAAAAAGAAGTTCATAGAGGTGTATAAAAAGACTGCACGAGAACAAACCAGCATAATAGCATTGTGTCGTGTTCTTTTATTCAGAATTTTCTCTATTTTCCATTTTTTACAGCAACTTATTTGCATAATCATTCACATCTATCATTTGCATAGTCAAGATTAAAAGAAACAGTTGTTCTTAAAAAAGGCTGCGTAGGGACTAGGACTGCAGCTCCTGGCAGTGATGGATGAGGTGTGCGGAGCTACTTAAATCACTTATGCTCAGACCCTTAGTCTGGGAGCTGGGGCAGAGCCCAGCCTGGGGGTGAGGAGCTGGGACGCATGGAGGTGGGGGACACTTCTCTCCTGTGTATTCATTCATCCTGAGACCTTCTTGACATCCCCTCTTGAAGTGTGAGCATGTCTCTCATCTGTGCTGAGTAGTGTTTAGCCTCCAGGGAGAGGGATGGCTGGGGGGAGGTGTCATCCCAGGCTCGGCAGCTGGTACTGTATCCCTTCTGAGAGCTTCCTCACTGTCCTAGGGTTGCCAGATAACATACAGGATGCCCAGTTAAATTTAAATTTCTGATAAAGAGTGAATCATTTTTTAGTACAATTATGTCCTAAATATCGTACCTATCATATAACTCTACGGAGCTCCAGAGCCTTGTTTTGGTGAAATGCCTGCTTTGTAAGAAGTGAGGGAGTTGTATAAGCACCATCATAGTCAGGCCCCGAAGCCCTGACTTCCTCTGCCCACCTCCTTTCCCTCTTCCCAACCTCTGCCTTCCTCTTCCAGGACTGCCAGAGGTGGTATCCAAACCCAGGGCTGCATTGCCAGCCTGAGGGTATATTACTGCAGGATGTATCTCCTGGAAAATCCCTTCTGGGGCAAGTCAGACCCTGCCGACTCCTCTGGGTGCCTTTTCTGAGCTCCCTGCTTCGGCAGCCCCTTTCTTTGGGAGACTCTGCCCCTTTCTGGGTTGCCAGCTCCCAGGTCTCTCTTTCCTCAGGTTCTCAACAAGTTTGCAAGACTCCCAGCTTCTCCCGGAAAGCAGCATGCTGCCTTTTTAAGGTTTTCTCAAGACCGCCCACTTTTTTTAGGTGAACAGACTTGTATAAAAATGACAAGCATTTTCATTGTAATGCATTTCCTAGACCTTTAAAAACATTTGCAAAAGCTGTCCTGTGGTGTGCTGGCACGAAATGGGGCATAGCAAGGGAGTGAGGGAGGGGAGAGGGTTTGTGGAGGGGGACAGAAGCAAGGGAGAAACAATTCCAGTCTGAGAAGCCAGGGGTGGAGGTGCGGGCTGGGCCCGAGCCCTGAAAGCCTTCAAACTCTGAAGAATAGGAAGCTCTTGAATCCATGGTGAGGAGACAGAAGCAGACAACAGGGTAATCTTGCCAGCAAATGAGGCAAACAGGGGTTCAGAGCAGAACATGGGAGGGTCTGACTTGACTCCAGCAGATGGTGCCTCTGCAAGGGCAGTTGTGAGCCCTCCTTCCAGGGCTGCCAGGTTACTGGGTGTAACTGGGAACAAGGCCTGCTCTGTCCTAGGCCCCTGTCTCTAACACTCGTCAAATACAAACCAAATAGTTCTTTTTGGTTGTTTCTGAAAAGCAGATCTTCAGAGGAAGGTGTGAATAGATCATTCATGAATGGAATATTCCATTTTTCAAAACATTAGGTCAAACAAGTAAAATTTCCAATAGTTCTCTGCTTTGGATCTACAAAAACAGCAAGTTACATGTCATGATCATAAAACTACACACATACACCGATACACACATGCACATAAACATGTACTGTCAGGTACAGATAGACTTTTATTACCAGGGGTTGGCAAATAGGCTCAGAAAGGCCAGCCCCGACACAGTAACTGACATTATGACAGGATGTCTCCTGGAGTTTTTCTCAGGACTTTAAATTGAATTGAACAAGTTTACACAATCTCCAGTGCCTTCTTCTGGAGAAACTATGTTGCTTCTGGTTTTTCCAGCCTTGGTGGAATGTGCCCCTCTAGTCTGTCCCAGGAATCCAGGGCATAGTCTTGCTGGGGTCAAGTTCTCTTGGCCACAAAGCCCACAGTAGTTTTGGAAATGTCAGCCACACCTTGAATTATTTTGTGTATTGCTACTGTCAACTTACATATTAGCTGTAACTGTCTGGGGGTGGGGGCACCTAAACTTTCTGGTTGTCAAAAGACCTCCTGGATTTGGCGCTTCTCAATCATTGTCCTATGCCTGTGACCTTGTGACCCCCTAAGATGTACATGGGTGAGAAGGAAAACAGTAAGAGACTAGATGTCCTTGAAAATGTGGCAGGATGTGAAAACCCCATCCAGGATGGTAAAGCAGCATCAGGGCCTTTGCCAGTTAAAACAGCAGGAGGCACAAAGTTTCAATGAGACTGATTATAGAATGACCTGGAAAAGTCCAGAAATCTGGGTAAGAGAGTGTTTGGTCTATGAATATTCATGTGGAATGCAGTCTGCTGTGATGGGGTGATAGCTTCTTTAATTATCCTACCACAGTCCCTTCGTTTGCTAGCTGTGTGACCTTGGGCAAGTTACTTACGTCCTCTCAGCCTATTTCCACGTCTGTAAAATTGAGAGAACAATTCTTCCCTAATGGGATTGGCAGTGAGCATCTGATGAAGAAAGGTAAGTGGAAGCATGTTATAAACTGTTCAACCTGTATGTCACTGTCATGTGTGATGAACAGCGAGAATTCTTTTCCTGGAGGGCAGTTAAGGGAGGGAAGAGGTAGTTTCTCTGAGACTTTGAGAATCAGACCATCAGGGAGTGATCCCAGTAGCCTAGGGAGGAAGAATGGACTGCAATTCTGGGTGGATGGACAGGAAGGAAGCAGGGTTGCTAGGGAACCAGCCTCAATCCTGCTGGGATGAAGGATACGATGCAGGATGCCAGATATTCATGATCAATTCAGGCTCTTTGGAGCTGCCAGCGACTGAGAGTTCCCCCTGTACTGCCAGGACCACGCGTAGCTTCAGCCTGCTATTCTCTCAGGGCTCTAGAAACACAGACACCCCAGGAGTATTTCCATTATAGACTATTCTCCCAGGGCTTAGAGACAGTATGTTGTGATGTATTGTTTCCCAAGCATCGATGACCATAAAACATTTTAGAAATCATAATGTAGCAATATACAGCAACAGCAGGTTGAACATAAATGTTCAGTAGTCAACACTGAAATCTAGAATATACATGTAAATATAGGACAAGGTACCTCATACAACCTGTGATAGATGCTCCTGCTATAAGCTTCCATGGGACCAGGTCAAAACACTTCCCTTGTCAAAACACTTACCTTCCTTGCAAGAAAAGAATCTTAAATAAAAGTGACAGAATGCAACTCAAACTAAATTAAGCCAAAAAGAAGAGAATTTCTTGGCTCTATCACTGGAAACATCAGTGGGGCAGCTACTTTTAGGACTCAGGGTCTCTCTCACTTGCAATTTCTTGGAGCAGTTATCTCCACTGATGGGCCAGGTGACCACCAGCATCCCATACTTACATCCTACTGCTTAGCAACACCAGTGGAAAGACAGGGACTTTCAGGATAGCAATGGCAGAAAAGTTCCAGGGAGATTCTGACTGGCTCACCTTTGGTCATGTGTCCATTTATGGGGGTATCCTGATTAACCTCTTGGAAGTGGGTAGAATGCTCCTCCTCTCTGTATCACAGAGAATGCATTCCCTGTTGGAAAGGGGAGTTCTATTGCTAGAAGAAAGGAAGGAGTGGGTACTCGAGGACAAAAACAGCCCCCGCAGTACTTTAATGTTATAGCTGGTTAATTGTCCTCTCTGAGCTCTCCAAGGCAAGGACTGTGTCTTCCTCACCGTACTATCCTCAGGGTAGTGCTTGGCACATAGTCAATGCTTAATATATATTTGTCAGACTTAATGAATAAATGAACAAGTGAATAAGGAACTTCAGTAAGTTAGTTGGCAAAATCTGCATCTTTAATGGGACTTCCTGGTATTCATAGGTATAACATACTGTTTCCTTTTATTAAAAAAAAATTGATTAGAGATTAACCAAGATGGCGGAGTAGAAGGACGTGCTCTCACTCCCTCTTGCGAGAGCACCAGAATCACAACTTGCTGCTGGACAATCATTGACAGGAAGACCCTGGACTTCACCAAGGAGGATACCCCACGTCCAAGGACAGAGGAGAAGCCACAGTGAGACGGTAGGAGGGGCGCAATCAGAGTAAAATCAAATCCCATAACTGCTGGGTGGGTGACTCACAGGCTGGCGAACACTTATACCACAGAAGTCCACCCACTGGAGTGAAGGTTCTGAGTCCCACGTCAGGCTTCCCAACCTGGGGGTCCGGCTACGGGAGGAGGAATTCCTAGAGAATCAGACTTTGAAGCCTAGTGGGAATTGATTGCAGGACTTTGACAGGACTGGGGGAAACAGAGACCCCACTCTTGGAGGCCACACACAAAGTAATGTGTGCATCGGGACCCAGGGGAAGGAGCAGTGACCCTGGGGGAGACTGAACCAGACCTACCTGCTGGTGTTGGGGGGTCTCCTGCAGAGGCGAGTGGTGGCTCTGTTTCACTGTGGGGATAAGGACACTGGCAGCCGAGGTTCTGGGAAGTTCTCCTTGGCGTGAGCCCTCCCAGAGTCTGCCATTAACCCCACCAAAGAGCACGGGTAGGCTCCAGTGTTGGGTTGCCTCAGGCAAAACAACCAACAGGGAGGGAACCCGGCCCCACCCATCAACAGTCAAGTGGATTAAGGTTTTACTGAGCTCTGATGCCACAGCAACAGGGAGGGAACCCAGCCCCACCCATCAACAGTCAAGTGGATTAAGGTTTTACTGAGCTCTGACCGCCACAGCAACAGTCAGCTCTACCCACCACCAGAGCCTCCCATCAAGCCTCTTAGATAGCCTCAACCACCAGAGGGCAGACAGCAGAAGCAAGAAAAACTACAATCCTGCAGCCTGTGGACCAAAAACCACAGTTACAGAAAGATAGAGAAGATGAAAAGGCAGAGGGCTATGTACCAGATGAAGGAACAAGAAAAAACCCCAGAAAAACAACTAAATGAAGTGGAGATAGGCAACCTTCCAGAAAAAGACTTCAGAATAATGATAGTGAAGATGATCCAGGACCTCGGAATAAGAATGGAGGCAAAGATTGAGAAGATGCAAGAAATGATTAACAAAGACCTAGAAGAATTAAAGAACAAACAAACAGAGATGACCAATACAATAACTGAAATGAAAACTACACTAGAAGGAATCAATAGCAGAATAACTGAGGCAGAAGAACGGATAAGTGACCTGGAAGACAGAATGGTGGAATTCACTGCTGCGGAACAGACTAAAGAAAAAAGAATGAAAAGAAATGAAGACAGCCTAAGAGACCTCTGGGACAACATTAAACGCAACAACATTCGCATTATAGGGGTCCCAGAAGGAGAAGAGAGAGAGAAAGGACCAGAGAAAATATTTGAAGAGATTATAGTCGAAAACTTCCCTAACATGAGAAAGGAAATAGCCACCCAAGTCCAGGAAGCGCAGAGAGTCCCATACAGAATAAACCCAAGGAGAAACACGCCGAGACACATAGTAATCAAAGTGGCAAAAATTAAAGACAAAGAAAAATTATTGAAAGCAGCAAGGGAAAAACGACAAATAACATACAAGGGAACTCCCATAAGGTTAACAGCAGATTTCTCAGCAGAAACTCTGCAAGCCAGAAGGGAGTGGCATGATATACTTAATGTGATGAAAGGGAAGAACCTACAACCAAGATTACTCTACCCGGCAAGGATCACATTTAGATTTGATGGAGAAATCAAAAGCTTTACAGACAAGCAAAAGCTAAGAGAATTCAGCACCACCAAACCAGCTCTACAACAAATGCTAAAGGAACTTCTCTAAGTGGGAAACACAAGAGAAGAAAAGGACCTACAAAAACAAACCCAAAACAATTAAGAAAATGGTCATAGGAACATACATATCGATAATTACCTTAAACGTGAATGGATTAAACGCCCCAACCAAAAGACATAGACTGGCTGAATGGATACAAAAACAAGACCCATATATATGCTGTCTACAAGAGACCCACTTTAGACCTAGGGACACATACAGACTGAAAGTGAGGGGATGGAAAAAGATATTCCATGCAAATGGAAATCAAAAGAAAGCTGGAGTAGCTATACTCATATCAGATAAAATAGACTTTAAAATAAAGAATGTTACAAGAGACAAGGAAGGACACTACATAATGATCCAGGGATCAATCCAAGAAGAAGATATAACAATTATAGATATATATATGTACCCAACATAGGAGCACCTCAATACATAAGGCAACTACTAACAGCTATAAAAGAGGAAATCGACAGTAACACAATAATAGTGGGGGACTTTAACACTTCACTTACACCAATGGACAGATCATCCAAAATGAAAATAAATAAGGAAACAGAAGCTTTAAATGACACAATAGACCAGATAGATTTAATTGATATATATAGGACATTCCATCCAAAAACAGCAGATTACACGTTCTTCTCAAGTGCGCACGGAACATTCTCCAGGATAGATCACATCTTGGGTCACAAATCAAGCCTCAGTAAATTTAAGAAAATTGAAATCATACCAAGCATCTTTTCTGACCACAACGCTATGAGATTAGAAATGAATTACAGGGAAAAAAACGTAAAAAAGACAAACACATGGAGGCTAAACAATACATTACTAAATAACCAAGAGATCACTGAAGAAATCAAAGAGGAAATCAAAAAATACCTAGAGACAAATGACAATGAAAACATGACGACCCAAAACCTATGGGATGCAGCAAAAGCGGTTCTAAGAGGGAAGTTTATAGCTATAAAAGCCTACCTAAAGAAACAAGAAAAATCTCAAGTAAACAATCTAACCTTACACCTAAAGAAACTAGAGAAAGAAGAACAAACAAAACACAAAGTTAGCAGAAGGAAAGAAATCATAAAGATCAGAGCAGAAATAAATGAAATAGAAACAAAGAAAACAATAGCAAAGATCAATAAAACTAAAAGTTGGTTCTTTGAGAAGATAAACAAAATTGATAAGCCATTAGCCAGACTCATCAAGAAAAAGAGGGAGAGGACTCAAATCAATAAAATCAGAAATGAAAAAGGAGAAGTTACAACAGACACCGCAGAAATACAAAACATCCTAAGAGACTACTATAAGCAACTTTATGCCAATAAAATGGACAACCTGGAAGAAATGGACAAATTCTTAGAAAGGTATAACCTTCCAAGACTGAATCAGGAAGAAACAGAAAATATGAACAGACCAATCACAAGTAATGAAATTGAAACTGTGATTAAAAATCTTCCAACAAACAAAAGTCCAGGACCAGATGGCTTCACAGGTGAATTCTATCAAACATTTAGAGAAGAGCTAACACCCATCCTTCTCAAACTCTTCCAAAAAATTGCAGAGGAAGGAACACTCCCAAACTCATTCTATGAGGCCACCATCACCCTGATACCAAAACCAGACAAAGACACTACAAAAAAAGAAAATTACAGACCAATATCACTGATGAATATAGATGCAAAAATCCTCAACAAAATACTAGCAAACAGAATCCAACAACACATTAAAAGGATCATACACCACGATCAAGTGGGATTTATCCCGGGGATGCAAGGATTCTTCAATATACGCAAATCAATCAATGTGATACACCATATTAACAAATTGAAGAATAAAAACCATATGATCATCTCAATAGATGCAGAAAAAGCTTTTGACAAAATTCAACACCCATTTCTGATAAAAACTCTCCAGAAAGTGGGCATAGAGGGAACCTACCTCAACATAATAAAGGCCATATATGACAAACCCACAGCAAACATCATTCTCAATGGTGAAAAACTGAAAGCATTTCCTCTAAGATCAGGAACGAGACAAGGATGTCCACTCTCACCACTATTATTCAACATAGTTCTGGAAGTCCTAGCCACGGCAATCAGAGAAGAAAAAGAAATAAAAGGAATACAAATTGGAAAAGAGGAAGTAAAACTGTCACTGTTTGCGGATGACATGATACTATACATAGAGAATCCTAAAACTGCCACCAGAAAACTGCTAGAACTAATTAATGAATATGGTAAAGTTGCAGGATACAAAATTAATGCACAGAAATCTCTTGCATTCCTATACACTAATGATGAAAAATCTGAAAGAGAAATTATGGAAGCACTCCCATTTACCATTGCAACAAAAAGAATAAAATACCTAGGAATAAACCTACCTAGGGAGACAAAAGACCTGTATGCAGAAAACTATAAGACACTGATGAAAGAAATTAAAGATGATACCAACAGATGGAGAGATATACCATGTTCTTGGATTGGAAGAATCAACATTGTGAAAATGAGTATACTACCCAAAGCAATCTACAGATTCAATGCAATCCCTATCAAATTACCAATGGCCTTTTTTACGGAGCTAGAACAAATCATCTTAAAATTTGTATGGAGACACAAAAGACCCCGAATAGCCAAAGCAGTCTTGAGGGAAAAAAATGGAGCTGGAGGAATCAGACTCCCTGACTTCAGACTATACTACAAAGCTACAGTAATCAAGACAATATGGTACTGGCACAAAAACAGAAACATAGATCAATGGAACAAGATAGAAAGCCCAGAGATTAACCCACGCACCTATGGTCAACTAATCTATGACAAAGGAGGCAAAGATATACAATGGAGAAAAGACAGTCTCTTCAATAAGTGGTGTTGGGAAAACTGGACAGCTACATGTAAAAGAATGAAATTAGAATACTCCCTAACACCATACACAAAAATAAACTCAAAATGGATTAGAGACCTAAATATAAGACTGGACACTATAAAACTCTTAGAGGAAAACATAGGAAGAACACTCTTTGACATAAATCACAGCAAGATCTTTTTTGATCCACCTCCTAGAGTAATGGAATTAAAAACAAAAATAAACAAGTGGGACCTAATGAAACTTCAAAGCTTTTGCACAGCAAAGGAAACCATAAACAAGACGAAAAGACAACCCTCAGAATGGGAGAAAATATTTGCAAATGAATCAACGGACAAAGGATTAATCTCCAAAATATATAAACAGCTCATTCAGCTCAATATCAAAGAAACAATCACCCCAATCCAAAAATGGGCAGAAGACCTAAATAGACATTTCTCCAAAGAAGACATACAGACGGCCACGAAGCACATGAAAAGATGCTCAACATCACTAATTATTAGAGAAATGCAAATCAAAACTACAATGAGGTATCACCTCACTCCTGTTAGAATGGGCATCATCAGAAAATCTACAAACAACAAACGCTGGAGAGGGTGTGGAGAAAAGGGAACCCTCTTGCACTGTTGGTGGGAATGTAAATTGATACAGCCACTATGGAGAACAATATGGAGGTTCCTTAAAAAACTAAAAATAGAATTACCATATGACCCAGCAATCCCACTACTGGGCATATACCCAGAGAAAACCATAATTCAAAAAGACACATGCACCCGAATGTTCATTGCAGCACTATTTACAATAGCCAGGTCATGGAAGCAACCTAAATGCCCATCAACAGACGAATGGATAAAGAAGTTGTGGTACATATATACAATGGAATATTACTCAGCCATAAAAAGGAACGAAATTGAGTCATTTGTTGAGACGTGGATGGATCTAGAGACTGTCATACAGAGTGAAGTAAGTCAGAAAGAGAAAAACAAATATATATTAATGCATGTATGTGGAACCTAGAAAAATGGTACAGATGAGCCAGTTTGCAGGGCAGAAGTTGAGACACAGATGTAGAGAATGGACATATGGACACCAAGGGGGGAAAACTGTGGTGAGGTGGGGATGGTGGTGTGCTGAATTGGGCGATTGGGATTGACATGTATACACTGATGTGTATAAAATTGATGCCTAATAAGAACCTGCAGTATAAAAAAGCAAACAAAACAACTAATACTAAACTTTCATTGGGTTATTTGTATGGAAATATGTTAATATAAATGTTTCAGACATTACATGAAATTTCTAAAAATCTTATATTTGTATTTGTATGGAAATATGTATGGAAATATGTTAATATAAATGTTTCAGACATTACATGAAATTTCTAAAAATCTTATATTTGTATTTGTATGGAAATATGTATGGAAATATGTTAATATAAATGTTTCAGACATTACATGAAATTTCTAAAAATCTTATATTTGTATTTGTATGGAAATATGTATGGAAATATGTTAATATAAATGTTTCAGACATTACATGAAATTTCTAAAAATCTAATATGTTCTGGTATAATGTTATAAGTAATAATCCTAGTTATTACTTTAAAATGTATATCTCAGAAATAACTAATTTTCTTGTCAACTGCATTATTATGAACTTTCATCAAATCTTTTACCGTGGTCATTTTTAAGGCTTTTGTCATTTACAGACAGTTCTGGGTGTACTCTGATGATTTTGCAAATATGTTCCTATAAAAGGGTTTCATCTTCAAGAAATTCATGGAAAAGACTCTGACATGTACAGGTTTCTGGTAACTGACTGTACTGCTGAACTGAATGAATAAGCATTTTCAGAACTCTGATGAAAAACTGATGAACTCATAAAAGTGCTAACAAAAGATCAAGATGAAAAAAAACAATTAATTACATGGGACTGAGTGAACTGATGAGGATGAGTATAATTTTTGTGACTTTCTGTCTGAATTAAAAAAAAAAAAATCCCACAAGGACTCAGAGGCAAAGAATATACAAATCAATTTTCACTGCAAAGTAAAGGAGCTGTTACAGTGGAGGATTACTGGACTGAATGTCAATATTATGACATAGTATGAGTGTGTTTCATGTTTGGTAATGGCAATCATTGTTGCTTTTGTTGTGGTCATCCATGTACAATGCTTGGTGTCAGTCTATTTATCTCTTGTAAAAATAAAATACAGTGTGTGTGTGTGTGTGTGTGAAGAAAAAAAAAAAAAAAAAAAAGAACATCTAAAAAAAAAAAAAAAAAAAATAGGCAAACAACCCAGTTCCAAAATAGGCAAAGGATTTAAACAGATACTTCTCTAAAGAAAATATAAAATGGCCAATAAGCACATGAAAAGATACTCAACATCGTTAGTCATTAGAGAAATACAAATTAAAACCACAATGAGGTACCACTTCACATTCATTAGGATGGCTGTAACTTCTTAAAAATGGAAAGTAAGCCTTGTCAAGGGTGTTGAGAAATTGGAACTCTCATGCACTGCTCCTGGGAATGTAAAATAGTGTAACCACTGTAGAAGATAGTTCGGTGGTTTCTCAAAAAGTTAAACACAGAATTACCTATGATCCAGAAATTCTACACCTAGGTTTATACCCCCAAAACATTGAAAGCAGGGACTCAAACAGATACTTATACACACATTTTTATAGCAGCATTATTCACAATAGCCAAAAGGTGATTCTACCAAAGTTTCCATCAACAGATGAATGAATAAACAAAATAAGGTCTGTATGAATATTATTGAACCATAAAACATAATGAAGTTCTGATACATACTACAACATGGATGAATCTTGAAGACATTATGGTAAGTGAAATAAGTCAGACATAAAAGGACAAATACTGTACGATTCCATCTATATAAGGTACCTAGACTAGTCAAATTCATAGAGACAGAGAGTAGAATGGTGGTTGTCAGGGTCTCAGGGAGGGAGAATAAGGAGTTAGTGTTTAATAAAGTTTTAGATTGGGAAGATGAACAAGCCTAGAAATGAATGGTGGTGGTGGTAGCAATGTGAATGTACACTGGTTACAATGGTAAGTTTTAATGGTAATGTTCTATAGATTTTACCACAGTAAAAATCATTCTGTCTAGCCCTAAACCCCAACATAAAAGAAACATAAAACCTTTCTTGTTAGTTACTGACTCTCCAGTAACTTTGCAAGACTGATATCTGCATGTATGTGAAAAACCTTTCAGATACTATAACAATGTGAGAAAATTGCTGTTTTTCCACCATGAACGAAACATCTGTAAACTCAGGAAATTTGGCATAATGTATATTTTCTATAAATAACCAAAAATAAAAAAACTTTTTTAAAAAAGTAAAAAAAAAAAAAAAAAAAAAAAAAAAATTGATTTCAGGGCTTCCCTGGTGGCGCAGTGGTTAGGAATCTGCCTGCCGATGCAGGGGACTCGGGTTCGAGCCCTGGTCTGGGAACATCTCACATGCCGCGGAGCAACTAGGCCCGTGAGCCACAACTACTGAGCCTGCGCGTCTGGAGCTTGTGCTCCGCAACAAGAGAGGCCGCGATAGTGAGAGGCCCACGCACCGCGATGAGGAGTGGCCCCCGCTTGCCGCAACTGGAGAAAGCCCTCGCCCAGAAACGAAGACCCAACACAGCCAAAAATAAATAAGTAAATAAATAAATAATAAAAATAAAGGAATTCCTTTAAAAAAAATTGATTTCAAATTTGCATAGTATAACATTAGCCATCTAAAAATGTACAATTCATTGGTATCTAGCGCATTCACAATGCTGTGCAGCCAGCACCTACATCAAGTTCCAAAACGTCTTCATCATCCCAAAAGAAAACCCATACTTATTAAGCAGTCACTCCCCATTAATCCCTCCCCCAGCCCCTGGTAAGCACCAATCTGCTTTCTGTCTCTATGGATTTACCTATTCTGGATATTCTTAATGAAAACAACTAAACAAATTTGTGGGGTATTTTTTAACAGTTACCAAACAAACTAAAGAAAAAAAGTTATTTCTGATATTGGTGCAAACAACACAGACCAGCTTGATCCAGTTTAACTGAGAAAAGGGGGATTACCGATCCACCTGAATTCCTTCCGGAAGTCAAGCCCAGTCAGAGCGTCTGGTGCCAGGGTCGGAAGACTCGCCAGAACTCTGTCTTCCATTTCTGCTTCTTCCTACCCATCAGTTGCTTCTTTCTCTGCTTAGGTGGGTTCTCTGCTTTTCAGAGCCTGTGTCAGAAGATGCCCCTCTCCCCAAACACCCGGTTAATATCCCTTCTGGTCTCACCCCATTCAGAGGCTCTGGATCCACTTCCTCATTCCTGGGAGGGGAAATCAACTGGTCCAGCTTGGACAAGGTGTCCTCACGGTCCCATTAACTACTGAGGATCTCAGAACAGAGCCATCCCCTAAGCTGATGGAGGGGCAGATGGTGACATGGATCCAAGTTCTCTGGGGGGAGGAACAGGAGCTACTCAGGGCTGGGGCTTCTCATCTGGAGAACTGCCTGTTGCTTATAAGCCAAAGGGCTGCTCTGGCCTCCCTGAGCATGGCTGTAATTGATTTTGCTTTAGAGGATGTCATGGCCCTTCTTGAGATAATAAAAAGGACTAACATAAAATTCCCCCAAACACAATCAATTGCTTTCCCTTTTGACCAGCACACAGAGGCAGTGTGTTGTTCCTCTGAGCGAGCAGACTCCTGAAGCATGGAGCCTAGGGCCCGGGGGAGGCAGGCTGCCTGGTTTGAAAGGCCTTCCTGCCAGTATGAGGCAGGTTTCATGTGGCATTCTGGATCACGGGGGTCTGAGTTGCATGCCCCTCCTAGACCTTTGCTCTATTTCTTGGTCCAGGAGGTTTTCCACTTTTCCTGATGGGAGTCTTTGAAGTTGGCTGGCTTTCTAGTGCCAGAGGAGGAAAGGCTATGCACCTGGGGCTCAGGCATGATGATGACAGGTAAAGATGGGGACTCCCAGCTCGTCCATTCATAAAAGGCACATTCTGGGCAGCAGTCAGGAGAATGGCTCCCATATCTTCAGGTGGGCGGTAGTAAGCACCTAGCTGTGACAGGTTCCACTGACACCTAGGCAGAAAGAGTTCTTTGCTGTAAGAGCAAAGACCAGGTGCCTAGCAGCTTACCTGGAACCATAATTCCAAAATCCAGGTGAGCTCCAGCCTTCAGACCAACTCAACTGAGTGCTTCGATCGACTCCCCAGCTTGAGGAAGGAGAATGAGCATGCTCTTTGGAGCCGGGCAAAACTCTTTGCATTCTGGCGCTGCTTCTTACCAGTTATGTGACCTCGGACAACACAATCTCAGCTTCCTGGTCTATAAAATGAGGTTAATAATGTATATCTTTTGTTTTATTGATATAAGAATCACAAGGCACAGAGCTTAGCTTGCTGGTACAAAGGAGTTATGTTTACCCTAAAGAATCAAAAACTGTTGAATATATTATTGCACAGTTGGTTAGGAACAACACCCACTGCTTTGGTTTATCCACTGTCTCTCTTTATCCGTGTCCTAGCTCGTACCTTAAATTGCTAACTGTCTCTGGGCAAGGGGCTTCAACTCTTTTGGCCTCAGTTTCTCATCTGAAAAATGAAGCTGTAAGATAAGATCATCTCCAAAATCCCTCCTGGTAAGGAAGCCCAGGTACATGTGGTCTTCTGGGAAAGGAGCATGAGTCCCCAAAAGCCTACAAGACTTGTAAGACCACTTACAAGACTGCTAGAAACAGAGGGTGGCTCCTTCTGAATCCAGTGGTGTGGAAAGACCTGAGCAGAGAGTGTTTGTGTACGAAGGAAAGAGGCCGCCCTACCATTTGATTTTGTGCTTTGCTATTACAGCTTGGAGTTGCCAGTCCAGGAAGACTTGTGAATTACAGTTTTTCAATACCAAGCGCCTCTTGAATATGATATCATAGATGACTATCTATCTGGCAATTTACAACTAGTACAGAGAACTATCATTTTATAATGACTTCTCTATGTGGTTTTGAAACAGAAAATCCAATACTGTGGATGACAGTAGACCAGAGAAGCCAGAGCAGCAGTACCACCATAATATGGCCATTTCTATGGACATCCACAAACTGTTGTTAGTAATACTCAAGAAATGGGTTTGGGTATTATGCAAGAGCTAATTTATTTGCTCATCCCTCGATGAAGTTCAGCCCAGAGTAGTCATGTGACACGGTCAGCTATTTTTCTCGGGACCACAGGATGACTGCAGGTCTCTTGGAATGGACTGTGCATGGTGATGTGCCCAGGTGTGTGCTGAGTGATGAGTAATTCCAGGTGCTGGGTGAGAAGCCTGGACTGTGTAGGGGAGAGAACATTGGAGCTGGAGACAGAAATTCCCAGCCTCAGTCCTGGCATGTCTCCTTCTATGCTGCGTGGTTTTGGGCCAGTTGTTTCAACTCTGAGCTTCAGTTTCTTGGTCTATAACATAGGGAGATAGCCCTGTGCTCCCTCCCTCCCAGGTAAAATTTTCAGAAGGGGCATGTGAGATAACATATGTTAAAAATGCTTTGCAAAATGTAAAACACTACAGTTGATGCTAGAACAACAATATAGGAGAGATATTCTGCTTATTGCAACCACCGTTGTTTATTGATTACTATAGGTACTTGTCAGTGAGGTTCAGTCTTTGGGGTGAAAGAGGAGATTCAGGGAGGGCTTAGAGGGCACTAGGGTAAAGTTGTTTACTTTGTTACGCCATTTATACATGGTCATCACCCAGCTGAGAAGTGGTGGGCTCAGGCTTTGACCTTGCCTACACCCACTCAAACTCAAATTCCCCAATGATTTTTGAACAATGCTCCGTGGAACCTTAGACTGTTTGTGGAGACTTCAGGGATTCTGCAAATGCCTGATTGTCACTGTTGTAGAAGCTGAGGATATAGCAGTGATATTATTACTTAATCTCCCAGTGACAGGTCTTGTACTGACTGGTGGAATTTGTATCCACATCCACCTCTGGCCCACATTCACCTCTGAATCCACAGCCCATGTCCTTGGTTATCTTGGTTATCTCCAAATACAAACATGCAGAAATGTCCATAAACATCACGCTTGGGAGAAGCCTCCAGACCTCTCTAATGGCACAGGGTTCCTCTCTTTCTCCCTTTCCTGGGGTTTGGTGGTCTACTGAGGAGCATTCGTTCGAAGTGCTGATCTAAGTTCCTTAGCCAGGCAACGTAGGGAGACAGCGGAGCACTAGCAGGACACTTGTCCTTGCAAAGTGCAAGAGTAATTAACATGGTAAGAGGGGGCGGGGGAGTAATTTGGATTTCATCACTTGGCAGCTTTGCCTCTTGAGAATACCTTATGGTTGGGAAATTAACCTTTAGGCTCACTGTAGCATTTTTCTTTGAATAAATGATAAACATCCATCATGTAATACATCTCTTGCAACATTTCAGCCTGTCACTAATGACCTTATTGGAAAGAACATTTGATTTAAGATTTAAACCTTTCATGACAACCTCTAAGCTTGGATACATACATTTGAAGTAAAATTAACATGATTTTAGCCTGTGGTCAAGTAGTAAATCCAAGACTTTTCTGGATTTAAGAATCAGCGTCTCCTTCCCCCACCTTCAGTTCTTTAAAACTAATGTGCTTAAATCAACCCCTACTGGGTCCTGAAAATATAGTTAGATGACTTCATCCATTTTTGACCAATTGATGGTATAGTCTCTGAGGTGTCAAAAGAATTATTATCTAATTTTAGGAGTCAAGGTTGGAGCAGCAAGTGTCTGTTATTTTCTCTGATAGCTGTACATCAGATTCTAAACTGATGGTCCCTATGGCTGAGGTAATGATTTAAGTCTGGAGAAAAGACAGTGAATATTGTAGTGGCATCTGACAGCTTCCAAAAAGCTGAAGAGATGTTGTTGCTTCTGTTAGACCTTTTATTTAACATACGTTTATCTGCAACACCTTAGTCCAAACATTTTTAACCTGTGATGGGAGAGATGTGGCCCTGACCTTGGCATCCTTTGTTTAGGATGTTCAAGTATGTGTACTACTTGTTTGCTAGCTAGGCCAATTTATGCATCCAGACACACTAATGCAGCATTTCTATGCTTTTAGGAAACTGCAGCATCTTCTGTGTTCCTACCAGCTCCTTGAAGAGGTCTCTGGCACTGAAGGGCAGTGGGTGTTGAGGTGTCTTCCCTGAGGAAGAAAACTGGGTCCCTTATTGAAAAGGGGAAAAGGTGCCTACGCTTGCACCATGACATGCCAGGTTCTGTGCCAGGCCCTGCTGCAGGTGCTGGGCATAAACAGTAAACAAGACAGACGTGGACCCTGAGCTCTTGGTGGTGACATCCAGCAAGAGAAAACAGATCAGTCAATAGGCAATTGTTAGAAAGTTGACAAACATTGAGAGAAGGAAGCATACATCCATGGGGATATATGGCAGGGGAAACTTACCTAGTCTGGAGTACATGGAGGCCCTCCTGGAAGAGGTAATATTTATGCAGGGGCTTGTGTGTGTCACCTGGAAGCATGGAGCATAGGCTATGAAGCATGGCTGGCTTCTGCTCACACCACCTTGGAGAGACTGTCATGGAACTCTTATCTAACCAACTCCTCTTCCCAGGTCTGTGGCCAGAATCACCCCCACCCCCATGAACCTTTCTAAAAAATTTATAGACCGCCCTTCCTCTTCCCTTATTAGATTCCTCTCCCAGGAGGTCCCCGTTTCCTCTTTGTACACAGATCACTCGTGGGATGGTCTCACAGACTCTTCAGATTTCCCAGATAGGCCTAAATTCTAGGGGCCCCTCAGCTTAGCCCTTCAGACTGGGGCCCTCATCCCAGATGGAGAAAGAACACATACCTGAGAGCTCAGAATGTTTTAAGAGTCAGGTTATGGACATAGAAAAGACCAATATAAGCTCATCAGGGACCTAGGCTGGCCCTGAGCAGAGCCTTGGGGGTCCTTCGGGTCATGACCAGGCCTATGGACTGGCTGGACCTGAGAGATATGGTCAGAGCCGCATTTCCCCAGAGTTCTAGCAGGCTGAGCTTGGTCAGGGCGCAGATGCTCTGGCCAGGTGGTCCTTGGTAGTGAGGCTTTTGCTGAGTTTGGGGTGGTGCCTCTTCTCTGTAAAGAAGAATGAACCCAGCCCTTCAGAGGTAATCAGGAAATGTTTTCCCGAGTCAACCCAGGAGCTCCTTTGCATGTAGGCCATAGAAGGCCCCTCACTTTGCATCTCACTCTCGGGGAAGAGGGGATGTCTGTCCCAGGACCTCTCCCAGATTCGCTGTCTGCCTGGGTGCCTCCCCCACCTCCATTCTGCTTGGGCCCTGTTCTGGCTCCTTGCCCCTGTTGGTCTGGCTCCTCCCTGGACTTCCAGTCATGCTTTTGTCCTGCAAACAGACACCAGGCCCCTCGCTCTGAATCCAGTCCACTCCCATGCCCAGCCCCTCCTGCTGAACACCCCGCCCTGAGCATGCACTGGGTCCTTGCACTAGAAAGCTTGGGACGGGCTCCTGGGGACCCCTCCTATCCCTCTAGCACAGGCATGTTGGTGGCAAGAACCCTAGGTGAAAGCAAGGACCTGCCGTGAAAACCGAGCCTGGCGTAGGAGGTGGGGGTGTGGGGCGTGGGAGGGAGCTTGGCCTGCAGAGGGTGCGGTGGCCGAGGACCGAAGCCGCCGCGGAGCTCAGGCCCCATCCCCCGAGGGAGGCTCCACCAGGCGGCTGAGAGCCCCGCCCCGCCTCCCCCAGCCTTCCGGGCCTGGGAGGTGGCCGAGCCAAGTGGAGACTGGAACACCGACTGAGGAGCGGGCCAGAAGGGTCAGCCCTTGTCCTTTCCCCTCCAGCGGGCTCTCCACACCCGCTTCTGCTCGGGGAGGACCACACCGGTTAGCGTGTACTGGGAGCAGGGCGTCTCCTTGACATGATTCTCCATCCCTCCCTTCCCTAATCCATCTCTCCATGGGTTCTTCCCCCCAGACACACGGGACGTGTTCACATCGCTCCAGCTGCCTCCGGCTTGGCAGAGTCACTGTCGTTGTCACTTCTCCCTAGACCGCCAGGACAGCCTCATACAAGTCTCGTCCTCACTGAGCCCTCTCACAGCTCCGGAGCGTCTTTTGGTCTTTTAAAAGTGGAAGTGTGCTCCTGCCACTTCTATGGAAAGCTTTTACGTTCATTTCACTTAGAATAAAATTTAAGATCCCCAACTGGGCCTGCGAGCCCCTTACAATCTGATCTTTGCTCACCTCGCCAGTGTCAACTCTGCCCTGGGCTGCAGACACCCTGGCCTTCAGTCAGATTTTTATTCTTGGCTTTTCTTTTTCTTTCCGGAGAAGCCTCCTCAATCTAAATTAGGGGCCACAATTACACTCTCTTTTACTACCCCCTCCTTTTCCTTCACTGTACTTACCATAATTTACAATAAGATACTAATTAGAATGATGATGTCTGACCTACTCGCCTGCACACGCTGTGAGGAAAGGGATGAGGATTGTTTTGTTCAATAGCCTTAAACAGAGCCTGGCGCACAGTAGTCACCAATATTTATTGGATGACAGACTGACTTAAAGAACGACACTCTACTCTGCCATGCAATACGCTAGCCACTGGCCACATGTGGTTACTTAAATTTAGATTAATTTAAATGAAATAAAATTAAAAATTCAGTTCCTCAGACACACTGGCCACATTTCAAGTGCTCAGTAGCCACTTGTGGCTACTGGCTACTGTGTTGGACAGTGCAGACCGTTTCCACCACTGCAGCAAGTCTTATTGGGCTGTGTTGTTAGTAAGTATGAATATCGGTCCATTCACTGCATTCTTAGGTGGCTAAGAAATGTAATTTCACTTTTTATGACTGATTTTACTTTCAATTTCAAGGCCCTGTTCTGCTGGGCAAGGGACACTTACCAGTCTATTTGAGGTCCCTCTCCCTTTTCCTGTGGTGGGACAAATTCTAGGAGACTTATGTCATGCCAAGGTCTCAGGCGGGGACTTAGTGCCAGCCACCCTGTTATTCCCAGGGCATCCTCCTCCTCAGCCCAGCATCAGCCCATGAAGGACAAGAGAGCTGAAAGTCTTATAATGAGAAGGAGCAACTCTGGCCTTCCCTCTCCCTCCTCTACTCCTTCTCATTCCCCAGAGGCATCCCTTTCAATTTTTAAAAGCTATTTCTCCAGGGTCATAAATAATATGTGTCTATGGCTCTCTTTTAATTTGTCCACTTCAGACATTCTCTGCTTAATTCCTGTTCTGGCAGAGGAGAATTTTTTTGTTTGTTTGTTCACCCGCTTCAACTCTTTCATCCTTTCAATTCGGTTATAGTATAGCTTTTGACAATACAAAGTGTTTTATTATTATAATTGTACTATTATTTTTCACTATTGAATGCACTATGATCCTATGTCCTTTCTTGAACAACTCGTTTAAAAAGTTAATAATTGTGACATTTTATTTGTTTTCTTGTTTTCTTTGCATTTCTGGTTAAACCTTCTCACATCCTCCAATAATTGTGTATGACATTTTTTGGTACACATTTTCACATAGTCAAACCCTTTTTTCCCCCCCTCTGGATGTATTCCTCTGGGAGTTCTCTGTCCTCCTGTTCCCACCTGTCCCAGCTCGCCGGGCCATCATCCTGGGGTTCCCTTTATTTCTTGCCTGTGTTGGAAATTCTGTTTCCTCAACCCCATAGCTCTGTTTTTCATGATTTAGTCCTTCATGTTGGCTGGATATAGCTTCTAGCAGTTTCTTGAGATAAGGGTGTGTGGAGGTAAACTTTTTGAATCCAGGAATGTCTGAAAGTATCTTTATTATAGCCTCACACTTGATTGATAGTTTGGCCAGCCAGGGCAAGAATTTTAGACTGAAAGTAATTTTCAGTTAGAATGTTGTGTTGTGTCATTCTCTTCCAGCTTCCAGTATCGCTGCTGAGAAGTCCTGAACCAGCCCTTAGAGCAATTGATGAGAGAGAGAGAGAGAGAGAGAGAGAGAGAGAGAGAGAGAGAGAGAGACTGAGACCCAGATGGAAGCTGCAGTCTGTCTGTTATAACCCAATCTTGGAAGTGACTTAACATTGCTTCTGCTATGTTCTGTTGGTCACACAGACTGACCCTGGTACACGTGAGAGGAAATAATACAAATGTGTGAACAGTAGGCCCTGGGGATCCTTGAGGGCCATCATAGAGGCTGTCATAGGGTCTATTTGTTCTTGATACAGATTTTCAAGAAGTCTCCAATTTTCAGTGCCCCACCTTTCAGGGTGTCTTTTGCTTCCAGGACTTTTTACCTTTCTGCGGGCCTGCGAGCATGGACTGGTTTGTTTCTCAAAATCTCTCTCTGGGCGCTCAGCTATGACCTTTCTCTGCTGTGTCATTTTTCATTCCTCTTTCCTTTTCTGTTTCTGTGTGTCATGGCTTGATTTTACAGATAAACTGTAGTCTCATTAATGCGGAATTTCTGTTTCTGTATCTTGCTCTCCTTGTTATTTTGGGATGATTTTTGAGATGGGAAGGGGGTAGAAAGAGTTTTGCTTTCCCATTTTGGAATCAGAAGTCTTTCCAGGGAACCCCAGCTAGTCAGCCCAGTTTTGCCCTTCTTCATGTATCTTCTATGCCCTAAATCCACTTGGGACTTACGATTTTCAGTTCAAAAGCCAAGAATTGACTCATTTGCTTTCTGTATTTTGCTATGTGATTCCTTCCCTAAGATGGTTAGCATGGAAAGAATGCTCAGATTCATGGCTAGAGAAGGAAAAGGAAATGTATGGAGGTGGGACACCCTGGTAATTTATCAAAATATTATTCTGCTACAATAGATAAAGACTAGAAAAATTAAAGATCAGGAACACTGGAAGCAGGAGGAGTTGGGCACTTAGTCACGATGTGTGCTTCTAAGTTGAAAACAGCAACTATGAGAAAACTCCAACCTGAGTGTTGAAAATCAGGAAGAGGCAGCCTTGGCAGGTTAACTAGAGGAATTCTAAGAAACCTAGGCACACCAGCGTTTGATGACTCAGGCACAATCTAGCTAGAGAGATCATCTAGACAGTCCACTCACTTTACAAATGGGGAAGCTGAGGTCAGAGAAGGAAAGGGGCTTGACCAAGGTCACTGAATCAGTTAAGAGCAGAGATGGAGTCTTGAGCTTTGGTTTTTAACTTTGGTGCTTTCATCATTGCACCATGAAGCCTTCTACATTTTTATGACATTCTCCTTTTTTAATAATTTGGGTAATGTTTTTGACAATTATCTATCCACCTCTGAAGCACAAGAACATTATTTTTACTGATATCCAGATGGCCTTTTCTCTGCCACCAGTCTTGGTAATGGCACTTCTGTGCAAGAAGTAAATATAGAAGTTCAGGAAGCGCAGTTTGAAGGGAAACAGTTGTCTTTACAGCAGGCCTTCACAGAGCCTTTACTTTGTTTGCATGCACTATAACTCTTCAAGGAGATGTATAGTCAGTGTATTAGTTTGCTGGGGTTGCCATAATAAAACACCACACGCTGGGTGGCTTCAACAACAGAAATTAATTTTCTCACAGCTCTGGAGGCTGGAGTCTTAGGTATGTTTTCAGCAGGGTTGATTTCCTCTGAGGCCTCTCTCCTTGCCTTTTGGATGGTTACCTTCTTGTTGTATCTCTTCACATACTCTTTCTTCCGTGTGTGCCTCCCTGGTGTCTCTCTGTAGGTGCAAATTTCCTCTTCTTATAAGGACACCCGTCAGATTAGATTAGGGCCCACTCTAAAGGCCTCATTTAAACTTTTTAAAAAAAATTTTATTGGAGTATAGTTGATTTACAATGTTGTGTTAATTTCAGGTATACAGCAAAGTGATTCAGTTATACACGTACATATAATCATTCTTTTGAGCCTCATTTAAACTTAATCACCTCTTAAAACCCCTATCTCCAAATACAGTTCCACTCTGAGGTAACGAGGGTTAGGGTATCCACATATGAATTTGGGGGGGTGGGATAGAATTCAGCCCATAATAGTCAGTATTTCTCCATCTTAGTAGGTGGGGAAATCCTTGGCACTATTGAGGAATTTGTGGTTTAGGGAACAGTCTTTAGGAAATGGTGCTCTTGGGAAACAAAACAGGCCACAGCTGAGAAGGGATGACCCTGTATTATGTCCACAGTTTGATGTGACTGATATGATGAAAATCAAGAGTGTGTGGTGGTGAGTGTCTAGGGGAAGAGATGGAACTGGCTAAAAAGAACAGTTTTTGTTTTTGTTTTTTAAAGCATACAGGGTGGCACATGCACACAGAATGAAAGGAAGGGCTCTGCAGCTGAGTCCCCGTTTCTCTATCTGTCTCTTGGTGTCTCTTTCATCTCTACCTCTCTCCACTTGGCTTTGTTTAATTTCATTCCCTTTTCCTGCAGAAGGACTTTCTCCATGATGCCCGAAGCAAGAGAGTATTTCTTGTCAGCTCCAGTGCAAAAAGACCCTCATGGTCCCAGCTTGGGTCACATTTGTTGAGGGATATTTGATTCTTTTATTGGCCACAGGTTGGGTATAATCCAGAAGTAGGGAATGAAAGAGTATGGGGAAAATCAAGATTACAGCTAGTGAAGAGAAGGTAGATAGAGCCTTATCATGTTACAGTGATAGTGAAGGAAGGATACAGTGGTCCAGCTCCATTGGGCATCCAGAATTGTTGGGGAAGAAAAATGTCTTCTAGCATCTGTGTTGTATGAGTCAAGGCTTGTTCTTTTCAGTGATTATCAATCAGGTGCAGCCACAAGAGGAGACACAGGAGAGGCTCAGGAAAACAGTCTGTTATGTTCACAGGTCTTAGAAACAGGATGCATGGTACTCCAAGCAGGGTCACATGGAGAAGCACCAGCGTCGATCAGGAGGCAGAAGGGACTGGAGCAAGGTGAGAGCCTAGGCCACAGCCTTTTTTGGAGTTTCCATGGTAAAGGCAAAGCAGGGCAGGGTAAAGAGCTTAGAATTGGCTAGTTTAATAATTTTGGCAGACTCCACGCTATAGAGGTGGTCTCTACTTGCTGCTCCCTGGCCCTGGAATGATTAAGGAAGAAGGATATTACCTCTTGGGGTGTATAGGTCAGATAGAGGAGGTATGGCTCTGGATTGGCTAGTTTATATACCAAAGGCATGTTCCTGGCTGAGTCCTTCACTATCTCTAAGAACTGGCTAGCTCAGACATAGGGTAGGCACCTGTAAGAGAGAAAATAAAGAAGACTACAAATTTCTGCGTAGCAGTCGAAAAAACTTTAGACGCCAAAGAGTGGCTCATTATGGAAGATTTGTGGCTGAGTTGTGGAGTCGATCAGCACTTCCTTCTTTAGGGGTTCCTGCCTTCAGAATCCCCCTGATTCCCTTCATGCTTAATGGCTTCCAATTTAGAGAACAACAATGCCCGTCTTTCTTTGTGTCTAAGAATAGATGGCCTTCATCATTCATCCATTCAACAGTTTTCTGAGAGCTGACTATGTCCCCAGCTCTGTGGGAGGTCCTGGGAATACAGTCCTTGCCCCTGGGGACATGCAGGCAAATGGTTGAGGGTGGATGAACCCAAGTGGTCCTTTTCAATGGGGTGTAGAGTAATTATTGGCCTTCTTCTTGGTCCTCATTGCCATTTTCAGACCATTACTCATGCATCCTTATGGGAAAAACTCTTCTCCTCCGAGGTTATCATCATCTGACCAATAAGGCCAACAAGGCTTTAGAGAGGAGGGGCCACTGTGGCTGGGCCTCAAAGGATGGGCATTTCTTCCAGCTGAAAAAGACAAGAGAGAGGATAAAGAAGAGCATTAGAGGCAGAGCAAAGAGCAGGTCAAATGTATCTTTAGAATTTTAGGCTTCTGGGTACAGCTCTCAGTTCCCTTAGTTTTCCACTGAGATTACCTCCTGGTCCAGAAAAATGCCCTCCTGGCCATCCCTTGGGAGAACATCTACTATTCTCAGCTTTCTCTACCTACTTTGCAGAGTTAAGTCTCCTAGTAGCCCTGTTTCTAGGAAATTTTGTCCTTGAAGACAACAGAGAAAGAGATCAATGAGCTGCAGGGGTCCTTTTAGCACTGAGACCAATTTAAAGTGGGAAAGGTACAAGGATAAATGTCTGAGCGCAAACTGGGGTTCTTTTCTTCAATTGTGTTTGAATAGATGACTCATGGTCAAAGATTTCCCTGTAGAGAAGGTTGAGTCTTTTTTTTTTTTTTTCTTTGCCAGTCCCAGAGGAAGTATAACTGACATGAAATTTGTTGGCTCACCTAATAGTTTAGCCCATTTACCAAAGCAGATCCTAAATTAAAAAAACAACAATAACACAGTTTCATATTTTTTGAGTTGTCTGGTGGTTAATCACCCGTAATTTCAGAAACACTGATGTGGTATGCAAGAGAAGAAGCCTTTGATTAGATTTAAACAGACATCTTGAATAGCATCTGAAATGGGAAAAGAAAGTAGTACTGCCCTTTGATTCTGCAAAAATAAAACCAATTTGCCTTGAAAAACTTATCTCAATTCCTTTCTCATTTCATATTTTCAAGTAAAATAGGATTAAATCCCAATCAGCCATTCAGTATACACTTGCCAAATATGTAGACTTAGACTTGGCTGAGAGTCAGATCTCCTCATGGCCAAGTTGTGTCAGGTGCTTTGATTTATAGGGAACTTCAGGAGCTGCTTGTGGTATCATCTTTTCCTACTCAGAAAATATGTCTTTTTTCTCCTCTCATAATTTAGACCTCTCTCTCTCATATCTATAGACAGCATATAACTGTTGAGAATGCAGAGCATGGCTAAAGATACTGAAATGCATAACATAAGGCAACATAAAAGGAATACATAAATTCAAAATATCTAAAATCAATGGTGACTCACAAAGTTCTAAAGATTTATTTTTTGATATTTATTTTAACTTCCATTTCAATTTTGAGATCTCATAGAATATTTGGTTTCTTTTTACCACCATGAAGAAGATTTTTTTAAAACTGAGAACCCACTTTTGTGGTGCCCAAGCTCCAGTGATAAAGTCCTTTCCTAACTCGGTCACCTGGGGACTGAGATGTCAGAGTAGATAACTGTTAGAGAGAGGAAATGAGGTTTTGTCAGCTATCCTGTTGCCTCCAGAGCATGGTCAGATGGTCTTTATTGGATGGAAATGAAAATGTCTCTTTATTTATTTATTTTTTGGCACAAGAATTTGTCTAAAATAAGACCAGGAGGACCTCTATGCTGCGGCCTTGGCAAAGGGAAACACAGGGATAAATGTGTGTACATAGCTGGCTCACTGTACCCAGAACTTGTTCTCTGTATTCATAACCTGTGACTGCCCTTAAGGGACAGATTAAAATTCAAGGCATGCAGATCCTTGGCTGTTTGATTTCAGACACAAAATTGGAAACTGGCTGATAAACATATGCAGCACGCATCCTACTCCCACTGCCTCTGTTCTGTAAAGCTGGGCTCAGCACAGAGGCAGAACCCTGTCAATTCTGGCCTAGAAGGATCCCCTTTTTCCTCCCTGATGGGAAGGAGTCCCTTTGTTCCAATCACGAGTCTCCTAAACTATCTCCATTTCTCCAGTGTGTTTGAAACAAGGTCTAGAAAGAGCCAGATGGGAGCAAGCTCACATTTATTTAGCTACCTTTGCATGGGTTGGGAGAAAGGGCAAAAGCTTACCTACACAGTGATGTCCCCACCTCTCTTTTGGGAGAACAGCCATGTGATCATGAAGCCCACACGTTCTTAGTGACAAATGATACCACTGATATTCCCTTGGCGTGGTGACTCCATCCCCCATGATTCTGGGATGTGGCTGAGGTCTTTCACAGATCAGAATCTCTCTCTTTCTCTGCCTGCCTTTTATTTTTATTTTTTCAAAACAGACAACTTTTTATTGAAGTATAGTTGATTTACAGTGTTCTGTTAGTTTCAGATGTATAGCAAAGTGATTCAGAATATGTATATGTGTGTATATACATATATTTATATTTGATTTCAGACTCTTTTCCATTATAGGTTATTACAAGATATTGAATACAATTCCCTGTGCTATATAGTAGGTTCTTGTTGTTTTATCTATTTTATATGTAGTAGTATATAAAAGTGTATCTGTTAATCCCAAACTCTTAATTTATCCCCTTCTAATTCCCCTTTGGTAACCATAAGTTTGTTTTCTATGTTTGTGAGTCTATTTCTGTTTTTCAAATAAGTTCACTTGTATCATTTTAAAAGATTCCACATATAAGTGAATCATATGATATTTGTCTTTGTCTGACTTACTTCACATAGTATGATAATCTCCAGGTCCATCCACGTCTCTTCAAATGACTCAACTTCGTTCCTTTTAATGGATGAGTAATATTCCATTGTATATATATATATACCACATCTTCTTTACCCATTCACTTGTCGACGAACATTTAGGTTGCTTCCGTATCTTGGCTATTGTAAATAGTGCTGCAATGAACATTGGGGTGCATGTATTTTTTTGAATTACAGCTTTTGTCTTTTCTGGATATATGCCCAGGAGTGGGATTTCACTATCATATGGTAACTCTATTTTTAGTTTTTTAAGGAACTTCTATCCTGTTCTCCATAGTGGCTGCACCGATTTACATTCTTACCAACAGTGTAGGAGGGTTCCCTTTTCTCCACACCCTCTCCAGCACTTATTATTTGTAGACTTTTTAATGATGGGTATTCTGACCAGTGTGAGGTGATACCTCATTGTATTTTCATTTCTCTAATAATTGGTGATGTTGAGCATCTTTTCATGTGCCTGTGGGCCATCTGTGTGTCTTCTTTGGAGAAATGTCTATTTAGGTCTCCTGCTCATTTTTGAATTGGGTTGTTTGTTTTTTTCATATTGAGCTGTATGAGCTGTTTGTATATTTTGGATATTAATCCCTTGGTGGTCACATTGTTTGCAAATGTTTTCTCCCATTCTGTAGCTTGTCTTTTTGTTTTGTTTATGGTTTCCTTTGCTGTGCAAAAGCTTTTAAGTTTAAGGTCCCATTTGTTTAATTTTGTTTTTATTTCCATTATTCTAGGAGACAGATCCAAAAAAATCTTGCTGCAATATATGTCAAAGAATGTTCTGCCTAGGTTTTCCTCAAAGAGTTTTATAGTATCTGGTCTTACATTTAGGTCTTTAATCCACTTTGAGTTTATTTTTGTATATGATGTTAGAGAATGTTTTAATTTCATTCTTTTACATGTAGTTGTCCAGTTTTCCCAGCACAACTTACTGAAGAGACTGTCTTTTCTCCATTGTATATTCTTGCCTTCTTTTTCATAGGTTAACTGACCATAAGTGTGTGGGTTTATTTCTGGGCTTTTTATTCTGTTCCATTGATCTGTGTCTGTGTTTTTGCCAATACCATACTGGTTTGATTACCGTAGTGCTGTAATATAGTCTGAAGTTAGGGAGCATGATTCCTTCAGCTCCCTTCTTCTTTCTCAAGATTGTTTTGACTATTCAGGATCTTTTGTATTTCCATACAAATTGTGAAATTTTTTGTTCTAGTTTTGTGAAAAATGTCTTTGGTATTTTGATAGGGATTGCATTGAATCTGTAGATTGCCTTGGGTACTATAGTCATTTTGACAATATCGATTTTTTCAATTCAAGAACATGGTATATCTTTCCATCTGTTTGTGTCATCTTTGATTTCTTTCATCAGCATCTTATAGTTTTCAGGGTACAGGTCTTTTGCCTCCTTAGGTAGGTTTATTCCTAAGTATTTTATTCTTTTTGATGTGATGGTAAATGGGATTGTTTCCTTAATTTCTTTTTCTGAGAGTTCGTTGTTAGTGTATAGAAATGCAATAGATTTCTATATATTAAATTTTGTACCCTACAACTTTACTGAATTCACTGATGAGCTCTAATAGTTTTCTGTTAGTGTCTTTAGGGTTTCTATGTATATTATCATGTCATCTGCAAGCAGTGACAGTTTTACTTATTTTTTTCCAGTTTAGATTCCTTTTATTTCTTTTTCTTCTCTAATGGCTGTTCTGCCTGCCTTTGAATTCTTGGCTTTTTGAGGTCAATACTCAACTCCGTATTTCCCTAAGTGGGAGAATTTTCATTAGTCACTGAAAGCGCAGATAGTGGGGCTTAGGTTACTTGTCTTGCTGGACAATGAGGGTCTTAGGTCTAAGAGCATAGAAGCACATTCCTAAGGTCCTAAGCTCTTGTCCATGTTCTGAGCTTCATGGACACTTAGAGGAAATGGACAGCTTTGCATTAGATCCTAGGCCCTGTTGGTGTCTTTACTATACTAGGCTGGCAGCTGTAGAGCAAGGAAGTGGGAATTTGTGATTAGCAATTCATGTAGTTCTCATTCTTAATGACTAGGCAGTTTATTATTAATGATTCTTGGGTATTTTAAGCACTAATAAAACTAATGATTACTTTTGAATTTTAGCAGAGTTCTATATCCCTTTTAGAGATAGATGGCTGTCAAGTATATATATTTCAGAGTGAGGGTCCCGCCCGAGTTACCTTTTTTTGGTAAACGTTCTTTCCCCCTCGGTGTGGACCTCTAAGAGCCTATATCTGTGCTATGTGATCTTAACTCCTTAGCCACACACAGTTGATTAAGCCAAGGCTGGACACCTAACTCAGGGAAACTGTTAGGAAACAAGTATTTGTGTTGCCCCCAAATTCGTATGTTGAAACCCTACCTCATAACATGGTGGTATTAGGAGGTAGAGCCTTTGGGAGGTAATCAGGATTAGACGAGGTCATGAGGATGGAGCCCTAATGAATGGGATTATTGCCCATATAAGTGTCACAAGAGAGTTTGCTTCCTCTTTCTCTCTCCACCATGTGAGGACACAATGAGTAGTCCATCGTCTACTACCCAGAAGAGGAGTCTCACAAGAATCCAACCATGCTGGCACCTTGATCTTGAACTTCCAGCTTCTAGAACTGTGAGAAATAAATTCCTTCTTGTTATAAGCCACCCAGCCTATAGTACTTGCTACAGCAGCCCTAACTGACTAAGACAGGGATCTATGATTCATTGAGCCAGTCTATTATTTCTACTGCTAAATTGAATAAAAGGCTAAAGAGACTGGCCAGATGAGATGGTACTGGGCAGGAAAGGTCAACACAATGTTGGAGCCAGAGTTGGAGCCATGGTCAGCCGGCTCTGTGGGCAAGCTGAAGGTATGGGGAGAGACTCTGGAGCCTTGCCCAGAAGCTGGTCTTTGGAGAACGTGAGTGGAGAGAAGCAGAGATGTGGGAGTACCTGGTACAGAGGGAGGGTTTTGGGAGTATCCTCAGTCCATCTGGGCCCAGTTTCCTGGATGTTCGACTGCTTGTTGTCCTACAATGCCTATGTCTAGTTTGAGTGGGTTTCTCTTCCTTGCAAGCAAACTACCCCTGACCAGAAGAATGGTCTCTGCTGGCCAGAGGTGACTGATCACAGAGCTAGGAATTGTCAGAGTATCAGTGTGAAGCTTTGCAGCTTCCAGGTGGGCCAAAGAGTCTTCCTTGGAGCCAGAGCATGCCATTTGTCCCAGGCAGGGCATACTGTGCAATGGTCTCTCTGAGCACAAGTGTCCTGTAGAGAGCAGGGAAGATAAAGAGTGGAAGGTTGAAGGCCTAGTGGGTTCCAGGCACTGGGTTAGGTGCTTTACACAGATGCCTTTTGTCCTTCGGTAATTGTGGTAGGTAGAAGAATGGCCTCCCAAACATGCCCACCTCCTAATGCCCAGAACCTTTGTAATTTTATATGGTAGAAGGGACTTTGTGATTTGATTAAGCTAAGAATTTTGAGATGGGGATTATCCTGGATTATCCAGGTGGGCCTGGTATAATTGCAAGGGTCCTTATAAGAGGGAGACATGAGGGTCAGAGTCAGAGAAGGTTATGGGATGAAGTCAAGATGGGAGTGATATACTTTGAAGGTGGAGAAAGGGGCCACAAGCCAAGGAATATGGACAGCTATTAAAAGCTGAATAAAGCAAGGGAATGGATCTTCCCCTCAGAACCTCCAGAAGGAACCAGTCCTGCTGACATCTTGACTTTAGCCCAGTGAATCAAAGTTTAGACTTTTGACCTCCAGAACTGTGAGAGAGTACATCTGTGTTATTTTAAGCCTCTAAATTTGTGGCAATTTGTTATAGCAGCAGTAGCACACTAATACAGTATTGTTCTTGTAATCCCCATTTTTAGAAACAAGGAAAGCTCAGTGGGGTTGAGTAACTTGCCCAAGGACACACAGCTAGTAAGAGATGGAACAAAGCTTTGGTCCCAAGACTGTCAGACTCAGAGCGTCTGCATTTCCTACTATCTGATTTTGCTGCCAGTGGAATCTTCTTTCCTAAGTGCATTTTGAACACAGCAAAGGCTCAATTTGTGTCCAACAGGTTAATGCAGGGCTACCTGGAGCCAGAGGATGGGTGGGATGACCTCTCAATATCCTTCCTTTTAGCAATGTCAAGAAGTACAATTTTTGCCAACTGTGTAGATGTGCACATAATCTCCTGTGGCCTCAGCAGCTGGGCTCTCCCAGCTAGATCTGGCATTGGGGTCTTTTAGGTGCCTGCTTCTTTGAGGATGCAGGAGTAGGTCTGATTTATTATGATGCATTCCCCAATTTCATGCCAAATTATTCAATTGCAGTTACCCTCTGCACTCAGGAGAGGTTTCCTGCTGGCTTACAAAGATGAGACCAGGAGTGGCCTGGAACATGTAGGAAAATTTTAGCTTATTATTTATTGGAGGGGGAAGTGGCATTTCTCCTACTTTGGAATAAGTTAGTTATCTCTGCATATGGGAGGAGAGGGAGGAAAAAATCTCCCTGTTTCCAAAGCGAAGCCAGGTTTTAATGAGGAAATAAGGCAATGTTTTTTACCTTCTTTTCCCTCACTGCCTCATGCCTGTCAGTCAGCTCAGGGTTACTCCTGCTCTGTTGAGAGGAAAGAAGGTTTATGGACTTCCCACTAACATAAAAACAATGGTTCTCACTTATTAAGCATTTACTGTGTGCCAGGCACTGTGCTACATTAAAGATTTACAAGTAAATCTTTAATTTACAAGCAATCTTTAAACTGAGAATGCAAAGTAAATGTTACTAGGCTCATCTCATAAATTGGGAAGCAAAGCTCAGATAAATGAAGGATTTTCCCCAACAACACCCAAGTGGTAAGCTAGAATTCAAACCTAGGTTTTTGAACCTGGAGTGTTTATTGTTTCCAGAAGTGATAGCATGTGCTTTATTTGGGTATTTTATTGTCTGCTCCTGTAAATCCTGCAGGTCTCAGCTCAGATGTCATTTGCTTCATGCAGTCTTCCTTATCTTCAAGTCCACATCCTCCTTAGTACTGGGTACTCATCCACCCAGTGCTGTGTTAACTGCTGTATTGTAATTGTCTGCTCCTCATCTGTGTCCCCCCTCTACCATGAATCCCTGAGGGCAAAGACTTTGCCTTCTTCACCACTGCATGCCAAGTGTCCAGTACAGAGCAGTTGTTGTCAATGGTTGCTTGTTGAATATGTAAGTGAGGAAATGACACACACACTCACACAAATGCTGTCACTGAAAATTATCATGAACTTTAAGATATCATTTGAGGGAGCCACCATAATTTGCAATATGCATTCAAATACTATCACTTAAAAATATGGGATTCATGAAGGCTGATACAAATGACTGATTATGATGAATTTATTGGGACAATTTATTGGTGTCTAAGCTAAACCTTAAATGACTTATTGTACCACATGCAAGAAAATTCCCTGAAATCATCAAACCTGTTTCCTTAACAGTGACATTCCCTACAGATTGGCCCAGAAAGGCTGTAAAAACATTGTCTTGTTCTAGAGTATATTTGGACTTTTATTTTCAAAGCATCCCTTTGGATGTGTTTTCCCCATTCACTCACTCATTTTCTAGCTCAAAATTTATTTCTCTGGGCCCATTTGAATGCAAGCATGTTAAGGGCAGGGCTGTGTCTTGTTCACTGCTGTATGCTCCAGCTTCTAGGACAGTGCCTAGCATAGCTCATGGGAGGCTCTCAATTTATCTTTGTTGATTAATTGATGGGCTCTTCCTAGTCACCATAGTGGGAGGGTCAGAGAGGGGTAAAAGGTCACACGCAGGAGCAGTGAGTTGAGAGGTGGGAACCACGGTCAGTGTCTCACTCCCTAATGTAATGGGTGATGCTTATCCAGTTTACCTGCTACTCCTGGCCCACCAAGCCAGGTGGAATCATTCACACACCATGCCCCATACTCCTTTATGCCTCCCAAACAAGTCCTGAATGCCTGAGAATGTTCCAGGTAATCACTCAAGTCCTCCCTCATTGCTCACTTTTGCCTCTGACTTTCTCTCCTTTTCATTTTGTCTCCTTGTTCCAAACTCCTTGACATGGCCACAAGCTCTACTCCTCAGTTTTGATCCTGACCCATGGTCTTTTCTTGTAGCTAGAGTGCCTGGGTTTGAATTTAAACTTCACTCACTGTCTAGCTGTGTGGCCTTGGGCAAATTCCTTAACCCCTCTGCTCCTCAGTTCCCCGATGGTGAAATGAGGATAATAGCTGTGCCCTTCAGAAGACTACTGAGACGATTAGATGATCAAATATGTGTAAAGCCCTTAGACCAGCGTGTGACATGCAATAGGCACAAAATGCCTGTTTACTGTTACTATTATTATCATGCTGTCATTCTTGGCCTCTCAATGGGCTGTCAGAGAAAGGCCAACAGAATCACAACAGGATGGAACCCTTGGTAATGTCCATGACATCTGCAGCAGTGTGCTGATATGAACTATTGCCAGAAAGAAAGTCTTACCTGCAGCTGACCAAGAAAAATACATGGAGTTCAGAGAGTAAAAGCTGTTTCTTTACTGCTCCATGTGATCACCTCTCAGTCCACATTGAACTCTCATTGCTAGATGCTTGGGAGGCTCTTCTCTCTCTGACCGCTTCCCACTCTGGGATGCTTTTGGTTTTTCTAGGCTCTCATTTCTCTCCAGAGCCCGGGCTCCATCCTGAAGGACCTCCCCATAGCCTCAGCCCAGTACCCCAGGTCCTGCTGTGTTGTCAGAGTGAAACCTCCCTAAGACCAAAAACTTTTGCTTTGCTATTATCAACAGCCTCTTACAGGAGAAACTAGGGGCATTATTATCTTAGCAAAGTGGCTCTTTTTCTGCCTTACCAAGGACCTCTGCTCAGGAAGGGGTGACTGTGGGAAGGGGATAATGAGGGAGAACCTCCAAGAGCACCTTTCCTGGGGGTGGTGGTGGGGGCTCTCATTAGCCTGGAGCGAGTGAATTGCTTGCTATCAAGCTGCACCCTGGAGTTTAATTTCAAACCATGCAGCTGGAACCTGACTCTGCTACTGAAAACCACCTGCTCTCATCACCATGCAGATCCTGATGGAAAGAGCCATTAATTTATAAGAAGGGCGCCAAGTAACAGATGTGTGTCAATATGGGACTTTTCACTCAGGTGAGGAAATAAATCTCGTTTTGGAATTGATGTCACGTTTGACTTTAGAGCATATAAACTTGTTATGTAATTGATCTCCAAGCAAAGTGAGAACGTGATGAAGAGATAGAGGTTGAAGAGATAGAGATAGAGGTCAGAGGCACGTCTGACATTTAGTTCACTGCCTTCTCTTCCCCACCGCACCCTCTTCTTTCCTGTCCTGATCCAATGAGAACCCATCTGCTTTTCTTTTTAATGATACCCCAGGGAGATCCTGGGCGCAGCGGGCCAGTGGTCAGAGAGTGCGTGCTTCCCACCTGTACACAAAGCTTGTGTTTGGCAGAGTGGGGTCTGCTACAGGAGATTGAAGATGGGGGCATAGCTGCAGGAGACAACCCCACAGCACCGAGATAAGCATTCTGGGAAACAGTTCGTTACACCTGTTTCACCTTTGGAGTAATGTGCACAGAAGTTCTCAAATTTGCATATTACATCAACTGGAACCGGTGGCATTATCTTAATGTTCACTTAAGTCAGAACTTGTACAACAAAAACAACGGGAGTCTGGTTAAATAAAGATGACTAGTCCAGGACCAGATGGCTTCAAAGACGAATTCTATCATTTAGAGAAGAGCTAACACCTATCCTTCTCAAACTCTTCCAAAAAATTGCAGAGGGTGGAACACTCCCAAACCCATTCTATGAGGCCACCATCAACCCGATACCAAAACCAGACAAAGATACTGCAAAAAAACAAAACTACAGGCCAATATCACTGATGAACATAGATGCAAAAATCCTCAACAAAATACTAGCAAGCTGAATCCAACAACACATTAATAGGATCATGATCAAGTGAGATTTATCCCAGGGATGCAAGGATTCTTCAATATATGCAAACCAATCAATGTGATACACAATACTAACAAATTGAAGAAGAAAAACCACATGATCATCTCAATAGATGCAGAAAAAGCTTTTGACAAAATTCAATACCATTTATGATAAAAACTCTCCAGAAAGTGGGCATAGAGGGAAGCTATTCAACATAATAAAAACCATATATGACAAACACACAGCAAACATTATTCTCAAGGGTGAAAAAGGGAAAGCATTGCCTCTAAGATCAGGAACAAGACAAGGGTGCCCACTCTCACCACTATTATTCAACATAGTGTTGGAAGTCCTAGCCATGGCAACCAGAGAAGAAAAAGAAATAAAAGGAACCCAAACTGGAAAGAAGTAAAACTGTCACTGTTTGCAGATGGCATGATACTATACATAGAAAATCCTAAAGATGCCATCAGAAAAGTATTAGAGCTAATCAATGAATTTAGTGAAGTTGCAGGATACAAAGTTACTGCACAGAAATCTCCTGCATTCCTATACACTAACCATGAAAAATCTGAAAGAGAAATTAAGGAAACAATCCCATTTACCATTGCAATGACAAGAATAAAATACCTAGGAATAAACCTACCTAAACATGCAAAAGACCTGTACACAGAAAACTAGAAGATACTGATGAAAGAAATCAAAAATGATACAAATAGATGGAGAGATATACCATGTTCTTGGATTGGAAGAATCAACATTGTGAAAATGACTCTACTACCCAAAGCAATCTACAGATTCAATGCAATCCCTAGCAAACTACCAATGGCATTTTCCACAGAACTAGAACAAAAAATTTCACAGTTTGTATGGAAACACAAAAGACCCAGAATAGCCAAAACAATCTTGAGAACGAAAAATGGAGCTGAGGGAGTCAGGCTCCCCAACTTCAGACTATACTACAAAGCTACAGTAATCAAGACAGTATGGCACTGGTACAAAAACAGAAATATAGATCATTGGAACAGGATACAAAGCCCAGAGATAAACCCATGCACATATGGTCACCTTATCTTCGATGAAGGAGGCAAGAATATACAATGGAGAAAAGACAGTCTCCTCGATAAATGGTGGTGCGAAAACTGGACAGATATATGTAAAAGAATGAAATTAGAGCACTCCCTAAAACCATACAGAAAAATAAACTCAAAATGATTTAAGGCTTAAATGTAAGGCCAGACACTATAAAACTCTTAGAGGAAAACATAGGCAGAACACTGTATGACATAAATCACAGCAAGATCCTTTTTGACCCATCTTGTGAGGAAATGGAAATAAAGACCAAAATAACGAAATGGGACCTAATGAAACTTAAAAGCTTTTGCACAGCAAAGGAAACCATAAACAAGATGAAAAGACAACCCTCAGAATGTTAGAAAATATTTGCAAATGAAGCAACTGACATAGGATTAATCTCCAAAATTTACAAGCAGCTCATGAAGCTCAATATCAAAAAAACAAAAAACCCAATCCAAAAATGCGCAGAAGACCTAAATAGACATTTCTCTAAGAAGACATACATATTGCCAAAAAACATGTGAAAAGATGCTCAGCATCACTAGTTATTAGAGAAAGGCAAATCAAAACCACATGAGGTATCACCTCACACTGTTCAGAATGGCCATCATCAAAAAATCTAGAAACAATAAATGCTGGATAGGGTGTGGAGAAAAGGGAACCGTCTTGCACTGTTGGTGGGAATGTAACTTGATACAGCCACTGTGGAGAACAGTATGGAGGTTCCTTTAAAAAGTAAAATTGGAACTACCATATGACCTAGCAATCCCACTACTGGGCATATACTGTGAGAAAACCATAATTGGAAGGATACATGTACCACAATATTCATTTCAGCACTTTTTACAATAAGCAGGATATGGAAGCCACCTAAATATCCATCAACAGATGAATGGATTAAGAAGATGTGGCACATATATACAATGGAATATTACTCAGCCATAAAAAGGAACGAAATTGAGTTATTTGTAATGAGGTGGATGCACCTAGAGTCTGTCATAGAGAGTGAAGTAAGTCAGAAAGAGAAAAAAAGTACCATATGCTAATGTATATATGGAATCTAAAAAAACGATACTGATGAACCCAGCAGCAGGGCAGGAATAAAGACACCAATGTAGAGAACAGACTTGAGGAAATGGGGTGGGAGAGGAAGCTGGGACGAAGTGAGAGAGTAGCATTGACATGTATACACTACCAAATGTAAAATGGATGGCTAGTGGGAAGCTGGGACACAGCACAGGGACATTAGCTTGATGCTTTGTGACCACCTAGAGAGGTGGGATAGGGAGGGTGGAATGGAGGCTCAAGAGGGAAGGGATATGGGGATATATGTATACATATAGCTGATTCACTTTGTTGTACAGCAGAAACTAACACATTGTAAAGCAATTATACTACAATAAAGATGTAAAAAAAAAAAAAAAGAATGCTGGAGAGGGTGTGGACAAAAGGGAACCCTCTTGCACTGTTGGTGGGAATGTATATTGACACAGCCACTTTGGAGAGCAATATGGAGGTTCCTTAAAAACTAAAAAAAGAACTATCATATGATGCAGCATTCCCACTACTGGGCATATTCCCTGAGAAAACTGTATTCAAAAAGATACATGTACCCCAACGTTCCTTGCAGCCCTCTTTACAGTAGCCAGGACATGGAAGCAACCTAAATGTCCATCAACAGATAAAGGGATAAAGAAGATGTGGTATATATATACAATGGAATATTACTCATCCATTAAAAGGAATGAAGTTGGGTCATTTGAAGAGATGTGGATGGACCTAGAGAGTGTCATACAGTGTGAAGTAATTCAGAAAGAGACAAACAAATATCGTATATTAACACATATATGTGGAATCTAGAAAAATGGTATAGATGATCTTATTTGCAAAGCAGAAATAGAGACACAGATGTAGAGAACAAATGTATGGATACCAAGGGGGAATGAGGGGGTGGGAGGAATTGGGAGATTGGGATTGACACGTATACACTATCGATATTATGTATAAAATAGACAACTAATGAAAACATACTGTATAGCGCAGGGAACTCTACTTAATGCAGAGTGGTGACCTAAACGGGAGGGAAATCCAAAAAGGAAGGATGTATGTATATGTGTGGCTGATTCATTTTGCTGTACAGTAGAAACTAACACAAAATTGTAAAGCAACTGTACTCCAATAAAAATGTATTGACAAAAATGGTACCCCAGGTAAAGGGATGCTAAAGTAACTGGCTCCTCAGGCTACTGTTTTAACTGTTGTTCTAGCCACAAAGTTGTGCCCTAGGTCTGCCTTGCATCCTGCTTGCTGTGCCCTGGGTCTGTTTCTATGCACTTTGAAATGCAGAGGACATGAACAGCACCGGTTTGAACCTTTTAAAGACTGTGGTAGTAGTTGTCTTGTGGTCTGTCCATCCCCAGATATATCCACCGCTAGTAACATCAGGCCTTCTTCCCTTCTGCTCCTTTTACTCATGCCCTCCCTAACTTCCACCATGATCCTTACCACCTCCCTTCTTAATTAGACCAGTGAGTGGTGACAGAAAACTCGGATTCTGCTGATGGGAAAATGGTATAAGCGGTGATGAGAAAGCATACCATTAAATTTTAGGAGTCTGAATACCGTGCCTTGGAAGCTTGGTATGATTTATTTATGGGCTGGCCTCTGTCTCCAGAGTACAGCAATATATCAGCCACTATGCTGAAGGTGCCCCCAGTGGTTTATGGCTGTGATAATGGACTTGTTAACGGGCCCCAGTGAGCTGGAATTTATCAAGGCCCAGGTTCTTCTCTGTGGAGCTGGCTCTGAAATATCACTTAAACTCTGTTAGTATCAATAACAGTAATAATAATAATAAATAACTCATGCCTGCTAAGACTTTAGTATGTGCCTGACACACATGTTAACACTCAACATACATTATTTCATGTTCCTCAAACTGTCTTCTAAGGTAGACATTATTCAATCACTAATTTACAGGCGAGGAGACGGACGCATGTTGAAGTTAAGCCATGTCCCCTAGGCCACACAGTTGGCAGGATTTGAGCTGGGAATTCAAACTTAGCCTGAATCCAGGGTTTTTGGTTTTATTTAATTTTTATTTTTTATGGGTATTAATTCCGAGTGCTTTGTTTGCTCCCCGAGCTAACAGCCTCTGTGGAGATGAACGGAGATCACTGAAATGAGAACAGGGGCTACTTCTTGACAGAGTCCCTCACCACCGCTGCTTGCATTTGGCCCTGCTCTGCTAGCAGCGACAGAAGAAGGGGACATCTCACTTTGACACTGACATTGAAGCGCTTCTTATTCTTAGCACACTCTGACTTTGTGTGTGAGCATGTGTGTGCGCATGTGAGTGTAGATATGTGTGCATGTGTATGTGTGTTTGTAATGGCAGCTGCAGCCGGCATGGGAGCATCCTGTACCATACCAGTGGAGTGTGCTGGCTACCGGTGCACCTCGGCCTTTGCCTGCCCAATCCCATGTCCTCGTTCTCTAGGGTGGGTTTCTGGAGCTCCTTTGGAGGGGGAGGCCAGGGACGGTGGACTCAGGGTCATTTCCCACCACCACTCCATGGCACCTTTGTCTCAGGTGCTGGCCACAGCCTCCTGCAGGCCCCTCGTGTGCAGGTTCAATTAGTCCTCCCTTGGGGACTGTAATCTGCAGCCTACATTGAGCTTTAAGGCACATACCTCACTGAGACCTCAGAGCGTGCTGTGAGGGAGGAGTGGGCTCAGCTTAGGAGGCAGGGAGTACGACTAATACAAGTAAGTCGAGAGACCCAATGGTTCCCAGGCCAAGCTGGAGTCAAATTGGTGGATATTAATGCAGCTTAGGGAAGAATGAGTCCAAAAGTAGGAAAATAGTCAATTGAACACATATGTGTAATAGACTACCATGCAACAATTAAATTAATGATGGAGAAGAATATTTGGCAACATGAAAAGTTGGTTGCTATATATTATTTAGTGAAGAACAAGTCACCAGAAAGTATGTACAGCATGATCTTTCTTATAAAGACACACGTGTATATATGTATATATTTATGTGTATATGTTTTACCATGTACGGAAAAAATGTTGGATGTTTATAGTCCAAAATATTGACTGTGGTTATTTCAGGGTGGTGAGACTGTGGATGATTTAGAATTTTGTTCTTTTCGGTAGTACTTTTGAAGTTTTTTTTTTTTTTAATAATGGAAATGTATTTGAAATAAGATAAACATTTATAAAAGGAGGAAAGGACAATCCACTCAAAGGAGGTACTTGGTGTCAAGCTCAGGAAAATGGGGAGCCAGGAAGAGAATAGAAAAGTGCAGTTTACAGCAGTCTCTTCATCACTGAGACCTGAATTTGAGAATTCTAGACCCCGTTGTGTCCAGAGATAGATCATGAGCTGGGTCTCACCTTGGCTTCCTTCCTCCCCTGGCTCTGACTCCACACCCACTGGGATTTTCTTTTTTCCCTTTTTAAAAATAATTTTATTTTTTTAATTGAAGTATAGTTGGTTTACAATGTTGCGGCAATCTCTGCTGTACACCAAAGTGATCCAGTTACACACAGAGACAATTTTTTTCATATTCTTTTCCATTATGGTTTATCACAGAATACTGAATATAGTTCCCTGTGCTATACAGTAGGACATTGATGTTTATCTGTCCTATATATAATAGTTTGCATCTACTAATCCCACACTCCCAGTCCTTCCCTCCCCCACCCCCTCCCCCTTGGCAACCACAAGTTTGTTCTCTATGTCTGAGTCTGTTTCTCACACTTACTGGGATTTTAAATTTGAACTTAGTGTGCCCTGATATCGGGAAGGGGTGCGTACTAGTTAACAGACTAGAACATTCTAGTTACAAAACAGAGGAATTGTGTCCCCCATGAGAAAAAGGCATTTTGACATCCTGATTTATAAGTAGTTCATTATGAGCTTGGTTAGTGGGAGTCTATCCAGAGTGATTGGTTAATCAACTCTTGAGCTTGACTAAGGACAAGACCCAGAAATGGTGTGGTGAGGCTGGGGACCTCTCTGGCCAGAGCTGGTCAGCTGGCCTTTCCCTGGCAATATCTATTCTTGGGAGAGAGCGTGATATGCTGGACAGGGCTTGCACTTGGAACCGGGTGGACCCATAGTCAAAACCTAGCTTTGTAATTTCTTAGCAATGTGTGTTGAGCTGCTTACTTAATCCCTCTGAGACTTGCCTTTCTCATCTGAAAAGTGGGCATAAGAATACATTATGGAGTTCCTCTGCAGATTAAATAAAATATGGAATGTAAAATTTCTAGCACCTTGTTGGCATGCAACAGCAGTTGGTTCCCTTCTCCTTGTTTATCTGCAGTATCAGGGAGGGCAAGAATAACAGACAATATCCCTGTTATACCCAATCTTGGGTCCAGAGAGATTACATGCTTTGCTCATGTAGACACAGTAAAACCAGACCGCAGCTCAGGCTCCTTGCTTACTGTGGCTTCTACTCCAATGTGGCCCTGGGTCTCTCCAGAGCAGGAGTTGGCAAACTGTGGCCTATGGGCCAAGTCAAACTTGGCCCCACTGCCTATTTCTGTAAGTAAATTTATTGGAAAATAGCCATGCTCATTCAATTACATATTGTCTAGGGCTCAACAGCAGAGTTGAGCCTGCATGGCCACATAACCTAAGATATCTATTATCTGGTACTTTAGAGAGAAAGTTTGCCTATCCCTGGTGTAGACTGTTGTTACCTTCTTAGGTGGAAGGAATTGCAGAGTGGGAAATCACAGAATCGAGAAATTGAGGAAACCTTGAAAGGCTGAAGAAGAGAAAGATTTGGGAGAAAACACTAGCTTCTAGGGAAGGGACGGAGGAGAATGAAGGGAGAATAAAGACCTTTAGCAGACCTGGAAATAGCTCCCAAAGACAGAAAATATTAGGAAATCGATAAATCTGCTCCCTTTAATTCCATTGTCTTTGAAGGGGATGAAATGCCATTGGTAGAGGATAATAGATTGCCAAGAAACATCAAGTTTCAGATCCTGAAGTCAGAGCCCAGAGGCAGGGACTCTCCTTGCCCTGCTTTTCTGGGAGTGTAAACATCTCCTCATCCTTCCAGGCCCAGACTAAACACCACCACCCCAGGAAACCCTTTTCTAGTCCTGCGTAAGCCCAGTCCCTCTCTGCTTCCATAGCATTTTGCCTATTGTTAATAATGATCAGATTTTCCTATGTGCAGACCCTGTTCTGAGCTCTTTATATGCATTAACCCTTAATCATGTTCACATAAACTCTATGACTTAGGTACTGTTATCTCAGATTCAAAGCTTAGGATCCTGAGGTTTATGAGACAAAGCAAATGTCCAAGGGCTTTATTATTATATTGCAGTTCATTGTACTGATTTGTTTTCCAGTCTGAGCTCCTCACAGGCAGGGGTGTAATTTTATTCACTTTCTATGCTTGAAAAGGACATGTTCTCAGAAGCTATTTATTGTATGACGATATGTTGCCATTCAATACATTAATATATTTATTGATCGATGAGTTTATTTTATACTGATCCATAATGGGGTATGCTCAACAAATATTTATTTCCCAGGTGGTTTAAGAACTGAGTCATCAGTCAGTGACGGATGACCCATTCTTTTAGAAGCAGCACATGATCAGCTAGACATTCCAGTGGTGTCTGCAGTTGATGCAGGAGAAATCTGCTCCTGAAAAAGCATTTGCTTTGCAAGCTGTTCTCTCTTGATCATCGTGGCCTTCTCGTGCTGATCTTCAAACAGCTGGGCTGCATTGTGATTCATCATGTGCGTAGATCAGACAAATTTGCTCCTGACCCCAAAACTTGAGACAAATCAGATGTCACATACCTTTAATTTGACCATTGGGAAAACTTTGATTCCATCATATAGTAGGGTGGCTGACAGTACTTTTTGGCTCAGAAACCAGCAGTGCAGTTAAATTAATTCAAATGAATTGAGTCTGAATTATGTGCTAACCCTTGAGTGAGGTGTTAATAGCATGGAGATGAATAAGGCATGTACTGTTCATGAATTGTAAGTGCTCACAGTCTGAGGCTGAAGGAAGAGATAGAGTATCAGTAATGCCTACCTGTTAGTGCTGCTGTGAGGAGTGAATGAGATAGTGCAGCAGGTAAAGCACATAGCACAGTGCTGGATGCATTAGTAAGTGCTCAGTTAGTATTAGCTGTTATATTATTACAAATACAATACAGTGTATTGAGTGTTATCTATGTGATGTATACAAAATACTTTTGGAGCACAGAGTATCTAATTTTGCCTGGGGAACTCAGGGAGACATTAACAGGAGAAGTAAGATTTCAACAACACTCTAATGAATGTGTAGGGATGCTTCAGATAGATAAGGCAGTGGTAAGGGTGGGGCTGGGCATTAGAGGGAGAGGAAACTATGAGTATGAAAATAATTTTTTTCTGAGTATAACAGGAACTTCGGTAAGGAGTTTAGTGGGTACCACGGGAGAAAGGCGGGAAATGGAAAAGATGCGGTAGGCAGAATATGTATTCCTCCCCTCCAACTGCCACCAAATGCCTACATCCCTGGTACTTGTGAATATGTTACCTTACGTGGCAAAGGGAATTAAAATTGTAAATGAAATTAAAGTTGTTGATCAGTTGACCTAAAAATAGGGAGATTATCCTGGATGGCCTCAATGGAAAGATATCCCATGCTCTTGGACTAGAAGAATTAATATTGTTAAAATGGCCATACACCTAAAGCAATCTACAGATTTAATGCAATCCCTATCAAATTACCCATGACATTTTTCACAGAACTAGAACAAATAATCCTAAAATTTATATGGAACCATGAAAGACCCAGAATTGCCAAAGCTATCCTGAGGAAAAAGAACAAAGCAGGAGGCATAACCCTCCCAAGACTTCAGACAATACTACAAGGCTATAGTAATCAAAACAGCATGGTATTGGCACAGAAACAGACATATAGATCAATGGAACAGAATACAGAGCCCAGAAATAAACCCACACACCTACGGTCAATTAATCTTCGACAAAGGAGGCAAGAATATACAATGGAGGAAAGACAGTTTCTTCAGCAAGTGGTATTGGGAAAGTTGGACAGCCACATGTAAATCAATGAAGTTAGAACACACCCTAACACCATACGCAAAAATAAACTCAAAATGGTTAAAAGACTTAAACATAAGACATGAACCATAAAACTCCTCGAAAAGAACTTAGGCGAAACATTCTCTGACATAAATCATACCAATATTTTCTTAGGTCAGTCTCCACCGGCAATAGAAATAAAAATGAGAATAAACAGATGGGACTTAATCAAACCTACAAGTTTTTGCACAGTAAAGGAAACCATAAACAGAACGAAAAGACAACCTACAGAATGGGAGAAAATATTTGCAAACAATGTGACCAACAAGGGCTTAATTTCTAAAATATGCAAACAGCTCACACAGCTGAAAAACAAAAAATGAACAACCCAATCAAAAAATAGGCAGAAGACCTAAATAGACATTTTTGCAAGAAGACATGCAGATGGCCAACAGGCACATGAAAAGATGCTCAACATCACTAATTATTAGAGAAATGCAAATCAAAATGGCAATGAGTTACTACCTCACACTGGTGAGAATAGCCATCATTAAGTTCACAAATAACAAATGCTGGAGAGGGTGTGGAGAAAAAGGAACCTTCCTACACTGTTGGTGGGAATGTAAATTGGTGCAGCTACTATGGAAAACAATATGGAGGTTCCTTAAAAAGTTAAAAATAGGATTGCCATATGATCCTGCAATCCCACTCCTGGGCATATATCCAGACAAAACTATAATTTGAAGAGATACATGCACCCCAATATTCATAGCAGCACCATTTACAATAGCTAAGACATGGAAACAACCTAAATGTCCATTGGCATTTAGATAAATGGATAAAGAAGATGTGGGATACATACAATGGAATATTACTCAGCCACACAAAAATGGAATTATGCCATTTGCAGCAACATGGATGGATCTAGAGATTATCATACTAAAGAAGTAAATCAGAAAGAGAAAGACAAATACTATATGATATCACTTATATGTGGAATCTAAAATATGACACAAATGAACTTATCTATGAAACAGAAATAGAGACATAGAGAACAGATTTATGGTTGCCAAGGTTGGGGGAGGGATGGATTGGGAGCTTGGGATTAGCAGATGCAAACTATTATGTATAGAATGGATAAACAACAAGGTCCTACTGTATAGCACAGGGAACTATATTCAGTATCCTGTAATAAACCATAATGAAAAAGAATATGAAAAAGAATATCTATACCTATATCTGTATCTAAATCACTTTGCTGTACACCAGAAACTAACACAACATTGTACATCAACTATACTTAAATTAAAAAAAAATAAAGAAACAAAAAACCAAAAACAACTGTCATTAAAAGTGATAAGGGAGGGAGAAGCAGAGTTAAAGTGATGCAATGTGAAAAGGACTCAACTCTCTTTGACCTCAAATGGCTTTGAGGATGGAGAAAAGAGCCATAAGCCAAGGACTGCAGCTTGTCTCTAGAAGTTGTAAAAGGAAAGGAAATGAATTCTCCCTACTACTAGTTGGTGCATTTTGTTCTACTTTTTACATGCACCTATTCTCTTGCATATTTTTAGTATGCAAAGTTAGTTTTGAGTTACTTGAACAGCATGTAGTAAATTCCCATTTTTTCTACTCATATCCACTCCTCCTTTTTCCAGTAACAAAAGCACAGTTCTCTCTCCCCTCCATGTCTCCAATAATGTAGTACAAGAGAACGAGGAAGCAAAGAAAAAGGAAATGAAGAGAAGTAGAAAGCACAAAATAAGATGGCAGAAGCTCAGTTTGTATATATCAATGACAATAAATATAAATGGATTAAACTCACCAGCTAACTGATAGATTGCCATATTGGGTTAAAAAGAGTGAATGGTTTTTAAGGAGGTGGTGATTGATAGTACATCATTTTTGGGCAAATTTGGCTATGGAAGGAAGGACTAAGACAGGGTAGTTCCATGGGTTAGAAACAGCTTTGAGGGAGATTTCAGAATTGGCCAGATTCAAATATTAGGTATTTCCAAAGTCATGTGATGGGCAAGGAATGAAAGGAAGGCTTTGTTCTTTGACTTTGCCCCAAAGGGTAGGCTTTGCTTTCCAAAAGGGTGATATCTTAGTGTATAATTGCTAGAATTTAAAAATTGTTTGGTACTGGGTTTGAGATGGAAGGGAGGGATGGTTATGAAAGGGTCTTTGAAACAGAGAGGAAAGAACTAGGAAAATCTTGCAGAAATACATTATCCATTTATGATACTTCTGTCACCTGACTACATTACCACAGACTTATTCTACTGTAGAGCTGAAAGTATACCTTACATGTATAAAAATGATTTGAAGGCAGCATGGTGTAGTGGAAAGATTTCTGGAGTTTAATCAGAACCTTGTCCTGGATCCCAGCTCCATAACTGTGTGGTTATGAACTGAGACAAATTCCTTCAGCTTTCTGGGCCTCAGGATCTTGGGCTGGGAAATAAAACCACTGGATGATACAATCTCTAGGATACCTCCCAGTTTTCACATTTTCTAAGGGACTCTGTTCCTTCAGAAGTCTCAGAGAAATGGAATCATCCTAATTCATTGAGTTCAATTCTTTCCTCAACCCCAAATCCATAGCTTGCCCTGGAAATGGAATGAAGCTTGGATCTTGAGGCGTGATTGAGTAACTAGGACATTTGTTGCACCTGAGCATATCTTAAGATAGAGTGGTTTCTCAGGCAGCATTTACCAAAATATATTCAGGGAACACTAGTCCTGTAAGATATTCTGTCAAGTAAGTTTCAGAAATGCATTCCTTATCTCCCCTTAGAGATGTACAATGCAAGCTAAAGAGTTGTGGCTTGGAGCTGAGCAGGGTTATGATGGATTAGCATGAATTCGCCAGAAATGAGGTGAACGTTCATGAAGTCACTCATCAAAGGCCTCCAAACCCATGTTGTGTGAAAGGAGGGAGGGAGAGGGTTGTTCTTTACTTTTGCTCCTAAGGGCAGACATTGCTCTCCGGGGAATAGGGTTTTTATGAGTACTAACCAGAATTCAAAAATTGTTTGGTAATGAGAATGTGGTTGGGGGTGGAATGGTAGCAGAGGAAAGTTGTGGGATGAATAATGACTGCACCAGTATGACGTTGTCTGCCTTGCTGAGGGGGCCCAACAAAATCCTCTTTCTCAGAAGCAGTGTAAGTGGTATGAGCTTGGTAGATGTCCACTTGGATATTGAATTTTTAGAGTCACACTGCTGCTAGAAAGCATTGAGTCATAACATTTTTTGTTTAAATAGGGTTGGAAAAAAGATCAACCCTTAGGTTGGGCAGCAACATCTTTTGGTTGAAGAGGAGGGAGGGAGCATGTGTATCATCACATGGCCAAGTTGTTTGGTGGATTCAGAAAGGTGTCAACTAAAAAGTCTTCTCTTGTTGTGGCCTATCCAACCACCAGCAAACTACCTACAGAACACCAATGTGACTCTCTACAGTGTACCTGTCTAACTACATACAGTGCACCACTGTAACTACCCACACTGTGCTAGGCTCTGTGGTAGCTCCTTGAGATTTTGGAGGGTAAGACATGGCTTCCTGCAAGGACCTCAGAATCCAGGATATCTAGAACATCTAGGAAATGGAGTAAGAGCTTTATCTGACAAAGCTTGGGCATTAGAAGGACAAGATGGGGCCAGAACATAACTGGGAATGTCAGGGAAGGTTTCCTGGGGGAGGTGATACCTGAGCTGTGTTATGAAGGATGAGTAGGCATTAGGCAGATGAAGTGTGTTGGCAGATGAGCAAGGAGGGCATTATGGGCACAGTTGAGAACAATTGTATTGGGGGACAAAACAGTGAGTGGGGGACAAGATCCTTCCCTGTGTTGCTGAAAGGAAATATGTGAGGTGGGGAGAGGTGCATGGTGAGCGTGGAGAGGTTAGAATCGTGTTATGAGGGACCTGATTACCATTGCAAGGAACTAGGGCTGCCGTTAGCCTAAGGTTAGTGTTTTTCAAAGTTTGATCCCTATACTCTTTGAATCAGAATCCTCTTAGGTGCTTGTTAAAAATTCAGGATTTACTGAATCAGAGCTTTTGGAGGAGGCAGCCAGAAATCTGCATTTTAGAGAACATACCAGGTGATTCTGGAGTACACTGAAGTTTACAGCTGCCACTTACGGAGACAAGAGTCATTGAAGAGTTTCAAGTGGTGATGTTGCTGAATCCATGGTTTAGCTAACTTGCCCTGGAGTGTATTAGATTAGATAAAAGCAGGGAGACCATGTAAGGGTCTCTTGAAATAATCCTGTTGGAAGTTGAATATGCCCTGACCACAGTAGTGGTAGCCAGGATGCAGAGACACACTGATAAGGCCACAGAAGCAGAGTACAGGTAAGCATTGAACACTCACCCGAGGCCTAAATAGCTAGTTCTGGTTTGGAAAAGGGCAAAAAGCATGGACTTGTCTGGCTGATGGGGGGCATGAGTAGGGTAAAGTTAATTGGGAGTAATGGTCTTTGGAAGATGTTGTAAGCAGTAGAGTGATTCTAAGTTGATAGAACTCAAAAGTCAGACTCCACTTCAGTGTCTAGGTTAAATGCAATAATACTTTAGGATGATGCACATACATGGTGTCTGAGACTCACCAGCCAGTAGGACGCATGGGTACAAACATGTGCATTAGGGAGCAGAGGACATCATCTTCACTTATAAAAGGGAAGATGTTCAATGTTCACAGAAAAGGCCAGAGACTTCCCAAGTGCAGGGTGGAGAAAATCAGAATTAGCCCTAATGCAGAAGTTCCCAAGTGGTGGGGTTTGTATTCTCTTCCTTCACACAACCCAGTCTCCTCTCGGGAGGTATCTGCTGTGAAGAGTTTGGTGTTTAACCTTCCAGATCATCTTCTATGCTTGTACATGTAGGTGTGTATATTTCTACAGAAGTACATAGTTTTATTTTGAGTGTGCATGTGTGTTTCTTTTTATGGTTAATTTAAGGAATTTTCTTTTAAAAAATTTCCAGTTTTATTGAGATGTAATTGACATATAACATTTTATTAGCTTAAGGTATACAACATAATGATTTGATGTATGTGTATACTGCAAAATATTACCACAGTAAGTCTAGTTAGCATACATTACCTCACAGAGTTACAATTTTTTCTTGTGATGAGAACTTTTGATTCACTCTCTCAGCAATTTTCAAATGTACAATTCAGTGTTGTTAACAATAGCCATCATGCTGTACATTACATTTCTCAGCAATTTTCAAATGTGCAATTCAGTGTTGTTAACTATAGCCATCATGCTGTACATTACATCCTCAGGACTTATTTATCTTATAACTGGAAGTTTGTACCTTTTGACCATCTTCACCCATTTCACCTACCCACCCACCAACCCCCACCTCTGGCAACCACCAATCTGTTCTCTTCCTATGAGTTTGGTTTTTTTTAGATCCACATATAAGTAAGACCATTTGTCTTTGTATTGTGAAATATTTGTGTTTCTCTGACTTATTTCACTTAGCATAATGCCCCCAAGGTCTATCCATGTTGTCACAAATGGCAAGATTTTCTTTTTTATGGCTGAATAATATTCCATTGTATATCTGTACCTCAACTTTATGCATTCATCTATGTTAATTTGTTTGTTTTTTGAAGTATAATTGACCTATAATACTATGTTAGATCCTGTTACACAATCTAGTGATTCACTTTTTGTATACATTACAAAAAGATCACTAGGATAAATCTCATTACCATCTGTCACCAAAGATATTACTTTGTTATTGACCATAATCCCCATGTTGTACATTTTACCCCTGTGACTAATTTATTTTGTAACTGAAAGTTTGTACCTCTTAATCTCCCTCACCTATTTCACTCATCGCCTCATCCCTTTCCCCTCTGGCAAACCACTTGTTTGTTCTCTGTATTTATGACTCTGTTTCTGTTTTGTTATATTTGTTCATTTGTTTTGTTTTTAGATTCCACATAAAAGTGAAATCATACAGCATTTGTCATTTGTCTTTCTCTGTTTGACTGTTTCACTTACAGACCCTCTAGGTCCATTCATGTTGTCACAAACAGCAAGATTTCATTCTTTTTTTATGGCTGAGTAATATTCCATCACATATATACATATATATATATATATATATATATATATATATATATATATATATATATATATATATATAAAAAACATCCTCTTTATCTGTTCATCTATTGATGGGCACTTAGGTTGCTTTCATATCTTAGCTATTGTGAATAATGGTGCAATGAAACATTGCATATATGGTTCATATTGTACCCATATATATGGTTACATATATCTTTTCTAATTAGTGTTTTTGTTTTCTTTGGAAAAATACCTAGAAGTGGAATCTAGGCCACATGGTTGTTCTATTTTTAGGTTTTTGAGGGATCTCTACACTGTTCCATAGTAGCTGCACCAATTTACATTACCACCAACAGTGGACAGGGTTCCCTTTTCTCCACATCCTTGCCAACATTTGTTATTTCTTGTCTTTTTAAGAATAGTCATTCTGACAGGTGTGAGATGATATCTCATTGTGGTTTTGATTTGCATTTCCCTGATGATTAAGGATACTGAGCATCTTTTCATATGTCTGTTGGCTATCTGTATGTCTTCTTTGGAAAAATGTCTATTCAAGTCCTCTGCCCATTATTTAATCTGGTTGTTTGTTTTTTTATTGTTGAGTTATAAAAAATATTTTGGATATTAATCCTTTGTCAGATATATCATTTGCAAATATCTTCTTCCATTCAATAGGTGGTCTTTTCGTTTTGTTGATAATTTCCTTTGCTATGCAAAAGCTTTTTAGTTTGATGTAGTCCCATTTGTTTATTTTTGCTTTTGTTTCCTTTGCCTGAGGAGACAGATCCAAAAAAATATTGAGCATACTGCCTATGTTTTCTTATAGGCGTTTTATGGCTTCAGGTAAGTCTTTAATCCATTTTGAATTTATTTTTGTGTATGATGTGAGAGAGTAGTTCAGTTTGCTTCTTTTGCATGTAACTGCACAGTTTTCTGAACATCATTTATTGAAGAGGCTATCTTTTCTCTACTGCATATTCTTGCTTCCTTTGTCATATATTAATTGGTTATATAAGTGTGGGTTCATTTCTGGATTATTTATTCTATTCCATTGATCTATGTGTCTGTTTTTGTGCCAGTGCCATACTGTTTTGATTACTGTAGCCTTTGTGGTATAGTTTGAAATCAGGCAGCTGATTCATTCTTTTAAATTGCTGTCTTTTGGTATGGTGCTACCACTTTTCTATTGCATACTCAAGGTTGATCCAAATGTATAACTGCTTCCCCTGCACTAGGTTGGGACCATGAACATCCTTATCCTTTCCTCCTCATATCTCCTTCTGATACCAAAGCTAGGGTTTCCCTTCTTATTCCCCAGGATCTCCATGTCACTTCAGCTAAAAGTATTTTCCTGGCAGCTGGCCATGCCACATCTTTGAGTTGCCACCTGGCTATATCTAGTGGGAACAAGGAAGCTTGCTGTCTGCATTCCTGTTCTTGAAAAAAGCCTTCATGGATGAAAGATTTGAGAATCCTATATATGGCACATTGACTTGTGATGTGCCCTCACAGCCATGGGGCTCTGAATATACACACTCTATTATATGGTACATTCTCATCTGAACTGAGCAGTCCTGTTTCCATTTCTTTATCACTTACCTCTTTATAAGTCTCAGTGTCTGCTAACAGGGGAAGGGCATTTATTGGAGAGTGAGCCCACTGGGAGAAAAAAGAAAAACACTTGATAAAGAATTTCATGATTTGGAAAAACATAACTATAATTGTGGCACTTGAAAAAGATGTTAAAGTTACAGCAGATTTGTCCTGACCACATCTCTTCACACAGACATCAGTGCAGGTTACTTGTAACAATACCAGTCAAGGAGATGAGATGTTGGCTGATAATAATTGGAAGGTTGAAGCCAACCACGGAGCCAGGGTCACTGAGACATCTCTGGCTTCTCCACCCACATGCTGATGGAAGAGTTGTGTGGGCTTTTATTTAATTGAAGCAGTCAGAATGGAAACGGCAGAAAATCTCCTGCTTCTATTTATTCTCTGAGTTTCTATGGAGAGATGAGCTCTGAGTGGTTATCCTTTTAAAAAGATATATATGAGGAAAATAGTTTCCTGGTGGTCAGGGAGGAACTTGGGCTTGGGTGGAGTAGCTGGCTGTATTCAAAGGGCAATTTGAGTGGTGTGGTGATGGGAAAGGGGAGGTAAATAGAATTTATGTCCCCTTGAGTTTTATTAATAGTAATGCTAATAATAAAACAATAGCTCACATTGTTTTGAGTACCTGCTGGGTTCTGATCACAGTCTTAATGAATTCTCAGACATCCATGAGGTGGGCAGGGCAGAACTGTTATCCCAATTTTACTGTTGAGGTTCAAAGAGGTTAAGTTAATTGCCTGAGGTCACATATCTGTTAAGGGACATTGCCTAAATTTGAAAAACAGGTCATATGATCCTGTAACTTTTGTTTTTAATATTTATGCTATATGGCTATAAATATAGAGATCCAAATTGAGGTAGGAGAAAGTGCAGAAGGGCAGCAAGTTGGTCAGAGGGGATCAGATTTAGCTGGTTACGAGATTCTTAGTCATCATTTTAGACTCTCTGAGCACACTGACGGACAGGTGTGCCAAAGTCTCACAATCAAGGAACTCTTTCTAGGGGCTTGCAGTATTTCATCACCCTGTACCAACACTCAACTCCATGAGTACCCATGAAAGTGTATTCTCCTCAGAGGTCATGGTTCAGGATTCTTCAGAGTCACCTACTTTCTTTCTTAAGGCTCAGGAAGACATGAGAATTAGCAGCCTCTTGAAAGGAATGTTTGACCATCCTGGGTCAGAATGAGGCCCTGTATCATGAGACAGTGTAGCAGGTGGGGAGCCTTCTTGGTGCAGGAGTAGAGGCAAGGTCGTATCCAGGAAGGTTTCAAGTCTGAAGAAGGAGGAGAGAAAGAGCAACGAGGTCAAGAGGCCTTGGGATTTGAGAGGGTTGGGATGTGGTGTGGGTGGAGCAGGCAGTTTTGAGGTTATGAACAGACAGTAGATGTGAAAGATCTGCTTTGATGGTACTGGCTGCATGACATGGGGGATGGGATTGCTCCTAAAAGAGCTGAGCAGGTGGACAGGGCCCAGGACAATGCCTCAAACATGGGCTTAATTATGCCTGGTATTTGTATGATGCTTTTAAATTTCCAAAATACTTCTAGGTCATATGCAATGTATTTGCTGCATTAAACTGAATAAAGGGGAATCTCTGTTACAGGTTATTACTTGGAAGTTCAAATGTGTCCATGCATATTATGATAATTTAGGAAGAAGTCATTGACTCTGATAGGATTTAGCACATACCTCAACTTCAACTTTTGGGTTAGCTTATTATCTTGAAACAAAATGACAGCAGGTAGTTCCTGTGACTGCACTGGAACAAGTCTACAGTCTAGAGAACCATAGAGGGAAATGTTAAGGTTGGCTCCTTCCCAGTGAGGGAGGGACAGTGAAGAGGATTGAGCTGAGAATTACCTTTGAAGTAAAAAGGAAAGAACTTCCTGGCACAGGTCGTCAACAGAGGGACAATCCTTACCACTGGTGACCTCTCTCATCTCTAACTCCACCAGCCTTTTATCTGTTTCTCTCTCTTTTGACATGTTGAAGTGGAAATTCCTTGTTTTGGGGCCACCCAGGCCCATTCCTTCTTTTGGTAACAGCACCCAAAATTTCCTTTGGGTGACCCCTCCTCCCTTACTGTCAGGCCACAGCTTTGGATGAAGATAGCGCCACTGCTGGCATTGGGGGTGGATCATGTGACCATACCTGGCCGATGAGAACACTGAATTCCTCTAGCCATGGTGATTGGTTCAGGGGTGGGCACATGACCAGGATTTAGTGGGCACTACAGGAGGAGAGGTGGTCTCTTTTTGCTGCCTTGGATCTTGATGGTGTGAGGATGGGAGACTCAAGACACCAGTAGCCACCTTGCCCCACCATGAGGGGAGATGGAATACTCAAAAGGGCTAAGTGAAGTGAGGTTAACATCAGAACTATTTACAGAGGCATCGGGGAGGATTAAGGGAACATAGAAAACATAGTGAAGTACCCAGGGACTCGCAACAGTGGGCCTTGGTACCCTTAGTTCTGAAGAGGCGAGAGGAGGGAACAGTGTTACTAGAGCCTGACAAGAGTTAGAAGAGGAATGCAGTCACTGCCAGACTATCAAGGCAGAGGGGAAGTGGGGATGGACTGGGGGGAAGTAAATACTCTGACCTTTACCCACCTCAAGCTTTCAAATCTTATGCTGTTTCTTGCACTGGCTGGACACAATCAAAGCCAGCAATCAAGCCCAGGTCAGTGCAGGGTAGAGAAGGGCACAGAATGGATCTGAAGTGGGGGAGGTAAATGGAGAAAACCAGCACAGAGCTGCTCTTGATGTCCTATTAGGTTTGACAGGAGAGCCAGTAATCCTCCTTTTTGCGTAAGCCAGTTTTGGGTGGCTGTTGTCTGATTTGTACTGCCAGAGTCCTATGTGAAACATAAATCTTACCAGCTAGCTGTTATTGTAGTTATTGGTTATGTCTCATCTTTCCTACTAGATGTGAACTTTTTGAGGGTAGGGACCATCCTTTATGCTTCTGTATTCTCAGTGAAGTGTCTGGCACAGAGTAGATGCTCAGTAAAAGCTTGCTAAAGTGAGTCAAACTGAATTCCATGCAGAGGGAATGGCTCATGCAAAGACACAAGGCACGCCCCATCACAGCAGACTGGGAAGTCAATAAATGTGGGTGTTGGAATGGGTGGCCATTTGTTGCATGGTGATAGAGCACCCTGGGCCACTTCACCCCTACTGTGAAAGCAGAGAAGACTTGAGCTCCCTAAAGAGGAATTTGTGCAAGTGTGTGGGAGGGTGCGAGAGAACAGAGAGAAGAACATTAATGTTTCAAGCTATGGGGAGTAATTCAGGCACCATGGATTCTGATCGGCAGGACAGCCAAGGTGGAATTTCACAGGGGAATAAGGTGTTCAGCAAGAAAACTGGAATAGAACTTCAGTGTTAAAAGAGCCAATAGAAATCATCTGATATAATCCTTAGCATGTGCAACCGTGAGTGTGGGATGGCAGTGGATGACTCTAAAGCACCAGCACATAAAGTTGATTCAGTACAACATGCTAATACCTGAGGAGAAAAAGAAATCACAAGCCAGGATAAAAAAACTCAGGGACGGGTTCTGATTAGCTTGGTTGGGTCCAATAGCCATCCCTTCTACCAATCACAGAGGCCAGGAGGTCTCATGGTTCTTTCTGTACCAATTACCAGAAGAGGTGGGGGGAAAGCTACTGGGAAGATAGAAGCTACATTCTAATGTTTCCAAACATTTCAGTCAGTCTGGAGCCAGGATCTCTATCTTGTTTTTTGCAGATAGTATTGTAAAGATCTCATACCAGAGGGGGTAGTCTGGGGTTCTAAGGGACCATAAAATGCTACAGGCAAGAAAGAGGTGGGATATTCTTAAACAATTGGCTGGGAAAATGCAAGGAACACAGTCAAACTCTGAATGTATTCTGGGCATTCAAATTATTATGCCTTAAGGCAGTGTTTCTCAAAGTGTGGTCTGGGGAATTCCTGGGAACCCCCTTTCAGAGGGTCCTCAAGGTAAAAAATATTTTCATATTAATATAGGGCAAACAAGCAAACAAAACTAAATTTGCTTGTTTCACTCGTATTCTCTGAAAGTGTACAGTCAAGAAGGAAAGTGAAATCTTGCAGGGACTGTCTGCCATGTGATAATGCCACAGACTGAATGCAGAAGCAGGTATGAGAATCCAACTTTTCTATGGAGCCAGACATCAAAGAGGTCTGAAAAATGTAAAACAGTGTCACTCTTCTATTTTTTTGAAAGTAGTTATTTTACATAAGAATAAATTATGTTAACCATGAAATTGGTTTATTGTTATTTTTTAGATTAATTAATATATAAATATTAAAAATTTGTCTCTGTTTTAGTTTCTAATATGCTAAGTATTAATAGATATAACCTACATTAACAGAAGCTCTTTGGAGTCCTCATTAATTTTTAAGAGTGTAAAAATTTGGTCCTGGGACCAAAAGTTTGAGAATCACTGCCTTAAGGTAGTGGTAAATCCCTGACAGTGGACAGAGGATGGGAATTCTGTTTTTCCAGCTTGTATTTTTGTTACCTGTAGTTTGTTTGAATACTGAGGTTATATTGAATGAATGACAATACTTGTCATCCTGTGGAGATAGCCCCATGCAGGGAGTAGTGGAAAGATCATGCATGAAATTTAGTCAGGCTCTCCAGGCTTTAACTTCTAGTTCCTTTGGGCAAGTGATCATGATCAAATTACTTACTATTTCTGAACGGCAATTTCTTATTGGTAAAATGTAGAAGGTAACAGCTACCCATTGACAAGAATTTTGTGAAGATTAGATGATGTCTTTATGAAAACATCTAATCCGTTGCCAGGTAATAATAGGTTTTCCATAAATATTAGTCTTCTTTCCTCCCTCTCAGATTGCTCCAAAGAATCAGTCCCTTCAGAATCTTCAACAAGAGTTCTAGTCTGAAGTGGTTTCCAAAGATAGGTCTGCCTGGTCTCTGGTCCCATAAGTCTCTTGCCCCTCTGAAGAATCAATACCAGTGCCGCTGAATTATATATCCTGGATTTGCTTACTCTTGGTGGATATAGTGAAGCCACAGGGGGAATTTTATCTATCTCCTATCTATCTATCTATCTATCTATCTATCTATCTATCTATCTATCTATCTATCTATCTATTATCTATCTATCATCTATCTTAAGTGAATTTTTTTCTTACAAACACCCACTCCTTTTACTTTGGGATCAGTATTGACTTAGAGGGGAGGGGAAAAGGCCCCAGTCTGAGGGTTACCTAGCAACAGTTGGACTTCAGGTGAAATCTGTTAATTAGTTTGGTATGGACTGTGGTTGGGGAGGAGTTGCCTAGCAACCAGCAGTTGCCTGGAACTCACTGCAGATTTTGGTGGCAGCATTCACACTGCCTTCAGAAGGGGTTCCCATAGTTGCTTGCTCATGGAAATTTTCAACCAAATCTATCCATCCGGATGGTCTCTCTCAGTCTCTGTTTTTCTTTCTCCTCCCCCATTTTCTCTGTTTCTCTGCATCCATCAGTTAACCAGGCAGTTAAAAGAAAGTTGAAATTTGGGGGAAGCAACAAGGGCTAGTGGAAAAAGCATGAATTCTGGAGCCAAATAAATATGTATTTCAAACCTGTTCTGCCACTTACTGGCTCTATGAGTTAGATAAGTTACCTCATCTCTTTAAGAGTCAGTTTCAAATGAGAGATAATAGAGCCAAGCCCAGAAGGCTATTGTGAGGTTTAAATTAAATAAGGCCCAGAGTACCAGGCACATGGCAATACTCACTACATTTTATTTCTTTCCATTCTTTCTCTTTGTAAATTAGATATTCTCTTTGTAAAATAGATATAGAGTCAGGAACTCTGTATGGAATCAAATTAGAAGTGTATGCCTAAAACATAAGCAATACAGAGGAGTATGCCATAGTTGTTCATAATACTATATTTTATATAAATATATTGGGAACCACTTCTCCTACCAGTTCTTTAAAACTAGACATTTAGAAATGAAAAAAGAGAACAAGATATGCTTGAACATTGGTGAAGGTGGTTTTTTGCTTGTTTTTTCCTGTGTATAGAAGATGCTGTCAGATCATGAATCTGCTTTATTTATTTTTAAATTTTTAATTGAAGTATAATTGACATATAACATTTATTAGTTTCAGGTACACATCATGAATCTGTTTCTATATCAGAAACATTAGGATGCTGTCATAGAGAGATAATAGTTCCTCAAAGATGTCCACATCCTAATCTTGCAATTGTGATTAAGTTAATGATGTTGAGGTGAGGAGATTATCTTGAATTGTCATCAGGATCCTTATAAGGGAAAGAGGGAGGCAGGAGAAGAGAGGACAAGAGCAGAGATCAGAGAGAAGGAGATATGAAGATGCTACAATGCTGCTTCCGAAGAAGGAAGGGGTCACAAGTCAAGGAATGCAGTGACCTGTAGAAGCTGGAAAAGGCAAGGGAATCAATTTTCCCCTAGAGCCTCCTTCAAAAGGAATCCAGCCCTACCAACATCTTGATTTTAGGCCAGTGAGACTCATTTAGGACTTCTCATCTCTAGAACTGTAAGATAATAAATTTGTGTTGTTTTTAACCCACTAAGTTTTTGATAATTTGTCATAGCAGCAATAGGAAACTATACAGACACCTTTGAGGGTTGGTGGGGGTGGGGGTGGGGTGGAATCAGACACCGGGAAACTTGACCCCACTGTGCTCCCCGTAGCTGCCCTTGACTAGTTGAGACAAGCCGATTCTCAAAAACAACAAGACAGTTGTTTTTTCACCTGTCTATATCACCTGGTCTAGTCTAGTATTGGACTAGACCAGGATCTCTCCTGGGTCCCTTCCAGGGTGATTTTGTATGATTCCAGGTCTGTCTAGTGGAGACAGTTGGAGTGAATAATTTAAAATGTCACTAGGTTCTTCGGAGGGCTTGTGTTCATTCAACTGGTAGGTGTCAGGTGCTGTGCTAATTGCTGGGAATATAAAGACAAATAAGCTGTTTCTGCTCTTGCAGAAGCCGTGGTCCAGTAGGAGAGGGAAAGAGGGTAGGACAGTGCTAGGCCAGGGGGATTCACGGTGTGCTGGGGGCAGGACTAAGGCTCCTGACTGGTGTGAAGGTGGCAGCGCCACTTCCCAGAAGAGATGAACGATGAGTGTTTAGCAGGAAGAGGCATGAGTGAGGACAGTTTCCCAGGCAGAGCCTGTGCAAAGCAGGGACACAGCGGAGCTGGCCGACTGATTACAACAAAGAGGAAATGGGGCTGTGTGATTGGAGGGGGAGTCGTAGGCTCAGGCTGGGAACAACACAGGAGTCAGAGCCAGGAGGGCTCATGAGTCACACCCAGGGCAGCAGGGAGCCCCTAAAGGGTTTTCCATGGGGCATGGCAAGATATACGTCATGTGCTGTGATTACTTTTCACTATTTTAAAACTTAGGGAGACTATGGGATAGGAACTTGCCAACAAGTTATTATTACATCATAGATATTAAAAAATGTGAAGACCTAGAGAAAAATATGTCAAAGCATTAACACTGGAGCTAAAATGCCTGGTTTTAAATCTTGGTTCTACCACTTGCTAGCTGTATGACCTTGGGCAAATTGCTCAACTCTTTGGTGTCTCAGTTTCCTCATCTATAAAATGGGGATAATAGCCTTATTGCTTCAGAAAATTAAATGAATATAATGAAGTGCTTAGAACACTGCCTAGAATACATCTAATGTTCTATAAGTCTTTGCTATTGTCAATGAAAATTCAATTAACTATCAAGTGAAGAAGAAAAAAGGGAATTTTATTTGAGCCAAATTGAGGATTATAACCCAGGAGGCAGATTCTCGGAAAGCTCTGAGAACTTTTACCCCTGTTAGAAGTTGGAGGCACAATCATATACATTTTTGAGACAAAGGATTGTATATCAAAACGACATACTGATATTTTACATAATTCACCATAGTCCAGGTGACCACATACAAAGCAAGCAGCAAGTCACCATAACCCCCTACAGAGCTGGGAAAGAACGCTATTCTTTTAAAAGGTTACATTTCTAGTGTTAGAAGAAAGAAAAAAATAGATCTTTAAGGCTGAGCAGGCACTCCCATCTTTGAGGAGCTGAGGTTAAAGTGTAATGCAGATGCACACTGCACATTAGGAAAGGAGGAGGACCAAACAAACACAGAGAGAGAATTTTATGTGTAATTTTTTCTTATCCTGCCTTAAAATATAAATTTTATTTCATCACTATTATACTTTCTGATAAGATCCCACACGTTAGAGTTCTTTTAAACATCACCCTCAAAAGCACACTGTTTGGTTTGAGGGCGGTGGTTCTCTTAGACCACATCCAAGGGACCTCATTATTGCATGTGGTAAGGTTACCAAGGTGGACCTTGTTAAAATACCAGTTCTTTTAAAACTCTATTTGGCAGCAAAGACTCCAAGGAGACCATTAAAGTAACACTCTGGGGTATTTCAGGAATGTTCTTGGTATCTTGGTGCCCTCAGCTGGACAGGCCTAGCAGGGTAGCCCAAGGCAAAACTTGTATGAGGCCAAGCTTATCTTTGGCTTCCTCTTACACTCCCTTGAGAAGGTCTGTCAGGCTCTTTGACCTTAGGCAAGGCACTGGCTTCCTCACCCATAAACAGGGGATAATGATAATACTGCTTTTATCTAACTCAAAGAATTGTTCATTCATTGTATTAGCTACCTATCCCTGCAGCAACAAATTATATCAAAACTTAGTGGCTTAAAACAACAAACATTTATTATCTCCTGATTTCTGTTGGTCAGGAATTTAGGCTCAGCTTAGCTGGGTGCCTCCGACTTTGGGTCTCTCATGAGGTTGTTATCAAACTGTGGCCCAAGGCTACGGTAATCTCAAGGCTCAAGTGAGCCAACATACAGATGGCCGACGGGCACATGAAAAAATGCTCAACATTCCTAATTATTAGAGAAATGCAAATCAAAACTACAATGACGTATCACCTCACTCTGATCAGAATGGCCATCATTAAAAAGTCTACAAATAATAAATGCTGGAGAGGGTTTGGAGAAAAAGGAACCCTCCTACACTGTTGGTGTGAATGTAAATTGATACAGCCACTATGGAGAACAGTATGGAGGTTCCTTAAAAAAACTAAAAAGAGTTACCATATCATCCTGCAATCCCACTCCTGGGCATATATCAAGAGAAAACTATAATTTGAAAAGGTACATGTACCCCAATGTTCATAGCAGTACTATTCACGACAGCCAAGACATGGAAGCAACCTAAATGTCCATCAACAGATGAATGGTTAAAAAGGATATGATATATATATATATATATATATATATATATATATATATATAATGGAATATTACTCAGCCATAAAAAGAATGGAATAATGCCATTTGCAGCAACATGGATGGACCTAGAGATTATCATACTAAGTGAAGTAAGACAGAGAAAGACAAATATCATATGATATAACTTATATGTGGAATCTAAAAAAAGATACAAATGAACTTATTTACAAAATAGAAATAGACTCATAGACTTAGAAAACAAACTTATGGTTAACAAAGGGGAAAAGGGGGGAGGGACAAATTAGGAGTTTGGGATTAACATATATAAATATTATATATAAAATAGATAAACAGCAAGAACCTATTGTAAAGCACAAGGAACTATATTCAATATCTTGTAATATTATAATGGAAAATAGTCTGAAAAAGAATATATATATATAACTGAATCACTTCAGAAACTAACACAACATTGTAAATCAACTGTACTTCAATTAAAAAAAAAAAGTATCCAAAACTGCTGTTCCTGGTGCTGCATAGGTGAAGTTTCACAGCTGAATTTCCACACACTCTGAGAGCTGCATATGAGCACCTCGGCTCTACACATGAGGAAAGGGGCCCTTGGGTGCCCGTGTCTGCAGTGCTGGGAGGCAGGCCAGGGTTGTCCCCATGCATGCTTATTCATCCACATGGTGCTGCTCTCAGTGGACGGGTATCTGCAAACAGGGGCACAGGTGAGATGTTATTTTGAGCGGAGATGAGCAGGGAGACTTGCCAATGTCCCTTAGTATTGATCTTCTGCTCTCAGATGGTCTCTGCTTCTCATGAAAGGAGATTAGAGGAAAGGGGCAGCAGGGTGTTTACAGTTCACACATTATTTTTTGACTCAAGGGACCTAGTGGGTATTATCCCTGTTCAGATGTTTTCTGCTACTGTTCACAGAAAAAGACAGAAGAGAAATCCCTTGGTGAGAAGGATGATCACACTACTTGATCTGCTATACAATTGTACATCATTAAAATACAAGACATTCTAATAGGACAAGAAGATTTGACTTTACCAAATCATTTGGCCTCTCAGCCACTGGCTCCTTTCTTTTGAAATAATAGTAACTGTGTGCCAGGCACCATTCTAAACTCTTTTTAGGAATTAATTAATTAAATCTCAGATAAATGCCTAGTGGTGGAACTTCTGGATTACAGGGTAGATATATGTTTGACTTTTTCAAAAACTGCCAATCAGTTTTTCAGACTGGTTATGCTGTTTTACATTCCTACCAGAAATGTATGAGAGCCTTGGTTACTGTCTATCTTTTTCACTTTACCAATTTTAGCATGTATGTAGTGGTATTTCATCATGGTTTTAATTTCGCTGAAGACTAATGTATTTTTTAATGTGCTTATTGATTATTTGTGTGTAATTCATTTCAAAATCTTTCTTATAATTAAATAAAAAATAATTTAAGACTGAATTTTCCTCTGAGTGTAAGTTTAGTCATATCCCAAAGGGTTTGAAAAGAAGGGCTCTAAATTTTTTTAGTTCTAAATAATTCTGTCATTTTATTTCTAATAATTGTTAAAAATTCCTAAGTAATAAAGGATCATTTACAGATTCCCTCAGTGGCTATAATTTTTTTGCTTGCCTATCTCTTAATTATTTGCTTCTGAATTTATGACAGTGTAGTCAATGAACATGACCTGTAAAATACTAACTTTTTAAGAAAAGCATACAGTTATTGCCAAGTACATGCTCATAGTTTTTTTAAGCTCTATGGGCATAAAGAATATATAGTTTCTTTTAGTGTACATGGTTTCTTTATATATATGTATTAAATCAAGATTGATAATTATGTTGTCAAAATAATTTATGTACTTATTCCTTTTTGTCTGTTTAATTAAAAAAAATTGGAGAGGTGTTTTAGACTCTCTCATTATGCTTTTCTTTTTTCATTGAATTCTCTTTGCATTTCTAAGAGCTTTGCTCTTAGCTATTGTTTAGTGCATAATTTTTCATGCCTTTCATAACTTGTTCAAGGAGTGTCCTTTTGTCATTTAAATATTCTTCTTTGAACTGTTTAAAAATTTGACCTAACATTCTATCTTTAATCCTTAATATTTCTACCTCTGCTTCTTTTTATTATTGAAGTATAGTTGATTTACAATTTTGTGTTAGTTTTAAGTGTACTACCTCTGTTTCTTTTTGTTTGCTTTTATCTTATATCTATTTGCTCATCTAATATTTTCCAACTTCGCTGTGTCATTTTGTTTTAGCTTAATTTCTTTAAGACAACATGTAATTGGACTTTTGTTTTTCAAACCCATTCTAAGAATCTTTGTCTTTCTATAGCAGAATTCAACCTTTTTACATTTATTTGGCATTCAAGATGTTTGGTCTTATTCCTGCCATTTAATAATTTTATATTGATACTTTCTATAACACTTTCTATTTGTTTTCTCTTTTCCCCTTTACTTATTGGGTTGGCCAAAAAATTCGTTTGGGTTTTTCCATAACATCTTACTGAAAAACCTGAATGACCTTTACGGCCAACCCAATATATTTGTTAAATTGATGAAATTTTCTTTTTCATTTTTTTCTATCCAATGAATTGGAAGTTCTAATATGCATTTATATTCTACTAGTGTTTACATTTAAACATTTAATATACATATTTAAACTTGCATTTTCTAACAATTACAAAAATGAAGTAATGACCATGTCCCTTCGAAATGCCTCTTATATTTCAAGAATCCATTAACCCTTGCATTGCAGTTTAATTTAGACTTAGACTTAATTATTAATAAGTGTTTATTCAGTTGAATTGTAGGAGACACTTTTCGTCTTTTTATTCATTGACTTGAGAACAGGGACTATTAAAAAAAACAATTCCTTATATTCCCCCAGAACCTTCCATCTGGTAGGCAATTCACACTGGTAGTGTGCTGTAGGAGACATAGAATTGGCCCTGAAATTTGACTTGTGTTTGTTCCAGCTCTGCCACTTGTCAGTTACAAGTAAACCACTAACACCATTGACCCTCAGCTTCTTCAGCTCTAAGATGGGAATAACTTGGCAGGCTAGTTATCAAGGTCAAGAGGATCAAATCTACAGGAATTCTGAGAACCGCAGTGCAAAATTGCTGGATGAACAAATGGACGCATACAAATTGAAGAAAAACAGAGTCAAAGCCTACAGACTCTGAGATGTATCCTGGACATGAAGACTGTTCCATGGAGCATTTGCTGCCTTTGCTTTTTAGCTGAAAGTGTTTTCAGTGAGCTCAGCCAAGAGGTGGCTGCAGAATGTAGCTGGAGGTGTTGGCGAGAGTGTGGGGCTTTATGATTTCCCAAGTCCACATGTACAGCCAGGTGGGCCCCTGTGTGAGACTCAATCTGCTCACCACGCTGGGTGCCAGCCTGTGCTCTCCTGCTATTTACCAGGAGTCAACCTGGCAGAGAGCATCGGAATGGTGACCTGGAGGCTTGGCAAGGGCGTGCTGTGTTTCCAATGAGTTTGTTTGTTCAGTCACATTGGTTTCTGGTCCCCTGTGACCTGAGGAGACATGGCGCTCATCTTTCTCCCCTCCCCACCATTTGTTTGCCTGAACCCTTGGCTCCCTTTTTAAAGCTACTTTAAAATTTTTAAGATTTTCCTATATTAAAAAGCACTCTGTGTGAGTGTGTGTGTGTGTGTGTGTGTGTGTATGTGTGTGGGTAATTTATAAAATCTGGGAGCTTAGCACACAAGCTGGCCCAGCTCGATGTTTATTTGCTTTCTATTTTTCACAAGGATGAGAGAAATCACTATGGCAGGGAAGAGATGGCCAGTTGACCTCTCCTGGCTTTCTGCTAGTGTTGCTTGTCAACTCCAGTATCTCTGAACGCTGAGGGCCTGAGTGACATTGAGCTAAATTTGCTCTTAACTGTGCTTCACACAAGGGTCCCCTACACTCATGCTGGGCTTGGTACCAAGGGGTGATACATCATTTGGACTGAGGACTCCCCCTCCCTTGAGTGAACTTTTCGTTTTGGATTGTCAGAAAAGTTGTAGAGAGTTCTTAAATACCCTTCACCCAACTTCCCTTAATATTAACGTCTTTTGGCCTAATACTATATACAAAATTATAGACTTCAGAATTCACCAGGTTTTTCACTAATGCCCTTTTGCTATTCCAAGATCTAATCCAGGATCCCACATTGCATTTAGTTATCATAGGCCCTTAGCCTCCTCCCATCTGTGATAGTATCTCAGTCTTTTCTTCTTTTCACGATCTTGAAAGTTTTGAAGAGTACTCCATTTTAATTTAGCAAAATGCAAGCTCTCTTGCATTTGAAAAGGAGGCAGAACAATTTATTATTTTCTGCCTTCTCAGTGGAAATCTGCTCTCACCTAAGCCATTTTTCTGGTAGTGGCATCAATATTCTCAGGAGATTATTCAGAAGGCAGTTGGGGTAATGAGTTTTCTTCCCTATACAGAAGTTTGGCTGAGCAGTATTTAATTTTTTATCTCCATGACCCTGACTTAGTATGTGAACAGGGAATACATGGAGTTGACAGGTTAATGATGTCCCTGGATATGTTATATATGGTTGTGTCCACTCTCAGGAGGGAGAGTCCTGGTTCTGCCACTAATCTGTGGTGAGATTTGGGCTAACTCACTATCTTTAGTTTCCTTCTTTGTGAAAAAAAAAGGGGGGGAGTGGATTAGATAATTCTAAGTTTCCTTCAAAGTCTAGCAAATGATGATTCTTATTAGCTTTGTTGTACCCAAGATAGCTTGGCTCAGCCCTCACCAGAGGACTTTTTCTTTTCTTTCTTTCTTTTTATTAAAAATAAATTTATTTATTTATTGGCTGCGTTGGGTCTTTGTTGCTGCGCGCAGGCTTTCACTAGTTGCGGCAAGTGGGGGCTACTCTTCGTGGCAGTGCACGGACTTATTGCGGTGGCTTCTCTTGTTGTGGAGCATGGGCTCTAGGGGCGTGGGCTCAGTACTTGTGGCTCGCGGTCTCTAGAGCACAGGCTCAGTAATTGTGGCACACCAGCATGTGCTCCGCGGCACGTGGGATCTTTCTGGACCAAGGCTTGAATCTGTGTCCCCTGCATTGGCAGGCGGATTCTTAACCACTGCACCACCAGGGAAGTCCCTTATTCTTTTCTTTGAGTGCCGCGATGTGAAAACTTTGGGGAGCATCATGGTAGTGGAGAGTGTTCTTTTGGCATTTGACATCCATTTTTTATTCCTAACAGCACCCCAATATCTTTTTGGGCAATTACCTCTTCCCTGGGGATATTAGTCTGATGGGGTCCTGTCCTTCTGTAAACACAGGGACATGTGACCCAAACCAGGCCATTCAGATGCTCCTTTCCTGGAATTTGAATCTTGAGCAAATAGGAAAAGACTGCCAATGTCTGGTGTTGCCCACTCCAGTTGGCACCTGGATCTGGCCACTCCTGCAGCAGGACCTTCCTATACTTCTTGCTTATAGGAGCTGTCTATGCCCTAGCAGTGTCCAGGCCTGGGTCCCAGCCTTCCAGTTGGTTCTGAGAGCCCCTCATCTCCTTCAGTGTAATCCCTTTTTTCTTACAGTAGACAATATCAGTTTCTATTATTTGCAACCATAGATCTGTAAATATTGAGAAAGTTTCTGCTATACTTCTTAAATGTGAACTTGTGGTAAGAATATTTGCCTTACGTTTCAGATAATTCCAGAGTTCTGGGAAATATGGGTCATGCCACCTAGTGATATTCAGGCTCTGGAATGAAACACATCTAAGCCAAATTGAATGTGATGTCTGGAGTCACCTTTGGTTATTCCTGCCCTTGGATAACTTTCTAAATCTTCCTAAGCCTCGGTTTTTTGTTTTTATGTTTTTGTTTTGTTTTGTCAGTTACATGGGGATAATAATAATCCCAGCCACACTGAATGGGTGTAAAGATTTTAAAAAATATTCATAGTAAGTTCTCAATAAACACTGAATCTGATTGTGATTGCAATCATGGAAACTTGGATGGATGGTGGTGCTGTGTTGGGTCTCATCTGTCTCTGGGGGCCCAAAATCACTAGGAACAGAGACTGAGAACAACAACAACAGCAGCAGCAGCAGCTGTGCACACTAATATAAGCACTTACTATGTTCCAGCTACTGTCCCTATTAACTCATGTAATCCTTATAACATAGGGTACTATTATTACCACCACTTTATAAATGAGGAATTAAGGCATAGAGCAGTTAAATAACTTTCTAAGGCCTCCAGAAGCACTTTATCTGCTCTGATGTTTTCTGACCTGGAGAAGGCAGGGCAGACAGGCTGACATCGTACAATACATGCAGTGCAGAACTCTGTGCTTTCTCTGCATCCCTCTCCTGGTCTCAGGGAAGGCATTGCCACTGCAGTAGGGGAGGGAGGCAGCTTCATCAGTAGGTATGACTCATAGCCTGTGCTCCTGGATTTGTTCTTAAAGTGAGATCTCGCTGTATTTATTGCAAACAGACAGGCAGCTCTGTTTCCTGTTGGTTTGATTTCCTTCCCACTAAGTTACCGAACTTCAAGGTTTGGGGAGGGTGAGCAGAAAGGGAGGTTAAGCAGGGTTACAAGAGGACTGTCTTCAGCAAGTAATGAATTTTCTGGTAGCCTTCCCCACTTAGTCTGGATATCTTGATAGGATGTGAAGATGGGCTTCATTGCTCTGCCCAAGTTGCAGCTTGGAAGGTTGCAGCTCCTCTTGGGAAGCTGGCCCAGGGACCAGACATCTGCTGCTGAGGCCAGAGGGAAGACTGGCTAGTGTTCTGGCCACACACCTGCACAGCTGAGAGAGAGATGGAGCAAAGCCATGGGGTGCAAATGGAGGCTGTAACAAGTTCAGTCAAAGAGCCAGATGGGCTTCCCTTCAGGGAGTTCCTCACTGGTGACACATTTAGAGAGCCAGGAAGGAGTGACCACACACTGAGAGCCTGCTGTGGGGAGACACAGCAACAGACCCATCCAATACCTACCTCACTTAATCACCAAGCCAACCCCCCAATGCGATTGTATTATCCTACCTTACAGACAGGAAACTGAAACTGTAGAGCTAGGATTCAAGATCTGCTTGACTCCAGGGTCATTCCAGAAGTCTTCCTTTCCTTTGGGCATTTCTGCTAAGATTTCCATCTCTGACCACCATTTAAATGAAATACAAGAATGCAGATAATTGTTAAAATCCCAGGTAAGATAGACATGAATGCCTTTGTTTTGGCTGTGGTTGTTGAAGAGGAGGTGACAATTGATGTGAGGGGATTTTGTCTAATGCATGAAAAGCCTATGCTAGAGAAGTTGAAGCAGGTTGGAGGGCTTTAGAAACCATTGGGTCAGTGGTCTTCCACTGGTGGTGGTTTTGGTAATGTCTACAAACATTTTTGGTTGTCATCACAGGAATGGTGGGGCTGCTAGCCTCTAGTGGGTAGAGGCCAGGGATGCCACTGAGTGTCTTGCAAGTTACAGGACAACCACCACATCACAGAATCATCTGACCTAAAGTGTCAGTGGTGCCAAGACTGAGAAAGCCTGATCTTGGTATCCTGTATTTACAAGGTGTGTAAACAGGGTTCCAAGAGGTGAGGTGCCCTGCCCCAGGAAGCACAGCTTTTGTGAGGCAGAGATGAGACCAGAACCCAGGTTTACTGCCTGCAAAGTGAGTGATATTTACACTGTGTTGCATGGCCTCAGTCAAGGGGTACAGGAATGGGTTTCTGATGGAAAGGAGGGGTCCCGTGCAGCTCAGCTTAAATTGTCCAGGCCAGGTAAGGACCTGCACAGGTCTTGCTCTTTGGGGAAGAGATGCTTCTAGTCTGCTGATTTATCCATGGGGTCCAGGACCCTGGGAGGAAGGGCACTATGAGGTGTCCTTGGAGTCAGCACAGCTGGGTGTTACTGAAGGAGATTGGTAGGAGGTCCCGAGATGCCACTTCCCCTGCTGGCCTCTAGTGACCGGCATGCCCACCCAATGGGAAACATGGGAACCATTGTAGCCCCTGACTCCTGAATAGCTCTGTTTTTTGTTTTTGTTTTTTCTTTTTTGGCCACACCACGCGGCATGCGGGATCTTAGTTCCCCAACCAGGGATTGAACCCTCGCCCCCTACATTGGAAGCACAGAGTGTTAACCACTGGACTGCCAGGGAAGTCCCCCGAATAGCTCTTGATAGTTTAGAAAGAGCTTCTTAATGGTCTGTCTTTTCATTGACTATGTGATCCCCACAACAGCTTCATGAGGTAGGCTGAGCGGGCGTGATAGTCCCATTTTAGAGACAGTGGAAGTGGGGTTCTGGAGGTTGTTCAACTGTCCACACATCTTGCTAGAGGCCCATGGAACCAGAACCCCAGCCCTGTGGCTCTTGCCTTGTGTTCTTTCCACCATGGTTTACCGGTTTCCTGTGAGGGGGGAGCTCTAGGTCTGCGCACTGCCAGGCCTGTCTCTTCCACCCTCCTTCTCCATGTCCTTGTTTTGCACTGTTTCTCCAGGGTGTGAATATCTCAGTTCTTTTTTTTTTTTTTTTTTGGCCACGCTGCACAGCTTGCAGGATCCCCAGCAGTGAAAGCACTGAGTCCTAACCACTGGACCGCCAGGGAATTCCTATCAGTTTTTACACTCCAGTTAACACAGATATTCAGTATTTAATTTTCATTTTAATAAATGAATCTTCCACTTGAGGTGCATTTGCATTTGTGAGGCTTGGTGCTGCAAGCAGGGACACGGTGCTGACCAAGCCATGGCACCATCTCTCATGTGCTCAGTAGGGGAGACAGAGGCAGGAACAGGCCGTGATTTGGAGCGTAAGCAGAGGGTGCCATGGGCCTGGAGGTGAGCACACAACCAGGCCTGGAAGGGTTCCCAGAGTAGCAATCAGAAACCACTGACCTCATATTACTGCTTTATAATTTGCATTGTGTAACTCTCTCCAAAAGACCTTATGCTTCTTCAAGAGCAGAGAGCATTTCTTTTCAATTCTGCCTCTCCAGCCCATAGAAGAGCTCTTGCCACATAGTAGTAACCCAATAAATGCCAGATCCTTCTGTTCTCTCTCTGGGGCACTGTGGAGAGTGGTTAAGAGCATGTCTTTTGGAGCCTCAGTTCCTTAACATATTTGCCGTGCAACTTGGGGAAAATTAATTAATCTCTCTGAGTTTTAGGTTCCTCATTTGGAACAATGGATTCTGTGAAGATTATCTGTGTAAAACACCAGCACTGTAGGAAGATGTCAATAAATGCAGCTTCTATAGTGTGATTATATAATTGAGTGGTGACGCCCATGCCTGTCCAACGCATGCACCAGCACTACTTAGATCCCAATTCCCATTGGTTGATTTGAATGGTTCAGGCACAGGTGTTGTAAGAGTATAGATTTTACTCATTAACCACCTTACAGTGCTTTATAGTTGGAAGTGAGGTCACCTGTTGACATGCTAAGAAGTATCAATACCTTTAACACCTCCCAAAACAGAGTAAAAATTATCCTGAAGCATCATACAGGTGGGTCTACTGTGGTTGAAAGGACATAGGGCCAACAAGTCTTGGATTCATGCTTGAAGCTTGTTGCTTACTGACTTCCCTGTTCCACTGCCTGAACCTTTGAAACTCTCCTGTCACTGCATCTATTCCATAACTAAGGGTGCCTGCAGCCAGTTCAGGAACAGTTCGGAGACCTTGTGTCCCCAAGGCCGGGATTGCTAACATTCTTTGCCCTCTCCTGGATCTGCCACATTCTGTTTGCTAAGCTCCAGGTGGTAATTTACCTCTTGATCATAACTAACATGTTTGTAGCCGTTTCTAATGGTGGCCAAATAGTGGTCAGGATTGCTGACTCTGGGTAGGTCTGTGCTAGGAGCCTTCTGACAGAGCTAGGGATCTATCCCGCTTCCATGATGCTTGAATGTCAGGGGCAGAACTCCAGTGGCCTGGTCACCCCACCTCGATGCAGCCTGGGGTGAGCCTCTCTCTGCAGCAAGCTCAGCACTCCCATGCTGTTCCCAGCACACATATACGAAGACATCTTTTCTCCTTTCTGTTGGTACATCGTCAAAATGTTAACATCTGGGTCCGTGCTTCCCTCTGCATTTCCAACCGCCTGTTTGAACATTGTTAGGCAGTCAGCCACGGGGACAGAGGCATTTGAAGCTTTGAGGCAGCCGCTGGCTTTTAAGTGGGGACTTGGAGACTTACTGTCAACTCCACTCCTCTGCTCTGCAGGAATTGTAATGACATCTGCAGAGTGTCTAACCACACATTGCAACAGTCTTCTCCAGACTGGGCACTGCCTTTTCTTAGAACTTCCCCTGTGTCTGTAGCACACAGATTCTACTGGGGAGTCCACTGTGGTTCTAGTTTCTTTCTGCAATGCATCAGCCAGTCTCCTCAGACTTGTGCCTTGGCAGGTAGAGGTGGATAGAGATTTTTGATCAGTCCAAGCATGTCTTCCCAGTAGACTTCAACTTTTAATGAAATCCTGTGTCTATAGATGCTGAATTTTTGCGACCAGCTTCCAGGGGCCTCCTTTGCTTGATTTTATGCAGGGAAATTTCTGGACTTCATACTCTGCATGCCTGGTTCTCTGACAGGTTACCTGCACCCAACTCCAAGTTGTAAGTTTGATGTCAAAGGAGTTCCGTAACTTCCTTCTGACTTTTGGGAGATATTCCTAAGGAGATTTTCTAAACTGTTAGGAAAGAAGGAAGATGGGGTGAACAATAAATCTGAGGATGAAAGTGGGACAGATGATGCCCTTGAAGGTAGAATCACACCTGCCAACCACACTGTGATCTGAAGCTAAATATGGGGCCCCTTACGTGAGTCGACTGAACCAAGGCTTCTGTGCAGCAGAAGTAACATGTAATGTCAGTGGTAGGAAGAAGCCTCTCTAAAAGGAGTGAAACAGGATGGATGCCTCTAGAGAGAGAGTTAGAAATTCATCCTTATCTAGAATCATTTCTAGAACCTCTGGAGTATGAGATGAAGACTTTGCCCACATGGATCAGTGCTCTGGAATGCAGTGCCCTTCCACCTTGGGACACCATCTGGGGGAACATCTGGATGTTTTGCTGTACAATGTGTTCTGGGGTCCCCAGTATTTCACCATAAGGATGAGACCCAGAGAACATGACATTTCATTAAGCAGAGTTATGTTTTCAAATATGCAAAAGTAAATATGAGGAGGGTCTTGGGAGGTATAGAAAGTTTAAGAGAACTGGCTGGAGTGTTGAATCTGCTGAGGAAGATGGTGAGAAGAAATTCCCATTGCTTGGGGGAAGGAGGCATAAGATTTTCAAGAATGGGGATTTTTGATATTAAACTGCAAGTTGTTTTTCTTTGAAATAAATCCTTACCTATTGTGACCAAACCCTCAGTAAATTCTTCTAGACATATGGCTTGGGGTGTGTGTGTGTGTGTGTGTGTGTGTGTGTGTGTGTGTGTGTGTTTGTAATCAAAATAAATGTTTGTTGAATGAGTGAGTGAATAAATGAAATGGAGGAAAATGAATTACTTATTCAAATAGTACATTTTTGTAAAAACTGCCATTGTTAAGGAAAATTAAGGTATTGGGGCATGGTTTTGGGCAAAGTCAGGAGAAAGGAACTCTGTTGCACATTAGGATTGGTGAGGGGAGGAAGGAAGAGGTGAGGAAGGGAATTCATAAACGAGACAGAGAATTTGGTAGGAGCAGGGGTTGAAAGTCAGCGGAGGTTAGCAGAACATATGCCTTTGGGGATTCATAGAACTCTTGGGGAGGGCATTGGACTTCCTGCAGAATGTGGATATAGGCATTGATGCCAGTTTTATTTAAACCCTAAAGCTTAGAAAAATCTCATCTAATACCTGAGTTTATATGGATGCACACAGGTAAAGGTCAGGAAGAAAAAGTTCAGGAAGACCATATCAAGCTGTTTAGCTGCATCTAGGGAGTGTTACTTTATGTGAGTGATTGGTAAGTTGAGGGAACCTTTTTCTCTGCATACACTTCAGTATTACTTCAATACAAACATATTAGTTAAAAATGTACCATTTTATTATTTAAAAATAAAAAAGGTGCAAACTTCTTATAAGCTCATTGCCCAGGTGTGATAACTTTTAATATTTGATGTGTATTCTTCCTGATGTTTCTATTCATGTGTAAACACATATACATGTACGTGTAAAAAATGAGATTATACTATATTTGTTGTGTAGCCTGCCTTTGGAAGCTAATAATATCTTTTTCAAATTTTTAAAAATTTTATTTATTTTTAATTTTTTTAAAACTTTTTTATATTATAGTATAGCCAATTAACAATGTTGTGATAATTTCAGGTGCACAGCAAAGGGACTCAGCCATACATAAATGTGTATCTATTCCCACCCCAAACTCCCCTCCCATCCAGGCTGCCATGTAACATTGAGCTGAGTTCCCTGTTCTATACAGTAAGTCCTTGTTGGTTATCCGTTTTAAATATAGCAGTGTGTACATGTCAATCCCATATTCCCTAACTATCCCTTCCCCTCATCCTTCCCCCCTGGTAACCATAAGTTCATTTTCTAAGTCTGTGAGTCTGTTTCTGTTTTGTAAATAAGTGCATTTGTATCATTTCTTTTTAGATTACGCATATAAGGGATATCATACAATATTTCTCTTTCTCTGTCTGACTTCACTCAGTATGACAATCTCTAGGTCCATCCATGTTGCTGCAAATGGCATTATGTCATTCTTTTTAATGGCTGAGTAATATTCCATTGTATATATGTACCACATCTTCTTTATCCATTCTTCTGTTGATGGACATGAAACCTAATAATATACCTTACACATCTTTCCATGTCCTCAAAATATAGATACACACCATCATCTTTTAATAGATACATGATATTCCATGGCTTATGTAACTGACATTAAGGACATTAAGGTTGTTTCCATATTCTTTGTACCATATACAGCGAATATCTTCATACATGCATCTTTTCACATTTTTTAGTTATATCTATAGAAAATATTCTGAGAGGTGGAATTACTGGATCAAAAAGCAGTCATATTAAAAATTTTGATACATATTATCCAACAGTCCTTCAGTAATATACCAATTTCCACTTTCTAGCAGCTATCAGCACTCACATATTTTTTGAACGCTTACTCTGTTCCAGACAAATAGAAGTTATTTTTGCCCTGAGGGGGTTTACATTCTATTAAATGGCTGGTTAACACATACTAAGATTCCCTATTTATTTAACAAGCCCTTACACAATGCTTACCATGTGCCAGATAATTTTCTAAGGATCTTATAATATTGTCATTTAATTCTCATGACAACTCTGTAAGTCAGTACTATTATTATTTCCATTTTACAAATGAAAAAGCTGAAGCAAAGAAGTTAAATAACTTGTTTAAGGTCTTACTGGAGATAAGTGGCAGAGCCAGGAGTCAAACCTAAGAAGCACCCTAGCTCCGGAATCTGTGTTCTTAATCTCATGCATAACAGGTAATAAATCTCTCAGCATCAAAATAGTAATCCAGTGGCTTGGAAACCCTATATTCAATCATGGAAGCTAACAAGGGAGAGGGGCTACCAGTTGCCATCCTTTAAGTTTGGGGCAATGGACCCTCAAAGGGCTCAATTACCTTAGTCTGGGCAGTTGAGGATAGAATGAAGGAGTGAGGATCATGGAGTATTCCTTGGAATTTTCCACTTCAAGGCTATCATTGGAGGAGACCCAGGAATAGATAAACTAGCTGAGCCTTTATGGCTGACCCAGGAAGATAGAACTCTTTTTGGAGGTATGAGTGATGCATTAATTCTGAAGAAGGATGAAACTTGAGAATGAGGAAAGAGGAGAAAGAGAGATAGAGAGAGAGAGAGAGAGAGAGAGAGAGAGAGAGAGAGAGAGAGGCTTAAATGGAAACTTAAGCTTGAACAAAGGTCAAAAGGCAGAGCATGAGGGTGTATTATCGTGGTAATGAGAAGTAAACCATGACTGGAGAGCAAGCTGCAGATGGGGTTAGGTGGGAGATAGGAAAGACAGCTGGTTTCAAATCTCAGAAAGCTCTGAGCCCAGGCAAGGAGTTGGACTGAGGACAATGGGAAGCCATGATATGTTAAAGCAGAGAAGTGACTTGAGCAGAGATGTGTTTTAGGGATATCTTGCAGGAAGTATGGAAAGATTTATGAGAGGACAGACAGACTAGTTGGGAGATCCCTGCAATAGTCTGAGCAAGAGACATTTGGGGTTTGATTTAGGGCAGAGGTAATTTGAGCATAAAGTTGGGATAATGCAGTCAATGTGAAGATGAAACTGAGAAGTTTGCATGACTGATTTTGTGGGGCTGGAGGGAGAGTAAGTAAGGAGAAAATATGATTTTGTGATTTTCAGCTTGAGCATTTGGGAAGCTACTCCTGTCCTTAACTGAGATGGGACACCCAGGAAGAGGGTGGATGGAGGGGTGGCATGAAAGAGACTTCTGTTTTGGATTTGTTGATTGAGAGCTTTGTGAGATATCCAGATGAAAGGGCCAAGCAGCATAAGGAAATGCATGTTTGGAGCTAGGGAGAGAATATAGGAAGGAGAGTCCTGAGAGACACCAACCTAGGGGACAGCTGTGAAGCAGTGAGTGGAGAAGGGATCCTACAGGGAGAACATGCAGAGCAGGAAGAGCAGAGGACAAAAGACTGGTCCTTAAGAAGCGCCCCTGTTTAGAGGAATGGTTCTCAACCTTGACCCCATGTTAGAATCACCTGGAGACTATATAAGCTCCTGATGCATTGGTCCCACCCCCAGATATTCTGATTTCATTGACTTGGAAGCCAGCCTGGGCATCAGATACTTTAAAGCTCTCCTGGTAATTATACTGTGCAGCTAAGGTACAGAGCTATTGATCGAAGGTGATTACAGAAGAGGAATAAGAGAAGGAGCTACCTTAGTAGAGCAGGTGAGAATTTAGAAGTATTTTCACTTGTTCTATAACATTTGCTGAGTGCCTAATAATAATAATAACTACCAATTATTGAAAGCTTTGTTCTGTCAGGCCCTGTGCTGAGTGATTTACACACGTTATCTCATTTTAATGCTCACACAACACTATGAGATAGACATCTTTACCCCCTTTTTCAGGTAAAGAAACTATCAGAGAATTTAAGAAACTGCCCAAAGTCATACATCTAACTAAGTGGTAGAGTCAGGATTTGAACCTGGTAATGAATGTCTTGGGGTTATTCACTGTGATATGCTGCCCACTACCTGATAGACTTTGTACTTGAAACTCTCAAGGGCCTCAAAATCTGATTGGTATAGAACAGTTTCACATAATAAGGTAAGTGCTGTCATGGAGAAATGTATAAAGTGCCATGGGTGCCAAAAGGAGGAAGCTCACATCAGTCTGGAGGACTCAAGGAAAGCTTTGCCTATGAGCTAATGCCGGGGGAAACATTTCCCATTTATCTCTGCACCCAGAAATGGGCTCTGCTTCTTGATAGAAGGGTGGCATATGTGTACAGGGAGGAAAGAATGGCCACAGGATGGTGGCCATTATGCAGCTAAGCAACTGCAGTCTTGATCAAAAAATGTGCACATTTGAGAGAGGACTAGGGACTTTATTAACTTTCCTTTCAGATCCCTTGGCTCTAAGAATGTGACAGAGCCTCTCTAGTGAATGGAAACCAGATTGGTTTCTGTCTATTTTTAAGCTTCCCTAGAACAAAAGCCACAACTACTGAGAAGGTGATCTTAGCCTCAGTAACACTGAAGAATTCTGCATGGTCAGAGCAGCCAGCTGAGCCAATGGTAACATCCACTGTCCTAAAGAGAAATCCTTTAGATAAAGTTTGACATCTTACTTGGTAAGGTATCTCCTAAGCCAATGTGAATTTACTGTATCTGGAAGGAGAAAGGACATATTTAGGCTTTCAAAAATGGGAAGCTAAAAGTGGGCATCAGTCAGGGTTGTCATCACCTTATATATCAAAACTGGGATCGTGCTGATGTCATTCTTGACTCAGAACATAATGAACTTAAAAATTGCCAGTCCAGAGGCTGCTGCTCATGCTTATGATTTATGACAGAAATCAAGCTGTTACATAAACATCTCCACTTCCCATTTATGTTTGCATGAAGTTCAGGGGAAAAGAGAAGCTGAACTCTTTGTCAGACATGGTCAACAAGACTATGGTCTCAGAGGGAACCAAGTTTTCCTGTACTGGGGAGTGGCCGAGATGGTGGAGCAGGAAGACACATCTCCCACACCAAAATTGCAACTACTTACAGAGCAACTATTGATGAGAACAAATTGAAGACTAGCAGAAAAGATTTTCCATAGCTAAAGATATAAAGAAGGAACCACATGATGAGTAGGAGGGGCAGAGATGTGGTATAGTCAAGACCCACACGCCAGGTAGGTGACCCACAAACAAGAGGATAATCACAATTGCAGCAGTTCTCCCCAAGGAGCAAGGAGCACACATCAGGCTCCCCAGCATAGGGGTCCTGTAATGGTAAGACAAGTCCCCAGAAGGTCAGGCCTTGAAGGCCAGTGGGGCTTGCATATGTGAAAGCCAGAAGGCAGTAGGAAATAGAATCTAATCTTAAAAGGCATGCAAAATCTCACATGCTCCAAGTCCCAGCACAGAGGCAGTAATTTGCAAGGAGTCAGGGTCAGACCCACTTGCTGGTCTTGGAGAGCCTCATGGAGAGGGAAGAGGCAACTGGGACTCCCCATAGGAATACAGATGCTAGTGGGAGCCATTTTAGGGAGCTCATTCTACCACGAGGACACGGGTGCTACAAGTACCATTTGGGAGTTCTCCCTCTAGCCTACTAGTGCTGGAGGCTTAACTGCTGCAGAGCTCCACGAGTCAGCCATCCTGGGACTTGGCCCAGCCCACCAGCAGCTGACAGCCTCAGCATGAGGCAGTGCCTGGCAGCAAACTGGGCTGTGGGTCAGCCCCATCTACCAGTATGCCCAAGTAGCTGGCCCTGCCATAACAGAAGAGCCCACACAGCCCACATGGGGTGCACCCCTAAAACATATAGCTCTGGTCACCAGAGCAAATTGTGCTCCTGGGCCCCATAGGATGTTTTCTACATAAGGCCACTTCTCTAAGATTGGGAAATGTAAATGACCTACTTAATACTTAGAAATTAAAACAAAGAAGTAGGCAAAATGAGGTGACAGAAGAATACGTTTCAAATGAAGGAATAATATAAACCTTAAGAGGAAAACTAAATGAAGTGGAGATAAGCAATCTACTTGATAAAGATTTCAAGGATATGATCATAAAGATGCTTAATGAACTTGGAAGAAGAATGGATGTTTAACAAAGAGAAAATACAAAGAAGAGCTCTGGTGGGATCAACAATAGTTTAGATGATACAGAGGAACAGATCAGTGAACTGAAACACAGACTAGTGGAAATCATCCAAGCTGAATTTAAAGAAAAAAGAATTTTAAAAAATGAGGACAGTTTAAGAGACCTCTGGGACAACATCAAGCATACTATCATTTGCATTATAGGGGTCTCATAGGAGAAGAGAGAGAAAGGAGCAGAAAACTTATTTGATGACATAATACCTGAAAACTTTCTTAACTTAGGAAATGAAATAGACATCCAGGTCCAGGAAGCACAGAGTCTCAAACACTATCAATCCAAAGAGGACCACACAAAGACACATTGTAATTAAAATGGCCAAAATTAAAGATAAAGAGAGAATCTGAAAAGTAGCAAGGGAAAAGCAACTAGTTACATACAAGGGAGCTCTGATAAGACTACAGCTCACTTTTCAGCAGAAACTCTGTAGGCCAGAAGGGAATGACACAATATATTTAAAGTGATAAAAAGAAAAACCCTACAACCAAGAATACTCTACCTTGCCATGCTATCATTCAGATTTGAAGGAGAGATCAAGAGTTTTACACACAAGCAAAAGTTCAGCACCACTAAACTGGTTTTACAAGAGACGTTAAAGGGACTTCTTGAAGCAGAAAACAAAAGACCATAACTAGAAATATAAAATTTACCAAAGGAAAAATCTCATCGGTAAAGGCAAATATACAGTAAAAATAGTAGATCAGCTACTTGTATAACTAGTCAGAAAGTTAAAAGACAAAAGTAGTAAAATCATCTATATCCACAATAAGTAATTAAGGGATACACAAAATAAAAAATGTAAAATATGATATCAAAAACATTAAATGTGGGGGTGGGAGTAAAATTGCAGAAATGTTAGAATGCATTTGAACTTAAGAGATCATCAACATAAAGTTAAAAAAAATATATATATAGCTATATATAAGCCCCATGGTAACCACAACACTAAAAAGAGAAAGGAATCCAAACATAACACTAAATATAGTTATCAAATCACAAGGGAAGAGAGCAAAAGAAGAAAGGAACAAAAAAGAACTACAAAAATAACCTGATTACAATTAACAAAATTGCAACAATTATATACTTATCAATAATTACTTTAAATGGACTAAATGCTCCAATGGAAAAACATAGAGTGGATGAATGGGCAAAAAAAAAAAAAAAAAGATCCATATACATACACACACACACACATATGTGTGTGTATATATATGTATATATATATACACACACACACACACACACATATTCATATATACTGCCTATAAGAGACTCACTTCAGATCTAAAGACCCACACAAACAAACTGAGGGGATGGAAAAAGGTATTACATGTAGATGGAAATGAAAAGAAAGCTGGGGTAGCAATACTTATAGCAGACAAAATAGACTTTATTTATATATTTATTTATTTATTAAATTTTATTTATTTATTTTAAAATTGAGGTATAGTTGCTTTAAAATATAATTTCAGGTGTACAACACAGTGATACAAAATTTTATGGATTATACCCCAGTTAAAGTTATTATAAAATATTGGTTATATTCTCTGTGCTGTACAATATATACTTGTAGCTTATTTATTTATTTAAATTTGTAAAATTTGTTTTTTATTTTTTAAATTAATTTTTTATAGGAGTATAGTTGATTTACAATGTTGTGTTAGTTTCTGCTGTACAGCAAAGTGAGTCAGTTATACATATACACCTATCCACTCTTTTGTAGATTCTGTTCCTATATAGGTCATTACAGAGTATTGAATAGAGAGTTTCCGGTGCTATACAGTAGGTTCTTATTTGTTACCTATTTTATATATAGTAGTGTGTATATGTCAGTCCCAATCTCCCAATTTGTCCCTCCCCACCCTTTCCTCCTTGGTAACCATAAGTTTGTTTTCTACATCTGTGACTCAATTTCTGTTTTGTAAATAGGTTCTTTTTTTAGATTCCACATATAAGTGATATCATATGATATTTGTCTTTCCCTGTCTGACTTACTTAACTCAGTATGACAATCTCTAAGTCCATCCATGTTGCTGCAAATGATATTATTTCATTCTTTTTTTCTGGCTGAGTAATATTCCATCGTATATAGGTACCACATCTTCTTTATCCATTTCTCTGTCAATGGACATTTAGGTTGATTCCATGTCCTGGTTATTGTAAGTAGTGCTGCAATGAACATTGGGGTGCATGTATCCTTTCAAATTATGGTTTTCTCTGGATATATGCCCAGGAGTGGGATTGCTGCATAATATGGTAGCTCTATTTTTAGTGTTTTAAGGAACCTCCATAGTGGTTGTACCAGTTTGCATTCTCACCAACAGTGTAGGAGGGTTCCCTTTTCTCCGCACGCTCTCCAGCATTTATTGTTTGTAGAGTTTTGATAATGGCCATTCTAACTGGTGTGAGGTGATACCTCATTGTAGTTTTGATTTGCATTTCTCTAATGATTAGTGATGTTGAGCATCTTTTCATGTGCTTTTTGGCCATCTGTATGTCTTTTTTGTCTATTTAGATCTTCCACCCATGTTTTGATTGGGTTGTCTGTTTTTTTGATATTGAGCTTCATGAGCTGTTTGTATATTTTGAAGATTAATCCCTAATGGGTCGCTTTGTTTGCAAATATTTTCTCCCATTCTGTGGGTTTCCTTTTCGTTTTGTTGATGGTTTCCTTTGCTGTGCAAAAGCTTTTAAGTTCCATTAGGTCCCATGTGTTTATTTTTGTTTTTATTTTCATTACTCTCAGAGGTGGATCAAAAAAGATCTTGCTGTGATTTATGTCAGAGGGTGTTCTGCCTATGTCTTACTCTAAGAGTTTTATAGTATCTGGCCTTATATTTATGTCTTTAATCCATTTTGAGTTTATTTTTGTGTATGGTGCTAGGGAGTGTTCTAATTTCATTCTTTTACACGTAGCTGTCCAGTTTTCCCAGCACCACTTATTGAAGAGACTGTCTTTTCTCCATTGTATAGTCTTGCCTCCTTTGTCATAGATTAGGTGACCATAGGTGTGTGGGTATGTCTCTGGACTTTCTATCCTGTTCCACTGGTTATTTATTTATTTATTTTTATTTTAATTTTTTATAAATTTATTTATTTATTTATTTTTGGCTGCACTGGGTCTTCATTGCTGCACGCGGGCTTTCTCTAGGTGTGGTGAGTGGGGGCTACTTTTCATTGTGGTACACGGGCTTCTCACTGTGGTGGCTTCTCTTGTTGCAGAACACAGGCTCTAGGCATGTGGGCTTCAGTAGTTGTGGCACACGGCCTCAGTAGTTGTGGCTCACAGGCTCTAGAGCACAGGCTCAGTAGTTGTGGCACATGGGCTTAGTTGCTCCGCGGCATATGAGATCTTCCTGGACCAGGGCTTGAACCCGTGTCTCCTGAATTGGCAGGTGGATTCTTACCCACTGCACCATCAGGGAAGCCTGGTTATTTATTTTTTAAGTAGTAGTTTGTAACTCTTAATCCCCTTCCCGTATATCACCCCTCCCCATTCCCTCTCCTCATTGGTAACCACTAGTTTGTTCTCTATATCAGTGAGTCTGTTTCTGTTTTCTTATATTCATTCACTTGTTTTAATTTTTAGATTCCATGTATAAGCGACAACATACAGTGTTTGTCTTTCTTTGGAAAAAGCAGACTATAAAACAAAGACCATGAAAAGGGACAAAGAAGGAGCTTACATAACGATAAAGGGACTGTTCCAACAAGAATATATAATTGTAAGTATATATGTAACCAACATAGGAGCATCTAAATACATAAAGCAAATATCAACAGACATAAAGGGAGAAATTGACAGACACAATAATAGTAGGGGACTATAACCCCACCTCCATTAATGGACAGATCATCTAGACAGAAAATCAATAAGGAAACACTGGCCTTAAATGACACATTATACCAGTTAGACTATATATATATATATATATATATATATATATATATATATATTCCATCCAAACTAAGAAATGGAAAAGGAGAAGTTACAACTAATATCACATAAATACAAAGGGTCATAAGACATTCCTACAAACATTTATACACCAATAAAATGGACAACCTAGAAGAAATATTCCTACAAACATACAATCTCCCAACACTGAACCAGAAAGAAATAGAAAATATGAACACCAATTACCATTAATGAAGTTGAATCAGTAATTAAAAAAAAGTCTCCCAACAAACAAAAGTTCAGGACCAGATGCCTTCACAGGTGAATTCTACCAAACATTTAAAGAACAGTTAATACCTAACCTTCTCAAACTATTCCAAAAATTTACAGAGTACGGAATGCTCCTGAACTCATTCTATGAGGCCAGCATTATCCTGATACAAAACCAGACAAAGATATCACAAAAAAAGAAAATTATAGGCCAATATCACTGATGAACATAGATGCAAAGACCTCAACAATCTATTAGCAAACCAAAGTCAACAATACATGAAAAGGGTCATACATCATAATCAAGTGGGATTTATCCCAGGTATAGGAGGATGGTTCAATATCAATCAATGTGATACACACATTAATAAATTGAAGAATAAAAATCGTATGACCTTCTGAATAGATACAGAAGAAGCTTTTGACAAAGTTCAACATCCATTTATGATAAAAAGCTTCAACAAAGCTGGTAGAAAGGGAACATACCTCAACATAATAAAAGTGATATATGATAAGGCCACAACTAACATCATAGTCAGTGGGGAAAAGCTGAAAGCATTTCCTCTAAGATCAGGAACAAGACAAGGATGCACATTCTTGCCCCCTTTATTCACCATGATTTTGGATTTCCTAGCCACAGCAATCAGACAAGAAAAAGAAATAAATGGAATCCAAACTGGAAGGGAAGAAGGAAAGCTTCAATATTTTCAGATAAATGAATTCAGTAAAGTTGCAGGATATGAAGCTAATATACAGAAATCTGTTGCATTTCTATACATTAATGAAGAGCTATCAGAAAGAGAAATCAAGAAGACAATCCCATTTACAATTGCAGCAAAAAGAATAAAATAAATAGAATTTTTCACAGAACTAGAACAAATAGTTCTAAAATTTGTGTGGGAACACAAAAAACCTCAAATATCCAAGCAATCTTGAGAAAGAACAAAACTGAAACTATCAAACTCCCTGACTTCAAACTATTCTACAAAGTTACAATAATCAAAATAGTGTAGTATGGTGCAAAAATAGACACATAGATCAATGGAACAGAATCAAGAGCCCAGAAATAAACCCATGTTTATATGGTCAATTAATCCATGACAAAGGAGGAAAGATATACATAATGGGGAAAAGACAGCCTCTTAAATAAATGATAATGGGAAAACTGGACTTTTACATGCAAAAGAATAAAAATGGACTACTTTCCCATATCATATACAAAAATAAAATCAAAATTGATTAAAGAATTAAATGTAAGACCAGAAGCTATAAAAGTCCTAGAAGAAAACATAGGCAGTATGCTCTTTGACATCAGTTTTAGTAATCTTTTTTTTTGTATATGTCTTCTCAGGCAAGGGTAACAAAAGCAGAAATAAACAAATGGGACTACATCAAAATAAAAAGTTACACACAGTGAAGGAAGCTATCAGCAAAATGAAAATGTCACCTACTGAATAGGAGAAGATATTTGGAAATGGTGTATCTGATGATGGGTTAAAATCCATAATATTAAAAAAAAAAAACTCCTACAACTCAACATCAAAAAAATGAACAACCCAATTAAAAAATGGGTAGACATAGAGAACAAGCATATGGACACCAAGCGGGGAAGAGGGGGGGAAGAACTGGGAGATTGGGATTGACATATATACACTATTGATACTATGTATAAAATAGATGAATAATGAGAACTTACTGTATAGCTCAGGGAACTCTACTCAATGCTCTGTGGTGACCTAAATGGGACAGAAATCAAAAAAAAGAGGGGATATATGTATACATATAGCTGATTCTCTTTGCTGTACAGTAGAAACTAACACAACATTGTAAAGCAACTGTACTCCAATAAAAATTAATTAAAAATAAAATAAAATACTCTATGCAAGAAAAAAAATGGGCAGAGAACCTGAATAGACTTTTTTCCAAAGAAGACATACCAATGGCCAACAGATACATGAATAGATGCTCAACATCCTTATGAATAATCAGGGAAATGCCAATCAAAACCACAAAGAGATATTGTCTTACACTATTCAGAATGGCTATTATCAAAAGACAACAAATAATGAGTGTTGGTGAGGAAGTGGAGAAAAGGAAACCCTTGTGCACTGTTGGTGGGAATGTAAATTGGTTCAGCCATTATGGAAAACAGTACGGAGATTCCTTGAAAAATTAAAAGAGAGAACTACCATATGATCCAGTAATCCATGCTTGGGTATTTATCTGAACAAAATGAAATCACTATCTCAAAAAGATATATGCACTAGTATGTTCATTGCAGCATTATTTACAATAGCCATGGTATGGAAGCAAACTCAGTGCCCAGAAATAGATAAATGGATAAAGATCATATGATATGTTTATATAACAGAATATTACTCAGCCATAAAAAAGAAAGACATCTTGTCATTTGTGACAACATGGATGAACCCAGAGGGTATTATGCTAAGTGAAATAAGTTAGACAAAGACAAATAAGTATGATTTCACTTATATGTTGGATGTTAAAAAACCAAACAAATGAACAAACATAACAAAGCAGAAACATTTACAGATACAGGAGCAAACAGGTGGTTGCCAGAGGGGAGAAGAGTATGGGAAGGAGAGAAACAGGTGAGGGAGATTAAGAGGTACAAGCTTTCAGTTACAGAATAAACCAGTTATGGGTATGAAATGTACAGTGTGGGGAATATAGCCAATAATTATGTAATAGCTTTGTATGGTGACAGATGGTCACTTGACTTATCATGGTGATCATTTTGAAATAAATGTATAGAAACACCAAAACATTATGTGTTGTACCAGGAACTAATAAAGTGTTATAGGTAAATTATACTTCAAAAACAAGCAAACAAACAAACAAAACAAACAAACTCCAGAAAAAGAGATTAGATCTGTGTTTACCAGAGGCGGGGGATGTGGGGAGTGGAGATTGGATGAGGGTAGTCAAAATGTCAAACTTCCAGTTATAAGGTAAATAAGTAATAGTGATGTAATGTACAGCATGCTAAATATAATTAACACTGCTGTGTGTTATAAATGAAAGCTGTTGAGAGTAAATCCTAAGGTTCTCATCAGCACGAAAAAATTTTTTCTATTTCTTTAATGTAGTTTCTATATGAAATGATGGGTGTTTTCTAAATTATTGTGGTTATTATTCATGATATATGTACGACAAATCATTATGCTGTATATCTTAAACTTGTACAGTGCTGTATGTCAGTTATATCTCAATAAAACTGGACTACATCAAACTAAAGAGTATTTGCATGGCAAAAAAAAAACTATCAAGGAAACAAAAAGGCCACCTACTAAATAGGAGAAGATATTTGCAAACGATACATCTGACAAGGGGTTAATATCCAAAATGTACAAAGAACTCCTACAATCAATATCAAAAAAATAAACTCGATTAAAAAATGGGCAGAGAACCTGAATAGATTTTTTTTACAAAGAAGACATACAGATGGCTAACAGACACATAAAAAGATGCCCTACATCATTAATCATCAGGGAAATGCAAATCATAACCACAATGAGATATCACCTCACACCTGTCAGAATGGCTATTATCAAAGAGACAAGAAATAACAAGTGTTGGGAATTCCCTGGTGGTCCAGTGGTTAGGACTCCATGCTTTTACTATCAATGGCCCGGGTTCAATTCCTGGTTGGGGAATTAAGATCCTGCAAGCCTAGCGGTGTGGCAAAAGAAACCAACCAACCAAACGAACAAAAACAAGTGTTGGTGGGGGTACAGAGAAAAGGGAACCTTCATGCAGGTTTGGTGGGAATGTAAATTGGTGCAGCCACCATGGAAAACATTATGGAGGTTCCTCACAAATTTAAAAATAGAACTACCATATGATCCAGCAATTCCACTTCTGGGTATTCTTCTGAAGAAAACAAAAACACTAATTCCAATTGATATATGCATTCCTGTGTTCATTGCAGCATTATTCACAATAGCCAAGAGGTAGAAGCAATCTAAGTGTCCATTGATTCATGAATGGATAAAGAAGGTATGATATGTTACTCAGCCATAAAAAGAATGAAATCTTGCCATTTGTCAAAGAGAGAAAGTCAGACAGAGAAAGACAAATACAGTATGTTTTCTTTTATATGTGGAATCTAAAACAAAACAAAACAAATTAATAAACATAACAAAACAGAGTCATAGATGCAGAGATCAAACCCGTGGTTGCCAGAGGGGAAGGTGTGTGTGGGGGATGAGTGAAATAGGTAAGGGAGATTAAAAGGCACAAACTTACAGTTACAAAATAAATGAGTCATGGGGCTGAAATGTACAGCATCAGGAATATAGTCAATAATAATGTGATATTTTTGTATGGTGACAGATGGTAACTTATCGTGGTGATCATTTTGCATAGAAATATCGAATCACTATTTTGTGCACATGCAACTAACAATGTTTTAGGTCAATTATACGTGCAAAAAAAAGGAAAAATGTTTGCTACCTTTTAAGATCTGGTCCTTGGCCTCTGCCTTGACTTAGAATGACACCTCTGCATTAATTACACAGACTCTCTTCTCTGCTCAGTTCCTGAGGCTTCTCAAGGGAACCAGCTGGCAAACAGGTTTAATTGAAGTTCCTGAAAAGTCAGGGAGTTGAGAACTCTTTATTTGAATGCAGTAGCTATATCAATTTAAGACACAATTAGTGACCAAATATAGAGTTTCATACAAGTGGTCCTTACCAATTTGCAGATTGCTTTTATTAAACTTACTCTTAGTGAAATCATTCAGGGCTAAGATCTAAGACATTCAACACTAGCATGAAAAATGGCAAAATATGGTGATATATTAAAATTAATTAGATATACACAATGATGAGAATGTAAATGAGCATAAAACTTCAAGGGAATAATTTAAATTATAATGGCTTTTCACCAAGTGATGAGATTCATGATTTAAAGAAATCACTCTAAACATTTCTTTCAACAGTCAATAATTGACCATTCACTATGGGTCATGCACTATGCTATGTGCTAAAGATTCTGATGTGAACAAGATAGAAAGCCCCTGCCTTCAGGAGGCGTATAGTCTAGTGGAGAAAACCAGGCAATAAATGTAGCTCTGTGAAGGGTACAATATGCTAAGATCATTGAAAGGATGAAAGGTTTCCCCTGAGAAGAGACTTTGCAAGAGCCATGTTAGATGAATGGTAGGAATATTGAATGTGTTGAGGATTTAATGGGAGGTGAGAACCATAGACAACTCTTTTAAGAGGCTTGAGGAAGTCCAGAGGAGAGAGGAAAGGGAATCTATAGAGGAGAATTGTAGAAGGGAGGATTTTTAAAGATTAAGTAGGCCTGAGTGCATTTAAGTGTAGATGCAAAGGAAGTCAGAGACAGAGAGAGACAGAGACAGAGACAGAGAGATGCACAGAGACCAAGAGACAGAGACAGAGAGATTAATTGTGGGTCCTAAGAGGGTGAGAATAATTTTACAGGTGAACGACAGGGCATCCAGTTCATAGGTGGGAAGATTTGTTAGTCAGAATGTTGTGGTTGAACCCAGCCCAGTTGCCCAATCTCTTTCCTCTTCTCTCAGTCATGAGGGGTTGTGGCTCTTTCTGCAGTTGCTACTTCCATGATACCTTAGAATTCCTTTTTGTCATTTCCAATTACCTAGTAAACAGTTTTTATAGTAAATTTTCTCTTTTACAAATAACTGGTATGGTTTGTGTCTCCTGACTGGACCCTGTCTGATACCTACCAGTCTTTTTAGGGGGAACTTTAGGCTTATTTCTGGCTGGAATTGAGGATCCCCTGCGTCTGGGACAGACTGCCCTTCAAGCCTTCCACCCCAGGGTCACCTTGTTTCCTGCCATACAAATCCCTGGTCAAGCGTGCTAACCAAGACTCTCAGCTTCTGTGACCCTCTCCCCTCTTTTCCACTGGGCACAGGGGACCTTCAGGGCCTCCACCATGTCAAGTGCAATCTGCAAGGGACCAGGGGACATTCTCTGCCATTTCCTGCCTGGAACCCCTGCTGCTGTCTGTCCCATGTCTTGTGTTGTGTGTGACATCAGTGGGATTCTCAATTTCTAATGTCAGTCAAGAAAGAGCACATCAGTTCACCCATTTACAGATACACCCAAACTCCAGGGGGATCCTCTCATATTTTTCTTCCTTTCCTTCATTTTCCTCTCATTAACTGGGAACCCTCAACCACTATACCCTCTCTAACTTGTTTCATCTTCCACCAACTCTTGTCTCTCATTTCCAGGCCTCTTTATCTTGAAAAATCAATTCTCCCAGTTCATACATGCCCTCCAGTGATTTGTCTCACTTGGCCCACTGTCCACTGTACTTAGCACCTTGGGACCTACCCCCAGCCCCTTTTAAAAAAAAGTTGTTTGTAGGTGATTTCTAGAAACATTTAATGTCTCAAATTACCAGTTGGCTACAAATGAATATGCCATGTATTAATCTGCTTTTATTATTATTACTATTAATCTTTTTTCTTTTTTGGCCGCGCGGCATGCGGGATCTTTGTTCCCCACCAGGGGTCAAACCCTCACCCCCTGCGTGGCATCCTAAACACTGGACCGCCAGAGAATTCCTGAATCTGCTTTTATTATATTATGCTGTTGGGGAAGCTAGTAAAGTAGTCTTGTTCAGGCTTCAGAGGCAGCACTAGGCCTCTCTCTGACCAGACAATGACGCTAAAGTTGGCTGCATGACAAACTGCTGAGCTACACCCAGGCCAGCAGGGCACTAGCACACATCATAAACCACTAGATAAGATAGAGAGTAAGTCATGGGACTTCTTGCTCCTTGAGGGTCTGGTCAGCCCTCGGGGATCAAGAACATTCCAAGGCTTACGGATTAAGACCAAGGCATTTATGACAATAACCAGAGCTGCAAACTTGAACATAGGCTGATTGTTATCAGCCTGCGGCCTGGTGCTAAAAGCTGGGCTCCTTCGTGTGGCAAACTGAAGTCTCACCCGTGGGGTGGACACACCGCCCCGGACCTTCCCAACTGGGACTCCAGATTGCTGTTCAAGGGACTTCCCAGCGCTGCTTGGATCTGGATGTAGGTGCTTCCCCAATTCAGTGATGTATAAACCTCTGTCTTTACTATTCTTTCTTAGTTATACTATTCTTTTCTTAATTAGTATACTGTAATCTTTGTTAATTCGATAAACTCTCTCTAAATTCTTGTTTAACTGAGTGTAGAGTGGTTATTTTGCCAGCGAATCCTACGAACCTTGAAACCGAAAGTAAGGCTTTCGGCAAAACGTGTGCTTCTAAGGGTGGTGAGCAATATAAGAAGTAGAAGGCAGGACGACGTAAGCTCAAGAACCCAGACAATCTGTCTTGAGGCCTGGCATTTTGGATTCCCCCAGCCTGTTTTGTGGATTTCATCTCACTGTGACAGAGCACCCAAGGAGATTGCAGTCAGCTCGCTTAAGCACTCTAGCCAAAACCTAACTGTTCCATTCCACTCAAAAAAGTAAACAGCTCAGCCTCTTTCCCACAGTACCCCTTCTGCCCCAGATGCTAATTGCATTTAACTAATCCACAAGTGAAAAGCCCATACAGAATTCCATTTTAGTTAGCATATGACGCTCTGTGCAAATTTGCTCTCAGAGGAGCCTCATTGCAACTGCGTGGAGATGCTAATGACAGGACCCCTTGATGTTTTCCAATTGCTTTTAGATGTAAAAGCATTTGGGCAGAACACCATGAGCATCTTGCCCAACTGTATTACTGGGGAACACCTGATTGGCCAGAAGTTGATCCTTTTGTAATTTTCCTCTGTTTCTTTGCATTTATTCTTAAACCTCAGATGTGTCACTTATCAGAAGCTGTAAAAGGTGGCAGTGTCTAGGATGAAATGAAGAATTAGACTATGGACTATTTTCTTTCCTCTGTGCCATGAAATTTCAATGCTAAAAAGGGACTTTATTTATTTATTTTTACTGAAGTATCGTTGATTTACAATATTGTGTTAGTGTCAGGTATAGTCTCAGGTTAGTATCAGCATAGTGATTCAGTTATTTTTTCTGATTATATTCCATTATAGATTATTACAAGATATTGAATATAATTCCCTGTGCTATACAATAAATCCTTGTTGTTTATTTATTTTATGCATAGTAGTCTTTATCTGTTAATCCCATAGTCCTAGTTTGTCCCTCCCTCCTCCATCTCCCCTTTGGTAACCATAAGTTTGTTTTCTATATCTATGAGTTTTGTATATAGATTTTTTTTTTTTTTTTTTTAGATTCCACATATAAGTGATATCATATAGTGTCTGTCTTTCTCTGACTTATTTCATTAAGAATAACATTCTCTAGGTCCATCCATGTTGCTGTAAATGGCAATATTTCATTCTTTTTTATGGCTGAGCAATATTCCAATATATCTGTATATATCTGTATATATACATACATATATATGGGTATTTCCATGTGTTAAAAAAATGCATAATGTAAGAGTTGCAAGTTAAGTTTTATTTGGGGCAAAATGAGGACTGCAGCCCAGGAGACAGTGTTTCACATAGCTCTGAGAAACTGCTCTGAAGAGGTGAGGGGGGAGCTAGGATATATAGGAGTTTTGTAACAAAAGGCAGGTAGTCAGGAACATCAAAAGATTATTAATTAAAGAAAACCAGATATCTCAAGTTAAGGAAGTTAACGCTTTTCTATGTATGGGAAGATGCAAGATTCTGGGCTCACTGAAATCATTCCTTTGATATGCACCTCAGCTACCTGGGACCAGTATCCTGTGTTTTCACATCCTGAGTTTCCTCAGGGCTCACAATGGGAAGTGTCTGCAGTCTGATGGCTGCTAGATGTCAGGTATTCTTTTCTTTCCTGAGTTTCCTCAGGGTTCACCAGCTCATGTTGGAGGGCTGCAATTGCTGATGACTGTGATATCCTTGTTTACTGATATGGCAGGAAATATTCTATTTCTCATGTCTTGGCTATTGTAAATAGCACTGCTATGAACATTGGGGTGCATGTATCTTGAAAAGGAACTTTAAAATTATTTTGTCCAGCTGGTTCATTTTATAGCTAGGAAAACTATGGTCCACATTCTTTTAGTTGAACTGGGGCTAGAATCTCCACTGAGGGCCTACTTAGTGCTTCTTAATGCTGGACACACCTTAGAATCACCTGGGAGCTTTAAAAAGGTACCAGTGCCAGGCCCCACTCAGACCAATGAAATCAAGTTTATGGTGGGGCCCCAGCATTGCTGTTTTTTTCAGAGCTATTTTTTCCCTGTTATGGACTGAATTGTGTCCCTTCAAAATCCGTTTGTTGAAATTCTAACCCCTGTACCTCAGAATGTGACTGTATTTGGAGTGAAGGCCTTTAAAGAAGTAATTAAGTGAAAATGAGGTCTTATGGATGGACCCTAATCCAATAAGACTAGGGTTCCTATAAGATGAGTTTAAGACATGGACAACCACATAAGGTAGGCCATGTGAAGACACCAGAAGAAGAAGGCCATCTATAAGCCAAGGAGACAGGCCTCAGAAAAAACCAACCCTTCATCTCACACTTTTAGCCTCCAGAATTGTGATAAAATAACCTCCTGTTGTATAAGCCACCAGAAGTCTGTGGTGCATTGTTATGTGGCCTGAGCTAATGCACTCCCCAAATAATTGTAATGTGTAGTCACAGTGGCCTTGTTCAGGCTTCAGTGGCACCAGTGGCCTAGTACAGAGCCTGGAACTCAACAGGAGCTGCTCAATTGATTTTTTGAATGAAGGATTGAGTTTTCTAATTCTTTCCAGTGCTCTTGCCACAACACCAGGCCCACAAACATCCAAATCCACCAGAAATTTTATGAAAGATAATCTTTTCCCAGGATTATATTCTGAATTGTCTGCTCAAGCCAAGGTGGTTTCCTCACTAACTCTGTATGTTTTCTTGCCTCTGGCCATCTTCTCTTTGTCCTGCCTGGCTTGCTCTTGCTTTTCTCACCTGTTTCACATGCTACCTGTCCTTTAAGCTTCCCTCTCTACCCTAGTTGAAGCTGTGCCTTCCTCCTCTGGCTCCTATAACCATTATCAAGTGTGAAATCAACTTTGCATTTACATATGCACTGCCCTTGATAGTTATTCTATTGTTCTCTTGAAATGTCATCACCCTCATTGGGGTAAGCTTGCCTCACATGTCTTTGTTGTTACAACCTCAATTTCAATTGGCTGCTAAGTGTCTTCATCTGCACTTCAGAAGCAACAAGTTTTCATTTCAATTCACCATCTCAACCCCAAACTTCTCCATCTTCCCATATTTCCTGTTTCTGATTAAAGCATCTCCATTTTCTAGCAGAGGACATTCAAACTTCTTTGACTGAGACCCCTATAATAAGAAACACATTTTATATCATGACTCATAAAAGTTGTGAGAAATATTACTTGCTCATGATATACTCTAATCCATTCTATTATGTTACATCCTTTTTTCTTTACTTGAATAGCTGCCATAGAAGAAGCTTTTTGGAGTCAAATTGATCATTCATTCATTTGTACAACTAATGTTTATTGAATGCCTGTATATGTCTGGTATTGTAGATGCTGGTGAGATTAGGGAAAAAACAGACACAATTCCTTGGGTTTACTTTATCAAAGAGACAGGTCTTGAACTTGTAGTTTCAAGATGACTTGGTCCAATACAGCAAGCCAGGGGAAAGGAGAGAGTCACCTAGAAATCACATCAAAACGGCAGGCTTACACTGAAAGAACCCTAAAGGCTCTTGGTGAGATGCTAGAATGGAAATAGCCACAGCGATGGTCTGGAGTTAGTTAGATCAGGTTTTTTTCTTGGCTTTGTCTCTAACCAGGCACCTGACTTTGGGTTATGTTGCAATGTAAATAGAAGTGAGAGTTTTCTTTCTTCTTCTCCTTGAGAACAAGGAAAACAAAGGGAACAGCAAACAGGCTAGAGAAGAAACATAACCTGGCCTGAAAGAGTTAATCACTCCTTGTTTTACTTTAACTGTCACTAATTTGTAGTAACTAGATTTGTACTTTACAAAGCTAACCTCACTCCCTGACACTATGTGATTTACATTCAGCACCTATCACCCCTAACTCTGTGAGTTACATCCCGTGCCTCTCACTTCCTAACCCTATTTCGTCCCAGAGCTTACATTCTATACGCCCCTTGTAACAAATCACCCCTGTGGTTTTTGCATTCCAGAAAAAAGGTCACCAGCCAATAAACCAGAGGCAAACGGACACAATTACCAGACTGCTGGACCCCGATTACCGGGCGGCCTGGCGCCAGCTGTGACTGTTTTGAAATAATGCAAAGGAAAGGAAGAATGCAAGACCTTTACTACTTTGACCCTTATCTCATACCCCGGACTGCGAGCCCCACATATAAAATCTTCCCTGATTCCCAAGCGGGGTGTGGGGGGGGGGCACAGTTCTTGAGGCACTAGCCTGCTGTGTCTTCCCTTCTGCCAGGCAGAAAAATAAAGCCATCTCTCTCTTCCTCCAAAATCCCTGTCTCCATATTTTTGTTCGACACTGGTGCACAGGGAAGCCGATATTTCAGCAACAATTAGTCATATCCCTTGGTGGGGTGTCTATTCCCTCACCTGTGCAAAGATAGGGCTGGACTTGATGAGTTCCTGTCCAGTTCACACAGGCCGCGCCCATGGGTCAGTAGTGCCCTCAGCTCCTCGCTCATCTTTCTTGGCCAGCACCTGGCACAGAGCTTCTCTTTCAGGAAATGCTCAATAAATATGGAATGAATTTGTCCATGGACCATCAGACCTGAAAGGGACATAGGGTCAGAGGTTGGCAAGCAGTGAAAACTCAAAAAATAGCTGATCAACTGCCTGAATGAATGAATGAATGAAAGGAACTTATAGATCAATTTGTTCAAACAATTCATTTTATAGATGAGGAAACCAAGACATAAAACATCATTCAGAGGAGGAGCTGTGGCTCATCTTCCGATCTGAGTGAATAAAGGGAGTCCATTAACATCCCAAACTGAGTAAAAAATGCAAACACTACAAGGCATAACAGCAGTTAACACACGTGTTTTCACTGAAAAGCGGCTTTTTTTTTTTTTTAAGTACAGCAATTTATTAAACAAATACCTTTTATTTTTCTGATTTTTGTCCTGGAACAGGAAGAAATACCAAAAACATTTTAATGCCGAGGACTAAAACTCCAAATTGCAAGGTACGAGATGGTTGGTGAGAAGTAAACAAAAGTAATTGTATACCATCATACGAAAAGCAAGTCACATACAGAATAAAAATTTTTCCTGTATCTACTAATGTAAATCATGATGCTAATAATTATCAAATTACTACTAAGTATTTGCTAAGGATATATTATATGTATAGGACTATATTCTAGGCTGTATTCTAGTTCCTGATTGGGTTCACACTAAATTAAAAACCTAGGTCTACCGTATGTTCTTTTCTTCCTTTTTTAAATTGTGTTAAACATAATATAAAATTTACCATTTTTAAGTGTACAGTTCAGCGGTATTAAATGCTTTCACATTGTTGTGTAGCCATTACCACCATCCATCCCCATAACACCATGTGTTCTTTTTTTTTTTAACATTTTTATTGGAGTATAATTGCTTTACAATGTTGTGTTAGTTTCTGCTGAATCTTGAATGCACATGCTTGAGGAAGAATGCCCCTATGAGCCAGGTTTGAGAGCAGAAAGGTTGCTGAAATAGGTGACAGAAGACATGCTTCTGCTTACTGCTTTATGACCTTGTGTTCTCCTTCACACGTATTTCTCCTACTTAAAATAAAAACACAACAAAACAACAAAAAAGTAGATAGGATAATTTAACAATAGCATAGCCTAATAGTCCAGAATTTAAAAATATTAAATCCAATTTGCTTTTTATAGAAGATAGAGTATTATAGATAAAGGTGAGCTTCTTTTCACCCCCAGGCAGACCCATTCCTTCTCTTTCTACAGGCAGTTATCATCTTGAATTTGATGTTCTTCCAGTCCTTTTTTCTCCTCTTATTTTTGAGCACCACTTTGTATTTTGTCTTTCTGCTTTTTCATATAAACAATGCTTTATTGAGGTATAATTTATACACAGTAAAAGATGAAAGCTTAAGTGTTCTTAAGATGCAACCCTGAGAGCAAGACAGAACATTTTTCTCACCCCAGAAAGTCCTTTCTAGGCAGTATCATTTCCTCTAAGCGTTAACCTGACTTTTATCATCATAGATTAGTTTTGTCTGTGTTTGAACTTGGTGTAAATGCAAAACATGTACTATTTTGTATCTGGCTTCTTTTGTTCAAAGTAAAGATTTTGAGATTCATCCATATTGATACTTGTCTCAGTGATTTATTATTTTTATTGCTAAATACTATTCTACTGTATGAATACAAGGCAATTAATTTGTTTATCTCATAACTATGTATTTTTATATATTTAAAATATTACATCTAACATTTCTATGTTTTTACGGTGGAAGGGGAGAGTATGTGTGTGTGCTTTCCTCTAACTTTTTTTTGCCAACTTGGTAAACCTATTTATTTATTTATTGGAGTATAATTGCTTTACAATGTTGTGTTAGTTTCTGTTGTACAATGAAGTGAATCAGCTATATGTATATATATATCCCCTTCCTCTTGGACCTCCCTCCTACAACCCCCATCCCAGCCATCTAGGTCATCGCAGAGCACCGAGTTGAGCTTACTGTGCTTTTTTTTTTTTTTTTTTCATATACAAAAAGGAGCTTTAATGTTTATAGTAAGAACATTACATAAAAAAGGAAAAGTACAAGGTTAAAAATGTATCACCATACATTAATGCTAGATTATTAATTTTTAATTTATCCATTTAATTAATGCTTATTAATAGCCATGAAAAGACAGTATGCTGGTAACTATGAAATACTGAGAGAAGAGTAAAATTAAATTATATAATGGTGGCTGTCATTTACTAATGGAATTTATATATCAGGCACAGTGATAAGTGCTTTAAACTAGTTATCTCACATAATCCTTTCAACAGCCCAGTAAGGTTGGCTGTCAGTGTATCTATCACAGTGGACATGAATTTTGGAAGAGAAATTTCTAGATTTCCAGCTCTGTCATTCGTGCAAGTTAATAGGTATCTAAATGTGCACATGCTAATAAACATATACTAGCCTCATCAGTAAATGTGGGAAAATGACAAATCCCATCTTGTACACATGAGACAATAGATGTAAGGAGATTTGTGTACTTATTATTATTATTATTTTTTATTTTAAGGGTTAAATTTAATTTTTTTTTAACATCTTTATTGAATTATAACTGCCTTACAATGGTGTGTTAGCTTCTGCTTTATAACAAAGTGAATCAGTTATACATATACAATATGTTCCCATATCTCTTCCCTCTTGCATCTCCCTCCCTCCCACCCTCCCCATCCCACCCCTCTAGGTGGTCACAAAGCACCGAGCTGATCTCCCTGTGCTATGCGGCTGCTTCCCACTACCTATCTATTTTACATTTGTTAGTGTATATATGTCCATGACACTCTCTCACCCTGTCACATCTCACCCCACCCCCTCCCCATATCCTCAAGTCCATTCTCTAGTAGGTCTGTGTCTTTATTCCCGTCTTGCCACTAGGTTCTTCATGGCCTTCTTTTTTTTTTTTTTTTTTCCTTAGATTCCGTATATATGTGTTAGCATACTGTATTTGTTTTTCTCTTTCTGACTTACTTCACTCTGTATGACAGACTCTAACTCCATCCACCTCATTACAAATACCTCCATTTCATTTCTTTTTATGGCTGAGTAATATTCCATTGTATATATGTGCCACATCTTCTTTATCCATTCATCTGTCGATGGACATTTAGGTTGCTTCCATCTCCTGGCTATTGTAAATAGAGCTGCAATGAACATTTTGGTACATGAATCTTTTTGAACTATGGTTTTCTCAGGGTATATGCCCAGTAGTGGGATTGCTGGGTCGTATGGTAGTTCTATTTGTAGTTTTTTAAGGAACCTCCATACTGTTCTCCATAGTGGCTGTATCAAGTTACATTCCCACCAACAGTGCAAGAGTGTTCCCTTTCCTCCACACCCTCTCCACCATTTATTGTTTCTAGATTTTTTGATGATGGCCATTCTGACCGGTGGGAGATGATATCTCATTGTAGTTTTGATTTGCATTTCTCTAATGATTAATGATGCTGAGCATTCTTTCATGTGTCTGTTGGCAATCTGTATATCTTCTTTGGAGAAATGTCTATTTAGGTCTTCTGCCCATTTTTGGATTGGGTTGTTCGTTTTTTTGTTATTGAGCTGCATGAGCTGCTTGTAAATCTTGGAGATTAATCCTTTGTCAGTTGCTTCATTTGCAAATATTTTCTCCCATTCTGACGGTTGCCTTTTGGTCTTGTTTATGGTTTCCTTTGCTGTGCAAAAGCTTTTAGGTTTCATTAGGTCCCATTTGTTTATTTGTGTTCTTATTTCCATTTCTCTGGGAGCTGGGTCAAAAAGAATCTTGCTGTGATGTATGTCATAGAGTGTTCTGCCTATGTTTTCCTCTAAGAGTTTGATAGCGTCTGCCCTTACACTTAGGTCTTTAATCCATTTTGAGTTTATTTTTGTGCATGGTGTCAGGGAGTGTTCTAATTTCATACTTTTACATGTACCTGTCCAATTTTCCCAGCACCACTTATTGAAGAGGCAGTCTTTTCTCCACTGTATATGCTTGCCTCCTTTATCAAAGATAAGGTGACCATATGTGCGTGGGTTTATCTCTGGGCTTTCTATCCTGTTCCATTGATCTATATTTCTGTTTTTGTGCCAGTACCAAACTGTCTTGATTACTGTAGCTTTGTAATATAGTCTGAAGTCAGGAAGCTTGATTCCCCCAGCTCCATTCTTCGTTCTCAAGATTGCTTTGGCTATTCTGGGTCTTTTGTGTTTCCGTACAAATTGTGAAATTTTTTTTTCTAGTTCTGTGAAAAATGCCAGTGGTAGTTTGATAGGGATTGCATTGAATCTGTAGATTGCTTTGGGTAGTAGAGTCATTTTCACAATGTTGATTCTTCCAATCCAGGAACATGGTATATCTCTCCATCTATTTGTATCATCTTTAATTTCTTTCATCACTGTCTTATAATTTTCTGCACACAGGTCTTTTGTCTCCTTAGGTAGGTTTGTTCCTAGATATTTTATTCTTTTTGTTGCAATGGTAAACGGGAGTGTTTTCTTAATTTCACTTTCAGATTTTTCATCCTTAGTGTATAGAAATGCAAGAGATTTCTGTGCATTAATTTTGTATCCTGCTACTTTACCAAATTCATTGATTAGCTCTAGGAGTTTTCTGGTAGCACCTTTAGGATTCTCTATGTATAGTATCATGTCATCTGCAAACAGTGACAGCTTTACTTCTTCTTTTCTGATTTGGATTCCTTTTATTTCTTTTTGTTCTCTGATTGCTCTGGCTAACACTTCCAAAACTATGTTGAATAATAGTGGTGAGAGTGGGCAACCTTGTCTTGTTCCTGATCTTAGTGGAAATGGTTTCAGTTTTTCACCATTGAGGACAATGTTGGCTGTGGGTTTGTCATATATGGCCTTTATTATGTTGAGGAAAGTTCCCTCTATGCCTACTTTCTGCAGGGCTTTTATCATAAATGGGTGTTGAATTTTGTCGAAAGCTTTCTCTGCATCTATTGAGATGATCATATGGTTTTTCTCCTTCAATTTGTTAATATGGTGTATCACATTGATTGATTTGTGTATATTGAAGAATCCTTGCATTCTTGGGATAAACCCCACTTGATCATGGTGTATGATCCTTTTAATGTGCTGTTGGATTCTGTTTGCTAGTATTTTGTTGAGGATTTTTTCATCTATGTTCATCAGTGATATTGGCCTGTAGTTTTCTTTCTTTGTGACATCTTTGTCTGGTTTTGGTATCAGGGTGATGGTTGCCTCGTAGAATGAGTTTGGGAGTGTTTTTCCCTCTGCAATATTTTGGAAGAGTTTGAGAAGGATAGGTGTTAGCTCTTCTCTAAATGTTTGGTAGAATTCCCCTGTGAAGCCATCTGGTCCTGGGCTTTTGTTTGTTGGAAGGTTTTTAATCACAGTTTCAATTTCAGTGCTTGTGATTGGTCTGTTCATATTTTCTATTTCTTCCTGGTTCAGTCTCGGCAGTTTGTGCATTTCTAAGAATCTGTCCATTTCTTCCAGGTTGTCCATTTTATTGGCAAAGAGTTGCTTGTAGTAATCTCTCATGATCTTTTGTATTTCTGCAGTGTCAGTGGTTACTTCTCCTTTTTCATTTCTAATTCTATTGATTTGAGCCTTCTCCCTTTTTCTCTTGATGAGTCTGGGTAATGGTTTATCAATTTTGTTTATCTTCTCAAAGAACCAGCTTTTACTTTCATTGAATTTTGCTATTGTTTCCTTCATTTCTTTTTCACTTATTTCTGACCTGATCTTTATGATTTCTTTCCTTCTGCTAGCTTTGGGGTTTTTTTGTTCTTCTTTCTCTAATTGCTTTAGATGCAAGGTTAGGTTGTTTATTCGAGATGTTTCCTGTTTCTTGAGGTAGGCTTCTATTGCTATAAACTTCCCTCTTAGCACTGCTTTTGCTGCATCCCATAGGTTTTGGGTCGTCGTATCTCCATTGTCATTTGTTTCTAGGTATTTTTTGATTTCCCCTTTGATTTCTTCATTGATCACTTCGTTATTAAGTAGTGTATTGTGTAGCCTCCATGTGTTTGTATTTTTTACACATCTTTTCCTGTACTTGATATCTAGTCTCATAGCATTGTGGTTGGAAAAGATACTTGATACGATTTTAATTTTCTTAAATTTACCAAGGCTTGATTTGTGACCCAAGATATGATCTATCCTGGAGAATGTTCCATGAGCACTTGAGAAAAATGTGTATTCTGTTGTTTTTGGGTGGAATGTCCTATAAATATCAATTAAGTCCATCTTGTTTAATGTATCATTTAAAGCTTGTGTTTCCTTATTTATTTTCATTTTGGATGATCTGTCCATTGGTGAAAGTGGGGTGTTAAAGTCCCCTACTATGATTGTGTTGCTGTCGATTTCCCCTTTTATGGCTGTTAGTATTTGCCTTATGTATTGAGGTGCTCCTATGTTGGGTGCATAAATATTTACAATTGTTATATCTTCCTCTTGGATCGATCCCTTGATCATTATATAGTGTCCTTCTTTTTCTCTTGTAATAGTCTTTATTTTAAAGTCTATTTTGTCAGATATGAGAATTGCTATTCCAGCTTTCTTTTGATTTCCATTAGCATGGAATATCTTTTTCCATCCCCTCACTTTCAGTCTGTATGTGTCTCTAGGTCTGAAGTGGGTCTCTTGTAGACAGCATATATATGGGTCTTGTTTTTGTATCCATTCAGCCAGTCTGTGTCTTTTGGTGGGAGCATTTAATCCATTTACATTCAAGGTAATTATTGATATGTATGTTCCTTTTCCCATTTTCTTAAATGTTTTGGGTTTGTTATTGTAGGTGTTTTCCTTCTCTTGTGTTTCTTGCCTAGAGAAGTTCCTTTAGCATTTGTTGGAAAACTGGTTTGGTGGTGCTGAATGCTCTCAGCTTTTGCTTGTCTGTAAAGGTTTTAATTTCTCTATCACATCTGAATGAGATCCTTGCTGGGTAGAGTAATCTTGGTTGTAGGTTTTTCTCCTTCATCACTTTAAGTATATCCTGCCACTCCCTTCTGGCTTGCAGAGTTTCTGCTGAAAGATCAGATGTTAACCTTATGGGGATTCCCTTGTGTGTTATTTGTTGTTTTTCCCTTGCTGCTTTTAATATGTTTTCCTTAAATTTAATTTTTGATAGTTTGATTAATATGTGTCTTGGCGTGTTTCTCCTTGGGTTTATCCTGTTTGGGACTCTCTGTGCTTCCAGGAATGATTAACTATTTCCTTTCCCATATTAGGGAAGTTTTCAACTATAATCTCTTCAAATATTTTCTCAGTCCCTTTCTTTATCTCTTCTTCTTCTGGGACCCCTATAATTCGAATATTGGTGCGTTTAATGTTGTCCCAGAGGTCTCTGAGACTGTCCTCAGTTCTTTTCATTTCTTTTTTCTTTATCCTGCTCTGCAGTAGTTATTTCCACCATTTTATCTTCCAGGTCACTTATCCTTTTCTGCCTCAGTTATTCTGCTATTTATTTTCACAGGCTGCAGGTTCGTAGTTCCCGTTGTTTTTGGTATCTGCCCCTAGTGGCTAAGGTTGGTTCAGTGGGTTGTGTAGGCTTCCTGGTGGAGGGAACTAGTGCCTGAGTTCTGGTGGATGAGGCTGGATCTTGTCTTTCTGGTGGGCACGTCCACGTCTGGTGGTGTATTTTGGGGTGTCTGTGGCCTTATTATGATTTTAGGCAGCCTCTCTGCTAATGGATGGGGCTGTGTTCCTGTCTTGCTAGTTGTTTGGCATAGGGTGTCCATCACTGTAGCTTGCTGGTCGGTGCATGAAGCTGGGTCTTGATGTTGAGATGGAGATCTCTGAGAGATTTTCGCCGTTTGCTATTACGTGGAGCTGGGAGGTCTCTTGTGGACCAGTGTCCTGAAGTTGGCTCTCCCACCTCAGAGGCACAGCCCTGATGCCTGGCTGGAGCACCAAGAACCTGTCTTCTTCCCGGCTTCTTAATTAGTCAAGCTGCACACTGAACACCTCTCTTTCATTTTTCTCATTTCATGCCTGACTGCGGGAACAGTTTGCACTCGCTGAGGGCTCACTCGGTCCTCCTCCTGCCACTTCTTCCTCAACCCTTGCTGACGGCCTCTGAGGAGTTTCCTCTGAATGGCAGTGTCCGCATACACCAGGTGCTGAGGCCTCTGTGGACCGAGGGACCCGCAGAGACTACCACCCTCAGGTCACGGAGCAGGAGAGGTTCGCGCTGCTTCCAGGCCTGGGTCCGGCCAGCATGCAGCCGCGGCGAGGGCTCTGGGGCTCCGCGGGACACAGCCCCCAGCCTGTCCCCAGGCCCCCAGCTCACCAGAGGGCCCGGTAGACTGGAGGAGAAGCCTGCACACGCCTCTCCCCACATTCTCTGCTTCCTGTGCTTTATAGCATGTTCCCACTAGCCATCTATTTTACGCATGGTAGTGTATATATGTCAATCCTAATCTCCCAGTTCGTGCCACACTTCCCTTACCCGCCGTGTCCACATGTCCATTCTCTACGTATACGTCTCTATTCCTGCCCTGCAAATAGGTTCATCTGTACCATTTTTCTAGATTCCATATATATGCATTCATATATATGGTATTTGTTTTTCTCTTTCTGGCTTACTTAACTCTGTATGAGAGGTTGTGGAGAAAAAGGAACCCTCTTGCACTGTTGGTGGGAATGTAAATTGATACAGCCACTGTGGAGAACAGTATGGAGGTTCCTTAAAAAACTAAAAATAGAACTACCATATGACTCAGCAATCCCACTATTGGACATATACCCTGAGAAAACCATTATTCAAAATGACGCATGTACCCCAATGTTCATTGCAGCACTATTTACAATAACCAGGACATTTCTTATTTTCTATGTCTGTGAATCTATTTCTGTTTTGTAAATAAATTCATTTGTATCTTTTTTTTTAGATTCCATATATAAGCAATATCATATATTTGTCTTTGTCTGACTTACTTCACTTAGTATGATAATCTCCAGCTCCATCCATGTTGCTGCAAATGGCATTATTTCATTCTTTTTTATGGCTGAGTAATATTCCATTGTATATATATACCACATCTTATTTTTCTGTTCACCTATTGATGGACATTTAGGTTGCTTCCCTGTTTTTGCTATTGTAAATAGTGCTGCTATGAACATTGGGGTGTATGTGTCTTTTTGAATTATAGTTTTCTCTGGATATATGCCCAGGAGTGGGATTGCTAGATCACATGGAAACTCTATTTTTAGTCTTTTTAAGGAACCTCCATACTGTTTTCCATAGTGGCTGCACCATTTTACATTCCTGCCAATAGTGTAGGAAAGTTCCCTTTTCTCCACACCCTCTCCAGCACTAATTATTTGTAGACTTTTAAGTGATGGCCATTCTGACCAGTGTGAGATGATATCTCATTGTAGTTTTGATTTGCATTTCTCTAATAATTAGTGATGTTAAGCATCTTTTCTCATGCCTGTTGGTCATCGTGTATGCCTCCTTTGGAGAAATGTCTATTTAGGTCTTCTGCCCATTTTTAGATTGGGTTGTTTGTTTTTTTGTTATTGAGTTGTATGAGCTGTTCGTATATTTTGGAAATTAAGCTCTTGGCAGTCATATCGTTCGCAAATATTTTCTCCCATTCTGTAGGTTGTCTTTTTGTTTTGTTCATGGTTTTCTTTTCTGTACAAAAGCTTATAAGTATGATTAGTTCCCATTTGTTCATTTTTGCTTTTATTTCTATTTCCTTGGGAGACTGACCTAAGAAAAGATTGGTACAATTTATGTCAGAGAATGTTTCACTTATGTTCTCTTCTAGGAGTTTTATGGTGTCATGTCTTGTATTTAAGTCTTTAGGCCATTTTGAGTTTATTTTTGTGTATGGTGTGAGGGTGTGTTCTACCTTCATTGGTTTACATGCTGCTGTCCTGCTTTCCCAACACCACTTGCTGAAGAGACATTTTCTCCATTGTATATTATTGCCTACTTTGTTGAAGATTAATTGACCATAGGTGGGTTGGCTTATTTCTGGGCTCTCTCTTCTGTTGCATTGATCCATATATCTGTTTTTGTACCAATACCATGCTGTTTTGATTACTGTAGGTTTGTGGAATTGTCTGAAGTCTGGGAGGGTTATGCCTCCAGCTTTGTTCTTTTTCCTCTGGATTGCTTTGTCAATTCTGGTGGCAATTCTGGGTCTTTTATGGTTCCATATAAATTTTAGTATTATTTGTTCTAGTTCTGTGGAAAATGTCATGGGAAATTTGATAGGGATTGCATTAAATCTGTAGATTGCTTTGAGGGTATGGTCATTTTAACAATATTAATTCTTACAATCCAAGAGCATGGACTATATTTCCATTTCTTTGAATCATCTTCAATTTCCTTTATCAATGTTTTATAGTTCTCAGAGTATAAAACTTTCAACTCCTTGGTCAGGTTTAGTCCCAAGTATTTTTTTTTTTTTTGATGTGATTTTAAAAGGATTTTTTTTTTTTACTTTCCCTTTCTGATATTTCATTGTTAGTGTAAAGAAATGCAACATATTTCTGTATGTTAATCTTGTATCTTGCTACCTTCCTGAATTGTTTATCAATTCCAGTAGTTTTTGTGTGGATTCTTTAGGGTTTTCTCTATAGAATATTATGTAATCTGCATATAATGACAATTTTACCTCTTCTCTTCCAATGTGGATAACTTTTATTTCTTTTTCCTGTCTGAATGCTGTGACTAGAACTTCCAATACTATGTTGAATAGAAGTGGTGAGAGTGGGCATCCTTGTCTTGTTCCAAATTTTAGTGGGAAGTCTTTCAGCTTTTCATCATTGAGTATTAAGTTGGCTGTGGGTCTGTCATAAATAGCTTTTATTATGTTGAGATATATTCCTTCTATACCCACTTTGTTAAGAGTTTTTATCATGAATGGTTGTTGAATTCTATCAATTTTTTTCTGAATCTATTGAGATGAGATGGTCACATGATTTTTATTCTTCAGTTTATTAATGTGTGTATCACAGTAATTGATTTTCAGATATTGAGCCCTCCTTTTATCCCTGGGATAAATCCCACTTGATCACGGTGTATGATCGTTTAAATGTATTGTTGAATTCAGTTTGCTAGTATTTTGTTGAGGATTTTTGAATCTCTGTTAATCAGTGACATTGGCCTGTAATTTTCTTTTTGGTGATATCATTGCCCAGTTTGGTATCAGGTTGCTTCTGACCTCATAGATTGAGTTTGGGAGCATTCCCTACTCTGTAATTTTTTGGAATAGTTTGAGAAGGATAGGTGTTAACTCTTCTCTATATGTTTGGTTGTGCAGTCATCTGGTCCTGGATTTCTGTTTGCGGTGAATTTTTTTTTAAATTACAAAATCAGTTTCACTACTAGTAATTGGTCTGTTTAGATTGTCTGTTTCTTCCTGAGTCAGTCTTGGCAAGTTGTATGTTTCTAGTAATATATTCATTTCTTCTAGTTTGTCCAATTTGTTGGCATATAACTTGGTAGTTTTCTCATTGTGTTCTCTATGAGAGATCACATACTAGGCCACAAAACAAGTCTTAACAAATTTAAGAGTATAAAAATTATATCAAGTATTTTTTTCTGACCATAATGGTCAGAAACTAGAAATCAATTACAGGAAGAAAAATGGAAAAAGCACAAACACATGGAGACTAAGCAATATGCTACTCAAAAACAAATGGGTCAACATAGAAATCAAGAGGAAATCAGAAAATACCTCAAGACAAATGAAAATGGAAATACAACTTGCCAAATCTGTGCGAGGCAGCAAAAGCAGTTCTAATAGGGAAGTTTATATCTGTACAGGCCTTCCTCAAGAAACAAGAATAATCACAAATAGACAACCTAATCTTTCATTTAAAGGAAGTAGAAAAAGAAGAACAAGCAAAGCCCCAAGTCAGCAGAAGGATGGAAATAAAAAGATCAGAGAGGAAATAAACAAAATAGAGGCAAAAAATAGAAAAGATCATTGAAAACAAGAGCTTGCTTTTTTGAAAATATAAACAAAATTGATAAATTCTTAGCCAGGTTCATCAAGAAGAAAAGAGAGAGGACCCAAGTAAACAAAATAAGAAGTGAAAGAGGAGAAATATGAACGTATGGCTATGATTGGAGTATTTAGTCCATTTAATTATTGATAAGTATGGACTTATTGCCATTTTGTTAACTGTTTTTTGGTTGTTTTTGTAGTTCTTCTTTTGTTCTCTTCCTTGTGATTTGATTATTATCTTTAGTGTTAAGTTTGGATTCCTTTTTCTTTTTTTGTATCTATTATAGATTTTTGGTTTGTGGTTACCATGAGATGTATATACAGCAACCTATATTTATACATGATTACTTTAAGTTGCTGGTCTCTTAATTTTTTACTCCCCAATCTCTACAATTCCTGTTTTGACATTGTATTTTACATCTTTTTGTTTTGTATATTCCTCACTTGCTTATTTCAGACATGGATGATTTTTACTACTTTTGTCTTTTAACCTTCCTATTAGTTTAATATATGGTTGATTTACTACCTTTATTGTATATTTGCCTTTACCAATGAGCTTTTTCCTTTCATAATTTTCATGTTTTTAGTTATGTCCTTTTCTTTTTCACTTAGAGAAGTCCCTTTAACATTTCTTGTAAAGCTGGTTTTGTGGTGCTGAACTTTTTGGCTTTTGCCTGTCTGTAAAACTTTTGATCTCTCCATCAAATCTGAATGAAAGCCTTGCTGGGTAGAGTATACTTGGTTGTAGGCTTTCCCATTTCATCATGTTAAATATATCATGCCACTCCCTTCTGGCTTGCAAAGTTTCTGCTGAAAAGTCAGCTGATAGTCTGATGGGAGTTTCCTTGTACATAACTTGTTGCTTTTCTTTTACTGCCTTTAATATTTTCTCTTTATCTTTAATTTTTGCCATCTTAATTATGTGTCTTGATGTTTTCCTTTTAGTTGATCCTGTTTGATACTCTCTGTGCTTCCTGGATCTGGATGTCTATTTTCTTTCTCAGGTTAGAGAAGTTTTCAGCTATTATGTCTTCAAATATGTTCTCTGCTCCTTTCTCTCTTCTGTTTCTGGGACCAAGAGGTCTCTTAAACTGTCCTCATTTCTTTTTATTCTTTTTTCTGTTCATCTTCAGTGATTTCCACTACTCTCTTTTCCAGCTCCCAGATGTATTCCTCCATATCATCTAATTGATATCTAATTATTTATTCCTTCTAGTGTTTTTTTTTTTTTTTTAATTTTTTTTACTGTGCCATGTAGCTTGTGGGATCTTAGTTCCCCAACCAGATATTGAACCTGGACCCTCGGCAGTGAAAGTGTGGAGTCCTAACCATGGAACCACCAGCGAATTCCTCCTTCTAGTGTATTTTAAATTTCAGTTATTATATTCTTTATCTCTGGTCCTTCTTATATTTTTAACTCTTTGTTACAAATTTTTAACGTCTCACACTATTCATCCAATCTTCCCCTGAGTTCTTTGATTATTCTTACAATCATTACTTTAAGCTCTTTATTGGGTAGATTGCCTATCCCCACTTCACTTAGTTCTTCTTTGGGATTTTATCTTGCTCCTTCACTTGGAACATGTTCCTTTGTCACTTCATTTTGCCTAGTTTGCTGTTTTTATTTCTATGTCTCTGGTAGGGTGGTTATCTTTCCCACTTTCTTGGAGAAGTGGCCTTTTGTAGGAGACGTCCTATGCATCCCAGGAGTGCACTCCCCTCTGGTTATCAGAGCTATATGCTCTAGGGGTGTCTCCTTTGTGGTCTGCATGTGTACTTCTGTTGTGGTGGGCTGACTACTGTGGGCCATACTGGTAGGTATGGCTGACTCCTGATGTGGTTGGTTGCCAGGCCCTGCCTTGTGTGGTGTTTGCTGGCTGCTCTTTGGTGGGGCGAGGTCATGTTGGATGGCTATGGAGCCCTGGGGGATCCTGAGGTTAGTGCTTGCCCTCTGGGGGGAAGGCTGCATCCTGGGGTAGGTGGTTGTGGGGACAGAGTTCTTGGATCTAGTGTTGGCTTGCTGGTGGATGGGTCCACTTCCTGACATGGGTGGCTGCAGATTCTGGAGTGCCCCAAGGCTGATGCGGGTCCACTGGTGAGTGGGGCTATATCCTGCCATGGCTGGCTGAGGGATCCAAGGTGTCTTGGAGCTTGTGTTGGCCTGATGGTGGGTGGGGCCAAGACCTGGGCAGTCCCAGGACTGGTGTTGGCTTGATGGTTGACAGGTTGGGGCCCAAGGGGCCCTAAGGCTAGTGTTGGCTCACATGTGGGTGGAGCTGTGTCAGGATTTCTGGCTGCAGGACCCTGGGGGTCCTGAAGCTGTTGTCAGCCTGCTGGTGGATGGGTCCAGATCCTGGGGCCAATGGCTGAGGGGCCCAAGGTGTCCCAGAGTTGGTTTTTGCCTGCTGGTGGGAAGGACTGTGGGTGGTGCAGACCTGCTGGTGGTCAGGGCCTGGCCCAGGGGAGCCTGCAACTAGTGCCTGTTCACTGGTGGGTGAGGCTGATCCTGAGTTTAGGGCTGGTCCCCTGGTGGTTGAAACAGGGTCCTGGGGACTCTGGCTTCAGGGCCCTTGGGGTCCTGAAGTTGGTCTGTCAGACTACTAGTGAGTGGGGTTGGGTCCCAGAGGGTTCTGGGACTGATGCATACCCACTGGTGGGTGGAGCCAGGTCCTGGAGACACTGGCTGCAGGGCCCTGGGGGTCCTGGGGCTAATGCCAGCCCACTCATAGGTCAAGCCAGGTCCTGTGCCCCTGGTGGATAGGGCTACATCCTGGGGCAGCTGTGAGGTCAGGAGGTCTTAAGGTAGCCTGACTGCTGGTGAGTAGGGCTGTGTCCCTAGCCAGCTAGCTGCTTGGCTTGGGGCATCCTAGGATTGGTGTTGACAGGCTTGTTGGTGGGGCCAGTTCTAGGGTTAATAAGATAGAGGGAGGATTCCAAAATGGCACTTGCCAGCACCAGTGTCCTCATGGTAGAATGAGCTTCCTAAAATGACTGCTACCAAAGTCTATGAGCTCCAGTTGCTTCCTGCCTCTCTGGAAGGCTCTCTAGGATCAGTGGGTAGGTCTGACCCAGGCTCCTTTCAAATTACTTGCTTCTGCCCTGGGTCCTGGAATGTGTGAGATTTTGTGTGTGCCCTTTAAGAATGGTGTCTCTATTTCCCACAGCTCTCATGGCCTTTAAAACCAAATGTTCTGGGGGCTTGTCCTCCACAAAATTTCAAAAGCAGTCCTCAAGTCAATATTTTCTATTATTTTATTTAAGAAGCCCCCATAATACAAAACCTACAGCAAGGAAACACAAAATAACCTGGCAGATATTAAAGGTCGCTAGGAGGAGAAAGAGTGGATGTTTTAAGTTCAAACCAAGACCTTTAGGATGTGTTGGAAAAGCCCCTGGCCTGGGGTCAAGAGATCTCTGTTCTGGCTCCAGCTGTGTGACTTGGGGCAAGTTGCTTAGCATCTCTGGGTCTCAGGTTCCCACATTGTAACTAGAAGAGGTGGGGCTGGACAGTTCCTGAGATTCTCCTCAGCTCTTGTCCTCAGTGCTTCTCAGATCCAAGAGGAGGCCTGACTGAAAGCATTTGGTCCTGTACTCATGCCTTAACATGGATATCACCTGGACGGCGGATGCCTCCTTCCTGCTGGATTAATTTTTATTTGTGAAAAGTCTATGAAGCAAGGTAAAGCCTTTGATTCACATGAATTCTTTGCAAGAAAAAGCATTTAGCTTGGAGCTTCAGGAAAGGTAAAAACACTGTTAAGCTGGGCAGAGAGGGATTTTCACTCTACTGTGACATTGGTATGTGCAAGGGATCAGCTAATGATTTGCTAGTTGGAGTCAGAATTGCCCATCCACTATGCAATAGTGCTAAGTCTGTATAGAAATGTGTGCCACATCCTAGAAATATAGTCTGCAGAAACCATCATGGTGTCTGGCACATGGTAAGTGCTCAGTAAATATTTGATGTTACTTTGAGGATTCTTCTTCCTCAACCTGGGTAGAGAAAAGAGCTGTTTCCTATTCTGTCACCATGCAATTTATGTTTGAGTAGTAGGCTTTACTGCTTGCTGCTTTCTTCTGCTCACCAAGAGAGAAATTGTGGAAATAGGTATGCTTGGGATGGGGTGAGGGTGGGTTCAGGGAATTGGGGGTAGAGAATTCTTACACAAGGTTCCTTGGAAAATTCAAATTACCATCAATCTGAGAAAGGGAGGGGCTATTACGAGAACCTCTTTAGGAGGTGTAGCAAAGATACCTAGATCAAGCAGTTCCACTGATTTCTCACTTTTTCTCCCCATTTTTTTGCAGTTAACATGTATATACTAATAAAGTGTAGAATAATATAGATATCACCATCACTAGGTATTTTAATAAAACAAAGTTTTATTAAAACAAATTTCATCAGTGTCCCTTTCCCCAATCACCTGTCAATCATGATTATGTAGGGGGAAAGAACCCAATCGCCCATTTGGAAAAAAATCATTTAAAGCACTAACACCTGAGGAATAAACACACTTGATTAGGAAGTTCCAGATATCCCTTCAACTTTACTTTTTAAAAATTTTGGCACAAAGCATGTAACATAAAATTTAACATCTTAACCATTTTAAAGTGTACAGTTCAGTTATGTTAAGTATATTTACATTTTTGTGTAACAGAGCTCTAGAACTTTTTCATCTTGTAAAACTGAAACTATATGTCCCTTCTTCCTTTGAACTCTGAAAAACGCAAGAAAAACATTTTTTGAAGGGGATGCGTTAAGAGCACAAGCTATATGGGTTTGATTTTACCCAAGGGATGGAAAGGGAGGAAATTAACTAAATCAGTATTTATTGAGCACCTGCTAGGTGTCAGTCCCTGTTATGCAGCATATCCATGTACTCTACTGTTCTGAGATTCTACACTTGTCATTTTTGTTGAACTTGTTGACATGAAGATGCTATAGGGGCCTGTAAAAGCCTGACTACCTGTGTGATATATAGAATCTGGGATACTTGTCATCTTTTTTTTTTTTTGGAATGAGGTATTTAATGTAAAGAATAATTATTCTTTGCTTTTCATTTATCAATTACTTAAAAATTATATATATATGTATGTGTGTGTGTGTGTGTGTATGTATATATAATCACATACACACATATATATATAGAGAGAGACTGGGTACCATAAGTTACATTTTCCATTTGCATTACTCTGTCCAGTTCCTTAATACTTTTTTTGAAAGAGTGCAACCCCCCTCCACAATACCCTTCATATGGGCTTAGTTCTAGTGTTCACAAATAAATGAAGAAAATAAACTATAAAGTATTTTGAAAAAAAGTATTTTACTTGGTTAGAAGTGTCATTCCCAGGCAATCAATCTGTGAGAAAGTCTAAAAGCCAGTTGCTTACACAAAAGTTTAAATATTTATTCAGCTTAAGTGTTTAAAGCAGTAGAAGAAAATGAACACAATTCAATAAGTTAGAGGTGATGAAATGGATCTGGGAAAGAAAGAAATGATTGAAATCTTGTCTTTTCTACCTTCTCTTTAAGATATGGTATCTTTAAGACCATGTAGCCTGAAATGGTCCAAAGAGTTCATTTCCAATGTGATAAGATAAAATGGGCTCAGCATATCTTGAGATGCAAATGGCTTTGACTTGGCAGTTGTCTAGCTGAAATCATTAAGGATTAGGTCTGAACAAATTCATAAGCCAAAAGCACAGCAAGGAAAACAACTATTGGCTGAATATCCTTGACTAAAGCAGATGCTCCAACAGCAGCAACATAAAATAACGTTTGCCTAGCACTTGCCAGTTTTCTCTAGGGTTCTGACATCAGTTTTGCCCACCAGCCCTGTTCACCAGACCCACTGACAGGAGTCTGGGGTGGGGGTGGGGGTGATGTTTGGGAGACCAGGCTTACTGTCTTAGTATCTTGTGTTGATATTGGCAGAAGTACAGCATTCAAATTCTGGTTGTCTGGCTTTTAACTTATTTATTCCTTGCTCCATTTCAACAAAGCATTTAGACATAGCATGAGAAACAAATGGTAACCATCAGTTTAAATAATCAATAGGAAAATTTAGACAAAGGTCAAAAGAAGGCAGGACAATAATAGGAAGAAGCTGTAAGAAATTAAACAGAACCTCAATTGAATAGAGCTGGGAAGCCAGAAGGGGGAGCTCTCATACCCTACGACCATAGCAGAGCCCAACAGGAAGAAAAAAGACCTCCTCTTCTTTCCTGGCAAGAGCTCAGCCAAGGAGAGACTGTCACCACCCAGCCAATGGAAAGCCATGGACTGTTTACTAAAACCCTCCCAACTTCCTTTTCCTCTTTATAAAAGAGTTCTCCTTTCCATTTTTGCTGAGGACTTGCATATGGTTTGCGATGGTTGCAGATTCTGAACTGCAATTCTTTGCTGAGCTGGAATAAACCCATTTTTGCTGGAGAAATAATTGACAATTTATTTGTTTTAGGTCAACATTTAAGTGGCCTGTATGGGAATCCAGAGAAGACCCTGGATGACTCTGAGGCTGGTTACTCACTGCTTTTCTTACTGACCCTGGGGTTTGAGGGTAAGTATTTCTCCTGGAACCAACCTTCTGCCCCTTTTGCATTTTGACACCCTCCACATTTATTTTGGGATCTGTTTTAAGGTTTTTGTCCTTTCTGTTAAGGACTTGTTCTGTATGTGAGTAGCTGTTTGGTTCTTAGGCCTTGTTTTGAAATCAGACTGTTCAACTTGTATGGGCTATCCATCAGCCCATTCCTTTGGGAACAAAGGCTGTTTCACTGCAACTGTGCCAGTTTAGCCTTCAGTCCAATTCCCTCTAGAATAAGGGCTGTTCTATTGGAACTGTGCTGAGCAGCTTTCGGCCTGGCTCCTCCAGGACCAGACTGTTTTTTATGAACAGGCTGATATTAAGCCTGCCAGCTATTTGAGCTATTTGAGCTGTTTAAGCTGTTGGAAAATTATTCTCTTACTCTAGAGAAAAACCTCTGAGGAATGGCATCCATTTATCTAAATATTTTGAGGGTGTCTCTCCACAGAGACCCTGGCTGATTTTATGTTTGAAAACCACGGTTCTTCTAATCATTTCTAACTAAATAGACTGACCTAATCAAAGGCAATTTAGAATATCAATGACCATTATAGGGAATTTTGAAATCCCAAAACTTACTTTTCTTAAAACCAAATTGGGCAGAGGGCTGGGCAAGATGGCGGAAGAGTAAGATGTGGAGATCACCTTCCTTCCCACAAATACATTAGAAATACATCTACACGTAGAACTGCTCCTACAGAACACCCACTGAATGCAGGCAGAAGACGTCAGACCTCCCAAAGGCAAGAAACTCCCCACGTACTTGGGTAGGGCAAAAGAAAAAAGAAATAACAGAGACAAAAGAATAAGGACAGGACCTGCACCAGTGGGAGGGAGCTGTGAAGGAGGAAAAGTTTCCACATACTAGGAAGCCCCTTCGCGGGTGGAGACTGCGGGTGGCAGAGAGGGGAAGCTTCGGAGCCACGGAGGAGAGCGCAGCCACAGGGGTGCAGAGGGCAAAGTGGAGAGATTCCCGCACAGAGGCTCGACGCTGAGCAGCACTCACCAGCCTGAGAGGCTTGTCTGCTCACCTGCCGGGGAGGGCGGGGGCTGGGAGCTGAGGCTCGGGCTATGTTCAGATCACAGGGAGAGGACTGGGGTTGGCGGTGTGAACACAGTCTGAAGGGGTTAGCGTACCACAGCTAGCTGGGAGGGAGTCAGGAAAATGTCTGCAGCTGCTGAAGAGGCAAGAGACTTTTTCTTGCCTCTTTGTTTCACGGTGCACAAGAAGAGGGGATTCAGAGCACCGCCTAAACGAACTCCAGAGACGGGCGTGAGCCGCGGCTATCAGCACGGACCCCAGAGACGGGCATGAGACGCTAAGGCTGCTGCTGCCGCCACCAAGAAGCCTGTGTGTGAGCACAGGTCACTATCCACACCGCCCCTCCCGGGAGCCTGTGCAGCCCGCCACTGCCAGGGTCCCGTGATCCAGGGACAACTTCCCCGGGAGAACGCACGGTGCGCCTCAGGATGCTGCAACGTCACGCCGACCTCTGCCGCCGCAGGCTTGCCCTGCATCCGTACCCTTCCCTCCCCGCCCTGCCTGAGTGAGCCAGAGCCCGCGAAGCAGCTGCTCCTTTAACCCCGTCCTGTGTGAGTGAAGAACAGACGCCCTCAGGCGACCTAAACACAGAGGTGGGTCCAAATCCAAAGCTGAACCCCGGGAGCTGTGCGAACAGAGAAGAGAAAGGGAAATCTCTCCCAGCAGCCTCAGAAGCAGCGGATTAAAGCTCCACAAACAACTGGATGTGCCTGCATCTGTTGATTACCTGAATAGACAACGAATCATCCCAAATTCAGGAGGTGGACTTTGAAAGAAGGATATATTAATTTTTCCCCTTTTCCTTTTTTTGTGAGTGTATATGTGTATGCTTCTGGGTGAGATTTTGTCTGTATAGCTTTGCTTTCACCATTTGTCCTAGGGTTCGGTCTGTCCGTTTTTTTTTTTTTTTTTTTTACTTAAAAATTTTTTTTTCTTACTAAAATTTTTCTTAATAACTTTTTCCTTATTTTTTATTATAAAAAATTAAAAAATTAAAAAATTTTTTTCGTAATAAATTTTTTCGTATTTTTCATTTCAAAAAATTAAAAAATTTTTTTCTTAATAAATTTTTTTCTTAATAATTTTTCTTACTTTTTCGTATAAAATATTAATAAATTTATTTTAAAAAATTAAAAAAACATTTTTTCTTAATACATTTTTGCTTAACAATTTTTTTCTTATTTTTTATTATAATAGCTTTATTTTATTTTATTTTATCCTCTTTCTTTCTTTCTTTATATGTTTTCTCCCTTTTATTCTGAGCCATGTGGATATGAAAGGCTCTTGGTGCTCCAGCCAGGCATCAGGGCTGTGCTTCTGAGGTGGGAGAGCCAACTTCAGGACACTGGTCCACAAGAGACCTCCCAGGTCCATGTAATACCAAATGGCGAAAATCTCTCAGAGATCTCCATCTCAACATCAAGACCCAGCTTCATTCAACGACCAGCAAGCTACAGTGCTGGACACCCTATGCCAAACAACTAGCAAGAGAGAAAAACAGCACCATCAATTAGCAGAGAGGCTGCCTAAAATCATAATAAGGCCACAGACACGCCAAAATGCACAGCCAGACATGGACGTGCCCACCAGAAAGACAAGATCCAGCCTCATCCACCAGAACTCAGGCACTAGTCCCCTCCACCAGGAAACCTACACAACCCACTGAATTTAGCCACTGAGGACAGATACCAAAAACAACAGGAACTACGAACCTGCAGCCTGTGAAAAGGAGACCCCAAACACAGAAATATAAGCAAAATGAGAAGACAGAAAAACACACAGCAGATGAAGGAGCAGGGTCAAAACACACCAGACCTAACAAATGAAGAGGAAATAGGCAGTCTACCTGAAAAAGAATTCAGAATAATGATACTAAAAATCATCCAATATCTTGGAAATAGAATAGACAAAATGCAAGAAACATTTAACAAGGACCTATAAGAACTAAAGAGGAACCAAGCAACGATGAAAAACACAATAAATGAAATTAAAAATACTCTAGACGGGATCAATAGCAGAATAATTGAGGCAGAAGAACGGATAAGTGACCTGGAAGATAAAATAGTGGAAATTACTACTGCAGAGCAGAATAAAGTAAAAAGAATGAAAAGAGAGACCTCTGAGACAACATTAAATGCACCAACTTTTGAATTATAGGAGTCCGAGAAAAAGAAAGGGACTGAGAACATAGTTGAAGAGATTATAGTTGAAAAATCCCTAATATGGGAAAGGAAATAGTTAATCAAGTCCTGGAAGCACAGAGAGTCCCATACAGGATAAATCCAAGGAGAAACACGCCAAGACATATATTAATCAAACTATCAAAAATTAAATATAAAGAAAACATATTAAAAGCAGCAAGGGAAAAACAACAAATAACACACAAGGGATTCACCATAAGGTTAAAAGCTGATCTTTCAGCAGAAACTCTGCAAGCCAGAAGGGAGTGGCAGGATATACTTAAAGTGATGAAGGAGAAAAACTACAACCAAGATTACTCTACCCAGCAAGGATCTCATTCAGATTTGATAGAGAAATTAAAACCTTTAGAGACAAGCAAAAGCTGAGAGCGTTCAGCACCACCAAACCAGCTTTACAACAAATGCTAAAGGAACTTCTCTAGGCAAGAAACACAAGAGAAGGAAAACACCTACAATAACAAACCCAAAACATTTAACAAAATGGGAATAGGAACATATATATCGATAATTATCTTAAATGTAAATGGATTAAATGCTCCCACCAAAAGACACAGACTGGCTGAATGGATACAAAAACAAGACCCATATATATGCTGTCTACAAGAGACCCACTTCAGACCTAGATACACATACAGACCGAAAGTGAGGGGATAGAAAAAGATATTCCTTGCAAATAGATATCAAAAGAAAGCTGGAATAGCAATTCTCATATCAGACAAAATAGACTTTAAAATAAAGTTTATTACAAGAGACAAAGAAGGACACTATATAATGATCAAGGGATCGATCCAAGAGGAAGATATAACAATTGTAAATATTTATGCACCCAACATAGGAGCACCTCAATACATAAGGCAAATACGAACAGCCATAAAAGGGGAAATCGACAGTAACACAATCATAGTAGGGGACTTTAACACCCCACCTTCACCAATGGACAGACCATCCAAAATGAAAATAAATAAGGAAACACAAGCTTTAAATGATACATTAAACAAGATGGACTTAATTGATATTTATAGGACATTCCATCACAAAACAACAAAATACACATTTTTCTCAAGTGCTCATGGAACATTCTCCAGGATAGATCATATCTTGGGTCACAAATCAAGCCTTGGTAAATTTAAGAAAATTGAAATCGTATCAAGTATCTTTTCCGACCACAACGCTATGAGACTTGTTATCAATTACAGGAAAATTACAGTAAAAAATACAAACACATGGAAGCTAAACAACACACTACTAAATAACCAAGAGATCACTAAATAAATCAAAGAGGAATCAAAAAATACCTAGAAACAAATGACAATGGAGACACGACGACCCAAAACCTATGGGATGCAGCAAAAGCAGTTCTAAGAGGGAAGTTTATAGCAATACAAGCCTACCTCAAGAAACAGGAAACATCTCGAATAAACAACCTAACCTTGCACTTAAAGCAATTGGAGAAAGAAGAACAAAAAAACCCCAAAGCTAGCAGAAGGAAAGAAATCATAAAGATCAGATCAGAAATAAATGAAAAAGAAATGAAGGAAACAATAGCAAAGATCAATCAAACTAAAAGCTGGTTCTTTGAGAAGATAAACAAAATTGATAAACCATTAGCCAGACTCATCAAGAGAAAAAGGGAGAAGACTCAAATCAATAGAATTAGAAATGAAAAAGGAGAAGTAACCACTGACACTGCAGAAATACAAAAGATCATGAGAGATTACTAGAAGCAACTCTATGCCAATAAAATGGACAACCTGGAAGAAATGGACAGATTCTTAGAAATGCACAACCTGCCGAGACTGAACCAGGAAGAAATAGAAAATATGAACAGACCAATCACAAGCACTGAAATTGAAACTGTGATTTAAAACCTTCCAACAAACAAAAGCCCAGAACGAGATGGCTTCACAGGTGAATTCTATCAAACATTTAGAGAAGAGCTAACTCCTATCCTTCTCAAACTCTTCCAAAATATTGCAGAGGGAGGAACACTCCCCAACTCATTCTACGAGGCCACCATCACCCTGATACCAAAACCAGACAAAGATGTCACAAAGAAAGAAAACTACAGGCCAATATCACTGATGAACATAGATGAAAAAATCCTCAACAAAATACTAGCAAACAGAATCCAACAGCACATTAAAAGGACCATACACCATGATCAAGTGGGGTTTATCCCAGGAATGCAAGGATTCTTCAATATACGCAAATCAATCAATGTGATACACCACATTAACAAACTGAAGGAGAAAAACCATATGATCATCTCAATAGATGCAGAGAAAGCTTTCGACAAAATTCAACACCCATTTATGATAAAAGCCCTGCAGAAAGTAGGCATAGAGGGAACTTTCCTTAACATAATAAAGGCCATATATGACAAACCCACAGCCAACATTGTCCTCAATGGTGAAAAACTGAAACCATTTCCACTAAGATCAGGAAGAAGACAAGACTGCCCGCTCTCACCACTATTATTCAACATAGTTTAGGAAGTGTTAGCCAGAGAAATCAGAGAAGACAAAGAAATAAAAGGAATCCAAATCAGAAAAGAAGAAGTAAAGCTGTCACTGTTTGCAGATGACATGATACTATACCTAAAGAATCCTAAAGATGCTACCAGAAAACTCCTAGAGCTAATCAATGAATTTGGTAAAGTAGCAGGATACAAAATTAATGCACAGAAATCTCTTGCATTTCTATACGCTTATGATGAAAAATCTGAAAGTGAAATTAAGAAAACACTCCCGTTTACATTGCAACAAAAAGAATAAAATATCTAGGAATAAACCTACCTAAGGAGACAAAAGACCTGTGTGCAGAAAATTATAAGACAGTGATGAAAGAAATTAAAGATGATACAAATAGATGGAGAGATATACCATGTTCCTGGATTGGAAGAATCAACATTGTGAAAATGACTCTACTACCCAAAGCAAACTACAGATTCAATGCAATCCCTATCAAACTACCACTGGCGTTTTTTACAGAACTAGAACAAAAACTTTCACAATTTGTATGGAAACACAAAAGACCCCGAATAGCCAAAGCAATCTTGAGAACGAAAATTGGAGCTGGGGGAATCAGGCTCCCTGACTTCAGACTATATTACAAAGCTACAGTAATCAAGACAGTTTGGTACTGGCACAAAAGCAGAAACATAGATCAATGGAACAGGATAGAAAGCCCAGAGATAAACCCACGCACATATTGTCACCTTATCTTTGATAAAGGAGGCAAGCATATACAGTGGAGAAAAGACAGCCTCTTCAATAAGTGGTGCTGGGAAAACTGGACAGGTACATGTAAACGTATGAAATTAGAACACTCCGTAACACCATACAAAAAATAAACTCAAACTGAATTAAAGACCTAAATGAAAGTCCAGACACTATCAAACTCTTAGAGGAAAACATAGGCATAACACTCTATGACGTAAATCATTGCAAGATCCTTTTTGACCCAACTCCTAGAGAAATGGAAATAAAAACACAAATAAACAAATGGGACCTAATGAAACGTCAAAGCTTTTGCACAGCAAAGGAAACCATAAAGAAGACCAAAAGACAACCCTCAGAATGGGAGAAAATATTTACAAATGAAGCAACTGACAAAGGATTAATCTCCAAGATTTACAAGCAGCTCAATAACAAAAAAACAAACAACCCAATCCAAAATTGGGCAGAAGACCTAAATAGACATTTCTCCAAAGAAGATATACAGATGGCCAACAGACCCATGAAAGAATGATCAACATCATTAATCATTAGAGAAATGCAAATCAAAACTACAATGTGATATCATCTCACACAGGTCAGAATGGCCATCATCAAAAAATCTAGAAACAATAAATGCTGGAGAGGGTGTGGAGAAAAGGGAACACTCTTGCTTTGTTGGTGGGAATGTAAATTGATACAGCCAGTATGGAGAACAGTATGGAGGTTCCTTAAAACACTACAAATAGAACTACCATATGACCCAGCAATCCCACTACTGGACATATACCCTGAGAAAACCATAATTCAAAAAGAGTCATGTACCAAAATGTTCATTGCAGCTCTATTTACAATAGCCAGGACATGGAAGCAACCTAAGTGTCCATCATCGGATGAATAGATAAAGAAGATTTGGCACATATATACAATGGAATATTACTCAGCCATAAAAAGAAACGAAATGGAGGTATTTGTAGTGAGGTGGATGGAGTTAGAGTCTGTCATACAGAGTGAAGTAAGTCAGAAAGAGAAAAACAAATACAGTATGCTAACACATATATATGGAATCTAAGGGGAAAAAAAGGTCATGAAGAACCTAGTGGCAAGATGGGAATAAAGACACAGACCTACTAGAGAATGGACTTGAGGATATGGGGAGGGGGAGGGGTAAGATGTGACAGGGTGAGAGAGTGGCATGGACATATATACACTACCAAATGTAAAATAGATAGCTAGTGGGAAGCAGCCGCATAGCACAGGGAGAGCAACTCGGTGCTTTGTGACCACCTAGAGGGGTGGGATAGGGAGTGTGGGAGGGAGGGAGACACAAGAGGGAAGAGATATGGGAACATATGTATATGTATAACTGATTCACTTTGTTATAAAGCAGAAGCTAACACACCATTGTAAAGCCATTATACTCCAATAAAGATGTTTAAAAAAAAACCAAATTGGGCAACTGTAGCTCTAAAATTTCTAAAACTGAATGGAATCCTTATTTCAATTGCTATTTTGAGACTTCCAAACATTATCAGAAGCCAAATTGCCTTTCTTCCAAATAATATTTTAAGTTTAACTGAGGCAAACAAACAATTAAAGAAAGATAAAATGACTTCCAAAGCCTCATGTTCTTCCCTGGCTCCTTTGTCTCAGGCTTCACCTCAAGTGCCATCTTGCCTTTTCCCCAGCTCCTTGTGCTCAGGTCCTGCCTCCGTTGCCATCTTTCTCTTTCCCTTCTATACTGCCTACACCTTCTCTATACTCTCTGTTCCCCCATACTAATTCTCTCACTGAACTTCCCTTTTTCTCTGAAACTCTCCTCACTCACTTTTCCTCTGAACCTATCAGAACCTGTCCCTTTAAAATTAAGACTTCTGAGGATCCAGGGGCTAAACCCTTAATTTCTTATATTCCCTGGACTAAAGCTGAACTGAGAGCCATGGTCGAAGATTTTCCCAAAGTAACTGAAGATCCTTACTGATTTGCTGAGGAATTTAATATAGTAATTCAAACTTATTAACCTGGCTTCTCTGACTTATATCAGGTAGTTCATGGGCTTGTCAGTGAATGCCAGAGCAAGCACTGGATGGAAACTGCTAATTGGGAAAATCCTGAAAGGTTTCTACAATTACAGCTGGGAGACTGGGCTTGGGCAGTCACTAGGTGACTTCATCAGGCAATTCTTAGGGCTTTTCCAAAGTCTGTTGATTGGAACAAAATTCAGACTTGCTCACAAAAATCTGATGAATCTGTTCATGACTATTACAATTGACTTCAGATTGATTTTTTTTTTTTAATTCTTGTCTTACTTCAGATGTTGATTCCACCTGGGTAGCTTTTAACTCTATGTTTATTAATGGGTTGAACCAGGACCTCTCCCTTCTAGAAAAGAGGACCAGGATGGAATGGGAAACTATGTCCACTCCAGATTTAGGTAATCTGGTAAGCCAGCTCTCTCACACTCTCGATGAGTAACCTAAAAGGAAGACCGCTAAAATTCTCAATCTTCAACTCCAGGAAATAAAGGCCCCTAAAAAAAAAAACAAAACCCCCCTAGCTTCTGCTATTATTGAAAAAAGACAAGACATTGGAAAAGACATTATTCCAACTTTAAGCATGCCAGGCACCTTCAGCTCTCTAACCAGCCTTTACAACGTTCTTCTAATTCTCAGTGATGGGACTCCAAGGAACTACAGGGGCTCTTCCTAATCCTCCCTCCTAATTGGCTTGGAGAATCAGTCTCCAGATTGAGGATGAATCTCTTCCAGTTCTAATTAACACTGGAGCCACACTTTCAGCATTATTATAAAGCAGCCCCTGCCTCGGAGTACTAAAATAGTTCAAATAGTGGGGATCTCTAATAAACCTCAAGAGGTTCCTACCTCTGAACCTTTGTTTAGGTCCTTCGAGAGTTACACAACCCCCTCCCCCCCCCCTTTTTTTAGTTCCTCCACCCCCATCCATTTTGAGAACTTCTTAGAGAAGACTCATACTGGAATTTCTTTCTTCTAAAAGGGGAAAATAACTCTAGAACTTGACAGCAGTCATCAAAGCAACCAATCAGGTGAATTAAATGACTTTGACATCTTTTATTTGCTCCATCTCTGGTGGCACCAGAGATGATTCTGGAAACATTGATCATTTGTACTGAATCAGCTACCACCCTTCTTATGGGCAAAATCTCCAACTGACACTGGCAAAATTTACAGCACACCTGCCATCAAGATTCATATAGATCCCTCAAAACTTCTCAGAATTAATTGATATCATATATGTAAAGAAGTCCTTCAAGGTATAAAGCCCATAAAATGAGATTACAAGGCTCAAAGCCTCATTATCCCTTGTACTAGTCCCTGTAACACCCATTTTGCTGGTGAGAAAACCTAAGGCCTGAGGGTGGTTGTTTGTCCAGGACCTCCAAGCAATAAACAACACTGTTATACCTTGACGACGTGTTGTTCCTAATCCTCATATGCTACTAACACCCATTCATCATAGGAAGAAAATTTTTTATTGTAATTGATTTATGTGATGCATTCTTTTTTTTTAAAAATTAATTTTGTAAGTGAAATAGGGAGCATTTTTTTTTTCTTTTTTTAAAAATTTTATTTATTTATTTTATTTATGGCTGTGTTGGGTCTTCGTTTCTGTGCCAGGGCTTTCTCCAGCTGTGGCAAGTGGGGGCCACTCTTCATCACGGTGCACGGGCCTCTCACTATCGCGGCCTCTCTCGTTGCGGAGCACAGGCTCCAGACGCACAGGCTCAGTAATTGTGGTTCACGGGCCCAGTTGCTCCGCGGCATGTGGGATCTTCCCAGACCAGGGCTTGAACCCGTGTCCCCCGCATTGGCAGGCAGATTCTCAACCACTGCGCCACCAGGGAAGCCCCTATGTAATGCATTCTTTAGTATTCCAGTTGATGAAGATAGCCTATCTTTGACCTTCAGTTGGGAAGTAAAACAATTCACTTGGATAGTAATGCCTCAGGGTTTTAGTGAGAGTCCTTGTTTCTCTCAAATCCTGAAGGCTGGTCTAGATGATATAATGCTCCCTAGGGGCTCTACTTTGTCACAATATGTGGATGATTGCTTCTTTGCTCTTCTTTTCAAGCCTCTTCATGGGAAGACAGTGTTAAAGCTTTCAGCTTTAAAGAAACCTAAGGTAACCAAGGAAAAATTGCAATTTGCTCGAGCACAGACTTAACATTTAGACCATCTGATATCAGAACAAGGCCTACAAGTAGATCCAGATAGACTCCATGGTGTGCTAAGTTTCCCCAAACCCCAAACTAAGCGCCAGCTGTGAGCTCTTCCCAGGCTAGTTGGTTATTGCCAAAATTGGACTCCAAACTTCTGTCTTATGACCAAAACTGTGTATGTTTTAGTAAAGAATAACAGCCCCAACCCAATTTTATGAGAAAAAGCAGATGACATAAACTTTAATGCCTTAAAGGAGAATTTGATATAGCCACTCACCCCTGAGCATCACATCTCAATTATCAGATTCCCTTTTTTCCTTTTTGCATATGAAAAGGAAGGGAATGCTCTTGGGGTACACATCCAAAAACATGAGGACCACCTTATACTCATAGGATATTATAGCCAACAACTGGACCCTCTGGCACAGGGATACCCCTCTTGCTTTAGAGCCATTGTTGCCACTACCCTTTTGGTTAAGGCCACTGAGAAAATTGTTGTGGGATCCCCTTTAACAATTTTTGTACATCATGCAGTAGAAACCTCCTGAATTCTCATTACACTCAACATTTCTCAGCCAGCCACCTCACCTTCTATGAAGTCCTTTAATTAACTGTTCTTCACACAACTTTTTCACTTTGTAATAATCTTAACCCTGCTACTCCTCTCCCCTCCTTCCCACTGACAAAGTCCCTCATGACTGCTTAATGCTGATGGATCACCACCTGACTCCTGGTGGTGATCTGCTGGAAATTACTTTGGGTAATGCTGACTTCTCATCATTCACTGATGGTTCTTATTTAAAAGGTGACAATGGCAAATATTGTGCTGGGTATGCTATTGCAACTCTTTTTGATTTGTTGAGACAGCATCTTTTCCTATGGCTACTTCAGCCCAACAGTCTGAATTATATGCTCTTACATGAGTTTACACTTTAGCCAAGGTCAAAATGGCCAATATTTATACTGATAATAGATATGCTTTTAGAGTAGCTCATGATTTTGGAATGTTGTGGAAGCAACATGGCTTCCTTACTTCCAGCAGAAATAAAATTAAAAATGGCCCCTATATTCAGAAATTACTGGATACAATATTTTTCACCTGGCACTTTAGCTATTGTTATGATTCTGGGGCATTCTAAACTTGACTCTCTGGAAGCTAAGGGAAATCACCTTGCTGACATTTCTGCAAGAAATGCTACCCTTAAAGGAACCAGCAGCAGCCAGACCTCTGTCATGGTCCAAAAGGATATTTCCCCAAATGATAACTTCTAAAAACTGGCTAGAGAAGCCCAACATTTGGCCTCAGAAAGGGGAAAAAAAGATTGGAAAGTCAATAATTATTGGTTTTATAAAAAGAGAAGCTCTGGTTTGGACCAAATAACTTTCTAGTTCTACCAGAGACTCTAAAATTCCCACTCCTCACCATAGTACATGCATCAAAATATTGGTCTACTGGCAAAATAATAGTATTCATGAATCAATATTGGGGGGTGAAACATTAGCAAGACTGCAAAAAGTGCCCGCCTCACTTGTTCCACTTGTTTGAAATACAACCCAGGGAAGTCTGTTTGTACTGTTCCCATTTTAAACTGTCTAATGGACTATTCAAGGTATGGCAAATGGATTCCATACAACTTTCTCCACCTTATGGATAGAAATATGTTTTAGTCATGGTCGGTATGCTTTCACATTGGACTGACGTCTTCCCTTGCAGGCAGGCTACTGTCTCTTCTGTGACTAATGTCCTTTTGGAAGAGATTATTCCTACCTGAGAACTCCTGTCTAACTTCCTAGTGATGAAGGAACCCACTTTAGTGGTCAGGTACTTCAACTTGTCTGTGTTGTTTGGCTGGTTTTACAACACTTTCACTCAGTCCTCTCTGGTTTAGTCGAATGCACTAAAGGCATTAAGACTCAATTGGCAAAATTTGTAGAGGCCCTTCAAATACCTTGGCTAAAAGCATTGCTTTTGGTCCTTTTACATCTTAGATCCACCCTTTTTAGAACTCATAAACTTTCACCATTTGAGATAGTCATAGGATACCCAATGCACTTGGCTCCTGTATCTTTTGAACCACAACTGATAAAAGGAGAGATAGTTCAATATTGCAAAGGCTTAACTGCTTCTATTAAAAATAATCATGTTTTGGTAGAGCAATCTTTTCACAGTGTATCCTCAGGAGACAAAGACCCTGAACATCACACCTTGCAACATGGAGATTTCATCTATTAGAAAAGACACCTCCAGAAGGACTCTTTTCAACTGGAAAGACCCCCATCAGGTACTTGTAACCAACTTTTCTGCTGCCAGACTCCAGGAAATAGACTCCTGGATTCACCTGACACACGTAAAATAGCACCAAACGCTGACTGGACCTGCACATCATTTAGTGAGTTGAAAGTAAAGATTTCCCCAAATTAAAGCAGATGACATCTGATGAGACAGCTTTCCCAAGATATCCCGACCAGGCCTGTTGGAAGTTTGTCACCAAACCTTTGATGATGACATAACACTTCAGATGATCTCCAATTTCTATGATCTTGATAACATATGGACTTTAGAGAAAAAGTGCCTGAGTTCTTCCTTCTGCCCTTACTTGTTACTGAAATGTGACCTCAATAGGTTTCCAATCTGTGCACTTTCCCTCCTATGTGGGCCAGTACACCTAGGAAAGTTTCTTCCTGGCATTGAGGGACAAAAAGCCACTGACACCAGGAAACCTGACTCCTGATCAGCAATGCTTTCAGAGAAAAATCTTGATCAAAAAGGGGAAATGTAAAAAAATTAGTAAACAGAAATATCAGTTAAATAGTCGGGAGACCAGAAGGGGGAGTTCCATACCCTACAATGGTAGCAGAACCCAACAGGAAGAAGAAATACTTCCTCTTCTTTCAAACAAGAACTCAGCAAATGAGAGAATATCACAACTCAGTGAATGAAAAACCATGGACTCTTAGTTTACTATACCCTCCCAACTCTCCCCCCACATAAAAGGGTTCTCTCCATTTTTGCTGGGGACTTGTGTGGCGCACAATGGTTGAAGACCCTGAATTGCAATTCTCTGCTGATTATGAATACATGTATTTTTGCTGGAAAAATAACTGGCAGTCTATTTGTTTTAGGTCAACATAGCTGAGTAAGGGTTCTTGCCGTACATCCTGTGCAGAGCTTTCTGGTTCTAGGGAGTTCATTTAAATCTTCCGATTTCAGTTCTCTCATTTATAAAATGGGACCCAAACTACTTACCTCAAAGGTAATGAGAATTACGTTAGAAAACACTATATAAATGAACTATTGTTATCATAACAAATATTCCCTTTTTTGTTTTGCAACCCAGCCCAATCATCTTCCATTAAGAACAAGTTAGCTAGACAAAATTTTTAGGCAAGTGGGGAAATTTGCAGCAATGGGCAACTTCCTGACCTTTTTTGAGTTGTGACTTCCCTTTGGGTTATTAGAGAATGATGAGCAGAGCAGAATTTACACTCTTTTGACATATTATACAAAGAAACTGGGGGAAACTTCTGAATATCCAGCTCTTCTCCAGGTATCACTTTTCCAATATTTCTTGAAATTGCTTTATGGAAGTTCTCTACATGTTTCTGTAAGTAAGAAATTTGTGCTTCAGTGGAAAAGTATGTATTGTTTAGAGCATACCCTTTCAGATTATTTAATTCTGATTTTATGGGAGCTTTGAGCCTCTATGGGTTGAATTGTGTGCTCCCCTCTCTGCCCAATTCATATGTTGCAGTCCTAACTACCAGTAACTCAGAATGTGACCTTGTTTGGAAATAGAGTCATTGTGATTAGTTAAGAAGAGGTTGTACTGGACCTTATCTTGGGTAGGGCCCTGATGCAATATGACTGTTGTCCTTATCAAATGGGTAAATTTGGACAAAGACACACAGGGAGAATGTCATGTGAACATGAAGGCAGAGATCGGGATGATGCATTTCATCCCAAGGAACATCAAAGATGGACAGAAAACCACCAGAAGCCAGTTGAGAGGCATGGAACAGGTTCTCTCAGAGCCCCCAGAGAGAAACAGCCCTGATGACATGTTGGTCTCCGACTTTCAGCCTCCAGAACTGTGAGACAGTTCTCACAGTTCTAAATTTCTGTTTTTAGCCACCCAGTTTGTGGTACTTTGTTAAGGCAGCCCTAGAAAACGTATCCATCTTTCATGACTTTGAGCCACTTTAAACTCTGTGAGTTATAGATAAGTGATAGCAATGCAAATAATCCTTGTCTATAGACATGCAAATTTTGTCCTGTCCACCTGGAGGCTTAATTGGCTTTCTTCTCCTACTGTGAAAGAAGGCAGTTTTTTCCTATTTGCACATTCATTCCAATATTCTTCATCTTTAAATGTGTTGGTTCTTTGGTTTCTCCTCTGAACTGATTATAACATTTTGCTGGTTCCCTTTTTTGATAATGAGTTAAATAAAATCTTTAACACGTGTCTATTTTACACCTGTAGGAGAGTCAAGCTTTTACATTTTTTGGAGGAAATTTATCCTTTAACAGTTCTTTATTATCAAATAGTTCTTCTATGTGTTTAATTTATATACTACTTTATTTCACAATTTTCTCTTTAGTGCTTTTTTTCTTAACATCTTTATTGGAGTATAATTGCTTTACAATGTTGTTTTCGTTTCCGCTGCATAACGAAGTGAATCAGCAATATGTATACATATATCCTCATATCCCCTCCCTCTTACGTCTCCCTCCCATGCTCCCTATCCCACCCCTCTATGTGGTCACAAAGTACCGAGCTAATCTCTCCGTGTGATGCAGCTGCTTCCCACTAGCTATCTATTTTACATTTGGTAGTGTATATATGTCAATGCTACTCTCTCACTTCGTCCCAGCTTACCCTTCTCCCTCCTCGTTTCCTCAAGTCCATTCTCTATGTCTGCGTCTTTATTCCTGTCCTGCCCCTATGTTCATTGGAACATTTTCTTTGGATTCCATATATATGTGTTAGCATACGGCATTTGTTTTTCCCTTTCTGACTTACTTCACTCTGTATGACAGACTCTAGGTCCATTCAACCCACTACAAATAACTCATTTTCGTTTCTTTTTATGGCTGAGTAATATTCCAGTGTATATATGTGCCACATCTTCTTCATCGATTCATCTGTTAATGGACACTTAGGTTGCTTCCATGTCCTGGGTATTGTAAATAGAGCTGTAATGAATGAATTTTTTGAATTATGGTTTTCTCAGGGCATATGCCCAGTAGTGGGGTTGCTAGGTAGTATGGTAGTTTTATTTTTAGTTTTAAAAAAGACTTCCATACTGTTCTCCATAGTGGCTATATCAATTTACATTCCCACGAACTGTGCAAGAGGGTTCCCCTTGCTCCACACCCTCTCCAGCATTTATTCTTTGTAGATGTTTTTGATGATGGCCATTCTGACTGGTGTGAGGTGATACCAAATTGTGGATTTGATTTGCATTTCTCTAATGATTAGTGATGTTGAGAATCCTTTCATGTGTTTGTTGGCAATCTGTATATCTTTGGAGAAATGTCTCTTTAGATCTTCTGCCCATTTTTGGATTGGGTTGTTTGTTTTTTGATATTGAGCTGCATGAGCTGTTGTATATTATGGAGATTAATCCATTGTCAGTTGCTTCATTTGTAAATATTTTCTCCAATTCTGAGGGTTGTCTTTCCGTCTTGTTTATGGTTTCCTTTGCTGTGCAAAAGCTTTTAAGTTTCATTAGGTATCATTTGTTTATTTTGGTTTTTATTTCCATTTCTCTAGGAGCTGGGTCAAAAAGGATCTTGCTGTGATTTATGTCAAAGAGTGTTCTTCCTATTATTTTCCTCTAAGAGTTTTAGAGTGTCTGGCCTTACATTTAGGTCTTTAATCCATTTTGAGTTTATTTTTGTGTATGGTATTAGGGAGTGTTCTAATTTCATACTTTTACATGTACCTGTCCAGTTTTCCCAGCAGCACTTATTGAAGAGGCTGTCTTTTCTCCACTGTATATTCTTGCCTCCTTTATCAAAAATGAGGTGACCATATATGCGTGAGTTTATCTCTGGGCTTTCTATCCTGTTCCATTGATCTATATTTCTGTTTTTGTGCCAGTACCATACGGTCTTGATTACTGTAGATTTGTAGTATAGTCTGAAGCCTGGGAACCTGTTTCCTCCAGCTCCGTTTTTCTTTCTCAAGATTACTTTGGCTATTCGGAGTCTTTTGTGTTTCCATACAAATTGTGAAATTTTTTGTTCTAGTTCTGTGAAAAATGCCATTGGTAGTTTCATAAGGATTGCATTGAATCTGTAGATTGTTTTGGGTAGCATAGTTATTTTCACAATGTTGATTCTTCCAATCCAAGAACATGGTATATCTCTCCATCTGTTTGTATCGTCATTAATTTTTTTTCATCAGTGTCTTATAGTTTTCTGCATACAGGTCTTTTGTCCCCCTAGGTAGGTTTATTCCTAGATATTTTATTCTTTTTGTTGCAATGGTAAATGGGAGTGTTTCCTTAATTTCTCTTTGAGATTTTTCATCAGTAGTGAATAGGAATACAAGAGATTTCTGTACATTAATTTAGTATCCTGTTACTTTACCAAATTCATTGATTAGCTCTAGTAGTTTTCTGGTAGCAACTTAAGGATTCTCTATGTATAGTATCATGTCATCTGCAAACAGTGACAGCATTACTTGTTCTTTTCTGATTTGGATTCCTTTTGTTTCTTTTTCTTCACTGATTGCTGTGGCTAAAACTTCCAAACCTATGTTGAATAATAGTGGTGAGAGTGGGAAACCTTGTCTTGTTCCTGATCTTAGAAGAAGTGCTTCATGTTTTTCACCATTGAGAACGAGGTTGGCTGTGGGTTTGTCATATACGGCCTTTATTATGTTGGGGTAAGTTCCCTCTATGCCTACTTTCTGGAGAGTTTTCATCATAAGTGGGTGTTGAATTTTTTCAAAAGTTTTTTCTGTATCTACTGCGATTATCATACGGTTTTTATCCTTCAGTTTGTTAATATGGTGTATCACATTGATTGATTTGCGGATATTGAAGAATCCTTGCATTCCTGGGATAAACCCCACTTGATCATGTTGTATGATCCTTTTAATGTGCTGCTGGGTTCTGTTTGCTAGTATTTTGTTGAGGATTTTTGCCTCTATGTTCATCAGTGATATTGGTCTGTAGTTTTCTTTTTTTGTGAGAGCTTTGTCTGGTTTTGGTGTCAGGGTGATGGTGGCCTCGTAGAATGAGTTTGGGAGTGTTCCTCCCTCTGTTATATTTTGGAAGAGTTTTAGAAGGATAGGTGTTAGCTCTCCTCTAAATGTTTGATAGAATTTGCCTTAGAATAGACAGAATTTGATAGAATTCGTGAAGCCATCTGGCCCTGGACTTTTTTTGTTGGAAGATTTTTAATCACAGTTTCATATGCAGTCCTTGTGATTGGTCTCTTAATATTTTCTATTTCTTCCTGGTTTAGGCTTGGAAGGTTGTGCTCTCTAAAAATTTGTCCATTTCTTGCAGGTTGTCCATTTTATTGGCATATAGTTGCTTGTAGTAATCTCTCATGATTCTTTGTATTTCTGCAGTGTCAGTTATTCTGACACTGTTATATTCTGTTGATTTGAGTCTTCTCTCTTTTTTTCTTGATAAGTCTGGCTAGTGGTTTATCAATTTTGTTTATCTTCTCAAAGAACCAGCTTTTAGTTTTATTGATCTTTGCTATCATTTCCTTTATTTATTTTTCCTTTATTTCTGATCCGATCTTTACGATTTCTTTCCCTCTGCTAACTTTGGGAGTTTTTTGTTCTTCTTTCTCTAATTGCCTTAGGTATAAAGTTAGATTGTTTATTTGAGATTTTTCTTGTGTCCTGAGGTAGGATTGCATTGCTATAAACTTCCCTTTTCGATATGCTTTTGCTGTGTCCCATAGGTTTTGGGTCATCGTGTTTTCATTGCCATTTGTTTCTAGATATTTTTTGATTTCCTCTTTGATTTCTTCAGTGATCTCTTGGTTATTTAATAACGTATTGTTTAGCCTCCATGTGTTTGTAATTTTGACAGGTTTTTTTTCCTGTAGTTGATACTTTATCTCATAACATTGTGGTGGGTAAAGATACTTGATACGATTTCCATTTTCTTAAATATACCAAGGCTTGATTTGTGACCCAAGATATGATCTATCCTGGAGGATATTCCATGAGCACTTGAGAAGAAAGTGTATTCTGTTGTTTCGGATGGAATGTCCTATAAATATCAATTAAGTCCATCTTGTTTGATGTGTCATTTAAAGCTTGTGTTTCCTTATTTATTTTCATTTTGGATGATCTGTCCATTGGTGAAAGTGGGGTGTTAAAGTTCCCTACTATTATTGTGTTACTGTCGATTTCCCCTTTTATGGCTGTTAGTATTTGCCTTATATATTGAGGTGCTCCTATGTTGGGTTCATAAATATTTACAATTGTTATATCTTCATAGATTGATGCCTTGATCATTACCTCAGGTCCTGCTTTGTCTCTTGTAATAGTCTTTATTTTAAAGTCTATTTTGTCTGATATGAGAATTGCTACTCCAGCTTTCTTTTGATTTCCATTTGCATGGAATACCTTTCTCCATCCCCTTACTTTCAGTCTGTATGTGTCCCTAGGTCTGAAGTACGTCTCTTGTAGACAGCATATATATGGGTCTTGTTATTGTATCCATTGAGCCAGCAAACGTCTTTTGGTTGGAGCATTTAATCCATTTACATTTGAGGTAATTATTGATATGTATGTTCCTATTACCATTTTCTTAATTGTTTTGGGATTGCTTTCTTAGGTCTTTTCTTTCTCTTGTGTTTCTTGCCTAGAGAAGTTCCTTTAGCATTTATTGTAATGCTGGTTTGGTGGTGCTGAATTCTCTTAACTTTTCCTTGTCTGTAAAGGTTTTAATTTCTCTGTCAAATCTGAATGAGATCCTTGTTTGGTAGAGTAATCTTGGTTGTAGATTTTTCCCTTTCATCACTTTACATATGTCCTGCCACTCCCTTCAGGCTTGCAGAGTTTCTGCTGAAAGATCAGATGTTAACCCTATCGGGATTCCCTTGTATGTTATTTGTTGCTTTTCCCTTGCTGCTTTTAATATTTCTTCTTTGTATTTACTTTTTGATAGTTTGATTAATATGTGTCTTGGTGTGTTTCTCCTTGGATTTATCCTGTATGGGACTCTCTGAGCTTCCTGAACTTGATTGACTATTTCCTTTCCCATGTTAGGGAAGTTTTCAACTATAATATCTTTAAATATTTTCTCAGACCCTTTCTTTTTCTCTTCTTCTTTTGGAACCCCTATAATTCGAATGTTGGTATGTTTAATGTTGTCCAGGATGTCTCTGAGACTGTCCTCAATTCTTTTCATTCTTTTTTCTTTATTCTGCTCTGCAGTAGTTATTTCCACTATTTTATCTTCCAGGTCACTTATCTGTTCTTCTGCCTCAGCTATTGTGTTATTGATTCCTTCTAGAGAATTTTAAATTTCATTTATTGTGCTGTTCATCACTGTTTGTTTGCTCTTTAGTTCTTGTAGGTCCTTGTTAAACGTGTCTTATATTTTCTCCATTCTATTTCCAAGATTTTGGATCATCTTTACAATCATTACTCTCATTTTTTTTCAGTTAGACTGACTATTTCCTCTTCACTTCTTTGGTCTGGTGGGTTTTTACCTTTCTCCTTCATCTGCTACGTATTTCTCTGTCTTCTCATTTTGCTTAACTTACTGTGTTTGGGGGTCTCCCTTTCACAGACTGCAGGTTCGTAGTTCCCATTGTTTTTGGTGTCTGCCTTCAGTGGGTTAGGTTGGTTCAGTGTGTTGTGCAGGCTTCTTCGTGGAAGGGACTTGCACCTGTGCTCTGGTGAGTGGGGCTTGATCTTGTCTTTCTGGTGGGCAGGGCTGCCTCCAGTGATGTGTTTTGTGGTGTCTGTGAACTTAGTATGATTTTAGGCAGCCTCTCTGCTAATGGGTGGGGTTGTGTTCCTATCTTTCTAGTTGTTGGCATGCTGTATCCAGCACTGGAGCATGCTGGTTGTTGAGTGGAGCTGGGTCTTAGCGTTGAGTCAGAGATCTCTGGTAGAGCTCTTGCCAATTGATATTACATGGGGCTGGGAGGTCTCTCGTGGTCCAATGTCCTGAACTTGGCTCTTTCACCTCAGAGGCTCAGGCTTGACACCAGGTCAGAGCACCAAGATCCTGTCAGCCACACAGCTCAGAGGAAAAGGGAGAAAAAAAGAAAAGAGAAAAAAAGAAAATTAGAAAAAAATAATTAAAATTAAAAAATTATTAAAATAAAAAAAGTAATTAAAACAAAAAGAGAACAACCAAACCAAGAAACAAAACCACCAATAATAACAAGGGCTAAAAACTATACTGATATAAACATAATAATCATAAATAAGTCAGTCACAAACAGCAAACCCCAATTCTACAGTTGCTCCCAAAGGCCAACCTTTCAATTTTGGGTTGATTCGTTTTCTATTCAGGTATTCCACAGATGCAGGGTGCATCAAGTTGATTGTGGGGATTTAATCCACTGCTCCTGAGGCTGCTGGGAGAAATTTCCCTTTCTCTTTTTGTTCACACAGCTCCTGGGGTTCAGCTTTGGTTTTGGCCCCACCTCTGCGTGTAGGTTGCCCTCAGTCTTCTGTTCCTGCCTGGACAGGATGAGGTTAAAGCAGCAGCTGATTAGCGGGCTCTGGCTCACTCATGCCAGGGGGAGGGAGGAGTATGGTAGTTACAATTGGAATGCTGGGCATACCTTCAGCGGCAGAGGGCAACGTGATGTTGCAACAGCCTGAGGTGCACTGTGTGTTCTCCTAGGGAACTTGTCCCTGGATTACAGGACCCTGACAGTGGTGGGCTGCAAGGCTCCCAGGGGGTGTGGTGTGGATAGTGACCTGTGCTTGCACACAGGATTCTTGGTGGCTGCAGCAGAAGTGTTAGCTCTTCATGCCCATCTCTGGTGTCCGAGCTGATAGCCGTGGCTTGTGCCTGTCTCTGGAGCTTGTTTAGGTGGTGCTTTGCCTTCTATGGGCAGATGGGGAAGGAATCCCTTCACCTCATCACCTGAAACAATGGTCTCTTGCCTCTTAGGCAGGTCCAGACATTTTCCTGGGCTCCCTCCCAGCTAGCTGTCATGCACTAGCCCCCTTCAGGCTGTGTTCACACAGCCAACCCCAGTCCTCTCCCTGGGATCTGACCTCCAAACCCCAAGCCTCAGCTCCCAGCCCCCACCTGCCCCAGTGGGTGAACAGACAAGCCTCTCAGGCTGGTGAGTGCTGGTTGGCACCAATCCTCTGTGTGGGAAACTCTCTGCTTTGCCCTCTGCACCCGTGTTGCTGTGCTCTCCTCTGTGGCTCTGAAGCTTACCCCCGCCCTACCCCTGTCTCTGACAGTGAAGGGGCTTCCTAGTGTGTGGAAACTTTTCCTCCTTCAAAGCTGCCTCCCAGAGGTGCAGGTCCCATACCTATTCTTTTGTCTCATTTTTTTCTTTTTTCTTTTGCCCTACCCATGTACGTGGGGATTTTCTTGCATTTAGGGTAGTCTGAGGTCTTCTGCCAGCGTTCAGTAGGTGGTCTGTAGGAGTTGTTCCACATGTAGATGCATTTTTGTTGTATTTGTTGGAGGATTGTGATCTCCATGTCTTACTCCTCCACCGTTTTGAAGGTCCACCCTCTCTTTAGTCCTTTTGATGGTGACATCCCAATGGGTTAGAGACACATCTATGCCAAATTGAGGAAGGGTCATCTGTGGGACATAATAACTTTTATAAAATACTTGAAAGGCTGTCACTTGAAGGAGGGGCAGAGTCATTCCTTGTTTCCATAAGCAGCTGTCAGTTATAGGGGAACATGTTTTGGCTCCACAGAAAGATGAACTTGATTATCATCAGAGTTGTCCAAAGACAAAATGGGCTGCCTTGGGAGGCAGTGAGTTTTTGTGGTTGAAGTTGTGCAGGGAGGTTTAGGATGGCCTTTTGGTGGTATGTCATATCAGAGTTTAAGAATAAAGGGTTGGCTGGACGTTGTAGGTCCTTTCTGGTCATAAGAATCAGTAATTCAAAAATATAAAGACTTACATTAATATCTTCTCCCCCACTTCTTTTCTTGCTCTCATCTCTAAACTTCTTTTGCCTTAGTTAAATGCAAATCCTTCTTCTCTAGTCTTGTTTCCAGCTTCTCGGTGATTGTCATTTTCCCCTTCAATCTTGAGATGGCTCTTTTGCGTAGAGAGTCTGCTTTCTCTTTATTAGCTTATGTTCACCTGGCTGCCCACCAGATGGAGTCAAGAGGGAACATTTAGAGCCTTCATCCTCTGGGCCTGGGCCTGGGGGCTTCTAGTATGCAAGTTATGTTTGACAAAGATTTCAAGATGTCATTGGTAAGTGGCTGAGAAACATCGTGGGTGTGGTGTTATTGCCTGACACACTCTGGGTCTGTAGTCTTGCAAAACTCGGAGGGTATAATTAATGTCATACACATACTGTCTAATGTCATCATATATCTGTCAGTGATGGGTCCTCATGGGCGTTTTCTGACTCTTGGTGCTAAGCTTCATGAGTCCCCATCACTGCTTTCCAGGCATGTCATCATTTTGCTGGTTATAATTTGCAAAACAAGAGAGACACCTATTAACATTGAGCCAGTTAAGATTATTCCAGCGACTTCATTATATGCCATGCATCTTACAAGTTTGTAATTATGCAGTTAAAAAAAATTGCCAAAGGCAGCCACTTGACATAGATATATAGTTCTAGTCCACAAAAATTATTGATATAATTTTGTTTTGCCTTCTTTTATTAAAAGAAAAAAGTAGGTTAAAAAAATCAGTGAGCTTTATCAGTGTACATAGAAATCCCAATGCAGTTGCAGTGCCTGAAGTTTACTGATGTAACATAGGTCGCACCTTGGATCTTAAAAAAGTGTTGATTTGCTGCTCTTGCTGCAATGGAAGTAGAGAACCCTGTTCATTTATTGTTGGGGATCTTTATTCTTCCAGGATGCTGCAACTATAGATTGTGCTGAAGATTAAAAAGGTAAAGGTGAGATAGGGATTTGACCAGTGGCAGGCAGCTGGTTCTGAGTCTTCACTGGGGGCAAGTGTGGAACGCTATTACCTAAATCCTGGCCAAATATTACACTGCTGCAGGGCATCAGATCACTAACATGGCATCAAATCAACCAGAAAGACAGTTAACCAGGAAACACGCAGCTAATTTCTTTCAGGAGGAAGAGCTCCTTTCACTTTATTCCCCCTGAGAACCCTCACTAGCTAGGAATCCAAGCCAGTGCCTGCCCAGCAGAGCTCAGTGACCAGTGGGGAGTCTGTTTTATTGAATCTTCAGGGCCAGAGTTCCCTCCTTGCTTCTTTGCTCTAACTCCTTCCTAGGAAACTCATTTCTATCAAGTTCCAGTCCCTGGATATCCACCTTTAATTTTCTTTTTATTTCATCATGTCTCATTACACCTCAGTTACAATTAGAAAAGTTGCTTTGACGTTTCTTCTCCCAGGAGATGGATATTAAGTCCTTTCATGTGACTTCTGGCTAATCCATCAACTCAAGCAAAATTGCTGGCTAAAAGGGTATTCAAACTTTAAAACCCTTTCTTTTTTAAAATGAATGTTTAACTTCATAAGTCATGTATACGAAAAGGAATCATTTTCACCCCTTATGAAGATCTAAAAATGAAATATTATGTCTCTCTTTTTTCTTTGCAATTTGAGTATCCCCTCAAAAGCCGTGATTCTGAAAAGCTCAGGGTAAATGGAATTCTTTTAAACTATGTCTTATTTCACCACTAGTTTCATCTCTGAGCTTAGATTTAAGCTTAATTTCTCTCTGGTGGTCATTTAGTGAGAGTCCTAATGATCTGCTCCCAGGTTTCACTGTCAAGTAGTTAATGATCTGCAAACCAACCCTTTAATTTAACTAACTTGATATTTTCCATGTAAAAATATTTCAAGGCAAAGAAATGTTCTGTAATGCAACAGATCACACTCAATTTCTATTTGATAAACTCAGATATATGTTTCTTAGATGTTTTTTAATGGAATGTATGAACAACTCGGTGCTAGGAAACCTGGATTTTAGGCTTCACCTTGTGGATAACTTGAAATAAAATCAATATCTGCAGATATTTGACATACATCCTGTTATTCCCTCTCCTTGTCCATGGCAGACGTTGCTAATAGAGCAAGCTAAGATTTCTAGTCAAGCCCAGAGACAGCTTCAGAATTCTTCTCATGGTGGCTCTCTAGGCAGCCCCTGCTAATTGATTAGGGTTACCAGAGATGAAAATTATTTGCCAGTCTAGAGCAAAGCAGTTCTTCCCTTCCAAAATTCTATTGTTGTGTATGATGTGCTATTAACGTCCTTTTTTTTTTTTTGGAAAAATATAAAGTTTATAGAAAAATACCATTTCCTTCCATCTGAAGAACTCTGAATTTCCAAAAGTCAAAGTTCTGATTGGGTCTTCATGGGATGTGCTAGAATATCAGGGTCCTGGGGAGGTGCTGCAGGAAGTCAGGGCTGAATAAGAAAGAGGTTGACACAGTCTGCCAGCAGTCCTACTGGCTCAGGGATCCAGTGTGAGACGCTGTCACCTGCAACATTGGAGATTCTGAAAGGGCCCCATACTTGGTTCCAAGCCCTCCCAACCATAGTCTGTGAGCAGTCCTGCTGGTGGGAGGTACTCCTGTATGAGCCTCAGGAGATTCTGAAATGGCCCTGTAATCAGCTCGAGCCCTTCCAGCCATGGTCAGGGAGCAGTCCAGCCTACTTGGAACCTTGTGAGGGATATGCCCATTTGTGCCTCCAAAGCCAGGCCTGTACCTCAATCATGGCTATGAGCCCTGAAACAGCCCTGAGATTTGGTTCCAGCCTCTCTCAGCCATGGACCAAGGATAGTCTTGTCCACCTAGCGACCCACCCAGCGACCTGGCAAGATCCCTCCCAGACACCTGGCAGGAGCCATACCTGTCCGTGCACCTGGTAATAGGTGATCTGTCTGAGGACCTAATTGTGGGCCCTGAAGTGGACGCTTGTCCCAGTGCCACCCTACTGAATAGTGTCCTGGAGGCAGTGCCATCCACCCAGGGAACAGACAGGATCCATGCCTACCTGAGCTTCTGGTAACAAGCCTGCCAACTGCAGAACCCCCTGCAAACCCAGTAACAGCCTCATAACTCAGCCCCAGTGCAACATGACTGTGATTCTAGAGGAAATCCAATCAGCCCGGGGAACTGCCAAAACTAGTCTGCAAAGACTGGAAGAGGTGTTTGCTCCTTCAAATACATAGACATCAATGCAAATCTACATAGATCATGAAGAATCAGATAAATATGACATCATCAAAAGAAACTAATAAAACTCCAGAACTGAGAAATATATCCATGCATATATGGTTAACTAATATTTGGTAAGGGAGCCAAGATAATTCAATGGGAAAGATACTCTCTTCAATAAATGATGTTGGGAAAATGGGATATTGACATGCAAAGAATGAAACTGGACCTCTATCCTATAACACTTAAAAAAATTAACTCGAAATGTATGAAAGGCTTAAACATAAGAACTGAAAGTGTAAAACTGCTAAGAAAACATAGAGAAAAGCTCCTTGATGTTGATCTTGGCAACAACTTTTGGGCTATAACACCAAAAGTACAAGAAACAAAAGCAAAAATAAACAAGTGGGGCTATATAAAATTTTAAAAACCTTCTGCACAGCAACAGAAACAATCAACAAAATGAAAAGGCAATCTATAGAATAGGAGAAAATATTTGCAAACAATCTATCTCATAATGGGTTAATATCCAAAATAAAGGTGGAGCTCATACAACTCAATAGCAAAAAATCACATACTATGATTAAAACATGGGTAAAGGACCTGAATAGACATTAAAAAAATTAGACATACGAATAGCCAGTAGGTACATGAAAAGATGCTCAACATCACTAATCATCAAGGAATGCAAATCAAAACTACAATGAGACATCACCTCACACATGTTAGGATAGCTATTATAAAATGACAAGAGACAGCAAGTGTTGGCAAAGATGTGAAGAAAAGGGAACCCTTGTGGACTGCTGGTGGGAATGTAAATTGGTGCAGGCACTATGAATAATAATATGGAGTTTCTGCAGAAAATTAAAACTAGAGTTACTATATGATCTGGCAATCCCACTTCTGGGTATATATCTGAAGGAAATGAAATCACTACCTTGAAGAGATATCTGCACTCCCATGTTCATTGCAGCATTATTTACATAGTCAAGGCATGGAAACAACCTAAGTGTCAGTTGATGGGTAAATGGAAAAAGAAAACATAATATACATATATGTGTGCACACATACACATACATACACACAGAGGAATATTATTCAGCCATAAAAAGGAAGGAAATCTGCCATTTGTGACAACATGGATGGACCTTGAGGACATTATGCTAAGTGAAATAAAAGTCAGACAGAGAAAGACAAACACTGTGTGATTCCAATTATATGTGGAATCTAAAAAGCCTGAACTCATAGAAACAGAGAGTAGATTGGTGGTTGCCAGGGGCTGGGGGTGGAGGGGATGGATGTTGATGGTCAAAGGGTACAAAATTCTAGTTATAAGAGAAATAAGTTCTAAGGATGTAATGTACAGCATGGTGACTATCATTAACATTACTGCATTGTATATTTGAAAGAACTAAGAGATTAGATCTAAATGTTCTCACCACACACTAAAAAGGAAACAATGTGATGTGATGGATGTGTTAACTAATATTGTAATCATTTTGTAATGTATACATATATCAAATCATCCTGTTGTACACCTTAAACTTATACAATGTTATATGTCAAATATATCTCAATAAAGCTGGAAATAAAAGGTAGGGGGGAGACAGAACCCAAGGACACTGACAAAACTACAGTGAATAGCTTAGAGATCCGATACCCAGTGTTAAAATGGCTGTGAAATATTCAAGTTGTTGGAGCAGGTGTTGGAATTCAGAGAGCCTAGTTCAGGGTTTGATAGTGGACATGTAAACAGAAGAAGGCCAGCAATATTTAGGAGGTTAAGGTGCCCATTTTCACATCCCTTCACAGCAAATTTTCAGTTAGTGAACAGGGGCACAGAGTACAGAGAATAATATTTAGCTTCCAGGGGTTGAGGGCTTGCAAATGAAGGGAGTTGTCAGATCTCCCGAGCCAAAGACGGTGGGCTTGAGTGAGGGTTATGGTTGAGATGGGGAGCTAAAAAGGAAGAGCTGCAATCCCATGTAAATGCAAGAACTCAGGGCTTATCCCTAGCACATTTAATACCAGGGCCAGGACAGAGATGCTAAACTTGATGTTAAACACTACAGGGAGGGTCTGCAGAATGCTGGGACTGTCACCAACCTTGGCAAGGATCTTACAGCACTCATGTCCCAGGAGTGTGTGCACATAAAACCAAGGATCCATCTGACTTGCAAACATATCCTGCAGTATAGCTAGCTCTCTCAGGGTTAAACCTGATAGAAGTGTCCAGTGTTTGGGATGCAGGGGTCTTCCCCAAGCTATTTCAGAGATGCTGAAGACTGAGGGCATGTAACTCATAAATCTTGTGGGAAAAGTTCTTTGATTGAATTGGGTGGGAGATTGAGTTCAATAGGAAACCTGGGTAGTGGTATTCTTTTCCTAGTTGTCTCTTGATTTTCTCAGGGGACTGAGCACAAGCAAAGGTCTCATAATGGATACAGAACTACCCAGAAAACTTAGGCAGTTTGACATGCTCTTTCATAATCATTGCCACTTAACAGAGGAAAATCCTTTCCCCATAATGGCCTGGGTTGGGAAAAGGACTCTTCTTCCTTTTTTGGACCCAATTTGATGTGGCACATTTTGGGTCTGTTTGTAGTCATATCTGCGTCTACTTGGGGATCAGGTTTCACTATCATTGTTCTTAGTGCTGCAAATCTCAATCCTGGCTGAATATTACAGTCACTGGATGAGCTTTTAAAAAACAATCCTGTGGTAAGTAATCTCTTATCATCCCTTAAAATTCTATAATTTGATTAACGAGAAGCCCAGGGATAATTTTTTTAATTGAAGTATACTTCAATTGATAAACAGTTGATTTAAAATATTATATTAGTTTCAGGTGTACAGCATAGTGATTCATTATTTTTAAAGATTATACTCCACTAAAAGTTATTATAAGATAATGGATACAATTCCCTGTGAAATAAAATATATCCTTGTTGCCAAACTATTTTACACATAGTAATTTGTATCTTTTAATCTCATATCCTTATCTTGCCTCTCCACCTTCCCTCTCCCCAAAGGTAATCACTAGTTTTCTATATCTGTGGGTCTGTTTCTGTTTTGCTATATGTATTTGTTTGCTTTATTTTTTAGATTCCACATATAAGGGATGTCATACTGTATTTGTCTTTGTCTGACTGATTTTACTAAGCATAATGTTCTCTAGGTCCATCCATGTTGCTGCAAATGACAGAATTTCATTCTTTTTCATGGTGGACTAATATTCCATTATATATCATGTATAATGTGATATATATATCACATCTTCTTTATCCATTCATCTGTTGATGGACACTTGGGTTGCTTCCATATCTTGGCAACTGTGACTAGCACTGCTATGAACATTAGGGTGCATGTATCTTTTCACATTAGTGTTTTCATTTTTTCTGGATATGTACTCAGGAGTAGAATTGCTGGATCATATGGTAGTTCTGTTTTTAGTTTTTTGAGGAACCTCCATACTGTTTTCAAAAGTGGCTGCACCAATTTACTTTCCCACCAGCCATGTAAAGTTTTCCCTTCATCCTCGCCAACATTTGATATTTGTGGTCTTTCTGATGATAGCCATTCTGAGCGCTATAAGGTGATATCTCATTGTTTTTTTTTTGATTTGCATGTCTCTAAAGATTAGCTCTAAAGCTCTAAAGATTAGCTCTAAAGACATTGAGCATCTTTTCATGTACTTGTTAACCATCTGTATGTCTTCTCTGGAAAATATCTGTTCAGGTCTTCTTCCCATTTTTTGATTGTGTTTTTATTTTTTTGATATCGAGTTGTATGAGCTGTTTATATATTTTGAATATTAACTCCTTGTTGATCATATCATTTACAAATATTTTTCTCCCACTCCATAAGTTGCCTTTTGGTCTGTCAATGGTTTCCTTTTCTGTGCCAAAGATTTTAAGTTTAATTAGGTCCCATTTGTTTATTTTTGCTTTTAATTCTTTTGCCTAGGGGACAGATACAAAAAATTATTGCTATGATTTATGTCAAAGAGTGTTCTGCCTATGTTCTTGTCTAGGAGCTTTATGCGTTTAGGTCTTTAAAGCATTTTGTGTTTATTTTGTATATGGTGTGGGGAAATGTTCTAATCTCACTGTTTTACATGTGGCTGTCTAGTTTTCCCAGCACCACTTATTGAAAAGACAGTCTTTTCTCTACTGGATATTCTTGCCTCCTTTGTTGAAGGTTAATTGAACATAAGTATGTGGGTTTATTTCTGGACTCTCTATTTTGTTCCATTGATTTATGTGTCTGTTTTTGTGATAGTACCATGCTGTTTTGATTGCTGTAATTTTGTAGTATAGTCTGAAGTCAGGGCGCATGATACCTCCAGCTTTATTCTTTTTTTCAAGATTGCTTTGGCAGTTAAGGGTCTTTTGTGGTTCCATGTGAATTTTAGGATTATTTGTTCTAGTTCTGTGAAAAATGTCTTGAGTCTTTTGATAGGGATTGTGTTAAGTCTGTAGATTAAGCAATCTATGGCCATTTTAACAATATTCATTCTTCCAATCCAAGAGCATGGGATATCTTTCCATTTCTTTGTATCATCTTCAATTTCCTTCATTAATGTTTTATAGTTTTCAGAGTATAGGTCTTTCACCTCTTTGGTTAAATTTATTACTAGGTATTTTATTCTTTTTTGATGCAACTTTAATAGGGATTTTTTTTTTAACTTTCTCTTTCTGACTGCTCATTGTTAGTGTAGAGAAAAGCAACAAATTTCTGTATATTAATCTTGTATCCTGAAACTTTGCTAAATTCATTTATTATTTCTAATAGTTTTTTTTTTTGGTGGAGGTTTTAGAATTTTCTATATAAAGTATCATGTTATCTGCAAATAGTGACAGTTTTACTTCTTCCCTTCCAATTTGGATGATTTTTATTTCTTTTTCTTATCTGATTGCTGTGGCTAGGACTTCCAATATTATATTAAATAAAGGTGGCAAGAATGGGCATCCTTGTGTTGTTTCTGACTCTTGAGGAAAAGCTTTCAGCTTTTCACCATTGAGTATGATGTTAGCTGCGGGTTTGTCATAAATGGCTTTTATTATGTTGAGATTTATACCCTCTATAGTCACTTTGATGAGAGTTTTTAATCATAAATGGATGTTGAATTTTGTAAAATGCTATTTCTGTGTGGATAGAGATGATCAGGTGATTTTTATCTTTCCTTTTGTTAATGTGGTGTATTGATTGATTAGTGAATATTGAACTATCCTTTCATCCCTAGAATAAATCTAACTTGATCATGGTGTATGATGCTTTTTATATATTGTTGGATTCAGTTTGTTAATATTTTGTTGAGTGTTTTTTGCATCTATATTCATCAAAGATATTGGCTTGTAATTTTCTTTTTTTGTAGTGTTTTTGTCTGGTTTTAGTATCAGGGTAATTGTAGCCTTGCAGAATGAATTCGTGAGTGTCCCATCCTCCAATTTTTTGGAATAGCTTGAGAAGGATAGGTATTAGCTCTGTTTGATATGTTTGGTTGTATTCCCCTGTGAATCTGTCCAGTCCCAGACTTTTGTTTGTTGGGAGTTTTTTTTTTTAATTAAAAATTGAATTTCGCTCTTAGTGATTAGTTTGTTCAAATTGTCTGTTTTGTTCTTTTTTTTTTTAAAACATCTTTATTAGAGTATAATTGCTTTACAATGGTGTGTTAGCTTCCGCCATACAACAAAGTGAACCAGCTATACATATACACACATCCTCATATCTCCTCCCTCTTGCTTCTCCCTCCCACCCTCCTTATCCCACCCCTCTAGGTGGACACAAAGCACCTAGCTGATCTCCCTGTGCTATGTGGCTGCTTCCTACTAACAAATGTAAAATAGATAGCTAATAGGAAGCAGTCTGTTTTGTTCTTGATTCAGTTTTGGCATGTTGTATGTTTCTAGAAACTTGTCCATTTCTTCTAGGTATTTTTAAAAGCTTCCCAGGTAAGTCTAATATGTACTAGGGTTGAGAATCTTGTTGAGAATCTCCGGGTTAGTTACTAGGTTTTGAAAACAGTGGTTAGTTCTGACAAAGACTGGAGTTAATTATAGGCCAAAAAGAAAATATTAAATGGGGCATTGACCCCTGTAGTCTGAGCATCCTAATATGTTGACGGACCCATCTGAAACACAGCCAAACTTACTAGAATAAACAACTTCATTTTATTCTCCCACCAGTAGGCTGAGTGGTGGCAGAAGAGGTTGTGGTACAACCATCCTAGGCCACAGCACAGCGCTGCAGTCTGTTATAATGCATTTCCTGCTACATTTATTCCCTGTCTCCTTGTTCCAAAACAACGTTTAATCACCACCCTCCCTTTTTGACAGTACCTTACTGAAGAAACATTTCCATACCCAGAGTGCACATATCTTAAGTGTACAGCTAGATGAATTTTTACCATGTGACCACCACCCAAGTCAAGATATGGAACATTACCATCACCCCAGAAAGTTCCCTTGTGCCTCTTTCCAGCTGATATCACATCCATAAGTAACCACTCTTATGATGAAAAGTCCACTGACATTTGAATTGGTTGACTTCTATAGGCAAGGTGTTGTTTTCCCTGGCTGCTTCAAGATTTTTTCTTGTTTTTTATAAATTGAAGTATAGTTAATTTAAAATGATGTGTTAAGTTCAAGTGCACAGAAAAGTGATTCAGTTATATGTATATGTGTGTGTGTGTGTGTGTGTGTGTATATATATATATTCATTCTTTTAAAGATTTTTCCATTATAGGTTATTATTAAGATACTGAGTATAGTTCTCTGTGCTATACAGTAGGTTCTTGTTGTTTACCTATTTTATATATAGTAGTGTGTATATATTAATCTCAAACTCTTAATTTATCTCTCCTCCCCCAACACTACTATCCCCTTTGGTAACCATAAGTTATTTTCTATGTTTGTGAGTCTATTTCTGTTTTGTAAATGAGTTCATTTTTATCATTTAAAAAATATTCCATATATAAGTGATATCACATGATATTGTCTTTCTCTGTCTGACTTCACTTAATATGATAAGTCCATCCATGTTGCTGCAAATGGCATTATTTCAATCTTTTTTGTTATGGTTGAGTAATGTTCCATTGTATATATATACCACATCTTTATCCATTCATCTGTCAGTGGACATTTAGCTGGAGAAAAATAATTTGAAAAGATACATGCACCCCAAAGTTCATAGAAGCACTATTTACAATGGCCAAGACATGGAAGCAACCTAAAGATTTTTTTCATTGTTTTTAGTTTGCAGAAGTTTAATTATAATGTGTCTCAGAGTGTATTTCTTGGAGTTGAACCTATTTGGGATTCATTTAGCTTCTTAAATCTGTAGGCTTATGTCACTTGAAAAAGCTGGGAAATTTTCAGCCGTTAATTCTTTAAGTATTTTTTCAGCCCTGCCTTCTTTCTCTTCTCTTTTTAGGACTCCAGTGCCATCAGGGTTACATCTTCTGTTATAGTCTTATAGACCCTGAGAGTCTGTTCATTTTTTTTTTCAGTCTATTTTATCTCTGTTATTCAGATTGTGTAATTTCCATTGTTCTCTCTTCTTGTTCACTGTTTCTTTTCTCTGTCCTCTCTATTCTGCTGCTGGCCATTGACTGAGTTTATGTTTTCATTGTTGTATTCTTCAATACTATATTTTCCATCTGGTCTTTGTAACTTCTATTTCTTTGCTAAGGCTTTCAACTTTTTTCAAGATGTGCATAATTGCTTGTTGATAATTTTTAAATCATAGTTGCATTAAAATTTTTGTCAGATTATTCTAACATTTCTGCCATCTCTCATTGAAATCTATTGATTGATTTTTATTCAGTCATTTTGAGATGTTTCTGGTTCTTGGCATGGTGTGTGATTTTCTGTTGAAACATGGACATTTTCATATTATGTTCTGAGACTCTAGATTTTATTTAAACACTTTAGCTTGCTTTCTTTGATACTGCTCTGGAAGGGGAAGGGGAGTTACCACCTCATAGTGACGGGTGGAGGTATAATACCAAATTCTCTATTTAACCTCTGTTGACACCCAATGCAGGGGAAGCACCTTGTTCCTGTTGAGTAGGGATGGTTCCAACTGACACAGTGGTGGAGGAAGGCTCATTACTAGTTGGTAGGGATGAAAGCTCTGGCTGGAAGTCTAGGCTTACTGATGTGGGTGGGGTGGGGCTACAGGTTTTTTCTTTTTCTTTTTTTCTTTCTGTTGAATTTGGTTGAAATAGAATTGTTATTGTCTACAAGTTTTCTGTTTTCTGAACAGGCCCATTTCCTGCTCCTTTTGTTAAAGAGGTCAGGTTATTGCTAGGACTTTGTTTGTTTGTACATGTTGGCATTTTGAGCTGCCAGTTCTTTGGTTCCAAGTCTGGGATACATGAGGCAAAAAGAGAACCCAGGGAACTCACCACTGTGTCATTCCTTAGTTCCTGAGGTCCCTAGCTAGTCTACTTGTTTTCCTTATCTTTCAGAATCTTCTATTTGTTTTACATGTAATGTAGAATATTTTTAGATGTACTTAACAGGAGAGTTATGGAAAGTATATGTACTCCATCTTCTTGGAAGTGGAAATTTTATTTTTCTTTAGTTTTTGAAGCATATTTTTGCTGTATACAGAATTCAAATTCACAACTTTTTTCCTTTTAAGCATTTAAAATATGTAATTTCATTGTCCTCTGGCTTCCACTGTTTCCAAAGAGAAGTTGTTCATTGTTGTTATACCCCTGAATGCAATATGTCTTTTTCCTTCTGGCTGTTTTTAAGATTTTCTCTTTATCTGCTCTTCAGCATTTTGACTATGAGATATTAGTTGTAGAATTCTTAGCACATATTTTGCTTAGGGTTTGTAGAGCTTCTTGAATCTTCAGGTGGACAACTTTAATCAATTTTGGAAAATTATTGCTTACTATCTCTTCAAACATTTTGAACATTCAAGTAGTTTCTCTTTTCTATCTTTATGGGACTCCAGTTATGTATGATATTGTCTTAGACATCTCTGATGCTTTTTTCTCCCCACCCTCTCATATTATTTTTGTATTCTCTATGCTTTAGCTTGGATGATTTCTATTTGCCTGTCTTTAAGTTCATTAATCTTGTCTTCTGCTGTGTCCAGTCTGTTATGAAGCCCATTCAATGAGTTCTTCAATTCATTTACTTCATTTTTTTAGTTTAGTTATTTTTTGGTTTCTGTTTATCTATGGAAATTCTCCATATTTTCAACCAATTTGTTGATATTTTCCTCTAATTTATTTACCATATGTATAATAGTTATTTTAAAGATATTTTCTCTTTATTCTAACATCTCAGTCATCTGTGAGTCTGCTTGTGTTGATTGCTTTTTCTCCTAGATTATGGGCACATTTTATAAAAGAAAATAATAGAGTCTGATAATATTTTCCCCCAGAAAGCAATCACCCTTTCTTCCATCAAGCAGCTAGGGGAAGGAATGATCTGTTTTATCTACTTGGGACTTGAGCTAGGTTGGGTCTTATTTGTTGTATAATTAGCTTCAGGTCTCCTCTGTTTTAACATAGGTTGACAATGGGATCAAGTCTCTCCCTCCATCAGAGCTTTGGGATCTAAATACTGTGAGTTCATAAAAGATCTTTCCTGGCTTTCTAGCCCAGACCTTGCTTCTGCACAACTACTTCCTAAGCAAAACTTCCATGTGGGAAATTGGCTGGCATAGAGAACTATCTTAGCATTTGAAATTCCTCCATATGCTCTATCAGCTCACATGCGGTCATTTGGCTGGTTTTTCCTTACCCCAGCTAAGTCCCTAAATCTCTTGCAAATCTGATCCTTTCCTGCCTTGCCTTGACTTGGGTAGATGCCCCCAGAGACAAAAGTGATTGCCAGTTTTACTCATCTACTAAGGGCTTGTTCTTCTCTGGAATTTAATTCATTCAGACTTCTTTGCATTCATGGCTATTTGATGGTTCTAAAGTGTGTTTTCTCATTGTTATGGTAAAAGCAATGGTCTCTTGTAACTTTCTACATCCTACCCAAATTTTTTTTGGGAAAAAACAAGATCAGTGGACATTCTCTTTTCCTTTACAGGCCTCAAGTTGAGTAATAGATTCTTGAAATAAGGCTGTGAGTGAATGGCTCAGAACTTTAAGATACAGACATTCATCGTAAGTGTTTTGGAACACTTTACTTCCTGCTTAAGATGACATTGAATAATAAAGACAAATATCATATGATATTGTTTATATGTGGAATCTAAAAAAAGGGTACAAATGAACTTATTTACAAAACTCTACAGAAGTAGAGTCACAGAGGAAGAAAGCAAACTTATGGTTACCAGGGGATAAAGGGTGGGGAGTGATAAATTGAGAGTTTGGGATTGACATATACACTCTACTATATATAAAATAGATAACTAATAAGAACATACTGTAAAGCACAGGAAACTCTACTCAATACTCTGTAATGGCCTATATGAGAAAATAATCTTTAAAAAAATTGATATAGGTATAGGTATAATGGATTCACTTTGTTGTACAGCAGAAACTAACACAACATTGTAAATCAACTATACTCCATTAAAAATTCAAAAAAAATAAAACAATCAGAATTTGGCAACAGTGCATTATCAGCTCTCTGTGTGTGTGATCTCTCTCCTTGAACTGTTTGCAGTATTTGCACAGAGCTAAAGAGTACCCTATCCCAGTCCATTTTATGAGGGGCACATAGAAGGGCAGTCCACCAATAAGCTCTGCTGACATGACCAAGTCACTCCTGCTGCTTCTTCATGTAATCTGCCTGTTGTATAGTCAGGGTGATTTGCAAAGACATCATCCAATTACAGCTTTTCCTTTCTCCTTTTGGGAACTGAGAGTTGATAATTCTAAATTCTGAATACTCTACTGGAGACTTTACAAATTAACAAGTTCACAAAAGAAAGATTGTGGAGCTCACAGGCATCCACTCACTTCCCTGTGGTAATCTGTATAAATTAACTGCTCTTTTGGTGTTCTAGTGAATATTTACCAAGTTCATAGAAGAAAGTACTGTCTCATGGCAAAGAGCCAAGGCTTCATCAAGGGCATCTATATTGTAATTAACTACTATATGGCTATTTACTAGACTTTAAGTTCCTTGAAGGTAGGGATTATACTTGTTTCACTCTTTAAAAAATTTTTTTTTAACATCTTTATTGACATATAATTGCTTTATAATGGTCAGTTAGTTTCTGCTTTATAACAAAGTGAATCAGCTATACATATACATATATCCCCATATTTCCTCCCTCTTGCATCTCCCTCCCATCCTCCCTATCCCACCCCTCTAGGTGGTCACAAAGCACGAAGCTGATCCCCCGTGCTATGTGGCTGCTTCCCACTAGCTATCTATTTTACATTTGGTAGTATATGTAAGTCCATGCCACTCTCTCACATCGTCCCATCTTACCCTTCCCCTCCCCATGTCCTCAAGTCCATTCTCTACTTCTGCATCTTTATTCCTGTCCTGCCCCTAGGTTCTTCAGAACCTTTTTTTTTTAATTCCATATATATGTGTTAGCATACGGTATTTGTTTTTCTCCTTCTGACATACTTCACTCTGAATGACAGTCTCTAGGTCCATCCACCTTGCTACAAATAACTCAATTTCATTACCTTTTATGGCTGAGTAATATTCCATTGTTTATATGTGCCACATCTTTATCAATTCATCTGTTGATGGACACTTAGGTTGCTTCCATGTCCTGGCTATTGTATATAGAGTTGCAATGAACATTGTGGTACATGACTTTTTTTGAATTATGGTTTTCTCAGGGTATATGCCCAGTAATGGGATTGCTGGGACGTATGGTAGTTCTATTTTTAGTTTTTTAAGGAACCTCCATACTGTTCTCCATAGTGGCTGTATCAATTTACATTCCCACTGACTGTGCAAGAGAGTTCCCTTTTCTCCACACCTTCTCCAGCATTTATTGTTTGTAGATTTTTTAATGATGGCCATTCTGACTGGTGTGAGGTGATACCACATTGTAGTTTTGATTTGCATTTCTCTAATGATTAGTGATGTTGAGCATTCTTTCATGTGTTTGTTGGCAATCTGTATATCTTCTTTGGAGAAATGTCGATTTAAGTCTTCTGCCCATTTTTGGATTGGGTTGTTTGTTTTTTAGATATTGAGCTGCATGAGCTGCTTATAAATTTTGGAGATTAATCTTTTGTCAGTTGCTTCATTTGCAAGTATTTTCTCCCATTCTGAGGGTTGCTTTTTTGTCTAGTTTATGTTTCTCTTTGTTGTGCAAAAGCTTTTAAGTTTCATTAGGTCCCATATTTTTATTTTGATTTTATTTCCATTTCTCTAGGAGGTGGGTCAAAAAGGATCTTGCTGTAATTGATATCATAGAATGTTGTTCTTATGTTTTTCTCTAAGAGTTTTAGAGTGTCTGGTCTTACATTTAGGTCTTCAATCCATTTTGAGTTTATTTTTGTGTATGGTGTTAGGGAGTGTTCTAATTTCATTCTTTTACATGTAGGTGTCCAGTTTTCCCAGCACCACATATTGAAGATGCTGTCTTTCCTCCATTGTATATTCTTGCCTCCTTTATCAAAAATCAGGTGACCATATGTGCCTGGGTTTATCTTTGGGTTTTCTATCTTGTTCCATTGATCTATATTTCTGTTTTTGTGTCAGTACCATGCTGTCTTGATTACTGTAGCTTTGTAGTATAGTCTGAAGTCTGGGAGCCTGATTCCTCCAGCTCCGTTTTTTTTTTTCTCACGATTGCTTTGGCTATTCAGGGTCCTTTGTGTTTCCATACAAACTGTGAATTTTTTTGTTCTAGTTCTGCGAAAAATGCCATTGGTAGTTTGCTAGGGATTGCATTGAATCTGTAGATGGCTTTGGGTGGTATAGTCATTTTCATAATGTTGATTCTTCCAATCCAAGAACATGGCATATCTCTCCATCTGTTTGTATCATCTTTGATTTCTTTCATTAGTGTCTTATAGTTTCCTGCATACAGGTCTTTGTCTCCTTAGGTAGGTTTATTCCTAGGTATTTTATTCTTTTTGTTGCAGTGGTAAATGGGAGTGCTTCCTTAATTTCTCCTTCAGAGTTTTCATCATTAGTATATAGGAATGCAAGAGGTTTCTCTGCATTAATTTTGTATCCTAGTACTTTACCAAATTCATTGATTAACTCTAGTAGTTTTCTGGTAGCATCTTTAGGATTCTCTATGTATAGTATCATGTCATCTGCAAACAGTGACAGCTTTACTCCTTCTTTTCCAATTTGGATTCCTTTTATTTCTTTTTCTTCTCTGATTGCTGTGGCTACAACTTCCAAAAGTATATTGAATAACAGTGGTGAGAGTGGACAACCTTGTCTTTTTCCTTATCCTAGAGGAAATGGTTTCAGTTTTTCAACATTGTGAACAATGTTGGCTGTGGTTTTGTCATATATTGCCTTTATTATGTTGAGGTAAATTCCCTGTATGCCTAGTTTCTGGAGGGGTTTGATCATAAAAAGATGTTGAATTTTGTCAAAAGATTTTTCTGCATGTATCGAGATGATCATATGGTTTTTCTCCTTCAGTTTGTTAATATGTTTTATCACACTGATTGGGGTATATCAAAGAATCCTTGCATTCCTGGGATAAACCCCACTTGATCATGGTGTATGATTGTTTTGTTGTGCTGTTGGATTCTGTTTGCTGGTATTTTGTTGAGGATTTTTGCCTGTGTTCATCAGTGATATTGGCCTGTAGTTTTCTTTTGGTTTTTAATTAATTAATTTATTTATTTATTTATTTTTGGTTCTGTTGGGTCTTCCTTTCTGTGCAAGGGCTTTCTCTAGTTGTGGCAAGCGGGGGCCACTCTTCATCGCGGTGCGTGGGCCTCTCACTATCGTGGCCTCTCTTGTTGCGAAGCACAGGCTCCAGACGCGCAGGCTCAGTAGTTGTGGTTCACGGGCACAGTCGCTCCGCGGCACGTGGGATCCTGCCAGACCAGGGCTCGAACCCATGTCCCCTGCATTGGCAGGCAGATTCTCAACCACTGCACCACCAGGGAAGCCCAGGCCTGTAGTTTTCTTTGTTTGTGACATCTTTGTCTAGTTTTGGTATCAGGGTGGGGGTAGCCTCCTAGAATGAGTTTGGAAGTGTTCCTCCCTCTGTTATATTTTGGAAGCGTTGAGAAGGATAAGTGTTAGCTCTTCCCTAAATGTTTGATAGAATTCGCCTGTGAGGTCATCTGGTCCTGGGCTTTTGTTTGTTGGAAGATTTTTAACCTCAGTCTCAATTTCAGTGCTTGTGATTGGTCTGTTTATACTTTCTATTTCTTCCTGGTTCAGTCTTGGAAGGTTGTGCTTTTCATAGAATTTGTCCATTTCTTCCAGTTTGTCCATTTTATTGGTATATAGTTGCTTGTAATACTCTCCCATGATCCTTTGTATTTCTGTAGTGTCAGTTTTTACTTCTCTTATTCATTTCTAATTTTATTGATTTGAGTCTTCTCCCTTTTTTTCTTGATGAGTCTGGCTAATGGTTTATCAATTGTGTTTATCTCTCAAAGAACCAGCTTTTAGTTTTATTGATCTTTGCTATTGTTTCCTTCATTTTTTCCCCCCAATTATTTCTGATCTGTTCCTTATGATTTCTTTCCTTCTGCTAACTTTGGGGTTTTTTTTTGTTCTTCTTTCTCTAACTTCTTTAGGTGTAAGGTTATTTGAGATGTTTCTTGTTTCTTGAGGTATGATTGTATTGCTCTAAACTTCACTCCTAGAGCTGCATTTGCTGCATCCCATAGGTTTTGGGTTGTCGTGTTTTTATTGTCTTTTGTTTCTAGGTTTTTTTGATTTCATGTTTGATTTCTTCATTGATCTCTTGGTTATTAAGTAGTGTATTCTTTTTTTTTTTTAAAGAGCTCCTGACATATATTTATTTATTTATTTAATTTTTTTGGCTGTGTTGGGTCTTCGTTTCTATGCAAGGGCTTTCTCTAGTTGTGGCAAGCGGGGGCCACTCTTCATCGTGGTGCGTGGGCCTTTCACTGTCGTGGCCTCTCTTGTTGTGAAGCACAGGCTCCAGACGTGCAGGCTCAGTAGTTGTGGCTCACAGGCTTAGTTGCTCCATGGCATGTGGGATCTTCCCAGACCAGAGCTTGAACCCGTGTCCCCTGCATTGGCAGGCAGATTCTCAACCACTGCACCACCAGGGAAACCCTAAGTAGTGTATTCTTGCTTACATGCATTTGTATTTTTTACAGATTTTTCCCTGTAATTGATATCTAGTCTCATAGCGTTGTAGTCAGAAAAGATACTCGATATGATTTCAATTTTATTAAATTTACCAAGGCTTGATTTGTGACACAAGATATGATCTATCCTGGAAAATGTTCCATGAACACTTGAGAAGAATGTGTATTCTGTTGTTTTTGCATGGAATGTCCTATAAATATCAATTAATTCCATCTTGTTTAAAGTATCATTTAAAGCTTGTGTTTCGTTATTTATTTTCATTTTGGATGATCTGTCCATTGGTGAAAGTGGAGTGTTAAAGTTCCCTCCTATTATTGCATTACTGTCGATTTCCTCTTTTATGGCTGTTAACATTTGCCGTATGTATTGAGGTGCTCCTATGTTGAGTTCATAAATATTTACAATTGTTATATCTTCTTTTTGGATTGATCCCTTGATCATTACGCAGGGTCCTTCTTTGTCTCTTGTAATAGTCTTTATTTTAAAGTCTATTTTGTCTTATATGGGAATTGCTACTTCAGCTTTCTTTTGATTTCCATTCGCATGGAATATCTTTGTCCATCCCTTCACTTTCAGTCTGTATGTGTCCCTAGGTCTGAAGTGGGTCTCTTTTAGACAGCATATTTGGGTCTTATTTTTGTATCCATGCAGCCAGTCTATGGTTGAAGCATTTAATCCATTTACATTTAAGGTAGTTATCGATATGTATGTTCCTATGACCATTTTCTTAATTGTTTTGGGGTGGTTTTTTTTGTAGGTCTTTTCCTTCTCTTGTGTTTCCTGCCTAGAGAAGTTCATTTAGCATTTGTTGTAGATCTGGTTTGGTGGTGCTGTATTCTCATAGCTTTTGCTTGTCTGTAAAGGTTTTAATTTCTCCATCAAATCTGAATGAGATTGTTGCTGGGTAAAACAATCTTGTTTTTTTCACTTTCATCACTTTAAATATGTCCTGCCACTCCCTTCTGGCTTGCAGAGTTTCTGTTGAAAGATCAATTGTTAACCTTATGGGGATTCCCTTATATGTTATTTGTTGCTTTTCCCTTGCTGCTTTTAATATTTTTTCTTTGTATTTAATTTTTGATAGTTTGATTAATATGTGTCTTGGCATGTTTCTCCTTGGATTTTTCCTGTATGGGACTCTCTGCTCTTCCTGGACTTGATTGACTATTTCTTTTCCCATATAAAGGACGTTTTCAACTATAAGCTCTTCAAATATTTTCTCAGTTCCTTTCTTTTTCTCTGCTTCTTCTGGGACCCCTATAATTAGAATGTTGGTATGTTTGATGTTGTCCCAGAGGTCTCTGAGACTGTTGTCATTCTTTTCATTGTTTTTTCTTTATTTTGCTCTGTAGTAGTTATTTCCACTATTTTATCTTCCAGGTCACTTATCCGTTCTCTGCCTCAGTTATTCTGGTATTGATGAATTCTAGAGAATTTTTAATTGCATTTATTGTGTTGTTCATCATTGTTTGTTTGCTCTTTAGTTCTTCTAGTTCCTTGTTAAACATTTCTTGCATTTTCTCCTTTCCATTTCCAAGGTTTAGGATCATCTTCACTATCATTACTCTGAATTATTTTTAAGGTAGACTGCCTATTTCCTCTTCATTCGTTTGTTCTGTTGGGTTTTCACCTTGCTCCTTCACCTGCTGTGTGTTTCTTTGTCTTCTCATTTTTCTTAACTTACTCATTTTGTGGTCTCCTTTTTGCAGGCTGCAGGTTCGTAGCTCCCATTGTTTTTGGTGTCTGCTCCCAGTGGGTAAGGTTGGTTCAGTGGTTGTGTAGGCTTCCTGGTGGAGCAGACTGTTTCATGTGTTCTCGTGGATGAGGCTGGTTTTTGTCTTTCTGGTAGGCAGGACCACATCTGGTAGTGTGTTTTGGGGTGTCAGTGACCTTATTATGATTTTAGGCAGCCTCTCTGCTAATTGGTGGGGTTGTGTTCCTGTTTTGCTAGTTGTTTGGCATTGGGTGTCCAGCACTGTAGCTTGCTGGTCTTTGAGCGGCGCTGGGTCTTAGCTTTTAATGGAGATCTCTGGGAGAGCTTTCATCTTTTGGTATTGCATGGAGTCAGGGGGTCTCTGGTGGACCAATGTCCTGCACTCGGCTCTCCCAACTCAGAGGCACAGGCCTGACACCTGGATGGAGTATGTAGACCCTCTTAGCCACATAGCTCAGAAGAAAAGGGAGAAAAAAAGAAAGAAAGAAAGAAAAGACAACAAAGTTATTAAAATTAAAAATTAAAAAATTAATTAAAAATAAAAAAATTAAAAAGTAGTAAAAAAAGAAAGAAAGAAAGATGAGAGCATCCAAACCAAAAAACAAATCCACCAATGATAACAAGAGCTAAAAACTATACTAATACAAATAAAACCAAAATGCAAAAAATAGACAGACAGACCCCTAGGGCAAATGGTAAAAGCAAAGCTATACAGACAAAATCACAGAAGGAAGCATACACATACATACTCACAAATAGAGGAAAAGGGTGGAAAAAATCTATCTATATATATATAAAAAAGAAGAGAGCAACCAAATCAATAAACAAATGTACCAATTATAATGAACTCTAAATACTAAACTAAGATAAACGTAAGACCAGAAAGAAATTAGATGCAGATAGCAAACCCCAAGTCTACAGTTGCTCCCAAAGTCCACTGCCTCAATTTTGGGATGATTCATTGTCTATTCAGGTATTCCACAGATGCAGTGTGCATCAAGTTGATTGTGGAGGTTTAATCCACTGCTCCTGAGGCTGCTGGGAAAAATTTCCCTTTCTCTTCTTTGTTTGCACAGCTCCTGGTGTTCAGTTTTGGATTTGGCCCCGCCTTTGCTTGTAGGTCACCTGAGGGCATCTGTTCATCACTCAGACAGGACAGAGTTAAAGTAGCAGCTGATTTGGGGGCTCTGCCTCACTCAGGCCAGGGGGAGGGAGGGGTAGGGAATGCAGGGCGAGCCAGCAGTGGCAGAGGCCAGCGTGATGTTGCAACAGCCTGAGGCACACCGTGTGTTCTCCCGGGGAAGTTGTCCCTGCATCACGGGACCCTGGCAGTGGCGGGCTGCCCAGGCTCCCGGGAGGGGAGGTATGGATAGTGCCCTGTCCTTGCACACAGGCTCCTTTGTGGCTGCAGCAGCAGCCTTAGTGTTTCATGCCTGTCTCTGGTGTCTGCATTGATCACCGCGGCTTGCGCCCATCTCTGGAGCTTGTTTAGGAGGTGCTCTGAATCCCCTCTCCTCGCGCACCCTGAAAGAGTGGTCTTTTGCCTCTTAGGCAGGTCTAGACTTTTTTCCAGGCTCCCTCCCGGCTAGCTGTGGTGCACTAGCCCCCTTCAGGCTGTGTTCACGCAGCCAACCCCAGTCCTCTCCCTGGGGTCTGACCTCCGAAGCCCGAGCCTCAGCTCCCAGCCCCCACCCATCCCGCCCTGGCAGATGAGCAGAGAATCCTCTCAGGCTGGTGAGTGCTGGTCGGCACTGATCCTCTCTGCGGGAATCTCTCTGCTTTGCCCTCTTCACCCCTATTGCTGTGCTCTCCTCCGTGGCTCCGAAGCTTCCCCCCGCCACCTCCGTCTCTGCCCATGAAGGGGTTTCCTTGTGTGTAGAACCTTTTCCTCCTTCACAACTCCCTCCCAGAGGGGCAAGTCCTGTCCCTATTCTTTTGTCTCTGTTTTTTCTTTTGTCCTACCCAGGTACGTGGGGAGTTTCTTGCCTTTTGGTAAGTCTGAGGTCTTCTGCCAGCATTCAGTAGGTGTTCTATAGGAGTTGTTCCACATGTAGATGTATTTCTGATGTGTTTGTGGGGAGGAAGTTGATCTCCATGTCTTACTCCTCCACCATCTTGAATGTCTTCTGTTTCACTATTATATTCCTTGTGCTTGGCACAGAGTAGGGAATCAGCAAATATTTACTAAGTATGTGAGTTGGCAAGAGACTAACTTTACTGTCCAAGAATAGCAATGCATATGAAAAAGAGGTGTCAACAGTTGAGTATAAGATGCAAAGTTAAAGGCCTAGAATGAGAGGGTAGCTGAAGGAATGGACCCAGATGTTATGTGCCTCACAAACATTCTTGTGAATGGATTTTCTGAGTTGGGAACTTTGAATTTTATGCACAGCCATATTTTAAAAAAGATAAAATAGCCAAGATAATGACTAGCACATTACAGGAACAGTTTATGTCATTATATGTTTCTAGGAAATTATCCATAGTAACTAGAGAACCAGACATGAACCTGAACTAATTTGGCCAAAAAGCAGGCAAGCTCTAGAAGGACAATGTTGTCCCAGGATAAATCTTGGACACACATTTAATAAAACAGTCTGGATGAGAGCAAAAGGGTTAAGTGGAATAAATATGTAAAAGCTTAAATTCCTTCCTAGCTGAACCAAGAATGATATGGCCAAAGAGAGTCATCTTATGATCTTAAGAGAGCTGCTTTCATCAATGTCTGTTTGTGGAATTTCTTTGTGGCCTCTTTGCCCTTTTCTAAGCATTGGGGGCACACACACACAGATTGTGGAGAGGAGTACAAGTGATTGAAAAGCTTTCATCTATTCATTTTTCCTTTTTTGTAGTGAAATATTTAATTTATTGTTATTAATTTTCCTGAATTTTGTATATATATGAATTCAATAGAAGAAACTTATTACTGTCTGCAATTCCCTGGCCATTTTTGTTATTTGTCTTATTTCATGATTATTACTGAAAATAATTTTTTTTGTATATTGGAATGGGGTGTTAAATAATCTACCTTAGGTATCAAATATGCTAGGTATGCGCCATATCAAGGACAATGGAACTAGTGAACCTCTGCCCAGTGTGTGTAAAAAAGGAGAAAAGGAGGTAAAATTTCCTCTGAAAAGAGATGAAAACCTAGGCAGTTTGGTGGGTCTCATGGAGTTAAGCTTAGTTCATCAAGCTGCAGATTTTACCTTCCTCAGGCAATAACGCATGTATGTGTATACAAATGGTTGAAGACAAATATTATAAAGAGGTGTGCTTTTCAAGATGATGAAGAGCTATGCTGTTTAGATTTAAGGACTTAACACAAAAAGGAAAAATTGGTAAGTGAATGAATGAAGTGATTGAGTAGTCACTGTTAATTCTGGGGACTCTTCAGTGTCCAGGGAGTATCAGGACATGGATCTTTCTGCTCAAGGGGAGATATTTTCAGAGTTCCCCACCAAGGGAACATCCTCTCTGTTATGGACTAAAGTTTATGTTTCGCCCAAATTCATATGGGATGGTATGTGAAAGTAGGTTCTTTGGGAGTTAATTTGATTATGAGGGTGGAGCCCTCGTGAATGGGATTAGTACATTTATAATAAGAGACATGAGAGGGATGATCTTCCTATCTCCCATGTGAGGACACATCAAAAAGGCTGCCACTTACAAACCCTAACCCTAAAACCTGACCATGCTGGCACCTTGTTGGCAAGATCATGCTTGGACTTCCAGCCCCCAGAACTGTGAGAAAGAAATTTTTGTTGTTTAAGCCACCCAGTCTATGCTATTTGTTGTAGCAGCCTGAGTTGACTATGACACTACCCATCACCTGAGTAAGTGAGGGTGATCAAGGGCAAGGCCTACATCAGCACAGAATACTTGGGTTGGAGGGACCAAGACCTGCAACATCAAAGACATGGCTATTGCATGGCAGAGGGAGCTGGGGGAAAGAAAAACCTTTTGCAGCTGCCAGTTAATAAAGACCTAATAGAATTGATGTTTGAGATATGTTTTTGCTACTCAAGACATGTCTAAAGAGCAAAAAGGATCTCCACTATTATAGCATATACTTTCCCCCATAAGTATAACTGAAAAATTTAAACGACTCATGAAAATGATTTATTTCTCACTCAGTGAGCTATTTTTACACATGTCTTGAAGCAGTTTTACAAATGGACTTTATTATTTTTATATAGGAGGCATGATGGAGCCCTTCAGATTTTAGATGCTGCTAACTTGACATTTCACCCTCAATGTATCCAGCGTTTTGATTCTCTGGTAAGGACAATTACTTTCTCAGATGTCTTCATTTTTTCTTCATTTGTATCATCAGCACCAGCAGCTGATTTTCTTATGGGAGCAATTTTTCACGCAGAAACAAAACTTTAGTCACTTCATAAAATTTGTGGCATATAAGACAACAAAGTAGAGAATGACTGAATAGTGTTGAGTTGCAGGTTCAGAGATCTGGCTCAGGTAATTCATTAGCTAAGTTGGTGACTTGGTTCAGACCACTGATCCTGCAGAACATACAATTGAAATTTGTGTCTTAAGATGCTGAAAAATAGTACCTGCCATGGACCTTCAGTGACATTCTAGAATGGTCAAAACTGTGAATGCTAAATACAAAAGGCCTTGTAGAGACAGAAGTTTTCTGTACTTAAAAATTGTATATTGAATGGCTGCAAAGGTAGAGGAGAAGTAAGAAGCAGCATTAGCCAAAGCAATCTGAAATAGAAACAAAAGCATTTGGGGCAGATATGAATGCCCTTGAGCACTACTTGACAGTTACTACCTGCTTTGCAGTGTGTAGGAAATGGGATGTGAACCCATTGTATATCCTCTGTCGTTTGTTGTGTATTGACAAGCAGAGTAACCTGGATGGTGTCCTCACTATAGAGAAGGAACATGGGAATTCTCAAGAAATGATTTTGTCACCTTCATGAAGTTTCAGGTTAAAGAATCTCTGCAGGTACTTTATGCAGATAACCAAGCTGAGTGAATAAGAAATGATTGTTATAGTCAAGATTCTGATCCTTATAAGGACCAAATATTCTGCTTCAGTGAAGTTTTTTTTTTTTTTTTTTCTTTCCTGTATGGGAGGCCTAGCTATTGCATATATCCTCCCAATGGCAGGCAGGGTACAAACACTAGACACAGTACTTTCTATTTGCATACTTGTTTGACTTGTTTCAAGAAATTCAAATATCTTGAGGCCTAAAGTTATACACAGTTCAAAGATGATTTACATTACAAGAAATTCCTTTAAAAGTTATTGCTTAAAAAAAACCATTTCTCAATATACTTAAGTTCTGGCTTACCAAAAAGTGATTTTGAACACCTTTTTAGTGGTAAACCTTGCATGTCCGGTCCAGCACAGGTTTAGTCGTTGCCCTTCTCTGGCCCCAGATCACAGGCCGGTGCTCCCTTCTACTACATTGTGGTCCATATGGACCTTGGCACTCAATCAGCTCTTTTTTTTTTTTTTTTTAATAAACTTATTTATTTATTTTTTGGCTGCATTGGGTCTTCGTTGCTGCACGTGGGCTTTCTCTAGTTGCAGCGAGTGGGGGCTACTCTTCCTTGTGGTGCGTGGGCTTCTCATTGCAGTGGCTTCTCTTGTTGTGGAGCACGGGGTCTAGGCACGTGGGCTTCAGTAGTTGTGGCTCACGGGCTCTAGAGCGCAGGGTCAGTAGTTGTGGCGTACGGGCTTAATTGCTCCGCGGCATGTGGGATCTTCCCGGACCAGGGCTTGAACCCGTGTCCCCTGCATTGGCAGGCGGATTCTTAACCCCTGCACCACCAGGGAAGCCACTCAATCAGCTCTTGATGACAATGATGCCAACTTCCTCTTCAGCAACTCTACCCCTGAGTCCAGGGTGACTCAGCACCTTCAATGACTCTCTTCCTGTTCAAGACTGAGACCGCAGGGGCTCTGTAAAAGTTCTCCTCCTCTGTGCCCTGGTGCCTGGAGGACTCCTCTTGGCACTGACTGAGCCTACCTGCTACAACTGGCCTGCATTTGGGTAGAGACCTCTGGCCTCGATTCTGTTGTCTTCTCTGCCTGCTTCCTTAGAACTGATGATTCAGAGGTTCCCTGATTCCGAGTGTTCTGTGTCCTTGACAAGCTTTCTCATTTCCCTTTGTTCTGAGTCTCACCATGTGGATCAGTCTCATCCTCTCACTCACCAGCTTGCTCCTGCAGTCCCAGCCCAAGTCGGGGACCACTTGTCTGGGAGGGAGCTAGATACCCTAAGTGACCTTGCAGATGCTTGTGTGTTCCAATGATGTTGGCACAAGACCGCTCGTGAGTATGCATGGAGGGCAGTCGTGGAGCAGCTGCTCACTGGAATCCTCCCCAGGAGCTCCGACAAGGCCCCCTGGCAGCACTCCATTCACTCTTACTTCCCAACACAGGCACTGCTGGAAATGTTAAAGTGAGTAAAATTATGCATCAGGAGGACTCTATTCTCATTTCATACACACGTTTGGATATCAGTGGTAATTAAGGATTGGTATGAAGTCAACTCTTAAAATCTTGGGAGAACTACTGAGATTTCAGATCACTTTCTCCCATACTGAGTCGTCATGGGCCTGTGCTGGCTGCCAAGGAATCCTGAGAAAGCAAGGTTCTGAATTCTCCCTTGGGGAGGCGTTAGTCTTAATGTGGAAAATTTCCGAAACCTAAGAAAGCTATTCAAACTGTACTGGGTGCTAGAAATTACGAAAAATATCCTTGGTACTCACTGTTCACACTGTTGATTCTGTTCTGTGCTTCAACAATGTCTTGGAAATGGAGATAATGCCTTTCACCCCTCATTAGTTCTCTCATCATCTTATGTAGATTCATTATTATAATTACAAAAAATTACTAGAAGAAAAAGAGGCTACAAAGAAGTACTACTTTTTAAAAGAGTATTTTTATTTTTGTTAAAAAAGCACACGCCCATAATTTTTAAAAGTCAAGTACTGCTAGAAGTCTTACTTTAAACATGCCCAGCCATCCCTTGCTTAACAGCTCCTTCCTCTCCCAGGAAGCAATCTCTTTTAACTTTTAATCTTTTTTTCTTCTGATATTTGCCTCCATATTTCTACATAATGTGGATACACTGCTCTGTCTTGATAAATTACCTTTAGACATTATTTATTGCCTTCCTATTATGGGGAGATGAGAATTTTAAATCTCTATTACTACTTTCTCTTCACACTTCCAATATAATTAGCGCACTGTTCAGTATAATCCATATTTACTGTTTTTAAATAGTACAACTTTAATATTGCCAACTTCTGAATAAAGAGTATACTATTTTATTTCCTACTTGAACAAGTTGTTTTTAATAGGTATCTCATTTATTTTGACTTCTTTTACTTTTTGGAATCTCTGGCTAAATCTTCCCACATCTTCCCATAGTTCTACAAAATTACACTCAATTCAATTTTTTAATCACACATCTGTCAGATAATCTATCAGTTAACATTTTAAACTTCCTTTAACCTCCTAGCATCCTCCTCCTCTTTTCTCAGTCATTACTATTATTTCCCTGGATGGTTTCACATCCTGAACATTCCTTTTGACTTTCTTCTATGTTGAGTCTCCTATTTCCTGAATCCCATGTACTCTTTTATTCTTAGTTAACTCCATCGTCTTGGTGGAGCACATTCTCCTGTAGTATTCTGAGAAAAGTAAGCATGAGAGGTAAATTGTAAGAGACTCTGTCTTATTCTACTTTCAAAATTGGTTGATAGTTAAATGTGTATAAAATTTATGTTTGAAACCATTTTACTCGTTTTAAAGTTATTGTTCTACTTTCTTCTAGCTTCCAGTATTGCTGTTAAAAAATCCATTGCCATTCTCATTCCTGACTTTTTGTATGACTTTCTTCCCCCCATTCTGGAAGCTTTTAAGATCTTTTGAGATCTTCCTTTATCCACGGTGCTGTGAAATTTCACATAGATATGCTTTTATCTATTGTGTTATATACTTGGTGGGCTCTTTTAATCCAAATAGTTCTTTTCTTCAGTCCTAGGAAATTTACTTGTAGTATTTTTTTAAAAAATTCAACATTTTAATCATTTTTAAGTACACAATTCAGTGCCATTAAATACATTTACAATGTTGTACGTACATCACCACTATCCATTTACAGAACTTTTCATCATCCCAAACAGAAACTCTTCTTATTAAAAATTAATTCCCCATTTCTACCCCAAACCCTCCCCCCCCCGGGCCTCTTTTCTCCTTTCAACCACTACTCGACTTTCTATCTCTATGAATTTGCCTGTTCTAGGTATGTCATATATGTGAAATCATCTAGTATTTGTCCTTTTGTGCCAGTTCACATAGCCTAATATTTTCAAGGTTCTACTTGTAGTATTTCTTTGAAAATTTCTTCCCCACTATTTTTTCTGTTCTCTCTTTTTGGAATTCCTATTAGTCAGATATTAGGCCTCTTGGACTTTAGTTTGTTTGTTTGTTTTTTTCTTTTGTTTGTTTGTTTGTTTACTGCAGGTTCTTATTAGTCATCAATTTTTTACATATCAGTGTATATATGTCAATCCCAATCGCCCAACTCAGCAGACCACCATCCCCACCCCACCGCAGTTATCCACCCTTGGTGTCATACTTTTCTCCTCTACATCTGTGTCTCACCTTCTGCCCTGCAAACCGGCTCATCTGTACCATTTCTCTAGGTTCCACATACATGCATTAATATACGATATTTGTTTTTCTCTTTCTGACTTACTTCACTCTGTATGACAGTCTCTAAGTCCATTCACATCTCAACAAATGACTCAATTTCATTCCTTTTTATGGCTGAGTAATATTCCATTGTATATATGTACCACATCTTCTTTATCCATTCGTCTGTCGATGGGCATTTAGGTTGCTTCCATGACCTGGCTATTGTAAATAGTGCTGCATGAACATTGGGGTGCATGTGTCTGGTTGAATTATGGTTTTCTCTGGGTATATGCCCAGTGGTGGGATTGCTGGATAATATGGTAGCTCTATTTTTAGTTTTTAAAGAAACCTCCATATTGTTCTCCATAGTGGCTGTATCAATTTACATTCCCACCAACAGTGCAAGAGAGTTCACTTTTCTCCACACCCTCGCCAGCATTTGTTGTTTGTAGATTTTCTGATGATGCCCATTCTAACTGGTGTGAGGTGATACCTCATTGTAGTTTTGATTTGCATTTCTCTAATGATTAGTGATGTTGAGCAGCTTTCATGTGCTTCTTGGCAATCTGTATGTCTTCTTTGGAGAAATGTCTATTTAGGTCTTCTACCCAGTTTTGGATTGGGTTGTTTGTTTCTTTAATATTGAGCTGCCTGAGCTGTTTATATATTTTGGAGATTAAGCCTTTGTACATTGATTCGTTTGCAAATATTTTCTCCCATTCTGAGGGTTGTCTTTTCATCTTTTTATGGTTTCCTTTGCTGTGCAAAAGCTTTTAAGTTTCATTAGGTCCAATCTGTTTATTTTTGTTTTTATTTCCATTACTCTAAGAGGTGGATCCAAAAAAATCTTGCTGTGATTTATGTCATAGAGTGTTCTTCCTATGTTTTCCTCTAAGAGTTTTATACTGTCCAGTCTTACATTTAGGTCTCAAATCCATTTTGAGTTTATTTTTGTGTATGGTGTTAGGGAGTGTTCTAATTTCATTCTTTTACATGTAGCTGTCCAGTTTTCCCAGCACCACTTATTGAAGAGACTGTCTTTTCTCCATTGTATATCTTTGCCTCCTTTGTCATAGATTAGTTGACTGTGGCTGCGTGGGTTTATCTCTGGGCTTTCTATCTTGTTCCATTGATCTATGTTTCTGTTTTTGTGCCAGTACCATATTGTCTTGATTACTGTAGCTTTGTAGTATAGTCTGAGCTCAGGGAGTCCGATTCCTCCAGCTCTGTTTGTTTCCCTCAAGACTGCTTTGGCTATTCGGGGTCTTTTGTGTCTCCATACAAATTTTAAGATGATTTGTTCTAGTTCTGTAAATAATGCCATTGGTAATTTGATAGGGATTGCATTGAATCTGTAGATTGCTTTGGGTAGTATAGTCATTTTCACAATATTGATTCTTCCAATCCAAGAACATGGTATATCTCTCCATCTGTTGATATCATCTTTCATTTCTTTCATCAGTGTCTTATAGTTTTCTGCATACAGGTCTTTGTTTCCCTAGGTAGGTTTATTCCTAGGTATTTTATTCCTTTTGTTGCAATGGTAAATGAGAATGTTTCCATAATTTCTCTTTCAGATTTTTCATCATTAGTGTATAGGAATGCAAGAGATTTCTGTGCATTAATTTTGTATCCTGCAACTTTACCAAATTCATTGATTAGCTCTACTAGTTTTCTGGTGGCATCTTTAGAATTCTCTATGTGTAGCATCATGTCATCTGCAAATAGTGACAGTTTTTCTTCTTCTTTCCCAATTTGTATTCCTTTTATTTCTTTTTCTTCTCTGACTGACATGGCCAGGACTTCCAAAACTATGTTGAATAATAGTGGTGAGAGTGGGCATCTTTCTCTCATTCCTGATCTTAGAGGAAATGCTCTCAGTTTTTCACCATTGAGAATGATGTTTGCTGTGGGTTTGTCATATATGGCCTTTATTATGTTGAGGTAGGTTCCCTCTATGCCCATTTTCTGGAGAGTTTTTTTTAACATAAATGGGTGTTGAATTTTGTCAAAAGCTTTTTCTGCATCTATTGAGATGATCATATGGTTTTTATTCTTCAATTTGTTAATATGGTGTATCGAATTGATTGATTTGCGTATATTGAAGAATCCTTGCATCCCTGGGATAAATCCCACTTGATCATGGTGTATGATCCTTTTAATGAGTTGTTGGATTCTGTTTGCTAGTATTTTGTTGAGGATTTTTCCATCTATATTCATCACTGATAATATCACGGTATTTTCTGTAATTTCTGTCTGTAATTTTCTTTTTTTGTAGTATCTTTGTCTGGTTTTGGAATCAGGGTGATGGTAGCCTCATAGAATGAGTTTGGGAGTGTTCCTTCCTCTGCAATTTTTTGAAAGAGGTTGAGGAGGATGGGTGTTAGCTCTTCTCTAAATGTTTGATAGAATTCACCTGTGAAGACATCTGGTCCTGGACTTTATTTGTTGGAAGATTTTTAATCACAGTTTCAATTTCATTACTTGTGATTGGTCTGTTCATATTTTCTTTTTCTTCCTGGTTCAGTCTTGGAAGGTTATACCTTTCTAAGAATTTGTCCATTTTTTCCAGGTTGTCCATTTTATTGGCATAGAGTTTCTTGTAGTAGTCTCTTAGGATGCTTTGTATTTCTGTAGTGTCTGTTGTAACTTCTCCTTTTTCATTTCTAATTTTATTGATTTGAGTCCTCTCCCTCTTTTTCTTTATGAATCTCGTTAATGGTTTATCAATTTTGTTTATCTTCTCAAAGAACCAGCTTTTAGTTTTATTGATCTTTGCTATTGTTTTCTTTGTTTCTATTTCATTTATTTCTGCTCTGATCTTTATGATTTCTTTCCTTCTGCTACCTTTGGGTTTTGTTTGTTTTTCTTTCTCTGGTTCCTTTAGGTGTAGGGTTAGACTGTTTACTTGAGATTTTTCTTGTTTCTTGAGGTAGGCTTGTATGTCTATAAACTTCCTTCTTAGAATTGCTTTTGCTGCATCCCATAGGTTTTGGATCATCATGTTTTCATTGTCGTTTGTCTCTAGGTATTTTTTGATTCCCTCTTTGATTTATTATTTGATCTCTTAGTTGTTTAGTAACGTATTGTTTATTCTCTATGTGTTTGTGTTTTTTACGTTTTTTTCCCTTTAATTCATTTCTAATCTCATAGTGTTGTGCTCAGAAAAGATGCTTGACATGATTTCAGTGTTCTTAAATTTACTGAGGCTTGATTTGTGACCCAAGATGTGATCTATCCTGGAGCATTTTCCGTGTGCACTTGAGAAGAAAGCGTAATCTGCTGTTTTGGGTTGGAATGTCATATAAATATCAATTAAATCTATTTGGTCTATTGTGTCATTTAAAGCTTCTGTTTCCATATTTATTTTCATTTTGGATGATCTGTTCAGTGGTATAAATGAGTTGTTAAAGTCCCCCACTATTATTGTATTACTGTCCATTTCCTCTTTTATAGCTTTTAGCAGTTGTCTTATGTATTGAGGTGCTCCTATGTTGGGTGCATATATATTTATAATTGTTATATCTTCTTCTTGGATTGATCACTTGATCATTATGTAGTGTCCTTCCTTGTCTCTTGTAACATTCTTTATTTTAAAGTCTATTTTGTCTGATATGATAATTGCTACTCCAGCTTTGTTTTGATTTCCATTTGCATGGAATATCTTTTTCCATCCCCTCACTTTCAGTCTGTATGTGTCCCTAGGTCTGAAGTGGGTCTCTTGTACACAGCATATATATGGGTCTTGTTTTTGTATACATTCAGCAAGCCTGTGTCTTTTGGTTGGAGCATTTACTCCATTCACGTTTAAGGTAATTATTGATACGTATGTTCCTATGCCCATTTTCTTAATTTTTTTTTTTTTTTTTTAGGGCTTTTTTTCCTTCATTTCTGATTTTATTAGCTGTCTTCTAACTATTGTTGATAATACCTGTTTTTTCTTTTTTTTTTTTCCACACACACACACACTGTATTTTATTTTTACAAGAGATAAATAGACTGACACCAAGCATTGTACATGGATGACCACAACAAAAGCAACAATGATTGCAATTACCAAACATGAAACACACTCATACTATGTCATAATATTGACATTCAGTCCAGTAATCCTCCACTGTAACAGCTCCTTTACTTTGCAGTGAAAATTGATTTGTATATTCTTTGCCTCTGAGTCCTTGTGGGATTTTTTTTTTTTTTTAATTCAGACAGAAAGTCACAAAAATTATACTCATCCTCATCAGTTCACTCAGTCCCATGTAATTAATTGTTTTTTTTACCTTGATCTTTTGTTAGCACTTTTATGAGTTCATCAGTTTTTCATCAGAGTTCTGAAAATGTTTATTCATTCAGTTCAGCAGTACAGTCAGTTACCAGAAACCTGTACTTGTCAGAGTCTTTTCCATGAATTTCTTGAAGATGAAACCCTTTTATAGGAACATATTTGCAAAAGCATCAGAGTACACCCAGAACTGTCTGTAAATGACAAAAGACTTAAAAATGACCACGGTAAAAGATTTGATGAAAGTTCATAATAATGCAGTTGACAAGAAAATTAGTTATTTCTGAGATATACATTTTAAAGTAATAACTAGGATTATTACTTATAACATTATACCAGAACATATAAGATTTTTAGAAATTTCATGTAATGTCTGAAACATTTATATTAACATATTTCCATACATATTTCCATACAAATACAAATATAAGATTTTTAGGAATTTCATGTAATGTCTGAAACATTTACATTAACATATTTCCATACAAATAACCCAATGAAAGTTTAGTATTAGTTGTTTTGTTTGGTTTTTTATACTGCAGGTTCTTATTAGGCATCAATTTTATACATATCAGTGTATGCATGTCAATCCCAATCACCCAATTCAGCACACCACCATCCCCACCTCACCGCAGTTTTCCCCCCTTGGTGTCCATATGTCCATTCTCTACATCTGTGTCTCAACTTCTGCCCTGCAAACTGGCTCATCTGTACATTTTTTCTAGGTTCCACATACATGCATTAATATATGATATTTGTTTTTCTCTTTCTGACTTACTTCACTCTGTATGACAGTCTCTAGATCCATCCACGTCTCAACAAATGACTCAATTTCGTTCCTTTTTATGGCTGAGTAATATTCCATTGTGTATATGTACCACATCTTCTTTATCCATTCGTCTGTTGATGGGCATTTAGGTTGCTTCCATGACCTGGCTATTGTAAATAGTGCTGCAATGAACATTCGGGTGCATGTGTCTTTTTGAATTACGGTTTTCTCTGGGTATATGCCCAGTAGTGGGATTGCTGGGTCATATGGTAATTCTATTTTTAGTTTTTTAAGGAACCTCCATATTGTTCTCCATAGTGGCTGTATCAATTTACATTCCCACCAACAGTGCAAGAGGGTTCCCTTTTCTCCACACCCTCTCCAGCATTTGTTGTTTGTAGATTTTCTGATGATGCCCATTCTAACAGGAGTGAGGTGATACCTCATTGTAGTTTTGATTTGCATTTCTCTAATAATTAGTGATGTTGAGCAGCTTTTCATGTGCTTCGTGGCCGTCTGTATGTCTTCTTTGGAGAAATGTCTATTTAGGTCTTCTGCCCATTTTTGGATTGGGGTGTTTGTTTCTTTGATATTGAGCTGAATGAGCTGTTTATATATTTTGGAGATTAATCCTTTGTCCGTTGATTCATTTGCAAATATTTTCTCCCATTCTGAGGGTTGTCTTTTCGTCTTGTTTATGGTTACCTTTGCTGTGCAAAAGCTTTGAAGTTTCATTAGGTCCCACTTGTTTATTTTTGTTTTTATTTCCATTACTCTAGGAGGTGGATCAAAAAAGATCTTGCTGTGATTTATGTCAAAGAGTGTTCTTCCTATGTTTTCCTCTAAGAGTTTTATAGTGTCCAGTCTTATATTTAGGTCTCTAATCCATTTTGAGTTTATTTTTGTGTATGGTGTTAGGGAGTGTTCTAATTTCATTCTTTTACATGTAGCTGTCCAGTTTTCCCAGCACCACTTATTGAAGAGACTGTCTTTTCTCCATTGTATATCTTTGCCTCCTTTGTCATAGATTAGTTGACCATAGGTGCGTGGGTTAATCTCTGGGCTTTCTATCTTGTTCCATTGATCTATGTTTCTGTTTTTGTGCCAGTACCATATTGTCTTGATTACTGTAGCTTTGTAGTATAGTCTGAAGTCAGGGAGTCTGATTCCTCCAGCTCCATTTTTTTGCCTCAAGACTGCTTTGGCTATTCGGGGTCTTTTGTGTCTCCATACAAATTTTAAAATGATTTTTTCTAGCTCCGTAAAAAATGCCATTGGTAATTTGATAGGGATTGCATTGAATCTGTAGATTGCTTTGGGTAGTATACTCATTTTCACAATGTTGAATCTTCCAATCCAAGAACATGGTATATCTCTCCATCTGTTGGTATCATCTTTCATTTCTTTCATCAGTGTCTTATAGTTTTCTGCATACAGGTCTTTTGTCTCCCTAGGTAGGTTTATTCCTAGATATTTTATTCTTTTTGTTGCAATGGTAAATGGGAGTGTTTCCATAATTTCTCTTTCAGATTGTTCATCATTAGTGTATAGGAATGCAAGAGATTTCTGTGCATTAATTTTGTATCCTGCAACTTTACCATATTCATTAATTAGCTCTAGCAGTTTTCTGGTGGCAGTTTTAGGATTCTCTATGTATAGTATCATGTCATCCGCAAACAGTGACAGTTTTACTTCCTCTTTTCCAATTTGTATTCCTTTTATTTCTTTTTCTTCTCTGATTGCCGTGGCTAGGACTTCCAGAACTATGTTGAATAATAGTGGTGAGAGTGGACATCCTTGTCTCGTTCCTGATCTTAGAGGAAATGCTTTCAGTTTTTCACCATTGAGAATGATGTTTGCTGTGGGTTTGTCATATATGGCCTTTATTATGTTGAGGTAGGTTCCCTCTATGCCCACTTTCTGGATATTTTTTATCATAAATGGGTGTTGAATTTTGTCAAAAGCTTTTTCTGCATCTATTGAGATGATCATATGGTTTTTATTCTTCAGTTTGTTAATATGGTGTATCACATTGATTGATTTGCATATATTGAAGAATCCTTGCATCCCTGGGATAAATCCCACTTGATCGTGGTGTATGATCCTTTTAATGTGTTGTTGGATTCTGTTTGCTAGTATTTTGTTGAGGATTTTTGCATCTATATTCATCAGTGATATTGGTCTGTAATTTTCTTTTTTTGTAGTGTCTTTGTCTGGTTTTGGTATCAGGGTGATGGTGGCCTCATAGAATGAGTTTGGGAGTTGTCCTTCCTCTGCAATTTTTTGGAAGAGTTTGAGAAGGATGGGTGTTAGCTCTTCTCTAAATGTTTGATAGAATTCACCTGTGAAGCCATCTGGTCCTGGACTTTTGTTTGTTGGAAGATTTTTAATCACAGTTTCAATTTCATTACTTGTGATTGGTCTGTTCATATTTTCTGTTTCTTCCTGATTCAGTCTTGGAAGGTTATACCTTTCTAAGAATTTGTCCATTTCTTCCAGGTTGTCCATTTTATTGGCATAAAGTTGCTTATAGTAGTCTCTTAGGATGTTTTGTATTTCTGCAGTGTCAGTTGTTACTTCTCCTTTTTCATTTCTAATTGTGTTGATTTGAGTCCTCTCCCTTTTTTCTGGATAAGTTTGGCTAATGGTTTATCAATTTTGTTTATCTTCTCAACGAAACAGCTTCTAGTGTTATTGATATTTGCTATCATTTCCTTCATTTCTTTTTCATTTATTTCTGATTTGATCGTTATGATTTCTTTCCTTTTGATAACTTTGGGGTATTTTTGTTCTTTGTTCTCTAATTGCTTTAGGTGTAAGGTTAGGTTGTTTATTTGAGATGTTTCTTGTTTCTTAAGGTAGGATTGTATTGCTATAAACTTCCCTCTTAGGACTGCTTTTGCTGCATCCCATAGGTTTTGGTTCATTGTGTTTTCATTGTCATTTGTTTTGAGGTATTTTTTGATTTCCTCTTTGATTTCTTCAGTGATGTCTTGGTTATTAAGTGGTGTATTGTTTAGCCTCCATGTGTTTGTATTTCTTACAGATTTTTTCCTTTAATTGATATCTAGTCTCATAGTGTTGTGGTCAGAAAAGATACTTGATACAATTTCAATTTTCTTAAATTTATGAAGGCTTGATTTGTGACCCACGTTATGATCTATCCTGTAGAATGTTCCATGAGCACTTGAGAAGAATGTGTATTCTGTTGTTTTTGGATGGAATGTCCTATAAATATCAATTAAGTTCATCTTGTTTAATGTATCATTTAAAGCTTGTGTTTCCTTATTTATTTTCATTTTGGATGATCTGTTCATTGGTGAAAGTGGGGTGTTAAAGTCCCCTACTATGATTTTGTTACTGTTGATTTCCCCTTTTATGACTGTTAGTATTTGCCTTATGTATTGAGGTGCTCCTATGTTGGGTGCATAAATATTTACAATTGTTATACCTTCTTCTTGGAATGATCCCCTGATCATTATGTAGTGTCCTTCTTTGTCTCTTGTAATAGTGTTTGTTTTAAAGTCTATTTTGTCTGATATGAGAATGCTCCTCCAGCTTTCTTTTGATTTCTATTTGCATGGAATATCATTTTCCATCCCCTCACTTTCAGTGTGTATGTGTTGCTAAGTCTGAAGTGGGTCTCTTGTACAAAGCGTAAATACAGGTCTTGTTTTTGAATCCATTCAGCCGGTCTATGTCTTTTGGGTGGAGCAATTAATCCATTTACATTTAATGTAATTATCGATATGTGTGTCCCTACTTCCATTTTCTGAATTGTTTTGGGTTTATTATTGTCGGTGTTTTCCTTCACTTGTGTTTCCTGCCTGGAGAAGTTCCTTTAGCATTTTTTGTAAATCTGGTTTGGTGGTGCTGAATTCTCTTAGCTTTTGCTCATCTGTAAAGCTTTTAATTTCTCCATCAAATCTGAATTAGATCCTTGCTGGGTAGAGGAATCTTGGTTGTAGGTTTCTCTGCTTCATCACTTTAAATATGTCTTGCCACTCCCTTCTGGCTGCAGAATTTCTGGTGAAAATCAGTTGTTAACCTTATGGGGATTCCCTTATGTGTTGTTTGTTGTTTTTCCCTTGCTGCTTTTAATATTTGTTCTTTGTATTTAATTTTGATAGTTTGATTAATATGTGTATTGGCATGTTTCTCCTTGTATTTATCCTGCATGGGACTCTCTGTGATTCCTGGACTTGATTAACTATTGCCTTTCCCATATTAGAAAAGTTTTCAACTATAATCTCTTCAAATATTTTCTCATTCCCTTTCTTTTGCTCTTCTTCTTTTGGGACCCCTATAATTTGAATGTTGGTGCGTTTAATGTTATCCCATAGGTCTCTGAGACTGTCCTAACTCTTTTCATTCTTTTTTCTTTATTCTGCTCTGCAGTAGTTATTTCCAATATTTTATCTTCCAGGTCACTTATCCCTTCTTCTGCCTCAATTATTCTGCTAGTGATCCGTTCTGGAGAATTTTAAATTTCATTTATTGTGTTTTTCAACATTGTTTGTTTGTTCTTTAGTTCTTCTAAGTCCTTGTGAAACGTTTCTTGTATTTTCTCCATTTTATTTCCAAGATTTTGGCTCATATTTACTATCATTATTCTGAATTCTTTTTCAGGTAGACTGCCTATTTCCTCTTCATTTGTTTGGTCTGGTGGGTTTTTTCCTTGCTCCTTCATCTGCTGTGTGTTTCTCTGTCTTCTCATTTTGCTTCACTTACTGTGTTTGGGGTGTCCTTTTTGCAGGCTGCAGGATCATAGTTTCTGTTGTTTTTGGTGTCTGTCCCCAGTGGATAATGTTGGTTCGGTGAGTTGTGTAGGCTTCCTGGTGGAAGGGAGTAGTGCCTGTGTTCTGGTGGATGAGTCTGGATCTTGTACTTCTGGTGGGCCAGCCCATGGCTGGTGGTGTGTTTTGGGGTGTCTGTGGCCTTATTATGATTTTAGGCAGCCTCTGTGCTGATGGATGGGGTTGTGTTCCTGTCTTGCTAGTTTTTGGCATAGGGTGTCTTGCACTGTTGCTTGCTGTTTGTTCAGTGGAGCTGGGTCTTGGCATTGAGATGGAGATCTCTGGATATTTTTGCCATTTGATATTACGTGGAGCTAGGATTTCTCTTGTGGACCAGTGTCCTGATCTTGGCTCTCCCACCTCAGTGGCACAGCCCTGAGGCCTGGCTAGAGCACCAAGAGCCTGTCCTCCACATGGCTCAGAATAAAAGGGAGAAAAGAAGAAAGAAAGAAGAAGAGAAAATAAAATAAAGTAAAATAATATAAAATAAATTTATTAAAATAAAAAATAAAAAAGAATTATTAAGAAAAAAAAATTTTAAGTAATAAAAAAAAGGAAAAAAAAGGACAGAGAGAACCTTAGGAAAAATTGTAAAAGCAAAGCTATACAGACAAAATCACACATAGACACATACACATATACATTCACAAAAAGGGAAAAATATATATATATCGTTGCTCCCAAAGTCCACCTTCTCAATTCGGGATGATTTGCTGTCTATTCAGGCATTCCACCGATGCAGGGTACATCAAGTTGACTGTGGAGAGTTAATCTGCTGCTCCTGAAGGTGCGGGGAGAAATTTTTCTTTCTCTTCTTTGTTTGTACAGCTCCTGGGGTCAGCTTTGGATTTGGACCCGCCTCTGCATGTAGGTCGCCTGAGGGCGTCTGTTCTTTGCTCAGACAGGACGGGGTTAAAGGAGCAGCTGATTCGGGGGCTCTGGCTCACTTAGGCCGGGAGGAGGGAGGGGTACGGATACGGAGTGAGCCTGCGGCCGCAGAGGCCAGCATGACATTGCACCAGCCTGAGGCATACTGTGTGTTCTCCTGGGAGGGTTGTCCCTGGATCACGGGACACTGGCAGTGGCGGGCTGTACAGGCTCCCAGGAGAGATGGTGTGGATAGTGACCTGTGCTTGCACACAGGCTTCTCTGTGGCTGCAGCAGCAGCCTTAGCTTCTCATGCCCGTCTCTGGGATCTGCGCTGATAGCCACGGCTCGCGCCCATCTCTGGAACTCATTTAAGCGACACTCTTAATCCACTCTCCTCCCACACCAGGAAACAAAGAGGCAAAAATAAGTCTCTTGTCTCTTTGGCAGCTCCAGACTTTTTCCGGACTCCCTCCCAGCTAGCTGTGGCGCACTACACCCCTTCAGGCTGTGTTTATGTAGCCAACACCAGTCTTCTCCTTGGGATCCGACCACCGAAGCCCGAGCCTCTCCTCCCAGCCCCCGCCCGCCCCAGCGGGTGAGCAGACAAGCCTCTCGGGCTGGTGAGTGCTACTCGGTACCGATCCTCTGTGCAGGAATCTCTCCGCTTTGCCCTCCACACTTCTGTTGCTGCACTCTCCTCCGTGGCTCCGAAGTTCCCCCCTCCGCCACCTGCAGTCTCCACCCACGAAGGGGCTTCCTGGTGTGTGGAAACCTTTCCTCCTTCACAGCTCGCTGCCACTGTTGCAGGTCCCATCCCTATTCTTTTGTCTCTGTTTTTTCCTTTTTTGTTTCCCTACCCAGGTACTTGGGGAGTTTCTTGCCTTTTGGGAAGTCTGAGGTCTTCTGTCAGGGTTCAGTAGGTGCTCTGTAGGGGTTGTTCAACATGTAGATGTATTTCTGATATATTTGTGGAGAGGAAAGTGCTCTCTGTGTCTTACTCTTCCGCCATCTTGAGGCTTCTCTCTTATTTCGCTATTATAGATACTCATACTAAAGAATAACTAGAAGGTTCAGGGGTTATTTACCTCACCTCTTTTGCTTTCAACAGGGAAATCTATAAGTCACATGAACAGGTTGAAGTTCACACATTGGTGGGCAACATGGGAAACACTTTATTGAGCCTTCTTAATAACTCTGAAATCACACCAAATAGGCAATTATCTTCCTTGTTCAATTTCTAGCTCATGTTTTCAATATGTGATTTTGAAGTATGGGGTGGTATTTTTCTACAAAATGGCTCTACATATCAAAACAATCCTGAAGGGCAAAGTTAAGCTTAGGGAGGACAAGTGTCTGTGTCTTTGCTCCTCCCAGCACAGCTCGGTCCTCATATTTGAGCGTTTTCATATGTTTGTCATCCACTTGTATTACTTGGTCATTGAAGAGTAATGTTCTTATTTTTTGGTATTTTTTTTCTTAGATTGTTGGTATTTTTCTTATTGATATTTGCCAGCTCTAGTTACATATTAAAGAAATATGCATTGAGATTGGTTCAAGATGGTTGAGTAGAAGGACGTGCTGTCACTCCTTCCTGTGAGAACACTGGAATCACAACTAACTACTGAACAATGATCGACAGGATGACACTGGAACTCCCCAAAATAGATACCCCACATCCAAAGACAAAGAAGACAAAATGAGACCGTAGGAGGCAGGCAATCACAATAATATCAAATCCCATAACTGCTGGGTGAGTGACTCACAAACTGGAGAACCACAGAAGTCCACCCACTAGAGTGAAGGTTCTGAGCCCCACATCAGGCTTCCCAACCTGGGAAGTCCGGCAACAGGAGGAGGAATTCCTAGAGACTCAGACATTGAAGGCTAGCAACATTTGATTGCAGGACTCTGACAGGACTGGGGGAACAGAGACTCCACTCTTGGAGGGCACACACAAAGTAGTGTGCGCATCAGGACCCAGGGGAAGGAACAGTGACCCCAGGGGAGAATAACCAGATCTACCTGCTAGTGTTGAAGGGTCTGCTGCAGAGGCAGTGGGTGGTGTGGCTCACCATGAGGAGAAGGAAACTGGCAGAAGTTCTGGAAAGTACACTTTGGTGTGAGCCCCTCCAGAGTCAGCCATTAGCCTTAACAAAGAGCCCTGGTAAGTTCTAGTGTTGGGTCACCTCAGACCAAATAACCAACTGGGAGGGAACCCAGCAATACCCATCAACAGTCAAGTGGATTAAAGTTTTACTGAGCTCTGCCCACCAGAGCAACAGTCAGCTCTACCCACCACCAGTTCCTCTCATCAGGAAACTTGCACAAGCCTCTTAGATAGCCTCATCCACTACAGGGCAGACAGCAGAAGAAAGAAGAACTACAATCCTGCAGCCTGTGGAACAAAAACCGCAATCACAGAAAGATAGACAAGATGAAAAGGCAGAGGGTTATGTACCAGATGAAGGAACAAGAGAAAACCCCAGAAAAACAACTAAATGAAGTGGAGATAGGCAACTTTCCAGAAAAAGAACTCAGAATAATGATAGTGAAGATGATCCAGGACCTCAGAAAAAGAATGGAGGCAAAGATTGAGAAGATGCAAGAAATGTTTAACAAAGACCTAGAAGAATTAAAGAACAAACAAACAGAGATGAACAATACAAAAACTGAAATGAAAACTACACTAGAAGGAATCAATAGCAGAATAACTGAGGCAGAAGAATGGATAAGTGACCTGGAATACAGAATGGTGGAATTCACTGCTGAGGAAGAGAATAAAGAAAAAAGAATGAAAAGAAATAAAGACAGCTTAAGAGACCTCTGGGACAACATTAAATGCAACAACATTCACGTTATAAGGGTCCCAGAAGGAGAAGAGACAGAGAAAGGACCTGAGAAAATATTTGAAGAGACTATAGTCAAAAATTTCCCTAACATGGGAAAGGAAATAGCTACTCAAGTCCAGGATGTGCAGAGAGTCCCATACAGGATAAACTCAAGGAGAAACATGTCGAGACACATAGTAATCAAATTGACAAAAATTAAAGACAAAGAAAAATTATTGAAATCAGCAAGGGAAAAATGAGAAATAACATACAAGGGAACTCTCATAAGGTTAACAGCTGATTTCTCAGTAGAAATTCTACAAGCCAGAAGGGAGTGGCATGATATACAAGTGATGAAAGGGAAGAACCTACAACCAAGATTACACTACCGGCAAGGATCTCATTCAGATTCCATGGAGAAATCAAAAGCTTTAGAAACAAGCAAAAAGTTAAGAGAATTGAGCACCACCAAACCAGCTCTACAACAAATGCTAAAGGAACTTCTCTAAGTGGAAAACACAAGAGAAGGACCTACAAAACCAAACCCATAACAATTAAGAAAATGGTCATAGGAACATATATATCGATAATTACCTTAAACATCAATGGAGTAAAAGTTCCAACCAAAAGACACAGGCTTGCTGAATGGATACAAAAACAAGACTCATATATATGCTGTCTACAAAAGACCCACTTCAGACCTAGGGACACATACAGACTGAAAGTGAGGGGATGGAAAAAGATATTCCATGCAAATGGAAAACAAAAGAAAGCTGGAGTAGCAATACTCATATCAGATAAAATAGACTTTAAAATAAAGAACAAGAGACAAGGAAGGAAACTACATAATGATCAAGGGATCAATCCAAGAAGACGATATAACAATTATAAATATATATGCAACCAATAAAGGAGCACCTCAATACATAAGGCAACTACTAACAGTAACACAATAATATGGGGGACTTTAACACCTCACTTACACCAATGGACAGATCATCCAAACAGAAAATTAATAAGGAAACACAAGCTTTAAATGACACAACAGCCCAGATAGATTTAATTGATACTTATAGGACATTCTATCCAAAAAGAGCAGACTACACTTTCTTCTCAAGTGCACACGGAACATTCTCCAGGATAGATCACATCTTGGGTCACAAATCAAGCTTCAGTAAATTTAAGAATATTGAAACCATACCAAGCATCTTTTCTGACCACAATGCTATGAGATTAGAAATGAATAACAGGGAAAAACCTTAAAAAACACAAACACATGGAGGTTAAACAATATGTTACTAAATAACCAAGAGATCACTGAAGAAATCAAAGAGGAAATCAAAAAATACCTAGAGACAAATGACAATGAAAACACCATGATCCAAAACCTATGGGATGCAGGAAAGCAGTTCAAGAGAGAAGTTTATAGCTATACAAGCCTACGTCAAGAAACAAGAAAAATCTCAAACAATCTAACCTTACACCTAAAAGAACTAGAGAAAGAAGAACAAACAAAACCCGAAGTTAGCATAAGTAAAGAAATCATAAAGATCAGAGCAGAAATAAATGAAATAGAAACAAAGAAAACAAGAGAAAAGATGAATAAAACTAAAAGCTGGTTCTTTGAGAAGATAAACAAAATTGATAAACCATTAGCCAGACTCATCAAGAAAAGGAAGGAGAGGACTGAAATCCATAAAATTAGAAATGAAAAAGGAGAAGTTACAACAGACACCGCAGAAATACAAAGCATCCTGAGAGTACTACAAGCAATTCTATACCAATAACTGGATAACCTGGAAGAAATGGACAAATTCTTAGAAAGGTATAACCTTCCAAGACTGAACCAGGAAGAAATAGAAAATATGAACAGACCAATCACAAGTAATGAAATTGAAACTGTGATTAAATATCTTCCAACAAACAAAAGTCCAGGACCAGATGTCTTCACAGGTGAATTCTATCAAACATTTAGAGAAGAGCTAACACCCTTCCTTCTCAAACTCATCCAAAAAATTGTGGAGGAAGGAACACTCCCAAACTCATTTTATGAGGCCACCATCACCCTGATACCAAAACCAGACAAAGATACTACAAAAAAAGAAAATTACAGACCAATATCACTGATGAATACAGATGCAAAAATACTCAACAAAATACTAGCAAACAGAATCCAACAGCATATTAAAAGGATCATACACCATGATCAAGTGGGGTTTATCCCAGGAATGCAAGGATTCTTCAATATATGCAAATCAATCAATGTGATACACCATCTTTACAAATTGAAGGATAAAAACTATATGATCATCTCAATAGATGCAGAAAAAGCTTTTGACAAAATTCAACACCCATTTATGATAAAAAAAACTCTCCAGAAAATGGGCATAGAGGGAACCTACCTCAACATAATAAAGGCCATATACGACAAACCCACAGCAAACATCATTCTCAATGGTGAAAAACTGAGAGCATTTCCTCTAAGATCAGGAATGAGAGAAAGATGCCCACTCTCACCACTATTATTCAACATAGTTTTGGAAGTCCTGGCCATGTCAGTCAGAGAAGAAAAAGAAATAAAAGGAATACAAATTGGGAAAGAAGAAGAAAAACTGTCACTATTTGCAGATGACATGATGCTATACTTAGAGAATTCTAAAGATGCCACCAGAAAACTACTAGAGCTAATCAATGAATTTGGTAGAGTTGCAAGATACAAAATTAATGCACAGAAATCTCTTGCATTCCTATATACTAATGAGGAAAAATCTGAAAGAGAAATTAAGGAAACACTCCTATTTACCATTGCAACGAAAAGAATAAAATATCTAGGAATAAACCTACCTAAGGAGACAGAAGACCTGTATGCAGAAAATTATAGGACACTGATGAAAGAAATTAAAGATGATACAAATAGATGGAGAGATATACCATGTTCCTGGATTGGAAGAATCATCATTGTGAAAACGACTCTACTACCCAAAGCAATCTACAGATTCAATGCAATCCCTATCAAACTACCACTGGCATTTTTCACAGAACTAGAACAAAAAATTTCACAATTTGTATGGAAACACAAAAGACCCCGAATAGCCAAAGCAAAATTGAGAATGAAAAATGGAGTTGGGGGCATCAGGCTCCCTGACTTCAGACTATATTACAAAGCCACAGTAATCAAGACAGTTTGGGACTGGCACAAAAACAGAAATATAGATCAATGGAACAGGATAGAAAGCCCAGAGATAAACCCACGCACATATGGTCACCTTGTCTTTGATAAAGGAGGCAAGCATATACAGTGGAGAAAAGACAGCCTCTTCAATAAGTGGTGCTGGGAAAATTAGACAGATACATGTAAAAGTATGAAATTAGAACACTCCCTGACACCATGCACAAAAATAAACTCAAAATGGATTAAAAACCTAAGTGTAAGGCCAGACACTATCAAACTCTTAGAGGAAAACATAGGCACAACACTCTATGACATACAACACAGCAAGATTCTTTTTGACCCATCTCCTAGAGAAATGGAAATAAGAACACAAATAAACAAATGGGACCTAATGAAACTTAAAAGCTTTTGCACAGCAAAGGAAACCATAAACAGGACCAAAAGACAACCCTCAGAATGGGAGAAAATATTTGCAAATGAAGCAACTGACAAAGGATTAATCTCCAAGATTTACAAGCAGCTCATGCAGCTCAATAACAAAAAAACAAACAACCCAATCCAGAAATGGGCAGAAGACCTAAATAGACATTTCTCCAAAGAAGATATACAGATTGCCAACAGACACATGAAAGAATGCTCAACATCATTAATCATTAGGGAAATGCAAGTCAAAACTACAATGAGGTATTATCTCACACCGGTCAAAATGGCCATCATCAAAAAATCTAGAAACAATAAATGCTCGAGAGGGTGTGGAGGAAAGGGAACCCTCTTGCACTGTTGGTGGGAATGTAACTTGATACAGCCACTATGGAGAACAGTATGGAGGTTTCTTAAAAAACTACAAATAGAACTACCATATGACCCAGCAATCCCACTACTGGGCATATACCCTGAGAAAACCATAGTTCAAATAGAGTCATGTACCAAAATGTTCATTGCAGCTCTATTTACAATAGCCTGGACATGGAAGCAACCTAAGTGTCCATCATCGGATGAATGGATAAACAAGGTGTGGCACATATATACAATGGAATATTACTCAGCCATAAAAAGAAATGGAATGGAGGTATTTGTAATGAGGTGGATGGAGTTAGAGTCTGTCATACAGAGTGAAGTAAGTCAGAAAGAGAAAAACAAATACAGTATGCTAACACATATATATGGCATCTAAGGAAAAAAAAAAAAGGCCATGAAGAAACTAGTGGCAAGACGGGAATAAAGACACAGACCTACTAGAGAATGGATTTGAGGATATGGGAAGGGGGAGGGGTGAGATGTGACAGGGTGAGAGAGTGTCATGGACATATATACACTACCAAATGTAAAATAGATAGTTAGTGGGAAGCAGGCGCATAGCACAGGGAGATCAGCTCGGTGATTTGTGACCACCTAGAGAGGTGGGATGAGGAGGGTGGGAGGGAGGGAGATGCAAGAGGGAAGAGATATGGGAACATATGTATATGTATAACTTATTCACTTTGTTATAAAGCAGAAACTAACACACCATTCTAAAGCAATTATACTTCAATAAAGATGTTTAAATAAAAAAGCTATGCAGACAAAATCACACACAGAAGCATACACATACACACTCACAAAAAGAGAAAAAGGGAATATATATATATATATATATATATATATATATGTATATATATATATATATATACATATATATATCTATATATATATCTCATTGCTCCCAAAGTCCACCTTCTCAATTTGGGATGATTCGTTGTCTTTTCAGGTATTCCAGAGATGCAGGGTACATCAAGTTGATTGTGGAGATTTAATCCACTGCTGCTTAAGCTGCTGGGAGAAATTTCCCTTTCTCTTCTTTATTGGCACAGCTCCCGGGGTTCAGCTTTGGATTTGGACCCGCCTCTGCATGTAGGTCGCCTGAGGGCATCTGTTCTTCGCTCAGACAGGACGGGGTTAAAGGAGTAGCTGATTCAGGGGCTCTGGCTCACTCAGTCCTGGGGGAAGGGAGGGGTACGGAATGCAGGACGAGCCTGCCGTGGCAGAGGCCAGCGTTAGGTTGCACCAGCCTAAGGCGTGCGGAGTGTTCCCCCGAGGAAGTTGTCCCTGGATCACGGGACCCTGGCAGTGGCGGGCTGCACGGGCTCCCGTGAGGGGAGGTGTGGACAGTGACCTCTGCTTGCACACAGGCTTCTTGGTAGTGGCAGCAGCAGCTTTAGCATCCCATGCCTGTCTCTGGGGTCCGCGCTGGTAGCCGCAGCTCGTGCCCATCTCTGGAGCTCCTTTAAGTGGCGCTCTTAATCCCCTCTCCTCACGCACCAGGAAATAAAGAGACAAGAAAAAGTTGCTTGCCTCTTCGGCAGCTCCAAACTTCTTCCCGGACTCCCTCCTGGTTAGCTGAGGCACACTAGCCCCCTTCAGGCTGTGTTCACGCAGCCAACACCAGTGCTATCCCTGGGATCCGACCTCCGAAGCCCAAGCCTCTGCTCCCAGCTCCCGTCCGTCCACGCGGGTGAGCAGACAAGCCTCTCGAGATGGTGAGTGCTAGTCGCCACCGATCCTTTGTGCAAGAATCTCTCTGCTTTGCCCTCTGCAACCCTGTTGCTGCGCTCTCCTCCGTGGCTACAAAGCTTCCCCGCTCCACCACCCGCAGTCTCCGCCCCTAAAGGGGCTTCTAGTGTGTGGAAACATTTCCTCCTTCACAGCTCCCTCCCACTGGTGCAGGTCCCATCCCTTTTCTTTGGCTCTGTTTTTTCTTTTTTCTTTTACCCTACCCAGGTACGTGGGGAGTTTCTTGCCTTTTGGGAGGTCTGAGGTCTTCTGCCAGCGTTCAGTAGGTGTTCTGTAGGAGTTGTTCCACATGTAGATGTATTTCTGATGTATTTGTGGGGAGGAAGGTGATCTCCACGTTTTACTCTTCCACCATCTTGAAGCTCCTCCGGACCTTTACTAGAGAGGAAACACAAAAAAAGGAAAAGACCTACAATAACGAACCCAAAACAATTAAGAAAATGGTAATAGAGAGGCTTCCCTGGTGGTGCAGTGGTTGAGAATCTGCCTGCTAATGCAGGGGACACGGGTTCGAGCCCTGGTCTGGGAAGATCCCACATGCCGTGAAACAACTAGGCCTGTGAGCCACAACTACTGAGCCTGAGCATCTGGAGCCTGTGCTCCGCAACAAGAAAAGCTGTGATAGTGAGAAGCCCATGCACCGCGATGAAGAGTGGCCCCCACTTGCCACAACCAGAGAAAGCCCTCACACAGAAATGAAGACCCAACACAGCCATAAATAAATAAATAAATAAAGAGTAAAAGTGAAGGCTTTAAAAAAAAAAAAAGAAAATGGTAATAGAAACATACATATCAGTAATTACCTTACTGTAAATGGATTAAATGTTCCAACGAAAAGACACTGACTGGCTGAATGGATACAAAAACAAGACCCGTATACATGTTGTCAACCACCTAGGGACACATACGGACTGAAAGTGAGAGGATGGAAAAAGATATTCCATGCAAATGGAAATCAAAAGAAAGCTGGAGTAGCAATTCTCATATCAGATAAAATACACTTTAAAATAAAGACTATTACAAGAGACAAAGAAGGACACTACGTAATGATCAAGGAATCAATCCAAGAAGAAGATATAACAATTGTAAATATTTATGAACTCAACATATGAGCACCTCAATGCATAAGGCAAATACTAACAGCCATAAAAGAGGAAATCGACAGCAACACAATAATAGTAGGGAACTTTAACACCCCACTTTCACCAATAGACAGATCATCCAAAATGAAAATAAATAAGGAAACACAAGCTTTAAATGACACATTAAACAAGATGGACTTAATTGATATTTATAGGGCATTCCATCCCAAAACATCAGGTTACACTTTCTTCTCAAGTGCTCATGGAACATCCTGCAGGATATCATGGGTCACAAATCATGCCTCTGTAAATTTAAGAAAATTGAAATCTTATCAAGTATGTTTTCTGACTACAACGCTATGAGACTAGATATCAATTACAGGAAAATTAGAGTAAAAAATCCAAACACATGGCAGTTAAACAATACACTACTAAATAACCAAGAGATCACTGAAGAAATCAAAGAGGAATCAAAAAATACCTAGAAAAAAATGACAATGAAAACACTATGATCCAAACCTATGGGCTGCTGCAAAAGCAGTTCTAAGAGGGACGTTTATAGCAATACAATCCTACGTCAAGAAAGAGGAAACATCTCAACAACCTAACCTTACACGTAAAGCAATAGAGAAAGAAGAAAAATACCCCAAGTTAGCAGAACGAAAGAAATTATAAAGATCAGATCAGAACGAAATGAAAGAAATGAAGGAAACAATAACAAAGATCAATAAAACTACAAGCTGGTTCTTTAAGAAGATAAACAAAATTGATAATCCATTAGCCAGACTCATCAATAAAAAAAGAGAGAAAACTCAAATCAATAGAATTATAAATGAAAAAGGAGAAGTAACAACTGACACTGAAGAAATAGAAAGGATCATGAGAGATTACTACAACAAACTATATGCCAATAAAATGGACAACTTGGAAGAAATGGATAAATTCTTAGAAAAGCACAGCCTTCCGAGACTGAACCAGGAAGAAATAGAAAATATAAACAGACAAATCACAAGCACTGAAATTGAGACTGTGATTAAAAATCTTCCAACAAACAGAAGCCCAGGACCAGATGGCTTCACAGGCGAATTCTATCAAACATTTAGAGAAGAGCTAACACCTATCCTTCTCAAACTCTTCCAAAATATAGCAGAGGGAGGAGCACTCCTAAACTCATTCTCCAAGGCCACCATCAGTCTGATACCAAAACCAGACAAAGATGTCACACACAAAAAAACTACAGACTAATATCACTGATGAACGTAGATGCAAAAATCCTTAGCAAAATACTAGCTAACAGAATCCAACACCACATTAAAAAGGTCATACACCACGATCAAGTGGAGTTTATCCCAGGAATGCAAGGATTCTTCAATATATGCAAATCAATCAATGTGATACACCATATTAATAAATTGAAGGATAAAAACCATATGATCATCTCAATAGATGCAGAAAAAACTTTCGACAAAATTCAACAGCCATTTATGAAAAATACCCTCTCGAAAGTAGGCATAGAAAGAATTTACCTCAACATAATAAAGGCCATATATGACAAACCCATAGCCAACATAGTTCTCAATGGTAAAAAACAGAAACCCTTTCCTCTAGGATAAGGAACAATGTTGTACACTCTCAAAACTATTATTCGGGGCTTCCCTGGTGGCGCAGTGGTTGAGAATCTGCCTGTCAATGCAGGGGACACGGGTTCGAGCCCTGGTCTGGGAAGATCCCACATGCCGCGGAGCAACTAGGCCCGTGAGCCACAATTACTGAGCCTGTGCGTCTGGAGCCTGTGCTCCGCAACAAGAGAGGCCGCAATAATCAAAGGCCCGCGCAGCGCGATGAAGAGTGGCCCCCACTTGCCGCAACTAGAGAAAGCCCTCGCACAGAAACGAAGACCCAACACAGCCATAAATAAATAAATAAATAAATAAATAAAATTTGTATAACTTAAAAAAAAAAACAAAAACAGATTTATTTAAAAAAAAAAAACTATTATTCCACAAAGTTTTGGAAGTTTTAGCCACAGCAAGCAGAGAAGAAAAAGAAATAAAAGGAATCCAAATTGGAAAAGAAGGAGTAAAGCTGCCACTGTTTGCAGATGACATGATACTATACATAGAGAATCCTAAAACTGCTACCAGAAATCTACTAGAGCTAATCAATGAATTTGGTAAAGTAACAAGATACAAAATTAATGCACAGAAATCTCTTGCATTCTTATACACTAATGATGAAAAATCTGAAAGGGAAATTAATGAAACACTCCCATTTACCATTGCAACAAAAATAATAAAATACCTAGGTATAAACCTACCTAAGGAGAGAAAAGACCTGTATGCAGAAAACTATTATAAGGCACTGATGAAAAAAATTAAAGATGATACAAACAGATAGAGAGATATACCATGTTATTGGATTGGAAGAATCAACATTGTGAAATTGACTCTACTACCCAAAGCAGTCTACAGATTCAATGCAATCCCTATCAAACTACCAATGGCATTTTTCACAGAACTAGATCAAAAAATTTCCCAATTTTTATGGAAGCACAAAAGACCCATAATAGCTACAGCAATCTTGAGAAAGAAAAAGGCAGCTGGAGGAATCAGGCTCCCTGACTTCATACTATACTATAAAGCTACAGCCATCAAGACATTATGGTATTGGCACAAAAACAGAAATATAGATCAATTTAAAAGGATAAAAATATAAACCCACGCACATATGGTCACCTTATCTTTGATAAAAGAGGCAAGAATTTACAGCGGAGGAAAGACAGCCTCTTCAATAAGTGGTTCTGGGAAAACTGGACAGCTAAAGGTAAAAGAATGAAATTAGGACACTTCCTAACATTATACACAAAAATAAACTCAAAATGGTTTGAAGACCTAAATGTAAGGCCAGACACTATAAAAGTCTTAGAGGAAAACATAGGCAGAACACACGATGACATAAATCACAGCAAGATCCTTTTTGACCCACCTCCTAGAGAAATGGAAATAAAAATAAAGGGATGGGACCCAATGAAACTTAAAGGCTTTTGCACAGCAAAGGAAACCATAAACAAGATGAGAAGACAACCCTCAGAATGGGAGAAAATATTTGCAAATGAAACAACTGATAAAGGATTACTCTCCAAAACTATAGAAGCAGCTCATGCAACTCAATATCAAAAAAAAAAAAAAAAACCATAAAAAACACCTAATCCAAAAATGGGCAGAAGACCTAAATAGACATTTCTCCAAAGAAGATATATAGATTGCCAACAAACACATGAAAGGATGCTCAACATCACTAATCATTAGAATAATGCAATTCAAAAGTACAGTGTGTTATCACCTGACACCGGTCAGAATGGCCATCATCAAAAAATCTACAAACAATAAATGCTGAAGAGGGTGTGGAGAAAAGGAAACCCTCCTTCACTGTTGATGGGGATGTAACTTGATACAGCCACTATGGAGAACAGTATGGAGGTTCCTTAAAAAACTAAAAATAGAACTACCATATGACCCAACAATCTCACTACTGGGCATATATCCTGAGAAAACCATAATTCAAAAGGAGTCATGTACCACAATGGTAAATGCAGCGCTATTTACAATAACCAGGACATGGAAGCAACCTAAGTGTCCATCAACAGATGAATGGATAAGAAGATGTGACACCTATATACAATAGAATATTACTCAGCCATATAAAGAAACGATACTGAGTTATTTGTAGTGAGGTGGATGGACCTAGAGACTGTCATACATAGTGGAGTAAGTCAGAATGAGAAAACAAATACCGTATGCTAACACATATATATGGAATCTAAAAAAAAAAGTTTCTGAAGAACCTAGGGGCAGGACAGGATTAAAGGCACAGATGTAGAGAATGGACTTGAGGACACGGGGAGAGGGAAGGGTAAGCTGGGACGAAGTGAGAGAGTGGCATGTTCATATACACACTACCAAATGTAAAATTGATAGCTATTGGGAAGCAGCCTCATAGCACAGGGGGATCAACTTGGTGCTTTGTGTCCACCTAGATGGGTGGGATAGGGAAGGTGAGAGGGAGACACAAGAGGGAGGAAATATGGGGATATATGTATAAGTATAGCTGATTCACTTTGTTATACAGCAGAACATAACACACCATTGTAATTATTCTCATAAAGACTTAAAAAAATGAATCCCATGATCCATTTCATTTGCATCTTTTTAAGTGTTTGTTTATAGATAATTTCACACTTAACAGAGGAAAAACTAGAAGCTGAGTTTTTCCATACTATTGCTGATTAAAAATGAATCAGACACCAAGAGAAAACAAATCTGAAAGTATAATGATCCAAAAAGACATTCATATTACCAGTTAATTGTTCTCCTTCTTCCTCCCCCCCTCCTCTCTTCTTTCTCTTCCCCTTCTCCTCCCCCTCCTTCTTCTTCTCCTTCTTCCTCCACCAGGCAGGAAACTCGAACATTATGTGTCCTGGTTCAATGCCAAGCATCTGGCTATCTTAGCAGAGCAGAATTGAACATATTTCTCCTCATGTGTCAGTCTTTCTGTGAAAATTATTCTTCATTTTCTCCCATTTCTGTTGAAAGCTCCTCCATCCTCCTAGACACCCATGCTTGACAGCTCTATAATTTTTCTCCCTCACCCTAATCTTTAATTAGTCATCAAACCTTGTATTTGCAGAGTGGGACATGGAGAAAAAGGATCCCAAAGTGGATTTATCTAGTTGCTCTTTGTAATCTCAGTCTCACACACTCTTTGGTCTGACCCTCATTAGCCACTTGCAAGGGAAATATCAATTTGTGTGATGGTGACATTTGAGGATTACATGATTGCTTTGATGTATTAGTTTTGTAAACCAACATCCCAATTAGAGCCAACAGAACACTTTTAATTGGGACACAGAGGTAAAAGGACTTTCTGTTACCATAGTTTCAGAGGCACATATGTGGTCAGCTGCCTAAAGCTAGATTTATTTTCAGATGTAAGATGTTACTGACAGTGAGCTCTGGTGACTAAGGGACATCTGGTGTTCTGGTAGAAATGGAGTGTGATCTTGAAGCTCAACTAAAACCAAGATCTTAGGCAGAGCACATTCTGTAATGTGTAATGGAATTGCTTTCAATGCCTTTAATTTCATATCCTTAGATTGTAAGTAAATATCTGAAAAGGCAATATTAACCTCTACCTTAATAAGTACTTCACCAATAGACTATTGTTCTGAGTGTCAGAAAAAAGGAAAAGAAAAAAGGCAAGCAGGACTTTGAGGCAAGTTAGTGATTTCAGCAACTGGTTCTGGTTCTGACCTTTGGAGAATCTCATGGAAATGGCCAAGGATATAAAAGGAAGGAAAAACCTTCACTGAACACTAGGAATGCTTATAGCCATATATGTGTGAGAAAACTGTAAACTTTCTGCTAAAGATGGATCAAAACAAGGACTGATTTGGCTCATGACTCCTTTTATGCTTAAAACCAGCTTGCCTGGGAGGTGGGTAGGAAAGACTTTATCAGAATTCAGTGACATCCTTTCATTTTGAGGGATGCCAACTGGAGGCAAGGGTGGGCTGTAGGTCATTAGAGAGGCATAGCTGGATTCTGCAAGAAGAAGCCCATTAAGCATCCTGTGCCAGTGTGGTACCTACTTACTGACTGCACTTGGCATAGATGTCTCTGTCAGGCAAAACATGGGGGGCACTCCCCAGCCAACTCCTGGTGGCCACTCCAGTATGGCAAAGAAAATTGGAAAAACAGATAAAACTTCTGCTGTGGTACTTACAGTTTTAGCTCCTTCCTTCAGTCTGCTAGATTCTTGAATTCTGCAGTAAATCTAAACTTTTATCTGTTCCTCTCATTAGGTTTGAAAGGTGGGTAAAAACTGGGCTATAAAACTCTCTCAAATTCCAAAACAGGGTAATTGCACAGGTCATATTCAATACTGGCATAAGTACAATACTGTATAAAAGTTGAAATAAAACCCCAACCATTTGAAAATTAAAACCAAAACATAACAAATGCAAAACATTCATCTAAATAGTTCTTAGGTCAAGAAGGATATAAAAAGTACAGTTAGAATCAAATTAGCCAATAATGACATTGAGGATATGAGATACCAAATTTATAGGATATGATTAAAATTGTGCTCAGAGAAAATGCATAGCCTAAATATCTTGCTTTTAAACAAGGAATAAACTGCAAAGAAGTATTTAATAATTAGGAAAAAGAAATTGAAACAGAAATTATAACAAAGCTTAAAAATTTTGTAATATAATAGACAACTTACTAGCAACTCAAATCAAGAATTAGGTGTGACCACTCTGGTGTAGACTCCAGGCATGCTTGCTTCTCAACACAGCTCCACACTAGGGTGAGGGCTGCCATGGCTGAGGGCAGTGCTCATTTGTGAGGGGTAGAGTCGGCCTGGATCTAGAACAGTGTCTGAATAGGTCAGGGACAGCCATTACTGACACTTACAAAGGCATTGTGTTGGGAGGAGTCTGGAAGCCTGATGGGCTGGGGCCACCACAGTCTGCACCCAGACCTAGGCTGAGTGCCTGCTCTAGTTCCTCTTTCTCCAGCACCACTCTGCTCTGGAGTGAGGGTGTCAGGGCTGAGAGGGTGTGCACACACATGTAGAGGGAATGGAATGAGCTTGGACTTGACCCTCAGATTTTCTGCTCCAGCAACTTGGGACCATCTCTGCCCCCAATAAGGTGATGTTGGCCACTGAGCAGAGGAGAAGCCCTGGCTAACACCTGACTCTGGCTTTAACTTCTCCATCTCCAACCTCACCACCTACAAAATAGATAGACACCAATACGTGATTGGTGATTGCATAAAGACGTGATTCATGCTCATATCAGATCCAGCTCTCCCATCAAAGCCACTGGGCACACACAGACTGTATAGGGATGCTCCCACAATTGACACCCCTTCAAAACCAGAACAAGTAACTGTTTCACCTAATTTCCTATACACAGAAAAAGTTAAGCAAAATGAGAAGATAGAGGAACTTGTTTCAATTTTAAGAACAAGAAAATACTCCTGAAAAAACTACTAATGGAACAGAAATAAGTGATTTACCAGATAAAGAGTTCAAAGCATTAGTAATAAGAATGCTAATTGAATTAGGGAAAGTAATAGATGAAGACAGTAAGAATTTTATTAATAACAAGGAACTAGAAAATATAAAAAAGAACCAGTCAGAACTGAAGAATACAATAACTGAAATGAAAAACACACTAGAGGGAATTAGCAAGCAGACTAAGTGATACAGAAGAATGTGTAAATGATATGGAAGATAGAATAATGGAAATCACCCAACAAGAACAGCAAAAAAGAAAAACAAATTAAAAAATGGGAACAGTTTAAGGGACCTTATGACAATATAAAGAGTACCAACATTTGCATTATATAGGCATTCCAGAAGGAGAAGAGAGAGAAAGGGGTTGGAAATCTATTTGATGAAATTATAGCTGAAAAATTCCCAAACCTGAAGAAGGAAAGAGATATCTAGGTATAGGAAGAACAGTGTGTCCCAAATAAGATGAACACAAATCGACAAACACTGAGATATATCATATTTAAAATGACGAAAGTTAAAGATAGAGGGAGAATTATAAAGGCAGCAAGAGAAAAACTGAGAGTCATATACAATGAAACCCTCATAAGGCTATCAGCTGATTTATCTGCAGAAACTTTGCAGGCCAGAAGGGAATGGTATGATATATTTAAGGTGCTGAAAGGGAAAAACCTACAACTCAGGATACTCTACCCAGCAAGATTATCATTTAGAATTGATAGCAAGATAAAGAGTTTCTCATATAAGCAAAAACTAAGAGTTCATTGATACTAAACCTATCCTAAAAGAAATGTCAAAAGATCTTCTCTACGTGACAAAGAAAAGGCTGCAATAAGAAGTTATGTGTCGGTTTCTTCATCTGCAAATATTTTCTCCCATTCTGAGGGTTGTCTTTCTGTTTTGTTGATGGTTTCCTTTGCTGTGCAGAAGCTTTTAAGTTTCATTAGGTCCCATTTGTTTATTTTTGTTTTTATTTTCATTACTCTAGGAGGTGGATTGAAAAAGATCTTGCTGAGATTTATGTAAAAGAGTGTTCTGCCTACATTTTCCTTTAATAGTTTTATAGTATCCAGCCTTATATTTAGGTCTTTAATCCATTTTGAGCTTACTTCTGTGTATCGTGTTAGGTAATGTTCTAATTTCATTTGTTTACATGTAGCTGTTCAGTTTTCCCAGCACCACTTATTGAAGAGACTGTCTTTTCTCCATTGTATATCCTTGCCTCCTTTGTCATAGATTAGGGGACCATAGATGTGTGGATTTATGTCTGGGCTTCCTATCCTGTTCCATTGATCTATATTTCTGTTTTTGGGCCAGTACCATACTGCCTTGATTACTGCAGCTTTGTAGTATAGTCTGAAGTCAGGGAGCCTGATTCTTCCAGTTCCATTTTTCTTTTTCAAGATGGCTTTTGCTATTCGGGGTCTTTTGTGTTTCCATATAAATTGCAATTTTTTTGTTCTAGTTCTGGGAAAAATGCCATTGGTAATTTGATAGGGATTGCACTGAATCTGTAGATTGCTTTGGGTAGTATAGTCATTTTCACAATGTTGATTCTTCCAATCGAAGGGCATGGTATATCTCTCCATCTGTTTGTGTCATCTTTGATTTCTTTCATCAGTATCTTATTGTTTTCTGAGTACGGGTCTTTTGCCTCCTTAGGTAGGTTTATTCCTAGGTATTTTATTCTTTTTGTTGTAATGGCAAATGGGATTGTTTCCTTAATTTCTCTTTCAGATTTTTCCTTGTTAGTGTATAGACATGCAAGAGATTTCTGTGCATTAATTTCGTATCGTGAAACTTTACCAAATTCATTGATGAGCTCTAATAGTTTTCTGGTAGCATCTTTAGGATTTTCTCTGTATAGTATCATGTCATTGCAAACAGTGACAGTTTTACTTCTTTTCCAATTTAGATTCCTTTTATTTCTTTTTCTTCTCTGATTGCCATGGCTTGGACTTCCAAAACTATGTTGAATAATAGTGGTGAGAGTGGGCATCCTTGTCTTTTTCCTGATCTTAGAGGCAACGCTTTCCGTTTTTCACCATTGAGAATGATGTTTGTTGTGGGTTTGTCATATATGCCCTTTATTATGTTGAGGTAGGTTCCCTCTATGCCCACTTTCTGGAGAGTTTTTATCATAAAAGGGTGTTGAATTTTGTCGAAAGTTTTTTCTGCATCTATTGAGATGATCATATGGGTTTTATTCTTCAGTTTGTTAATATGGTGTATCACACTGATTGATCTGCATATATTGAAGAATCTTTGCATCTCTGTGATAAATCCCACTTGGTCATAGTGTATGATAAGTTTAATGTGTTGTTGTATTTGGTTTACTAATATTTTGTTGAAGATTTTTGCATCTATGTTCATCCGTGAAATTGGTCTGTAATTTTCGTTTTTTGCATTATCTTTGTCTGGTTTTTTTGTATCAGGGTGATGCTGGCCTTGTAGAACAAGTTTGGGAGTGTTCCTCCCTCCGCAATTTTTGTAAGAGTTTGAGAAGGGTTGGTGTTAACTCTTCTCTAAATGTTTGACAGAATTTGCCTGTGAAGCCGTCTGGTCCTGGACTTTTGTTTGTTGGAAGACTCTTAATTACAGTTTCAATTTCATTGCTTGTGATTGGTGTGTTCATATTTCTATATTTTCCTGTTTCAGTCCTTGAAAGTTGAACCTTTCAAACAATTTGTCCATTTTCTAGGTTGTCCATTTTATTGGCATATTGTTGCTTGTAGTAGTCTCTAATGATCTTTGTATTTCTGTGGTGTCAGTTCTAACTTCTCCCTTTTCATTTCTAATTTTATTGATTTGAGTGCTCTCCCTTTTTTTCTTGATAAGTCTGGCTAAATGTTTATCAATTTTGTTTATCTTCTCAAAAAACCAGCTTTTAGTTTCATTGATCTTGCTATCCTTTTCTTCATTTATTTCTGCTCTGACCTTATGATCTCTTTCTTACTACTAACTTTGAGTTTTGTTTTTCTTCTTTCTCTATTTTCTTTATGTGTAAGGTTCTGTTGTTTATTTGAGGTTTTCCTTGTTTCCTGAGGTAAAATTATATTGTTATAAACTTCCCTCTTAGAACTGCTTTTGCTGCATCCCATAAGTTTTGGATTGTCGTGTTTTCATTGTCATTTATCTCTAGGTATTTTTTGATTTCCTCTTTGATTTCTTCTGTGATTCATTGGTTATTTAGTAACATTGTTTAGCCTCCTTGTGTTTGTGTTGTTTACAGTTATTCTTTTCCTGTAACTGATTTCTAAACTCATAGTGTTGTGGTCAGAAAAGATTTTTGATATGATTTCAATTTTCTTAAATGTACCGAGGCTTTCTTTATGGTCCAAGATGTGATCTATCCTGGAGAATGTTCTATGTGCACTTGAGAAGAAAGTGTATTCTGCTGCTTTCAGATGGAATGTCCTATAAATATCAATTAAGTCTATCTGATCTAATGTGTCATTTAAAGCTTGTGTTTCCTTATTAATATTCTGTTTGGATGATATGTCCATTGGTGTAAATGGGGTGTTAAAGTCCCTCACAATTACTGTGTTACTGTTGATTTCCCCTTTTATGGCTGTTAGTATTTGCCTTATGTATTGAGGTGCTCCTATGTTGGGTGCATATATATTTACAATTGTTACATTTTCTTCTTGGATTGATCCCTTGATCAATATGTAGTGTTCTTCCTTGTCTCTTGTAATAGTCTTTATTTTAAAGTCTATTTTGTTTGACATGATTGTTGCTAATCCAGCTTTCTTTTGATTTCCAGTTGCATGGAATATGTTTTTTCCGTCCCCTTACTTTCAGTCTGTATGTGTCCCTAGGTCTGAAGTGTTTCTCTTGTAGACAGCCTATATATGGGTCTTGTTGTTGTATCCATCCAACCACTCTATGTCTCTTGGTTGGAGCATTTAATCCGTTTACAGTTAAGGTAATTATCAATATGTATGTTCCTCTTGCCATTTTCTTAATTGTTTTTGGTTTGTTTTTGTAGGTCTTTTTTCTACCCTTTCTCTTTGTTCTCTTCTCTTGTGGTTTGATGACCTTTTTAGTGTTTTGTTTAGGTTGCTTTCTCTTTTGTGTGTGTGTACCTATTGTAGTTTTTTGTTTGCATTTCCCATGAGGTTACAATAAAGCAGTCTATATATATACAAGGTTGTTTTAAGTTGCTGGTCTCTTAATTTCAAATGCAACTCCCATTTCCTGCATTTGTACTCTCCTCTACTCATGGTTGCTGTTTTTGATACCGTATTTGTATATGGATCATTTCTTGCTTTTACTGTATGTTTACCTTTACTAGTGAGCTTTCCCATTTGTGATTTTCTTATTTCTAGTTGTGACCTCTTTGTTTCCCTGCCTAGAGAAGTTCCTTTTGCATTTCTTGTAAAGCTGGTTTGGTGATGCTAAATTCTCTTAGCTTTTGTTTGTCTGTAAAACTTTTGATTTCTCTGTCAAATCTGAATGAGAGCTTTGCTGGGTAGAGTATTCTTGGTGGTAGGTTTTTCCTTTTCTTCACTTTAAATATATCATGCCACTCCCTTCTTGCCTTCAGAGTTTCTGCTGAAAAATCAGCTGATAAACTTATGGGATTTCCCTTGTATGTTATTTGTTGCTTTTCTCTTGTTGTTTTTAATATTTTTTCTTTGTATTTAATTTTTGTCAGTTTGATTACTATTTGTTTCAGTGTGTTCCTCCTTGGATTTATCCTGTATGGGACTCTGCATTTTCTGGACTTGGGTGACTATTTTCTTTCCTATGTTAAGGAAGTTTTTGACTATAATCTCTTCAAATATTTTCTCAGGCCCTTTCTCTTTCTCTTCTTCTTCTGGAACCAACCCCTATAATTCAAATTTTGGTGCATTTAATGCCATCCCAGAGGTCTCTGAGAGGGTGCTCATTTCTTTTCATTCTTTTTTCTTTATTCTGTTCCATGGCAGTGATTTCAACAGTCCTGTCTTCCAGCTCACTTATCCATTTTCTGTGTCAGTTATTCTGCAATTGATTCCTTCTAGTGTATTTTTCCTTTCAGTTATTGTATTATTCCTCTCTGTTTGTTCTTAGTTCTTCTAGGTCTTCATTAATTATTTCTTGTATCTTCTTGATCTGTGCCTCCATTCTTTTCTGAGATCTTGGATCATCTTTACTATCATTACTCTGAATTCTTTTTCAGGTAGACTGTCTATCTCCTCTTCAGTTAGTTATTTTTGTAGGCTTTTATCTTGTTCCTTCATCTGCAACATATTTTTCTGTCATCTCATTTTGTCTAATTTACTGTGTTTGTGATTTCCTTTCCACAGGCTGTAGGATCATAGTTCCTCTTGCTTCTGGTGTCTGCTCTCTGGTGGCTGAGGTTGTTCCAGATGCTTGTGCCATTATCCCCTTGATAGGGGGTTTGACTGGTGTTGTGGTGACAAAAGCCTGCCCTGAATATTGAGTGGGGCCTCCCCTTTGGTCTCTGGTTGTCACTTCCATGTCACTGGTGGGGTCTGCTCCCTAGTTTTTGGAGTAGAGGCCCCCAGATCTGTTCTTAGCTGTGTTTCTGATCTGTGGTATGAGGTAAGTGGGATTGGAGTACTCCCACTGGGAGAGAAACCACTGAGTATTTCTCTTCTGGCGGTGTTCACCTGTGAAAGTGCTCTGTTGTATCCCCTTTCACTTGTTGTGCAGTCTCACAAAGTACACTGTTGTTGGCACTGCTCTCAATCCCACCTGAACTGTGGATATGCTGGCAATTGGCCCTGGTGACTCTCAGGCATTGTTTTCACCAGGCCACCAGCACCGATCCACTGAGGTCAGGTCCCAGGACTGCAATAGTCATGCACCTGGACCCACTGTGGGAGCTATGGAGGAAGCTTGGACTCTGTTCTGGCCCACCTTCTGCATGTATGTGCCCACAAAGCCCACAGCTGCTAAAGCCAGACCTGTCTCAGATGCAGGTGCACTTGTTGTCTGTTCAGTTGTTCCACAGATGCTGAATTTAGGAAGCCATCACTGGAGGTGTAACTCTGCAGTTCGTGCAGCCATGAGGAGAAGATTGCGGCTCTTCTTCCTTAGTCACATGGCCCCTGGACCTCAGCTATTGTTTCAGCCCCACCTCTCTGTGTTTTCCTCCCACTGGAGTCTGCTCTACAGGTTGCCAGAGCACACAAGCCCATCAGGTGTGAGGGGGCTACGGTGGCAATCAGAGTGAGTGGGTTGCCCAGGCAGTACAGTTCCAGGGTGGTGATTTGGACACACAAGCGCATCAGGCAGGATGAGGCTGAGGTGGCAGTTGAGGTGAGTGAGTCATCTACGTTGGAGGGTGCTGGGGAAGTGATTGGAATGTGCGAGCCTGTCAGGTGGTGATTGGGGTGAGTGGGTTGCCCAGGAGAGGGGGAGAGAGGTCATGGTGGGGGTGCAAGAGCTGGCTCTGACAGGAGCCCTCCCTAGTGCCCGTGGAGGCACAGGCCTGTGCATGAGGAGAGAGGCTGCAATGGCGGCCCTGCCCTTTGTGCATCACTCAACAATGGTGCTTTGTTGCTATGGCAGTCTGCACTTCCTCCACAAGCATTCCTGGTTGCAGAGTTCCTCACTCCCAGCCCCCCAGGCTGTCTCCTCACATCCAATTGCAGTCCACTCCCTGGGTCTGCTTTCCAAATCACACATTCCAGCACCCAGCCCTTGTGCACACCAGTGGACACCCGTCTCAGGCTGGGGAGTGCAGGGCTGTGGCACAGGCCATCTGTGTAAGTCTCACTTTGTCCTGGGCTCACAGTTGCTGGGCTCTCCTCTGAGCCTCTGAAGCTCCCCTTCTGTCCCAGCTGATCTCCCCACTGGTGAGGGGGCTTCCCCAGATGTGGGAAGGTCTCCTCACCTTCAGCTCCCTCTCAGGGCACAAGTCCTGTCCTGCTTCCGCTATTCTTCTTTTTCTCTCTTTTTTCTTTCATCCTACTCAGTTATATGGGGATCCTTCTTGTGCTTTTAGTTGTCTGAGGTCTTCTGCTAGTGTTCAACAGGTGCTCTGTGAGAACTGTTCCATTTGTAGATGTATTCTTGATGCATTTGTAGGGAAAGATGAACTCCACATCCTCCTACTCCTCTGCCGTCTTGAGGATCTGCTGATCTTGGAGAGTTCCCCAGATAGGCAGACGGCATTTGGGACTCACCATGGCAACATAGATGCTGGCAGCAGCCATTTTTTAAAAGCTCATCCTACCATAAGGACACTTGTGCTGGAAAGAACCTTGTGATGACTTTTTAATAGCTTGGACCAAGATTTATTTTCAACGCCTAATAATACCTTCCCTCTATTGCCTCTGCCTCCTTTTTTTTTTTTTTTTTTAAGATTCCACATATAAATGAGGTCATGTGGTCATTTATCTTTCTCTGCCTGAGTTATTTCACTTAGCATAATACCCTCAAGGTCCATCCATGTTGTCACAAATGGCAGGATTTCCTTCTTTTTTATGGCTGAATAATATTCCATTATAAGTATGGAAATGGAAAATGTGATATATATCACATTTTCTTTATCCATTTGTCCATTGATGGACACTTAGTTTACTTCCACATCTTGGCTATTGTAAATAATGCTCCCGTGAACATAGGGGTGCATGTATATTTTTGAATTGGTGTTTTTGTTTTCTTCAGGTAATACCCAGAATTGAAATTCCTGGATCATATAGCAGTTCTAGTTTGAATTTTTTGAGTAACCTCCATACTGTTTTCCATAGTGGCCGCACCAATTTACATTCGCACCAACAGTGCACCAGAGTTCCTTTTATTCCTCATCCTCACCAACACTTGTTATGTGTTATCTTTTTGATAATAGCCATTCCGACAGCTGTGAGTCATGGTTTTGACTTGCATTTCCCTGATGATTCATGCTGTTGAGCACCTTTTCATTTGTCTGTTTGTCATCTGTATTTTTTCTTTGGAAAAATATCTATTCAGATCCTCTGTTCATTTTTAATGAGTTTTTTGTTTGTTTGTTTGTTTTGCTATTGAGTTGTATGAATTCTTTATCTGTTTTGGCTATTAACCCCTTATCAGACATATGATTTATAAATATTGACTTTCATTCAGTAGTTTGCCTTTTCATTTCGTTGATGATTTCCTCTCCTCACAGAAACTTTTTAGTTTGATGTAGTCCCACTTGTTTATGTTTGCTTTTGGTGTCAAATCCAAAAAAAATCATTGCCAAGACCAATGTCAAGGAGCTTACCACCTGTGTTTTCATCCAGTAGTTTTATGTTTCATGTCTTACAGTCAAGTCTTTAATTCATTTTCAGTTAATTTTTTATGTGATGTATGATAGTGGCTGTTTCATTCTTTTGCATGTGGCTATCCAGTATTCCCAGAATCATTTATTAAAGAGACTGTTCTTTCCCCATTGTATATTCTTGGCTCCTTGTTGTAAATTAATTGACCACATTTGTGTGGGTTTATTTCTGGGCACTCAAGTCTGTTCCATTTATCCATGTGTCTGTTTTTATGCCAATATCATACTGTCTTGATTACTACAACTTTGTAGTATAGTTTGAAATCAGGAAGTGTGATGCCTTCAGCTTTGTTCTTTCTCAAGATTGCTTTGGCTATTCCAGGTCTTTTGTGGTTTCATACAAATTTTAGGATTGTTTGTTCTATTTCTGTGAAAAATACCAACAGAATTTTGATAGGGATTGCATTCAATCTGTGGATTTCTTTGGGTAGTATGGCCATTTTAACAATACTAATTTTTCCAATCCATGAGCATGGAATATCTCTCCATTTATTTGTGTCTTCTTCAATTTCTTTCATCAGTGCCTTATAGTTTTCAGTGTGTAGTTCTTCTACTTCCTTGGTCAAATTTATTCCTAGATATTTTATTTTATTGATGCAATTTTAATTGGGATTGTTTTTCCTAATTTATCTTTGAGTCATCTTTACTAATTGTTTGCTGTGTGATCTTTAGCAGGCTTACTCATATGTACATAACCTGAATTTCCTCATCTTTCAAATGTGATAACAGTACCTACCTAACAGTATTGTTATGAGGATTCATTAAGGATATATATTCATGCACCTACTTCTGTGCTTGAATACATAGTAGGCATTGAGAAAGGACAACCATGCTTCATGGATGCACCTAGTCAGATCCACAAAATTTTGGCATTGCTTGCATGCGGGAGTGTGATTTCCATGAAGGAAGAGGATATTAATCTGTGCTATCTACCAGGGGAGTGGGAATAAAACATTTCCACAAAGATTCTGAAAAGTAGTGTTCCTATGTGGAAAGTCCTATTTGCAAAGTAGTGGAGAGGTTATATCAGCAAGATATAACTAGTAAAATGAATCCCAATTTATGGCTCAATGGTTTTTCCCATGTCAAGAAGGCTTTCATTTTTCTCCCTATTAAGTTCCATAACAGGAGAGACTGTGTCTTATTTTTGATTGCTGTTGTCCCCCTATGTGCTAGTATAGTTCTTGGTACATAGAAGGTGCTCAATCAGTATTTATAGAATGGATGAATGGAATGTGGAGAGGATGGGGCTATGAGAAGGGAGAAGTTGGCCTTGAGGCCTCCTTAGGAGAAAGACCATACTGTCCAGGTCATAAAACTAGGGAGAAAATGTCTCTTTTGTTGACCTTTTCCCCATCAATTAGAATTCAGGGTTGGAAGCTCAGGGTTGTTGTTGGTGGTGGTGGCACAAGGGGAAGAGAAAGTACACTGCTAAGAAGCCTTTTTTCACTTCCATCTCCAGAGAGGAACCAGTTATCACTAGCGACATCTAAGGGTTCAAAAGTTTGTGTAGGGGTCTTCACAAACTACATTTCGCAAAGCAGTGCACCACTAGTCTTCAGATCATCACATGATTTGTGTAATTTCAGTTTCATATGAGTAGCTTTAGGATTTCCAGAGGGTTGAATGAGCTATCCCTCAAAGAAACGAGTATTTTCTATTTTTCATGTTTTTCCTTCCCTGCCTTTAGTTAAGTAAGTTGAGTAAGCATTTTACTTCTTTTCAAGCAGTTACTGTAAAAGGATAGATGCTAGGCTTTAGCTCAGCTATTTCAGAACCATCTGGGTTTCAGAGATCCTTTTTAAAAATGTTGTGTTACTGGAAATTGTCGGGAAAACTACTGTGTGCTTTCACTTGCTGGACATGGACAGCCAAGTGAACAGACAGTGCTTTTCTTTGTGGTAATTGTTCACTTATTCCCTTGTTTTCTGTCTATTCCAAATTGCCAGGGGTTAGAGTGGAACAAGTCATTCAAGAGACACAATCCATCAATAGTCTCTTAAAAAACAAGGGAAAATAAATTAATATTTATTAATAGTTTATTATGTCAGGTATTTTACATGTAACTTGAAGTCAGCAGATTCTTCCAGCTCATTTAAGATCTAGATATGATTGATCCAAAATGCTATGCCAGGAAAAAAACCTGTAAAAACACAAACCCATGGAGGCTAAACAATATGCTACTAAATAACCAAGAGGTTACTGAAGCAATCAAAGAGGAAATAAAAAAATACTTAGAATTGCTACTCCAGCTTTCTTTTGATTTCCAGTTGCATGGAATATCTTTTTCCATCCCCTCACTTTCAGTCTGTATGTGTCCCTAGTTCTGAAGTGGGTCTCTTGTAGACAGTATATATACGGGTTTTGTTTTTCTATCCATTCAGCCAGTCTATGTCTTTTGGTTGGAGCATTTAATCCATTTAAATTTAAGGTAATTATCGATATGTATGTTCCTATTACCATTTCTTAATTGTTTTGGGTTTGTTATTGTAGGTCTTTTCCTTGTCTTGTGTTTCCTGCTTAAAGAAGTTCCTTTAGCATTTGTTGTAAAGAGGGTTTGGTGGTGCTGAATTCTCTTAGCTTTTGCTCATCTGTAAAGGTTTTAATTTCTCCATCAAATCTGAATGAGATCCTTGCTGGGTAGAGTAATCTTGGTTGTAGGTTTTTCCTACAACCTTCTTTTTTCCTACAACCTTCATCACTTTAAATATATCCTGCCACTCCCTCTGGTTTGGAGAGTTTCTGCTGAAAAATCAGCTATTAACCTTATAGCGATTCCTTTTTATGTTATTTGTTCTTTTTCCCTTGCTGCTTTTAATATTTTTTCTTTGTATTTAACTTTTGATAGTTTGATTAATATGTGTCTTGACGTGTTTCTCCTTGGATTTATCCTTAATGGGACTCTCTGTGCTTCCTGAACTTGATTAAAATTTGCCTTTCCCATATTAGGGAAGTTTTCAACTATAATCACTTGACATATTTTCTCAGTCCCTTTCTTTTTATCTTCTTCTTCTGGGACCCCTGTAATTTGAATGTTGGTGCATTTAATGTTGTCCTAGAGGTCTCTGATACTGTCCTCAATTCTTTTCTTTATTCTGCTCTGCTGTAGTTATTTCCACCTTTTTATCTTCCAGGTCACTTATCCGTTCTTCTGCCTCAGTTATGCTGCTAGTGATCCCTTCCAGAGAATTTTTAATTTCATTTATTGTGTTGTTCATCACTCTTTGTTTGCTCTTTAGTTCTTCTAGGTCCTTGTTAAACGTTTCTTCTATTTTCTCGCTTGTATTTCCACAATTTTGGATCATCTTTACTATCATTATTCTGAAGTGTTTTTCAGGTAGACTGCTTATTTCCTCTTCATTTGTTTGTTCTGGTGGGTTTTTACCTTGCTCCTTCATCTGCTGTGTGTTTCTCTGTCTTCTTATTTTGCTTAACTTACTGTGTTTGGGGTCTCCTTTTCACAGGCTGCAGTTTTGTAGTTCCTGTTGCTTTTGGTGTCTGCCCCCAGTGGCTAATGTTGGTTCAGTGGGTTGTGTAGACTTCCTGGTGGAGGGGACTAGTGCCTGTGTTCTGGTGGATGAGGCTGGATCTTGTCTTTCTGGTGAGCAGGACCACGTCTGATGGTGTGTTTTGTGGTGTCTGTGGCCTTATTATGATTTTAGGCATCCTCTCTGCTAATGGGTGGGGTTGTGTTCCTGTGTTGCTAGTTGTTTGGCATAACCTGTCCAGCACTGTAGTTTGTTGTTCGTTGAGTGCAGCTGGGTCTTGGCATTGAGATGGAGATCTCTGAGAGATTTTTGCCATTTGATATTACGTGGAGCTGGGAGGTCTCTTGTGGACCAATGTCCTGAACTTAGCTCTCCCACCACAGAGGCACAGCCCTGACACCTGGCTGGAGCACCAAGAGCCTGTCATCCACATGGCTCAGAATAAAAGGGAGAAAAAGGAAAGAAAGAAAGAATTAGATAAAATAAAATAAAATAAAGTAAAATAAAATAAAATAATGTTATTAAAATAAAAAATAATTATGAAAAATTTTTTTAAGTAATAAGGAAAAGAAAGAACGAAAAAAAGAAGAGAGCAACCATATCAAAAAACAAATCCACCAATGATAACAAGAGCTAAAAACTATCCAAAAAATAAATAAAAAACAACAACAACAACAGAAAAACGGACAGACAGAACCCAGGACAAATTGTAAAAGAAAGCTATGCAGACAAAATCACACACATAAGCATACACATACACACTCAGAAAAAAAGAAAAAGGGAAAAAAAATATATATCTTTGCTCCCAAAGTCCACCTCCTCAATTTGGGATCATTTGTTGTCTGTTCAGGTATTCCACAGATGCAGGGTACATCATGTTGATTGTGGAGATTTAATTCGCTGCTCCTTAAGCTGCTGGGAGAGATTTCCCTTTCTCTTCGTTGTTCGCACAGCTCCTGGGTTCAGCTTTGGATTTGGCTCTGCCTCTGCGTGTAGGTCGCCTGAGGGCATCTGTTCTTCGCTCAGACAGGTCGAGGTTAAAGGAGCAGCTGATTTGGTGGCTCTGGCTCACTCTGGCTGGGGGGCGGGGGGGCAGAGGGGTATGGAATGAGGGGCAAGCCTGCAGGGGCAGAGGCTGGCGTGATGTTGCACTAGCCTGAGGGGCGCTGTGTGTTCTCCCAGGGAAGTTGTCCCTGTTTCACGGGACCCTGGCGGTGGCAGGCTGCACAGGCTCCCGGGAGTGGAGGTGTGGATAGTGACCTGTGCTTGCACACATGATTCTTGGTGGCTGCAGCAGCAGCCTTAGCATTTCATGTCCGTCTCTGGGGTCCGTGCTGATAGCTGTGGCTCACGCCCTTCTCTGGAGCTCCTTTAAGCATCGCTCTTAATCCCCTCTCCTCACGCACCAGGAAACAAAGAGGCAAGAAGAAGTCTCTTGCCTCTTCGGCAGCTCCAGACATTTTCCCAGACTCCCTCCCAACTAGCTGTGGTGCACTAGCCCCCTTCAGGCTGTGTTCACGCAGCCAACCCCAGTCCTTTCCCTGGGATCTGACCTCCAAAACCTGATCGTCATCTCCCAGCCCCCAGCCGTCCCAGGGGGTGAGCAGACAAGCCTATCAGGCTGGTGAGTGCTGGTCGGCACCAATCCTCTTTGCAGGAGTCTCTCTGTTTTTCCCTCCGCACCCCTGTTTATGTGCTCTCCTCCGTGTCTCCGAAGTTTCCCCCCTCTGCCACCTGCAGTCTCCACCAACAAAGGGGCTTCCTAGTGTGTGGAAACCTTTCCTCCTTCACAGCTCACTCCCACTGTTGCAGGTCCTGTCCCTATTCTTTTGTCTCTGTTTTTTCTTTTTTCTTTTGCCCTACCCAGGTACGTGGTGAGTTTCTTGCCTTTTGGGAAGTCTGAGGTCTTCTGCCAGCGTTCAGTAGGTGTTCTGTAGGGGTTGTTCCTCATGTAGATGTATTTCTGATGTATTTGTGGGGAGAAAGGTGATCTCCACGTCTTACTCTTCTGCCATCTTGAAGCTCCTCCCACAGTAAGCTCTTGATAAATGTTAACAATTATTAGGTTTTATTTTATCAATGGTTCAAGGTTTTTCCCCTTCCAAATGACATGTCCCTTGACACCTAAATACAAAAAAATGATCAGAGTGTAGCATTCTAGCTACACTAGAGCTAGAGGTGGGTGGGAAGTTCTGTCAGCCTTTGCCTCCACCATTCCTCTTCTCTAACCCTTTGGGCAACTCTGAGGAAACCTATGGATTGGAAAAACATCACGTCGAATCACATAATATATACATTTTGTCTATGTGTGTATTTTTGAATTGTTTATGTTGATGAGTTAAAAAACTTTAAAATTAATACATAGTAAGATTGATTTTCTGAGGGTATACACTTCTATGAGTTTTAATACATGTATAGATTTGTGTAACCGCTACTATCATGGAAATAAAGAACACTTTCAGCAGTCACCTCCTTATCATCACACCATGCCCGACTCCTAACCCCTGTTAAGCACTGATACACTCTCATCACCACAGTTTTGTCTTTCTGAGAATGTCAGAGAAGTGGAGTCAAAGAATACTCAATCATTGGGACTGGCTTCTTTCATTCAGCATAATGTCTTTGAGATCCATCCAAGTTGTTGTGTGTAAAAATAGTTCATTTCTTTTTTTTTTTTTTTTTTGGCTGAGTAATATGCCAGTCTATGGGTACAGTATAGTTTGTTTATCCATTCTCCTGTTAAAGGAAATTTGTATTGTTTCCAGTTTAGTACAATGTCTGGTATATAGTTGGGGTGATCAATAAATGCTAGCTGATTTTAGCTGAAGGCTAAGAATGGGAGACCCTGTTTCTCTGTACTCCATGGGATTCCTGTATGTATTCTTTAAAAAAAAAAACCCTGCACTTTGGTTTTTCATTATAATTATTTTCCTGCTTATAAGTCACTGAATGCAGTGAGTCAAAATTCATTTCCTTTGGGCCTCAATGGATAACTAGGGCATGCAGCCACCTGGTAGCATCTTTTCTTTGTCAGTTCCCCTCTTTCTGGCTGTCTCTCTCCAATTTCAGATTATCCCCCCCCCACCATTATAATCAATGACTTCAGGACTAAATTGTATCATTGATTATAGCTAAAACACACACCTAAGGACTATAGCTTATAGCACTTAACTTTCTCTCCCAGATGTTTCTACTTTATATTCCTAAGCCTCTCATCAACAGTGTACCTTTTTCCACCCCAGCTGATGCTTTTCAAGTATTTTAGTGACTCTGACTTTATTAGCAACGTCATCACTTCAGTTTCATGCTGTTAAATATTCACCCACACTAATATCAACATCATTAGAATTTATTTGAGTAATGAAGTCACAAATGCCATTATGTACCAATAACATGCAAAATACATAGGATGTGGAATGAGGGGTGTTATGGACTGAATTGTGTCCCCTCCTCCCAAATTCACATGTTGAAGTCCTAACCCGTAGTACCTTAGAATGTGACTATATTTGGAGATAGGGCCTTTAAAGAGGGAATTAGGTTAAATGAGGTCATAAGGGTGGGGTCCTAATCCAATAGGACTGTTGTCCTTGTAAAAAGAGGAAGAGAGAGACAGCAGGAATGAGTGTGCACAGAGAAAAAGCCATGTGAGGACAAAGTCAAGGAGAGAAGCCTCAGGAGAAACCAACTGTACTGGCACATTGATCTTGGATATCCAGCTTCCAGAACTGTGAGAGAGAAATTTCTGTTGTTTTAGGAGCCCAGTCTGTGGCATTTTGTTGTGGCAGCCCTAGCAAACTAATACAAGGGGCTAGGAAATCTCACCTAGATCTCCAGAAACAGAGAGATCTCACCTGACATCTGGGATATCTTTGGTAAGAGAGAATGTCTCAAGGAGAGGTGGCCAAGATGGTGGAATAGGAAGACCCTGAATTTACCTCCTCCCATGGACACACCAAAATTACAACTACTTACAGGGCAACTACCTATGAGAACTATCTGAAGACTAGTAGAAAAGATTTTCCACAACTGAAGACATAAGGAATGGTCACAATGAGATGCGCAGGAGGTGTGGACATATGGTATAATTAGAACTCACCCCCTAGGTTGGCAACCTACAAATGAGAGGGCTATCACAATCATAGAGGTCCTCTCCTAGGAGAGAGTGGTCCAAGTCTCACATCAGACTCCTAGGCCCAGAAGTCCTGTACTGGGAATATGAGCCCCCAGAACAACTGGCTTTGAAAATCAGCAGGGCTGATATTTGGGAGAGCTGAAGGGCTATATGAAACAGGTACTCTGCTGTTAAAGGGCATGTAAAAAATCTCACATGCTGAGTCCCAGTGCAGAGGCAGTAGTTTGAAATGATCCAGGGTCAGACCCTGTTGTTGATTTTGGAAAGCCTTCCAGAGAGGCAGGAGGCAACTTGGACTACCCTGGGGATGAAGATGCTTGTGGCAGCCATTTTGGGGTTTGTTCTGTGAAAACACTGGCACTGGCAAGTGCCATTTAGGAATCCTCCCTCTAGCCTAAAACAATGCTGGTTGCTTACCAGACTACCAGTGGGCTGGTACCAGCCCTGAGCCCCCCTGGCCATGCAGACAGCCACCTGGGAGATGACTTCACCCACCAGCAGGCCAGCAGCAGCCCCACACATCCTCCTGCAGCCAACCACACAGGAAGCCTACCCTGTCCTGCCATGGACCAGCAGCTACTGCACAGCCAGGGCCTAGTAGCCAACAAGGCAGGAGGCTGCCCCAACTACCAGCCAGCACACAATAATCGATGTGGCACAACAGAAGGGCACACACAGCTCGTGTAAGGGGCACCCTTAGAGTGTACAGCTTTGGTGATGAGAGGAGAGTGTGCTTCTGGGTCCCACAGGACATTTTCTACATAAGGTCACTTTTCCAAGAATGCAAAATGTAAAAAACCTACCTAACACATAGAAATAAACACAAGAATTGGGCAAAATGAGAAGACAGGGTAATATATTCCAAATGGAGGAATACAACAAAACCTCAGAAAAGGAACTAAATGAAGAGGAGATAAGCAATCTACCTGATAGAGAATTCAATGTAGTGATCTAACAATGCTCAACAAACTTGGGAGAGAATGGATGAACATAGTGAAAACTGTAACAAGAGTTAGAAAATATAAAGAAGAACTAAACGGAGGTGAATGTTACAATAAATGTAATAAAAAATACAGTAGGAGGAATCAACAGTAGATTAGATGATACAGAGGAATGGATCAGTGATCTGGAAGACAGACTGGTGGAAATCACCTGAGATGAACAGAAAAAAAGAAAAAGAATTTTAAAAAATGAGGATATTTTAATAGACATCTAGGAGAACATCAAGCATACTAATATTTGGATTATAGGGGTCCCAGAAGAAGAGAGAGAGAAAGGACAGAGAACTTATTTGAAGAAGTAATAGCTGAAAACTTTCCTAACTTGGGAAATGAAACAGGCATCCAGGTCCAGGAAGCTCAGAGAGTCCCAAACAAGATGAACTCAAAGAGGTCCATGCCAAGACATATTATAATTAAAATGGCAAATGTTAAAGAGAAAGAGAGAATCTTTAAAGCAGTAAGAGAAAAGCAACCTGTTACATTCAAGGAAACTCCCATAAGATAACCAGCTGACTTTTCAGCAGAAACTTAGCAGGCCAGAAAGGAATGGCATGATATATTCAAAATAACGAAAGGAAAAAATCCTACAATGAGGAATACTCTACCTGGCAAGGTCATCATTCATACTGAAGGAGAGATAAAGAGATTTACAGACAAGCAAAAGCTAAAAGAGTTCAGCATCACTAAACTGGCTTTATAATAACTATTAAAGGGATTTCTCTAAGTGGAAAAGAAAAGGCCATAACTAGAATTATAAACATTATGAAAGATAAAACTTCACTGGTAAAGGAAAATATATAGTAAATACAGTGATAGTAGATTGACCACTTATAAAGCTAATAGGAAGGCTAAAGGACAAAGGTAATAAAATCATCTGTATACACAATAAATTGTTAAGGGATACACAAAACAAAAAGATATAAAATAAGACTTCAAAAACATTAAGCATTAAGGTGGGGAGTAAAAATGCAGGGTTGTTAAAATGTATTTGAAATTTAAGAAATCAACAACTTAAAACAATCATATATTTATTGCTATCTATATCTATATCATCTATATGTATATCTATATCTATTTCTATATATGAAACTCATGGTAACCACAAACCAAAAATCTATAATAGATTTACACACAAAAAGAGAAAGGAATCCAAACATAACACTAAAGATAGTCATCAAATCACAAAAGAAGAGAACAAAAGAAGGAACAAAAAAGAACTATAAAATAACTCCAAATCAATTAACCACATGACAACAAGTACCTACCTATCAATAATTACTTTAAATGCAAATGGACTAAGTGCTCTAATTAAAAGATATAGAGTGGCTGAATGAATAAAAAAAAAAGACCCATATATATGTTGCCTAGAAGAGATTCACTTCAGATCTAAAGACATAAACAGCTCTGTTTTCATCTCTCTTGGGTAGATACCTGAGAGTGGAATTGCTGGATCATATGGCAAATTTATGTTTAACTTTTTAAGGAATTGCCAAACTATTTCTAAAGTGGCTGTGCTATTTTATGTTCCCACCATTGGTGAATTAGGATTCCTGGTTTCCCACATCCTCACCAACATTTATTATTGCCAGTCTTTTTCATTATAACCATTAGTGGGTATGAAACGCTATCTCATAGTGGTTTCAATTTGCATTTCCCTAATGACTAATGATGTTCAGCATTTTATAGCACTTTAAATTTTTTAAAATTAAAGATATCCATTGCAGAAATTTAAAAATATGCAGGAAAAGTCAGAGAAAAAAATCCTTGCATTTCCATAATCTAGATATAACCACTGTTATCATTTAAAGTTTTTTCAAGTCATGTGTGTGTCTTTTTTACAAATTGGAGTCTTACTATCTATATTGTTTTCAAAATTGTTTTTCCCTCCACATTTCGTCACGTCATTAGCTATTACTCTACAACCCAAGTTTCAACCTCTCCATCCTTAATATAATCATTCTTACAAATGAAATATTTTGTGGGATCCCAGTATATAACATGGGAAGCAGAGCTTCTCTGGGTAAAGTGGGTCCTGCCAGATCATGTGGCCCCTTTACTGCTTCTGAAGGCCAGTTTTCAAGTAGCTCTTATGAATTATTTTCAATGGTTGCATCTCATTTTCTACTGTTGAACACTGAGATTACATAGTGGTTAAGACGATAGGAGCCAGACGCCTGGGGTTTTAATCTCAGCTCTGCCACTTATTAGCAATGTATTCAGTGGTGCCCTTGGCCTTAGTTTCCCTGTTTAGGAGAATAATAATAGTACCCACTGCCATAGGAGAGCTATATGGCACATATAAATAATTACAGTGATTTTTTTCTGCCTCAGTTTTGAGTTACTTAATTTCATATTTGTATAACATAAAATTTAAAATTAACAGTTTAAAAGATGTTTTAAGTAAGCAACATGCTGACAATCTGCTTCTCTCTACAGGCCACATGAACTGGTCAATGGGATAGTTCAGAGAAAGGAAATCAGTTTACACTCTAATTCTCAATATACAGATATAATATGAGGTCTTGGAAAGTTTATCTTTAGTATCATGATAATTTCTGCATTTTTTTGTAGAAAAAGGCATTTTTTAGATGATTTGTGAAATAAGAGAGATTATAAATGAAAAGGCATTATGATTAAATTCAGGAAAGACATTCAAAATGGAACTGTAAGTATAATGAAATATTTTGAGAATAATCTGCCCCAGAACACCATAGTGCCATAGTAATGTTTCTTCAAAAATTTTGTTTAAGAAAAGAGTTTCCTACTGAAGAAGAGTTCTAATGCCAACATGTGTGGCTTGGTTTAGATGGAGATAGCTTTTAGAATGTTTGCTTATCACGTTTTACAATATATATTAATATTTAAACCATATGACCATTGAAATTCCTTCCCCTTTATTTTCTGTTGATAATTTTTCAACCAACGGTCTGTTGACTGAACGAATGAATTGCTGTCCTTTATTCAAATCTGCTTGTATGTCCCATAGTAACAATTTATCTGTTATGTCATATTTTTAATATTTATTTATTTTTATTTATTTAGCTACGCCGGGTCTTAGTTGTGGCACACGGGATCTTCGTTGTTGCATGAGAGATCTTTAGTTGTGGCATGCGGGCTCTTAGTTGTGGTATGCAGGATCTAGTTCCGGGATCGAACTGGGCCCCCTACATTGGGAGCACAAAGTCTTAATCATTGGACCACCAGGGAAGTCCCTCATGTCATATTAATTCTGCATGTTTGCTGTATTCCTGGACATTTAAAAAATTTTGGTTAATATTATAAATGGAATATTTTCCCCCCATTATTCCATTACATTTCTAACTGGTTACTATTGGAACTGTTGATATGCAAATACAGCTGAATCACCACAGGACAGGTCTCAGCAATGCCACATTGAGCAGAACCCAAGGGCGATATTCAGAAACATTGAAAAGCAATTAAAATCTTTCCTGAAGGCTCATAAAGTGGTGCAAGGGGAACATCACATCAGATCTATCTTACCCATCATGCGAGCTGTACTTCACTCTCCATTCTCCTTTTCTATTCTGCCTTTACTAGGGTAGCTACAAGTCCTTTTAATGTCACCCAAACTAGTATTTCTAGGTTTATTTTAATTGTTTGTCTATCCATTACTCTGATTAGCACCACCCAAGCTGAGACCCCTTGGTTGCTTGAGTGACAAAGAATTCTGTATTAGTTATCTATTGCTGTGTGGTAAATTACCCCAAATGTGGCACTTTAACACATTATTTATCTTACATTTTCTGTGGGCCAGGAATCTGGGAGCAGTTTAGTTGGGTGTTTCTGGTTCAGGCTTTCTCACGAGGCTGCAGTCTAGCTGTTGAATGGGGTTGTGGTCATTTCATCATTCAACTTGGGGGGGAGCAGCTTCCGAGTTCTGTCATGTGGCTGCTGGCAGGCGTTAGTTCCTTGCCATGTGGGCAGGTCCATAGGCAGAGAGAGAGAGAGAGAGAGATCCCAAGTTGGAAGACAAAGGGAGTGGAATTAAGCCTCATCTCTTGAGAGAAGAGATATCAAAGCATTATGGAATACCTTTAAAACCATCATGAATATTTTGTTATAGAGGGTTGGTAAAGAATGTAAGTTATTATAGTCTATTTTCTCATACTTATCATGAATAGGAAAGTTATTAATTTCTGGGTTTTCATTTTGTAATTAGCCAGCTTGCTAAACACTTTTAGATCAAAAAGTTTTCAGTTAATTCTTTTGGGGTTTCCAGTAGATAACCATGTTTTCTGTTTCCTCTACTATTCATACAGTTTCTTTTCTTCTTTCCCTATCACTGGCTAGAATTATTTGAATAATAATCATAAATAATAAAGATAAATAATGGTGCTGGTAGTGGACATCGTCATTTCATTCCTCACTTTAATGAGGATGTCTTTAGTGCTTCACTGATAAGAATGACTTAGGCTGCTCTTGGTTTATTATGTTAAGGAAGCACCTTTCTTGTGCTAATTTACTAAAAATTTTTAACTCTTCCTGGTTTTTGGAGCTTGGCTTTATTGCAAAATTTTAGGCATTGCATACTCTTGGATTTCCTGAAACTTTAAGTGAAAAATTCCAGGCTTGCAGAATCCTAGCACCTTGCTAGGCCAGAGCCCACATCTAACAGGTAAGGCAGGGAAATTCAGACATTTTGCTTTGAACTTACTGCTCCCAGCTTCCTTTCTGTCTCTGTTCTGCCACTCTCTCTCTCTCTTGTTTTTTTAATTGGAGTATAATTGCTTTACAATTTTGGGTTAGTTTCTGCTGTACAATGAAGTGAATCAGCTATAGGTATACATATATCCCCTCCCTCTTGGACCTCCCCTCAACATCCCACCCATCTAGGTCATCAAAGAGCACCAAGCTGAGCTCCCTGTGCTATACAGCAGTTTCCCACTAGCTATCTATTTTACACATGGTAGTGTATATATGTCAACCCTAATAGCCCAATTCATCCCACCTCCCTTCCTTCCCTGTGTCCACATGTACATTCTCTACATCTGCATTTCTATTCCTGCCCTGCAAATAGGTTCATCTGTATGTTTTTCTAGATTCCACATATATGCATTAATATACAATATTTGTTTTTCTCTTTCTGACTTACTTCACTCTGTATGACAGGCTCTATTTCCATCAACATCTCTACAAATGACCCAATTTTGTTCCTTTTTATGGCTGAGTAATATTCCATTGTATATATGTACCACATCTTCTTTACCCATTCATCTGTCAATGGACATTTAGTTTGCTTCCATGTCCTGGCTATTGTAAATAGTGCTGCAATGAACATTGGGGTACACGTGTCCCTTTGAATTATGGTTTTTTCAGAGTAAATGCCCAGTAGTGGGATTGCTGGGTCATATGGTAGTTCTATTTTTAGTTTTTTAAGGAACCTCCATGCTGTTCTCCATAGTGGCTGTATCAATTTACATTCCCACCATAGTTCTGCTCTGATCTTTATGATTTCTTTCCATCTACTATCTTTGTGGGGTTTTTTGGGTTTTGTTTTTCGGTTTTTTGTTCTTCTTTCTCTAGTTGTTTTAGGTATAAGTTTAGATTGTTTATTTGAGATTTTTCTTGTTATTTTCAGTGAGATTGAATTGCTATAAACTTCCCTCTTAGAACTGCTTTTGCTATATCCCATAGGTTTTGGCTCATTGTGTTTTCATTGTCATTTGTTTCTATGTAGTTTTTGGTTTCTTCTTTGATTTCTTCAGTGATTTCTTGGTTACTTAGTAGCAAATTGTTTAGCCTCCATGTGTTTGTGATTTTTACAGTTTTTTCCTGTAATTGATTTCTAATCTCATACCATTGTGGTCAGAAAAGATGCTTGATAAAACTTCAATTTTCTTAAATTTACCGAGGCTTGATTTGTGACCCAAGACATGATCTATCCTGGAGAATGTTTTGTGTGCACTTGAGAAGAAAATGTATTCTGCTGCTTTCAGGTGGAATGTCCTATAAATATCAATTAACTGTATCTGGTCTAATGTGTCATTTAAAGCTTGTGTTTCCTTATTAATTTCCTGTCTGGATGATCTGTCCATTGGTGTAAGTGAGATGTTAAAGTCCCCCATTATTACTGTGTTACTGTTGATTTCCCCTTTTATGGCTGTTAGCATTTCCCTTATGTATTGATGTGCTCCTATGTTGGGTGCATAAATATTTATAATTGTTATATCTTCTTCTTGGATTGATCCCTTAATCATTATGTATTGTCCTTCCTTGTCTCTTGTAATAATCTTTGTTTTAAAGTCTATTTTATCTTATATGAGTATTTCTACTCCAGATTTCTTTTGATTTCCAGTTGCATGGAATATCTTTTTCCATCCCCTCACTTTCAGTCTGTATGTGTCCCTAAGTCTGAAATGGGTCTCTTGTAGGCAGCATATATACAGACCTTGTTTTTGTACCCATTCAGACAGTCTGTGTCTTTTGGTTGGAGCATTTAATTCATTTATATTCAAGGTAATTATCGATATATATGTTCCTATTACCATTTTTTATTTGTTTTGGGTTTGTTTTTGTGGGTCTTTTTCTTCTCTTTTGTTTTCCACCTAGAGAAGTTCCTTTAGCATTTGTTGTAAAGCTGGTTTGGTGGTGCTGAATTCTCTTAGCTTTTGCTTGTCTGTAGTAAAGCTTTTGATTTCTCTGTCGAATCTGAATGAGATCTTGCTTGGTAGAGTAATCTTGGTTGTAGGTTTTTCCCTTTCATCACTTTAGTTATGTCCTGCCACTCCCTTTTGGCCTGCAGAGTTTCTGCTAAAAAATCAGCTGATAAACTTATGGGGATTCCCTTGTATTTTATTTGTTGCTTTTCCCTTGCTGCTTTTAATATTTTTTCTTTGAAGTTAATTTTTGTTAGTTTGATTAATATGTTTCTCAGCATGTTTCTCCTTGGGTTTATTCTGTATGGGGCTCTCTGTGCTTCCTGGACGTAGGTGGCTACTTCCTTTCCCATGTTAAGGAAGTTTTTGACTATAAACTCTTCAAATATTTTCTCAGACCCTTTCTGTTTCTCTTCTTCTTCTGGGATCCCTACAGTTTGAATGTTGGTGCATTTAATATCTCAGAGGTCTCTGAGACTGTCTTTTCTTTTCATTCTTTTTTTTTTATTCTCCTCCTTGGCAGTTATTTCCACCATTTTACCTTCCAGCTCACTTATTATTTCTTCTGCTTCTGTTATTCTATTATTGATTCCTTCTAGTGTTTTCTTCATTTCAATTATTGTGTTATTCACCACTGTTTGCTCTTTAGTTCTTCTAGGTCCTTGTTAAACATTTATTTTCTCCATCCATGTCTCCATTCTATTTCTGAGGTTTTGGATCATCTTTCCTATCATTACTCTGAATTCTTTTTCAGGTAGGTTGCCTATTTCCTCTTCATTTATTTGGTCTTTTAGGTTTTTACCTTGCTCCTTCGTGTGTGACATATTTTTTGTCATCCCTTTTGTTTTTGAGGGGTGGGGCTGGGTTCCTGTCTTGCTGGTTGTTTGGCCGGAGGCATCCAGGACTGGAGTTTGCAGGCAGTTGGGTGGAGCTGGATCTTGGTGCTAAGATGAGGACTTCTGGGAGAGCTCACACTGATAAGTATTCCTGGGGGTCTGAGGTTTTCTGTTGTTAGTCCAGTGGTTTGGACTCAGCACTCCCAGCACAGGAGCTCAGGCCCAACCCCCAGCCTGGGAATCATGACCCCACAAACTGTGTGGTGTGGCAAAAAAAAAAAAAAAGAAGGCAACAAATGAAAAAGAGCAGAACAATAACAGAGAATAAAAAATAAATTAAAATTAGAAAAATAGAAAATATAATAGAAAAAATAAAAATGAATCAACAACAAAGAAAAACAGAACCACAGCAGCAAAAAAGAAAAAGCCAGAAAAGGCCTTGTTGCTGGGGGACAAGGCTTAGGCTTGAGACCTGTGTGGCTGGAGGGGTTCTGGAGGGCAGAAGTTCAGGCTATAGGGACAGAGAACTGCTTTTATCTCAGTTTATACATGTAGCATCAGATTCACCTATGGCTGTGCTCACTCCTTCTGTCTTTCCCCTGGAGAGGGTTGGGTGTTTCTTGCCAGTGCTGGAGATACCTCATATGATTGGGTGATTTGTGCACCCCCAGGCTAGAATTGTGGTATTTAGGGGATCCATGCAGGTGGCTTTTCCTAGAAATCATTTTCCAGGAGACAGAATAGTGGGAAATGTATCTTCTACAAACTGAGACTTCCTTTACGTAGCCTTCCTGTATCCTACCCACATGAACCATGTTAGCAAGTTCAACTCTTGCCATATGGTGATCTCTTCTTTGCTGACTTAGGGGAAAACTGATTTGCTATAACAAGAGTTGGATAAAAGGACCCTTATGACTGGCCCAATTAAAGAATGATCTTCAGCTTTCCTTCTCATCAGCAACCCCTGGAGGCTTGTTAGAAATGCAGAGTCTCAGACCCCACCTAGACCCAGAATCAGAATCTGCATTTCCACAAGCTCCTCAGGTGATTCCCTTGCACATGAAGGTTTGAGAAGCTCTAGTCTAAGCACCTTAGCTGCACATGAAATCATCTGGAGAGCTTTAATGAAACTCCACAGTGCTCGGACCACACCCTAGACCAGTGGGTTTCAACCATGCTGATTTTGCCTCCTCCGTTCCCCACATTGGCCAATGTCTGGGGACAGTTTTGATTGTTACAACTGGGTTGTGGGTGCTATTGGCATCTAGTGGGTAGAAGCCAGGGATGCTAATAAACTTCTTCCAGTGCACAGGATAGCCCCTCAAAAAAAATTTTTTATCCAGTCCAAAATGCCAATAATACCAAAGTTGAGAAATTCTGCCCTGGAATTTCTGAGGGCAGGGTCTAGGCATTACCAATGTTTTCCAGTTTACCTGATTGTTAAGAATCCCCTGGGGTACTTCTTAATCATATAGCTCCCCAGGCCCTTCCATGGATGATTGTCAGGAAGTGGGTCTGGGATAGGGCTGGGATTCACAGTTTTAACAAGTATCCCAGGTGATTCTTATCATCAGGAAAGTTCGGAAACACTAGCCCACAGTCAGGGAGGGCAGAGATACCAGATCATAGTTTAATTTAGGAAACCTATCCCTAAATATGTGTTGAAGTTGAGTGCAGGATGGAGATATGACTTGGGACCCAGTTATACATTCTCAAGAACCAGGATGGAGGGGAAACCTACACTGCTTCCTACTCAGCATTTGGCCTGCATCCTGTATCCCTATGTGTATGTGATTACCTTGAAATAGATTCAGGGGCATCAGGTACATCACAGAGACAAAAATAATATAGTGTCTAGTATTCACAGTCTTGATCTAAAGCTTTCCTGGAGGATCCTGCAATCATCTGCCTAACTTCTGGCCTTTGTTGTGCTGATTAGGGTAAAGGATGGGGAGATTAGAAGGAGGCTGAAGAGTCCTGGTATGATTTATGAAGAGAGCATAGTAGTGAGTGATATAGTAATGAGCAAGGTAAAGACTTATGTTATTTTTCACTGTATATACTTTTGTGAATTGCAGATTGGAAGTTTTTTTTAATATAACATTGCAAAATGGCCATGAAATGGTCCTGTTATACTCACAATTGAGATGGTTTTGTGACCCAAATCCCAGTCCTCTCATCCTCTCAGCTCAAACCTGCTCCCATGTAGGTGGATGATAGACTGAGCTTACAGATCCAGGAGGCTTAGTCGCTCACATTGTAGCCCTGTTTGATGGATAGTGGTTGGGTTGCTAGGAGAAATGGGACATTACAAAGGGGAGGGGAATCAGAGTGAACAGCTGAGACACCTCTACAGATTGTTTACACTTGAGCGGTTCCTAGTTTGAGACCCATGACCTTTCCATTTCTGAGAAACCCTTTATGCATTTGAAGATTAAGGCTGCCATTGAGGTACAGACCCCACCATACCATACTCCAGCTACCTCTGCATACCAGAATCTGGAATACTGGGAGGTGTTGGCTCTTAATTGAAAAGAAATACAGAGGTACTGTCCATGGTAGGATCCTGATACCTTGATTTCGTTGCCATCATAGGGGGTTTTTACTTCAATGATTCCCTAGTGTTCAGGTTGAAGTAGAACTGCTAAGGCTTCTACAGCTTAATCTAGATTAGTGAGGGAGATGCATAAAAGACAGCCTTGAAGATGATTTGACCTTCTAATACCCAATGAAGCCATTTGGAAAATGCCCTTGGCCTGACAATAACAGATGAACGGGTTCCAACATGACCTTTAGGCCCTGAGGCCCCACTGTTTATCTTCAGAACATCCTCAAACGTGTTTTGGACCTGGACTTGACTGAGCCACTGGTCAGAAATATCATGAACTGTTCATGATAGCATAAATCCTGAGAACCTAATTTTCTGTGGTACAGAAGATGAGGTTGTGGCCAGATCTATCTAGTCCAGACATGTGTTCAGTACTGCTCAAGGAATTATTTTTCTCAAGTTGGAAGTCCCCTCTCCCCTAATCTGCTTACCTATATTTTCTGAAGTTCATCTCCCATTTCCCCCTAGTCTCTGACCTTATAATGGTCCTCTAGAAAAGGAAGGGATGTTCCAGGAGTTTAAAGCCCTAGGGGGTTTAAATTCCATATCAAACCCAACCCATTGACTGTTAAAACTCATGTCTGTAATTACACTGTGTGGTACCATGGAGATGTAGCACTCAGATCCCCTTCAAGGAAGGACTTGCCTCAGTCTGTCAGCTCTTTCAGTGGCTGCCACTGCAGACAGCCATCTTCCTGAGGCAGGCTATATTTGGCGAGTGTGAGAGGTGATCATATAGAGGGATATTAAGCAATCTTGGCCTGACACGGACACCCCAACAGGAAGAACTTGATCCCCACCTGCATTGCAGTTTGGCTTTTTCCTCTGCCCAATACTGCATCTTCCTCCTTTCCTTTTGTAGGTGTTAAACCCTAATAAACAACTTTTCCCCAGCATCTGCTTCTGGAGAACCCAACCTATGACAGACCGTGTGGACCACATTGCTACAGGAGGATGTACACCCTTGTGCTTACTTTTTGAGAAAGCTGGTCATGGTTGATATCCACTTCCCAGTGTGGAGGTAGTAGCTCCTGGCAATCAAGGCTATTTTGTAAGGGAAGATATTTTCTTGCCATGACAGTGTTCAGTGGGAGTGTTCTCTGATTATTGTAGCTGGGCCAGCTAGGGCAAGCCCAGAGGCCCCCTTGGCAAGGTGGGCTTTCTGGAACATTTTCCTAGTGCAGAGATTTCCCAGAATTGAGCAGAGGGTCATCTCTGACCCCTTTCTTTTTTTGGTTCTCTTTCTGCCCTTTGTAATTTTCTTGACCTGTTTCCTGTTTCTTCTTCCTTCTGTAAGGTGTGTGTCATTTCAATTCGCAATTTCAACATGGGATGAGGAATTTTCAAGTAAATCTGGGTGTAGTGGGACACATTGGAATCCAATTAAAGAAATAGAATAGTGAATGATGAAGTGCCTATGAGAAGTTTTTGGGGGTTGCGGTGGGGATTTGTTTGAACTCACAGAATAGCTGAAAATTACCCATGGGAGATAACTCCACACTGAAGGCTTAGAAGGTAAAGCTGAAAATAAAGGAAATAACAGGCGAAAGTCTGTGACCTGCTCGATAGAGAAGATATGAGGATGCAAGGGAAATGTATTTGATTAAAAAGCAGCTTAACCTCAGAAGAAGCCTGAATTGAAAAAAAGCAAAGCAAAACAAAACTATTAAGCTTCCATGAAACTTACCATGAGGCAAATGAGAGAACGTGCAAGTAAAAGTACTTGTTTGTATATTTTCCCTGACGCTCTTATAGGAATTAAATTGAGCTTGACAACACTTCTCAAGACCCTACCCTGTTCTAAGTGCTGTGCTGGGTGCTAGGGATACAGATGTTAATGAGGAAAGCACAGATCTGTTCCCAAGTGCTTGCAGGCTAGTGGGAGAGATGCCCCCACTTCCCTGCCCCCAAAGGGGTGAGCTGGGCTGATTTGGGCTGCAGTCTCTCTGATGAACAGGCAGGCCCCTAAGTATCTGGAAGGAGCTGCTGCAGGTCTGAGAGGAGGTTGTGGGTAAGGCTGCTGAAGGTACAGAAGTTAATGTGAAGAAGCAGGACTCAGGCTAAGGTGAGGCAGTGAGGCACACATCTCGAGCACAAAATTTAAAGAGGTGCCAAAAACTCAGTAATTGAGAAAAATAACATTGTAATGCTGTATTTAAAAACATAATAATCAATGCAAAGGCGTGATGAACAAACTATTAAAATTTTTAAATACAGACAGGATCAATATTCCTGATTTGCTCTTTGACCTCAGGCTTTAAGGTGGCTTAGCATGGCACTATTACTGACCCTGTCTTTGTTTAAAATTTTGATATTTTAGTATTTTTTGCATTAATTTAGATTTCTAAAAATATTGCATTAAATATTATTTACCTCGATTAGTGAGTTTTTTCGCACCCCCGTTAAAATTTGCATCCAAGGTTAGTCCCGGTCCTGTGGGCAGATAGAAGGTGTTTGTCCATAGGGTGGCCCCATGGACCCATTCTGAGCCTTCTGGAATGAGAAAAGCTATCAGCTTGAGGTGGAAGGCCTGTTTTTAATGGGATCTTGCAGGATTTGGGAAGCAGAGCATCTTCAGGCCCAGTGATACAGTGCAATAGAGCTTTGGGTGAGGGGAATTTCCCCCTCTCTGGAGGGGGCCAGGGTGACTCTGTTTGGTAGAAACTGAAAGGGGACACAACAGCATGTAGACCCTGAGGGGGACAGCTTTGGGGGGGCAACCTCCTTGAAACACAGCCCTTGCATAGAGTGTGCAGTTTATCTTTGTAGTTGTAGTTCTTAAAAACGTAGTAGGCACTCAGTGTCCACTGAGTGAAGGACTGAATGCAATTTGTGATATGGACTGAGGTATGGCAGACCTCCTGTTACCCCAGGAGGAGAATTTGAAAAGATATGGCTAGCTGCAAAAGCATGATACCCCCAGTCCCTGAAGTACAAAACATACTCTCCCACTTTTTTTGTTTGTTCTGGTAAAATATACATAATATAACATTCATATTTTAACAATTTTTAAGTGTACAGTTCCAGTGACATTAAGTACATTCACATTATTGTGTAACTATCACAACCATCCATCTCCAGAACTTTTTCACCTTGCACAACTAAAACCCTGTACTCATTAAACAATAGGTCCCCATTCTACTTCCTGTCTCTATGAAATTGACTACTCTAGGCTTCTCCTAATAAGTGGAATTATATGGTGTTTGCCCTTTTGTGCCTGGCTCACTTTACTTAGCACAGTGTCTTCAAAGTTCATCCATGTTGTAGCACATGTCAGAATCTCCTTCCTTTATAAGGCTGAATAATATTCCATTGTATGTACACACCACATTTTGTTTATCCACTCATTCCCTGATGAACATTTTGGTTGCTTCCACCTTTTGGCTATTGTGAATAATGCTGCTTTGAACAAACTCTCCTACTTCAGACTCTTAGAGAAATAAAAAGGAAAGAGGCCCTGTAGGGCTATACCTCTGCTGATTCTTCATTGCAGGCTTGGCCTCCTGGACAGAGTCAGCAACTTCACTTTGTGCCCTTTGAGGACCCGTTGTGTTCTAGGTACTTCATTTGGTGTTGCAGACACAAAATCAACCAAGACATGTCCTTCCCCTCCAAGAACTCAGTTTAGTGTGGGGACAGATTCAAGAGCAAATGATTCTGTTTGCATCTAGGTTTGGTAAGAAAAGCAATTGCTTCTGTTTATTATTTTGGTCCTTGAATGAGTGGGTAGCTCCTGTGAGGAGAGAAGTTTTCACTAGAACGGGTATTATAAGAAATGTGGACTGAAAGGAGATTTTGGAGTCTCAATCAATATCCCCTTTTGAATTTACAGACCATTCAATTTAGGTGGGTGCCTCTAGTAATGTGAATAGATAGTTCTACTGTTGTGAGAACTGAGTTTGGCACGTCCTACCTGGTTGTTCCTGAGTCAGGGAGACAGGGGCCTGCCTTGGAGGGGACTCTGCCCATTCATCATGCCCCTGTTCTCACTCATAAACAGATACACCTGTATCCTGAAGGGAGACAAGCTTCAGAAAGTCCTTGAAAACAGGAGTTTGCTGGCTGATTTCATGGGACTGCTTCATGGCTGAGGGAAAACCATCTAGCTTATTAAAAGTCATATACCCTCTTTAATGTGGATGATAAAACTTTAATTAAAGTGGTGATTAGAAACAGAGTAATAATGACCACTAATAAAGTAGTTTATAGGGATCAATAGCTTTACAAAGAGCAGCCCATCCAGTTGTTGGCAGGCCACTGCAGGCAGCCCCAGAGCATGAGCTCTGGGCAGGGTGAAAGGATTAGGGGAAGAGATTACTGGAATAGACAGATAACATAAAAGGCAATTTATAATGTGTGACTCTGAACAATGAGCTGGGGAAAATGGAAAGCTGTGATGTGATTGGCATTTGTTGTACCTTTGCATTATGAATCAGCTTTACAAGATTACAGGCTATAAGAAAGAATTTGGTTACTTGTGTATAAATGAGTGTTATCTGCATTGTTTTTCTTTTTGTTGTGGTCCATGTGTCTTAGGGTGAAGAGAGACAGGACAAATAAAACCATGTCTGAGAAAGTCTTTGGCAATTGATGCTGTACTAATAATGGTAATAGAATGGCTAGAGTAATGATAATAACAACAACAACAGCAATAATATTATAAGTAATAATGAGCATCTAAGTGCCATCCACTTTTGTATTTCATTTTTAATGCCAATGGCTCACCTGCCAGGTAAATAATATCAACCTCCCCTTCCTTTACCAAATAAGGTAGATGATGTATACTGAGAAACTGGATTGGAAACAAAATCTAGGGAAGATTTTCTGGAGGGTGAATTTTTAATTTGGGATCTGAAAGGCTGTGAGAGACTTGGTTAGAATATGTCCATGTGCTTGAGCACACACACACACGCACACACAAACACACACACACACACACCACTTCAAATTCTGTTCCACAACCTACAAGGCCCTAAAGGATCTGGCCCCTGCCTACTTCACTAGTCTTACTTGTCTCATTTTGTCCTTATTTTTTTTAAAATTTATTTATTTATTTATTTATTTATGGCTGTGTTGGGTCTTCGTTTCTGTGCGAGGGCTTTCTCTAGTTGTGGCAAGCGGGGGCCACTCTTCATCGCGGTGCGCGGGCTTCTCACTATCGCAGCCTCTCTTGTTGCGGAGCACAGGCTCCAGACACGCAGGCTCAGTAATTGTGGCTCCCGGGCCCAGTTGCTCTGCGGCATGTGGGATCTTCCCAGACCAGGGCTTGAACCCGTGTCCCCTGCATTGGCAGGCAGATTCTCAACCGCTGCGTCACTGGGGAAGCCCTATTTTGTCCTTATTTATCCACGGTGACCTTCTCTCTGACCCTCAAATGTGCCAAGTTCTCTCCCACCTTAGTTTATTCATATTGCAATGCCTCCTCTGATATACTCTTTTCTCAAATCTTTTCACAGATCCCTTTCCCATCCTTCAGCTCTTAATCCAAATGTCACCTCCTTTGAGGGGACTTTTTCATCAACCCTGGCTAACTCCCTTTTCTAATCAACTATTTACCTTATTACTCTGTGTTCTTTTCTTGATTGCACTTAGCACCTGGGAGTATTTCGTTTATTCATTTTTACTTGTTTGATATTTCCCTTCCTCCACTAAAATATGTACTTTTAAGAGGCTATATTCTAGGTTCTGGAATAATTAACACCTTGCACATAGTAGGGGCTCAGTAAATGTTTGTGGAATGAATGAACAAAGGCTATTTGAAGAGCCTGTTTACCCTATGATGCAATGCAAGATTCCTGTTCACCTCTAACTATTCCCCTTGACTGTTCATGCTTTTCCTGTCCCCACTTTACTCATTGAATATAAATTTCATAAAGAATTGGACCACAACACAGAAAGGCTTGGGAGGAAACACTGCATAACCCGGTGATTTTAAGAGCCCCCAAGTTTTAATTAGCATGGTGCATGGCAATGATGCTAAATGAACTGTAATAGTCTTATCAGGTCAAAATCCAGCTTTGTAGGACAGCCCAAAATAGACGTTGTGCTCTTTTTGTCCTTAGCATGCAATCCACGGAGTCTCCAAAGGTGTATCAAGGTTTAATAGACAAATAGTGTACTTGGTAGAATTGTGCAATGAGAGAGATGCTTGCAAACTCTCTGGGGTGTGGCTTCCAGATATTGAAGTTTCTTTCAGGTTCACTTGGGGCCTGGATAGATGGTTTCAATTAGAATTCAGTTAGCATCAATCAAGGTGAACTCCAGGGGCAGCCAATTCATAAGAAGTGCCCCTGCCCCAGCCTCCTCTCAGCCCCTCTCTCTTTCAGGGTGGTTCTGAAACAAAGCTTTGTGTAGGCACAGTCAGGCACAGGAAGTGACTCTGTTTTTTTTTGGTGGGGGGGATAGTTTATGTGTTTTAATGAACAAGTCTCATCAGTTAACACACATATATAAGAGAACACAAGTCATGTATGTACATCTTGATGTGTTATTATAAAATGAACATATTCGTGTACCCAGATAAAAGGAAGAGAATATCACAGGACACCTTGTACCCCACATCAGTGCCCCTCGCTCTCCACCACAGGTAGGCATTATTCCTGTCAGCTTGTCTGATATATTATTGAACCTAGATGATGAGCACTTAATTTCAGTTATTAAAATTTCAGGTTCACAATTTCCTTTTGACTTTTAAATATAGTCTTCTAGTCCTCTACTGAAATTCTCCATCATATAATGTAAATATTGCTATTATTTTTTAACATCTTTATTGGAGTATAATTGCTTTACAATGGTGTGTTAGTTTCTGCTGTATAACAGAGTGAATCAGGTATATATATACATATATTCCCATTTCTCCTCCCTCTTGTGAATCCCTCCCACGCTCCTTATCTCACCCCTCCAGGTGGACACAAAGCAACGAGCTGATCTCCCTGAGCCATGTGGCTGCTTCCCACTATTTTACATTTGGTAGTGTATATATGTCCATGCCACTCTCTCACTTCATCCCAGCTTACCCTTCCTCCTCCCCGTGTCCTCAAGTCCATTCTCTACATCTGCATCTTTATTCCTGTCATACCCCTATGTTCTTCAGAACCATTTTTTTTCCCCTTAGATTCCATATATATGTGTTAGCATATGGTATTTGTTTTTCTTTTTCTGGCTTACTTCACTCTGTATGACATTCTCTAGGTCCATCCATCTGACTGCAAATAACTCAATATTGTTTCTTTTTATGGCTGAGTAATATTCCATTTTATATATGTGCCACATCTTCTTTATCCATTCATCTGTCGATGGACACTTAGATTGCTTCCATGGCCTGGCTATTATAAATAGCGCTGCAATGAACAATGTGGTACATTCCTCGTTTTGAATTATGGTTTTCTCAGGGTATATGCCCAGAAGTGGGAGTGCTGAGTCATATGGTAGTTCTATTTTTAGTTTTTTAAGGAACCTCCATACTGTTCTCCATAGTGGCTGTATCAATTTATATTCCCACCAACAGTGCAAGAGGGTTCCCTTTTCTCCACATACTCTCCAGCATTTTCAGTTTGTAGATTTTTTAATGATGGCCATTCTGACTGGTGTAAGGTGATACCTCATTGTGATTTTGATTTGCATTTCTCTAATAATTAATGATGTTGAGCGTCCTCTCATGTGTTTGTTCACAATCTGTACATCTTCTTTGGAGAAATGTCTATTTAGGTCTTCTGCCCAGTTTTGGATTGGGTTGTTTGTTTTTTTGATATTGAGCTGCAAGAGCTGCTTTTATATTTTGGAGATTAATTCTTTGTCAATTGCTTCTTTAGCAAATATTTTCTCCATTCTGAGGGTTGTCTTTTCATATTGTTTATGGTTTCCTTTGTTGTGCAAAAGCTTTTAAGTTTCATGAGGTCCCATTTGTTTATTTTTGTTTTTATTTCCATTTCTCTAGGATGTGGGTCAAAAAGGATCATGCTGTGATTTATATCATAGAGTGTTCTGTCTATGTTTTCCTCTAAGAGTTTTATAGTGTCTGGCCTTATATTTAGGCCTTTAATAAATTTTGAGTTTATTTTTGTGTATGGTGTTAGGTAGTGTTCTAATTACATTCTTTTACATGAAGCTTTCCAGTTTTCCCAGCACCACTTTTTGAAGGGGCTGTCTTTTCTCCATTGTATATTCTTGCCTCCTTTATCAAAGATAAGGGGACCATATGTGAGTGGGTTTATCTCTGGGCTTTCTATCCTGTTCCATTGATCTATATTTTTGTTTTTGTACCAGTACTATACTGTCTTGATTACTGTAGCTTAGTAGTATAGTCTGACATCAGGGAGCCTGATTCCTCCAGCTCCGTTTTTCTTTCTCAAGATTGCTTTGGCTATTAGGGTTCTTTTGTGTTTCCATACAAATTGTGAAATTTTTTTTCTAGTTCTGTGAAAAATGCCATTGGTAGTTTGATAGGGATTGCACTGAATCTGTAGATTGCTTCAGGTGGTATAGTCATTTTCACAATGTTGATTCTTCTAATCAAAGAACATGGTATATCTCTCCATCTGTTTGTATCATCTTTAATTTCTTTCATCAGTGTCTTATAGTTTTCTGCATATAGGTCTTTTGTCCGCCTAGGTAGGTTTATTCCTAGGTATTTTATTCTTTTTGTTGCAATGGTAAATGGAAGTGTTTCCTTAATTTCTCTTCCAGACTTTTCATCATTAGTGTATAGGAATACAAGGGATTTCTGTGCATTAATTTTGTATCATGTTACTTTACCAAATTCATTGATTAGCTCTAGTAGTTTTCTGGTAGCATCTTTAGGATTCTCTATGTATAGTATCATGTCATCTGCAAACAGTGACAGATTTGCTTCTTCTTTTCCGATTTGGATTATTTCCTTTTTCTTCTCTGATTGCTGTGGCTAAAACTTCCAAAACTATGTTGAATAATAGTGGTGAGAGTGGGCATCCTTGTCTTGTTCCTGATCTTAGAGGAAGTGGTTTCCATTTTTCACCATTGAGAATGATGTTGGCTATAGGTTTGTCATATATGGCCTTTATTATGTTGAGTTAAGTTCCTTCTATGCCTACTTTCTGGAGGGTTTTTATCATAAATGGGTGTTGAATTTTGTTGAAATATTTTTCTGCATCTATTGAGATGATCATATGGTTTTTATCCTTCATTTTGTTAATATGGTATATCACAGTTATTGATTTGTGTATATTGAAGAATCCTTGCATTCCTGGGATAAACCCCACTTGATCATGGTGTATGATCCTTTTCATGTGCTGTTGGATTCTGTTTCCTAGTATTTTGTTGAGATTTTTTGCATCTCTGTTCATCAGTGATATTGTTCTGTAGTTTTCTTTTTCTGTGAATCTTTTTCTGGTTTTGTTATCAGGGTGTTGGTTGCCTCATAGAATGAGTTTGGGTGTGTTCTTCCCTCTGCTATATTTTGGAAGAGTTGGAGAAGGATAGGTGTTAGCTCTTCTCTAAATGTTGGATAGAATTCACCTGTGAAGCCATCTGGTCCTGGACTTTTGTTTGTTGGAAGATTTTTTAATCACAGTCTCAATTTCAGTGCTTGTGATTGATCTGTTTATATTTTGTATTTCTTCCTGGTTCATCTCGGAAGGTTTTGCTTTTCTAAGAATTTGTCTGTTACTTCCAGGTTGTCCATTTTATTGGCATATAGTTGCTTGTAGTAATCTCTCATGATCCTTTGTATTGCTGTAGTGTCAGTTGTTACTTCTCCTTTTTCATTTCTAATTCTATTGATTTGAGTCTTCTCCCTTTTTTGTTGATGAGTCTGGCTAATGGTTTATCAATTTTGTATATCTTCTCAAAGAACCAGCTTTTAGGTTTATTGATCTTTGATATCATTTCCTTCATTTCTTTTTCATTTATTTCTGATCTGATCTTTATGATTTCTTTCCTTCTCCTAACTTTGGTTTTTTTTGTTCTTCTTTCTCTAATTGCTTTAGTTGTAAAGTTACGTTTTTTATTTTAGATGTTTCTTGTTTCTTGAGGAAGGATTGTATTGCTATAAACTTCCCTCTTAGAACTGTTTTTGCTGCATCCCATAGGTTTTAGGTCATCGTGTTTTCATTGTCACTTGTTTCTAGGTATTTTTTGATTTCCCTTTGATTTCTTCAGTGATCTCTTGGTTATTAAGTAGTGTAGTGTTTAGCCTCCATGTGTTTGTATTTTTACAGATTTTTTCCTGTAATTGATATCTAGTCTCATAGCATTGTGGTTGGAAAAGATCCTTGATATGAGTTCCATTTGCTTAAATTTACCAATGCTTGATTTGTGACCTAAGATATGATCTATCCTGAAGAATGTTCCATGAGCACTTGAGAAGAAAGTGTATTCTGTTGTTTTTTTTTTTTTAAATCAGTCATCAATTTTTTACACATCAGTGTATACATGTCAATCACAATTGCCCAAATCAGCACACCATCATCCCCACCCCACCGCAGTTTTCCCCCCTGGTGAATATTCTGTTGTTTTAAGATGGAACGTCCTACAAATATCAATTAACTCCATTTTATTTAATGTATCATTTAATACTTCTGTTTCTTATTTATTTTCATTTTGGATGATCTGTCCTTTGGTGAAAATGGGTTGTTAAAGTCCCCTACTATGATTGTGTTACTGTCGATTCTCCTTTTATGGCTGTTAGTATTTGCCTTATGTATTGAGGTGCTCCTATGATGGGTGCATAAATATTTACAATTGTTATATCTTCTTCTTGGATTGATCCCTTGATCATTATGTAGTGTCCTTCTTTGTCTCTTGTAATAGTCTTTGTTTTAAAGTCTATTTTGTCTGATATGAAAATTGCTACTCCAGCTTTCTTTTGTTTTCCATTTGCATGGAATATCTTTTTCCATCCCCTCACTTTCATTCTGTATGTGTCCCTAGGTCTGAAGTGGGTCTCTTGTAGACAGCATATATATGGGTCTTGTTTTTGTATCCATTCAGCCAGTCAGTGTCTTTTGGTTGGAGCATTTAATCCATTTACAATAAGGTAATTATTGATATGTATGTTCCTATTACCATTTTCTTAATTGTTTTGTGTTTGTTACTGTAGGTCTTTTCCTTTTTTTGTGTTTCCTCCCTAGTAAAGTTCTGGAGGAGCTTCAAGATGGTGGAAGAGTAAGATGTGGAGATCACCTTCCTCCCCACAAATACATCAGAAATACATCTACATGTGGAGCATATATATGGGTCTTGATTTTGTATCCATTCAGCCAGTGTATGTCTTTTGGTTGGAGCATTTAATCCATTTACATTTAAGGTAGTTATTGATATGTTTGTTCCTATTACCATTTTCTTAATTGTTCTGAGTTTCTTATTGTAGGTCTTTTCCTTGTCTTGTGTTTCCTGCCTAGAGAAATTCCTGTAGCCTTTGTTATAAAGCTGGTTTGGTGGTTCTGAATTCTCTTAGCTTTTGCTTGTCTGTAAATATTTTAATTTCTCCATTGAATCTTAATGAGATCCTGCTGAGTAAAATAATCTTGGTTGTAGGTTTTTCCCTTTCATCACTTTAAATATGTCCTGCTACTCCCTTATGGCTTGGAGAGTTTCCGCTGAAAGTTCAGCTGTTAACCTTATGGGGAGTCCCTTTTATGTTATTTGTTGCTTTTCCCTTGCTGCTTTTAACATTTTTTCTTTGTATTAATTTTGGTAGTTTGATTAATATGTGTCTTGGCGTGTTTCTCCTTGGATTTATCCTGTATGGGACTTTCTGTGATTCCTGGAGTTGATTGACTATTTCCTTTCCTATATTAGGGAAGTTTCCAACTCTAATCTCTTCATGTGTCATTCATCATTGTTTGTTTGCTCTTTAGTTCTTCTAGGTCCTTGTTAAAAGTTTCTTGTATTTTCTCCATTCTGTTTCCATGATTTTGGATCATCTTTACTATCATTACTCTGAATTCTTTTTCAGGTAGACTGCCTATTTTCTCTTCATTTGTTTGGTCTGGTAGGTTTTTACCTTGCTCCTTCATCTGCTGTGTATTTCTCTGTCTTCTCATTTTGCTTAACTTACTGTGTTTGGGGTCTCCTTTTCACAGGCTGCAGGTTCATAGTTCCCATTGTTTTTGATGTCTGCCCCCAGTAAGTAAGGTTGGTTCAGTGGGCTGTGTAGGCTTCCTGGTGGAGGGGACCAGTGTCTGTGTTCTGGTGGATGAGGCTGGATCTTGTATTTCTGGTGGGCAGGACTGCATCTGGTGGTATGTTTTGGGGTGTCTGTGAACTTATTATGATTTTAGGCAGCTTCTCTGCTAATGGGTGAGGTTGTGTTCCTGTCTTGGTAGTTGTTTGGCATAGCGTGTCCAGAACTATAGCTTGCTAGTTGTTGAGTGGAGCTGAGTCTTAGTGTTGAGATGGAGATCTTTGGGAGAGCTTTCACTGTTTGATATTACGTGGGTACAGGAAGTCTCTGGTGGACCAATGTCCTGAACTTGGCTCTCCCACCTCAGAGGCTCAGACATGACACCCAGCCAGAGCACCAAGACCCTGTCAGCCACTAGGCTGAGAAGAATAAGGAGGAAAAAAAAGAAGGAAAAAAATAAAATAAAGTTATTAAAATGAAAAAGAAAAAATAAATTATTAAAAATAAAAAAAATTAAAATAGTAATAAAAAAGAAGAAAGAAGAGAGCAACCAAACCAAAAGAACAAATCTACCAATGATAACATGAGCTAAAACCTATAAAAAAAAAAATAAAAAAAGACAGACAGAACTCAAGGACAAATGGTAAAACAAAGCTATACAGACAAAATCACACGAAGAAGTACACAGATATACACTCACAAAAAGAGAAAAAGCGGGAAAAATATATATATAGAAAAGGAAGAAAGCAGCCAAATCAATAAACAATCTACCAATTATAATAAGCTCTAAATACTAAACTAAAATAAACATAAAACTAGAAACAAATTAGATGCAGAAAGCAAACCCCAAGTCTACAGTTGCTCCCGAAGTCCACCACCTCAATTTTGGGATGATTCATTGTCCATTCAGTTATTCCACACATGCAGGGTACATCAAGTTGATCGTGGGTATTTAATCCGTTGTTCCTGAGGCTACTGGGAGAAATTTCCCTTTCTCTTCTTTGTTTCCACAGCTCCTGGTGTTCAGCTTTGGATTTGGCCCTGCCTCTGCATGTAGGTTGCCTGAGGGCATGTTTTGGGAAGTCTAAGGTCTTCTTCCTGCATTTTGTAGGTGTTCTGTAGGAGTTGTTCCACATATAGATGTATTTTTGATATATTTGTGGGGAGGAAGATGATCTCCATGTCTTACTTCTCTGCCATTTTGAAGGTACCCCCAGGAAGTGGCTCTTAATTTAGTTCAATGTGGGGCTAGGAACCCTTAACCATCACATCAATGGCCACTTGTTACCCCTGTGTCTCCTTGGCCACAGCTGTCTGACTCTGCACTGACCCTGTAGGTGGTGGGGCCTGGCCCTGTTCACCCAGGCAGCAGCATGTAAAAGTGCACTTCTAGCACCTTCTCAGCACTCACAGCCAGACTTCTGAGCCACTTGTGGCAACACATCTCATAACAACTTGCTGCCAGTCTTCCTGACTTCTGGCTTGAATATTATCTCATTCCTAGGCTTAATGCGGAAATTGCCTCTCACTCTTTTTGAGAGGTTTCTAGGTTTTTCTTTACTTGATCCTTAATAAGGGACTATAAACATATTTATGTGTGTGCATCAGTACAGTGCGGTTTTGAGGGGGAAGGCTGATCCGTTTCCTCCAGTGGGGATTTGGGCTCCAGTGGAGCATGTTGCCAGGAGGACTATTTACCTGGGGATTTCCTGGACCTCTGGAATGTGAAATTGATGGTTGAATCTTGGGAAACCAAAATGAAGTCTCACCAGAGAGGGAGAAAACTATATTACCCACCCCTGGGGAAGTTCTTGGCATAGGTTAGAATTTCCCCTTGAAGGTGAGTCCCTTCCTGTCTTGAGACATAAATTGATTATTAACAAGGAGAGAGACTTTGGGATGGTGACATTCAAATGTCTTCCAACCCAGCTGAAGATGGAAACTTGTCTTGGATTCCTTAGTGAAGAGTGAGGCCACAATGAGGCCCCCTTCTTGGGAATAAAGTCATCTTAATCTTGGTGGAGAGAAGGCTCCCCCTCCTGCATCTCTTTGGGAACGTAAGAGTGTTGCGTCAACAAGTTGGGTAGTCAGAGGATTTCCTGGTGTGAGTATCAGCATCAGCAGAACAGAGAGGGGGACCTATAGCACAGGCAGAAGATTTCAGTGGCCAGGAAGGGATGCTATCTGCCCAGAACCTGTTGGACGAAAGGATCTCAGAGATTGTATAGAATGAGGGTTTAAGGCCCTACTGGATTGTTTTTTCATTTTTTTTTTTTAATTTACCATGGCTTCTAGAGATTTCTTAAGCAAGTTTGACATCATAATTAATGATGTATGTTTTTACCTTTGCTTTGGATGGGGAATTCTGGGTTGCTACAATACCTGCACAGTTACTTGTGCAAGAAAGACATCAAAAAATAAATACATGTGAAGTGCATCTGATTTAGGTCTGAGCCTTTCCCAATTATTCCCTGCTTGAGAAAACTCTCAACATACCTGGAAGTCCAGAGCACCCCAAAATGCCATCTATATAACTTGAAAAGATGAATCAGCCCTGTAAAGAGAGGTAGAGAGCAAGGTTTGGCTGTTGAAGAGGAAATGTCAAGCTAGGCAGACTCGAGGGATCCTGTGCACCTAGCAGAGTAATTGTCCAAATTGGAGTCATTGGCTGCCAATGAGGCAGGCCATCAGGTGAGGAGGAACAGCACTTTTGACCTTTGGGGTCTGCAGCCAAGCCCTTTGCCTGAGGCATTGGCAAGCCTAATCTGCTCCACGAACTGAAGCAGGGGAGGGCTCCTGTAGGGACTGTAATTTCTCTATTCAGGATGTGAGTACAGCCTCCAGGGAATCACATGCATGTCCCCCCGCACTACCCTCCCCCGGGAAAATGTGTTTTCCTCTTGAAGTCCTGGAGCAGAAGAGGGCTGACCTACCCCTAGCCCAGTGCCGAGTGCAGTCTTTAGTGAGCACCAACAGTTTCATTTATTTTTCATCACCTCTTATTTAATGAAAGCTTCGTGTGTGGTAAGAGCACCAGCTCAAGTATCAAAGGGACCTGGATTTGAATGCTGGCTCTGCCACATGATAATGGGATGACTTGGGTACAGAGCTCTCTGAGTTTTAGTTTCCTCATCTGTAAATTGTGGAGAAAAAGATGTGAAGGGAAAGTGCGTTGGTTGTAATGGGCAGGGAGGAAGTGGGGTTCCCTTTCTCATCTTAGATGTTTTCCTTGTTACCAGAGTTGACTCACACAGTGAGGTGCCGTTTGGCAGGCCTCTGCCTTCTGCTGATAGGTGTTCTGTGCTGCATGTTGTTTTCTGCCTATTCAGGTACCTTCTCTGGCTCCTGGACTCTTCTCTGGAGGTTTCCTGCCCACTGCCCCCCATCAAAGCTGACATATCATATCTTGCATTCTCTCAGGACCTTGGTCAAAACAGGAAATCATCATCCCATGTCTCTTCTTGTTACATTTTCCTATGAGGAGTGAAGACTTAAATCTTTAGGTTAGGTGATCTCCATCTAAGACTCCATTGGCTTGTTGGTGGCTCTGAGCCCACTGATAGTTAGGCAGGATTTGCTGTGAGTCTGGGGCCTATGGCATTCAGAGGCACAGCCTTCCCCTGTGCTCTGCACCATTGCTCACTCTTCATAGCTGTTTCTGTGTTGGTTCCTTGTTCATGTCTAGTGTTACACCCTGGGGCTGCTTTCTGGTTCTGGGTTCCATTCCTCTAAACAGGGGTTCTCATCCCCTTCTGGATCTTGTCAACCTTTCCCATGGAAGTTGTGTTCTATTCCTAAAAATTCCTCACCATCAAATGCTTGGTATTCCTAAGGGATTCATTGCCAGGCTCTTGGGTATTGCTGCTGTCTGGTTCCCGCTGCCATGTCCCACACTCTGGGTTGGTCCCTTGCATTGCAGCTCCAGCTCAATCAAGCCTGAGGCCACCACATCCTGCTGAATTGTGGTTTTGCACTGATGATTTCTCCTTCAGGGGCCAGCTCTAATGCTGAGTCACTTCTTTTAGTTCCAGGCCTTTTCATCTTGCCTCCTCCTCTTGCCCACACATCTGTGGGGCTATGAGCCCAGAATGCTTCATGTTCATGCCTCATGATTAAGTTCACAAACAAATCCTACTAAAGTGTTGACTTAGGATCTACACATACTTTCAAAAGTATATTCCCTTTCACACACACTTTCAAAAGTATTTCAGTCAGCTTTCAATAAACAATACTTAAAATCAGTCTAAAAATTTTTGTAACAAAAACAAAAGCCTGAATCACTAAAGGGGGAGAGTAGTCGTGGGGACTCTAGAATCCTAGGTTAAGTATATTTTCATCCTTGAGCATCAATTTTTCAACTGAGTTTTCTAGCAGCCAAAGCAAAAAAGAAAACACAATGAACTGTATGGTTCTCTTTTCTGGTTAATGGTGGCACATTAAGATCCACCTGAATATTACTTAATTTTATATATTTAGATTAATATAGTGAATTGTTTCAGTTAAAATTTCCCATACATTTTAAAGAAACAAATTGGAGGCAAATTTTTTAAACATCAGTATAGATCAATTCAATTCAACCAACATTGATTTATTTTTTAATTAAACAATTACTTTTTAATTAAACAAGCTTACAGAGTACCTAATCTGTTATTGTGAAACATTATGGCATGTTCTATGGGAGACAGAAAGATACAGAACCTTTCCTTGTAGCTCACAGTGTAGAAGGAGAGATGAGAGACACACCAAAACAAAGTAGAAAGTAATAAGAACTATAAAAGTGGCATGAACCTATGGTGCTGGGAGAGTCTAGAAGAGGGATCAGGGAACCAAAGATTCATGGAGGGATGTGATTGAGATAGTTAGGGTCTGTGCAAGTAGAGGTGATGGAAAGGACTAGTAGGAGGTCATATGAAGTTGAAGAACAGTGTGACTCAGGGCACTGATATGAAAATCACAGGTTGTGTTCAGGGAAAACTCAGGGAGTCCATGACTGTTTGACTGGATGCTACCACATCTGCTCTATATATATATAATGGGAGAGATCAAGGACCATGAAGGCAGCGTGGTAGGATGGAATATTGAGGGTCTGGAATGCTATGCTTAGAAGTCAGTGAGAGCTAATTATTTTTTTTTTAAGGATTTTTTTTTTTTTTTTTTTGCCTGCGTTTGGTCTTCACTGCTGTGCATGGGCTTTCTCTAGTTGTGGCGAGCAGGGGCTACACTTCTTTTCAGTGCGTATGCTTCTCATTGTGGTGGCTTGTTGCAGAGCACGGGTTCTAGGTGTGCAGGCTTCAATAGTTGTGGCATGAAGGCTCAGTAGTTGTGGCTAATGGGCTCTAGACTGCAGACTCAGTAGTTGTGGTGCACGGGCTTAGTTGCTCTGTGACATGTGAGATCTTCCAGGGCCAGGGATTGAACCCATGTCCCCTGCATTAGCAGGTGGATTCTTAACCACTGCACCACCAGGGAAGTCTTGTGAGAGCTAACTAAAATAAAGTAGGTAGCCTAGGACCCATTCTTCCTGAACTTGAGGTTTTATTCTGTAGGCAAGTGGAGCCAGTGGAGGTTTTTGAGCCAGAAAGGGATATGTCCAGAATTGGGGTTTAAGCAAATTATTTTGCTATTTGAATGCTAGAAAAATTGGAGCCAAGGAGACTGGGGGCAGGGAGACCAGGTTTGATGCTATTGCACTAGTTCAGGCAAGAGGTGAAGAGAGAATGAAATGGAGTTGGAGCAGTGAGACACAAGTTCAAATCCTACCTCTACTACTCACCAGCTGGAGGATTTTGAGCAAATCTCTTCTGAGTCTCACTCCTAATGCAAGGGTAAAATTACTGGCCTCACAAGGCTGTTGTGAAGATTAAATGAGAGAATGAATGTGAATTAGTGTTAAGTGCTTCCTGTGGTGCCTGTCCCAGAAGGTCCTAAATAAATAGTCGTACTAAAGCTTATCTCTGCTGCCCAGATGTTCTCCCGAATCCTGGATCATGGTTTGCTGTGGTACTTGCCCAGATGCCCACAACTTACTTACCTCCTTGACCTTTGACTTTCTCTTTTCCCTGTGATGTATTCTGCCTCTTCCTGGTCTACCTGGATCTGCTCTATTGCCTGACTCTATCCTTTGATACATGGATTCATCTTTGCCCTAGATCTGTGCTGTCTTACATGTAGCCACTAGCTACAGGTGGTTACTGAGCACTTGAAATGTGATGTAAATATAAAATACATACTGAATTTCAAAAATTTAGTATTAAAAAAAGAGTGTAAAAGAGCTCAATAATTTTCTTACATTGATTACATACTGAAATGATAATACTTATTGAGTTAAAATATATTATTAAAACTAATCTTTCTGTTTCTTTTTTTGAAATAGTAGCAATGAAACTAAGTTTATTGATGACTTACTGTGTGCTAGGCACTGTTCTAAGCACGTCCTGTGGTTTGAGTTTAATCTTCACAACAATCCCATGAGTTATTATCATTAGCTTTATTTTACAGTTAAGGAAAGTGAGACCAAAGAGTTCAGGATAATCTCTTAATCACTTGTTTTTTTTACTTCTTAAAATGTAGCTACTAGAAAATTTAAAATTACATGTATGCTTTGTGTTTGTGGCTTACATTATATTTCTATTGGATGGTGCTGCTCTAGACTAGAGGTTGGCAAACTGCTCATTAGCCAAATCTGGTCCTCTGCCTGATTTTGTATAGCCCATGAGCTAAGAATGGGTTTTGCATTTTTAAATCACCGAAAAAAATCAAAAGAAGACTATTTTATGAAAAGTATATGAAATTAAAATTTCAGTGTCCCTAAATAAAGATTTACTGGGATGTGGTCCCACTTATTCTTTTATGTATGGTATATGGCTGCTTTCATGCTACAATGGCAGAGTTGAGTAGTGGCAACAAAAACCCACAAAGCCTAAAATATTTACTATTTGGCCTCTTGCAGAAAAAGCTTGCCAGTCCCTGCTCTAGATTATTATTATTTTGGACCCTTCCTTTGTCCTGACCACCAGCTCCTGGATTCTATCCTGAATCAGTCTCACTCCTCTCTCTACCTTATCCTGGATTCTAGACTTACCCAAGTGTCTGTCATACTGTGTCTTAGCTCAGTACCTGCAACCTGCTTCCACATATAACCCCAGCCTGAACAGGATGTCATTCCCTCTCAGTCACTTGTAACTGCTACACTAGGCTCACATTGAAGTGATTTGTATGCAATTATTAAGTGAGCCATTCTGCTTTGGGCTTGTGTCTTTGATGTTGCCATGTTGGTGTTTTGCTTCATGTGGGTTGTGATTTGCCATAAAACAAGCACAAAAGCACTGAAAACACCAGCTTCTGAGTCTCACAAATTGCTGCAGAAGACAGACAGACGGCAGTGTTGCCATTGTGATGGGAGCTACCATTTGCTCTCACCAGCTTGGAGGACATCGCTCAGGGAGCAGAACGTGGAGAGTGGAATGAAAACATCTGTTTCCAAGCTTGAATGTGGTGCCTTCAAAAAGAGCACTAGACAGTAACAGCCAACAAGAGGACACAGTCCCAGGAAAAACTTTGCAAACGGTCCCTCCCTCACCAATGTAGACCACCACTACCATAAACCCTAGTTCTTTTTTTTTAAAAAAATAAATCTATTTATTTATTTATTTTTGGCTGCATTGGGTTTTCGTTGCTGCGTGTGGGCTTTCTCTAGTTGTGGGGAGGAGGGGCTACTGTTCGTTGCGGTGCACGGGCTTCTCATTATGGTGGCTTCTCTTGTTGCGGAGCACAGACTCTTGGCATGTGGGCTTCAGTAGTTGTGGTGCACAGGCTCAGTAGTTGTGGTGCATGGGCTTAGTTGCTCCGCTGCACGTGGGATCTTCCAGGACCAGGGATCTAACCCGTGCCCCCTCCACTGGCAGGAGGATTCTTAACCACTGCGCCACCAGGGAAGTCCCTAAACCCTAATTCTTTAAGAAAACTTTATTATTAATTTTTGCTATAAAATTACGTAGTCATTGCCAAAAAAGAAACCAAGTGAATTGTTAAAAAAAACCCAAAACATAGAACAAGTGAATCCCCCCATAAGACCTATATATGATTTGAGCAGGAACAGTGCTAAGACTTGAGTGGCATTTGCAAACAGATCACAATGACTCTCAAATCGTCTCTCTCTCTCTTTTTCAATAACCTAAGGATTCGTTACTTAGTCCTGGCTTTTTTTCCTGGCTTTATTTTTATAGGATAAATTCTTTCTCAGGAGAAAATTTCAGATCCCAATTTAACAAGCCTTCAGGTGGGTCTTTCCCATTAGTACACTTAATTTGCCTGGGATCGTCTGAATCCCAGTGGTAAGCACAAATGAGGTTCAAGATTCTGATAAGCTTGGCTGTGAGCTCTTTGAGGTCAGAAACTGTGCTGTTTTAAATTGGTACACTGATGCCTAGCACAGTGTTGGTTCATATGGAAAGACTCATATATATGTGGATCTCTTTCCCCTTCTTGACCTGGTGACCAAGCCAACAGCCTGAGGTTATCCACATCCAGCTTTTTTGTACCTTCCTTGTATTCCACTTTCTTTCTCCCTTTGTGTACTTTTTCTTTTTTTTTATTGCATAAGTTTCAGGTGTACAGCATTATAACAACATCTGTATACACTACAAAGCATCACCAGCACAAGTCTAGTGGCCACTCATCACCATACAGTTGACTCCCCTCACCCACTTTGCCCACCCCCACAATCCCCTTCCCATCTGGTAAGTACTTATATGTTCTCTGTATCTATGAGTTTGTTTTTGTTTTATTTTGTTTATTTGGTTTTTTTTTAGATTCCGCATATGAGTGAAAACATATGGTATTTGTCTTTCTCCATCTGACTTATTTCACTTAGTATAATACCTTCAAGGTCTTTTCATGTTGTCAGAAATGGCAGCATTTCATTATTTTTTTAATGGTTAAGTAGTATTCCAGTGTGTGTGTGTGTGTGTGTGTGTGTGTGTGTGTGTGTGTATCACATCTTCTTTATCCATTCATCCATCGATGGACACCTTTCCATATCTTGGCTATTGTAAATAATGCTGTAATGAACATAGGGGTATATATATATATTTAAATTAGTCTTTTAATGTTCTCTGGATAAATACACAGAAGTGGAATAGCTGGGTCATATGTTAGTTCTATTTTTAATTCTTTGAGGAATCTCTGTACTGTTTTCCATAGTGGCTGCATCAATGTGCAGCCCCACCATCAGTGTCTGATGGTTCCCTTTTCTCCACATCCTATCCAACATTTGCTTTTTCTTGTCTTTTCAGTCATAGCCATTCTAACAGGTGTGAGGTGACATTCATTGTGGATTTGGTTTGCATTTCCCTAATAATTAGTGATGTTGAACATCTTTTAATGTGCCTGTTGGCCATCTGTATATCTTTGGCAAAATGTCTATTCAGATC